>NC_141875.1:374419328-375044328 GCF_056163025.1 Triticum urartu
GACTGCAAAGGCTTCACAACACCAATGCCAGCCAAACATCATCTGGGTCCCGACGACAATGGTAAAGAGTTCGATCAAAAGGTATACTACTCCATGGTTGGTTCTTTACTTTATCTATGTGCATCTAGGCCAGATATTATGCTTAGTGTTTGCATGTGTGCTCGATTTCAAGCGGCACCAAAGGAGTCGCATCACTTAGCTGTGAAGCGAATTCTTCGATATTTGGCTCACACCCCGACTCTAGGATTATGGTATCCAAAGGGCTTAGAGTTTGATCTGGTTGGATTCTCGGATGCTGATTATGCTGGTGACAAAGTTGATCGCAAGTCTACATCAGGCACATGTCACTTTCTGGGACGATCACTTGTATGTTGGTCTTCAAAGAAGCAGAACTGTGTATGTCTCTCCACTGCTGAATCTGAATACATTGTTGCTGGATCTTGCTGCGCTCAGCTTCTGTGGATGAAGCAAACACTCAAGGACTATGGCATTCATCTGAAGCAAGTGCCACTTTACTGCGACAATGAAAGTGCCATCAAGATCGCCAACAACCCAGTTCAGCACTCGAAGACAAAGCACATTGAAATTCGTCATCACTTTCTCAGAGATCATGTTGTGAAGGAAGATATTGATATCATACACGTCAACACTGAGGAGCAATTGGCAGATATCTTCACCAAGCCCTTGGATGGGAAGAGATTCTGCAAGTTACGGTGTGAGCTAAATATCTTGGAATCCTCAAATGTCCTGTGATCAGGCACACATCCTAACACTTATGCATATTGATGACTTAGATGTGCAACACGGGAAGTAAAGTATATCTTCAATCAATGAAGACATACATTCTAAGTGTGAATACATTAATGTGGAATTTGACTTCGGAGCGCCACGATAATTGTGCGCCATGTCTGGGTCTAATACTTCCTATACGATGGGTAACGCCACCACCAAATGTTCTATTTTGAAGTGTTTCACTCATGGTGTTACCTTGCAATGTCTTCACATTTGGTTTGGCTTCGATCTCAACATATCTTCATGATTATCTTCACTATGTTGATTATATAGATATATATATATATATATATTAGTGTTCTGTCCTCTACAACATTCACTTATAGCTATGTCTTCATTGTTGAATCTTTTGAACTAAGTGAATGTGATCGGACCCTAACCTCTCTATGCTTTCTATCTCAAATTCTATCTCTCCAAATGAATGCATTCTATTGAAACTGTCGAATGTCTTCTCTGCGTCCTTGTCAGCAGAAGATACAGAGACAACCATTAAGTCCGTTTTCAATGCTCATTCCTCCACATGAAACCCGGAGAAGTAGGAATGACCACCCGACAATCAAGGCGTGCATGGGACGTGGAACAAACCCCAAAATTCCGCATAATGGCCACGTGTTCCTCAGATGCGAATCGCCAGGGGCACCTGTGTAATAGCGCAGTGCCACCCATGTACCTATAAATACACACTTCACAGCGGTCATTATCTCTTCTTCCACTCTCGCACGAACCCTAGCGCCACCACTAGCCCTCGACGACGCCAGCGACGAAGCGCTTCGCTGCCGCAACCTCTCCGACGCCGTCTTCACGCCGACCGCGGACATCGTCCTCTCCGCCGTCGCCGTAGGTGTCCTCCATCGCCAAGTTAGGGCACGGAAGATCGAACTGCTCGGCCTCATCTTCCACTTCGTCTAGCAGTTCTTAGTGTGGTAAATAAAACTTCCTTTTTACAGCATCGTTGATCCTATGGATTTGTCACTTTCTACCACAAGCAGTTTCTATTCACACAAGTTAGATCTCTCTCATACTGCATCTCATAACATGCCTAGTATATTCACTTATGCTTCACAAAGTAGTTAGATTCCTCACTTGTACTGATCTGTGGATTCGTACAAATCTGGAACCAACTCCTTATCTATGAGTGAATGTCTTCGCACGATGAGGTCAATGTCTTCTAAACTGATTTATCTTCAAAATCTTCTGAGAATGCATATGACCTCTTCCCCTTCCCTCGCACCTTAATGCTGTCACAGGTACATGTCCATGGGAGAATCCTTTGGTTCTCATAGTCTGCATTCATTTGCAGAATTCTTACAGCATCACATTAATTCTCCCGAAGCCAGTTCCTGTTGGTCCAGCAAGCGAAAACCTTTGAAGCCTTTGAACGTGTTGAAGCCTTTCAAGTTAAAGTTTATGGCTTCAGAGAAAGCAGCAAGGAAGGGTGGCAGAAAGCGTCGTGGAGAAACATCCAGAGATCTGCCAGATGAACACTCAGAACTGTACAAGACAGATCCTGAAGAGGATTACAATCAGCGCAAGACCCAAATCCAATGGATTCGAAGATATTGGGCAGAACAATGGTTCAAATACCGATTTGTAACTCAGGAATATGCTGAGAAAAATGCCATCAAGAGACCGTGGGGAGACATCCTATACAAGAATCTTCTACCCAGGTACAGAGATGAAGCCATTGCACAAGGCTTCTATCCCTGCATGGTCCGTGGGCCACAGCCTGCTGATGCACACCCATCGTCACTACTATGGTGTCGTGACGACAATCTGTTCAAGCGCAACTTCCAGTTTGCCCAGAACTTAGCGAAGCAGAACAAGAAGACTTTGGGGGTAGACTTCAACCCTGGTCCCTTAACACTAAGGGCAGATGGCACACGACATGCAGAACCCAATGTCATCGGTCCTTTCTACAACCTTGAAGGCCTCATCACCCGCATCTTAGTTCAAGGGACTGCAGTGAATGAGCCTGCAGCTGACGCTGAATCAGATGAAGCGCCTGCAGCGCCGAAGACAAAGAAGCTGAAGAAGCCTAAAGCTTCAAAGCCTGCCCCTTCACCAAAAATCTCACGGGCGAAGCCACTGGCAACTACACCTCCTAAAGACAGTGTGCAGTCCGAAGACTTATCTCGCATCTCCAAGCCCCAGAAGGTCAAGATGCCTCTGCCTCACACCGGACAAGAGCTAACTGCTGCTGCCATTCTGCGCAATGACGACATTGATCTGTCAAGTGATGAAGATCTAGCAGATGACGCTCTTGAGCAACTCATCAAGAGCAAGGAAGAAGCAGAAATCTTCAATGATCTGCCTCTCTTTGATGTGACCATCATCCACAACTTCATTGACGAGTGGTTTGACACGCCAAGCATCAGCTTTGAAGATCTGCAGCTACCAATTGGCCTCAGTGTCGCCTTCCAAGGTGCCATTGCTTCAGAACTCGCTATTGCCCAGCGCATTGTTGAACTGAAGCAAAAGATTGACTATGAAAAGGCTCAGTTCAAGAAGCATATGGCCAAGCTCAGCGTGCAGGAAGTGAAGAACTTCAAGAGTATGATGCACGAGCTCAAGGAAGCCTTTGTAAAGAAACGTGTAGAAGCTCAGGGTTCGCGTGAGCGCATGAAGACTCTGGCTGACAGATGTGTGCAAGCCTACAATGAGGCTAAGAAGCGCAAGGCCCTTGGGCGTCCTGGCATCGACCCCAGGATGGCCACAAAGAAGAAGAAGAAGCCTGCTACGGCTGAACCTGACGCACCAAGGCAGGAAGCAGTTCTGATTGTCTTCCCAACTAGACTGACTGGCTCGAAGCCAAAAAACCGGTCAACCGCTTCAGAGCTCAAGAAGACAAGGACTGCTGAGGCTGAAGCCAGGAAGAGGAAACATTCTGAAGCCTCTCCAACTGCCCCCTCCAAGAAGAAGAGGAAGACCAAGAAAGATCGGGCTGCTCCCACAGAGCCCTTGATAGTTGAACCCATTTCTATGGTCTATCCTGAAGCTGAACACCAACTGACTATCCATGAGCCTGCTTCCACAGAGGCTCATGAAGCTAAAGACTTTCCAGCAGCTGATCCCATCGCTGCTGAAGACATTGGTCAACATGACCACGTAGAAGATGGTGCAGTCCTTCCTCAGAACAGCGAACTCATCAGCATTGGTCGTGCACTGACGCCAATTGCACAGGATGCTTCATGGGCGGATCGCCCACAAGAGGAAGAAGACTTTGAGGCCCAGCCAACTCCAACTCCACAGGCGTCGCCTGCGTTGCGCAGGCTTCGCAAAGGTCCAAGGCCTCAAGTCTCAGCTGAAGACAATCCGGCTGCATCAGCCGCGGAAGATGAAGTCCCACAAGTTGCCACTCCACTGTCCCACCAAGAAGCAGTTCTCAAGGAGAACGTTCTTGAAAATCTTGCGGCTGCCACAACCACCAATGAAGCTAATGTGGAGCCCTCCCCAACGGAAGAAGAAGACAGCGAAGCCACTGATCCCGTCACTTCTATTCCTGAGTTTGCTGCCGGTCCCCAGTTCGACTATCATGTTGAGCACAGGCCTCAGGTACAGAAGGCAATCCCAAGATTGCCAAGGTTCCCAGGTCCTGCATCAGCACTTGGCTCCTTCAATATCAATGGCTTCAGGGCAGACAACACATTCTTTGATAGCTCCAGGAACCCCTACTCAAGGGAAAGGATATGGTCTGATCGGTTCTGGAGCTATCCTCAGTGAAGCTATTACTCATGCATTCTTTACAACCAAGGTCGCATCTTCCCACACAAGCGCCTTGACATTGAAGCCATAGCTGGTCTGCCCTGTCTGGAAGAAGCTTTGGATTGCTTCAAGGAAGTTGGACTGCTGCCGTTCGTTACTGACCAAGAGCATTGGAATGAAGAGCTGCTGCTCCAATTCTATGCCACAGTTCACATCCGCGGGTACAGCAGAGATCCGAAGACTTGGGTCCTGGAGTGGATGACCGGAAACGTTCATCACGAAGCCAATGCATTTGACATCATTGAGCTTACTGGTTTGCCCACTCCTGGCGATCTCTACGAGCATGGCTGTCAGCTGCATAGTGAAGCTATTGAGAGCATCTTTAAGAGGCCGGAACCTGATATGAGTCAGATGCTCAGCATGATGAAGCCATTGCCCCAAGATGCTGCTTATCCAACAGAGTTCTTCGTTGAAGACCTTGAGTATCTGCCAAGAACCATCTATCACATCATCAGGCGAACTCTCTGGCACATCAAAGGGCACTCTCCAAATGCCAAGCTTGAGGGTGCAATGAAGACTTTGGTCTTCTATATTCTTCATGGAAAATGCTTCAATGCACAGGACTTATTCATCCGCCAACTTGCTGCATCAGGCTCTGATCTGTTTGGCTTGAAATTCTATGCCCCATGGGTAATGCGGCTAATTAAACTTCACTCCGATATCTCATATCAGCCATCTGCTCGCAATCATTGGAATTTTCTGCCTGATGTGGATATCTCTACTGAAGCCATCTATCCTGAGCCTGCAAAGGAACCTCTAAGTCTTCAGAATACAGAGCATCAAAGTTTCTCACAGAACATTGAAGGAGTTGAAGCAGTCACTCGGGTGTATCCTTTGGCTGGCACTACACGTGCACCACACCCTGCGTCTACTGAAGCCATTGATAGTACAACTGCTCCAAGACCCAAGAAGCGCACTCGTGTTCTCAACGACCGAGAGCTTCTTGTGGCTCTTCATCAGAAACAGGATAGGCATCATGACTGCCTGAAGCGTCAGATGAAAAGCCTCTTGGTGGATGTTAATCGCATTCGCAATCTTGCCACCAAGAATGCTTTCGTTGCCCATGAAACCTATCGCCGCACATGGAAAGGGCTCACGATGATGTGTTCTGAAGCTGATCTTCAAGAGGATGGCTTCACTGAGCGATTCAAGTTTGACTCCACACCTCCTCAAAGGGTTGTGCTGCGAGGAACTCCATCCCTTGAAGACTCTGAGTTCTCTTCCTCTGCTGCAACTGTGACTGCCAGAGTTATCGAGGATGAAGACGATGCTACTTCACCGACACCTCCTTCAGCACGCTTCAACTCTGCTCCAAGCTCTTCAGCACCGCCAAACACCACCAACGACCCTGCTGCTTCACCTACTCCTCATGGGAACGAGTAGATGCTCTATGTCTTCAAACCTTTTTGGTCCTCACTGACAAAAGGGGGAGAAGCATATGAGGTTGATAGTCTTCAAGCGGGTCCATATGGGCGGGTGCTTTATATTTTGCTTCATGCTTACAACTCCCGTTTTGCTACATTTGGTTCTTTGAGTTGTAACACTTAAACTCGATGGTTGTCTGCTACTTATCTGCCACCTTGTTTTGCGATGATAAATTCCGCATGTGCGATGATAAATTCTGCACTTAGATCATTCTGCAGACGTCCATTTTCCATTATGCATGTGATTATCTTCATATACTTTCAAATTCATAGTGGATTGTCATCATAAGTTGAAGTGGATCTCCACAAGTACAACCTGCCATGTGCATTTGCATTCCAAAAGAAAATTACTTATATGCACATCTTCAGGGGGAGCCCTTGCAACTTATGAAGACAATTCCTTATCCTTTACAATTTCACAGATTATATTCCCTGTTGAAAACTTCAACTAGTTTGTCATCAATCACCAAAAAGGGGGAGATTGTAAGTGCATCTAGTGCCACCCCTAGTTGGTTTTGGAGTATTGACGACAAACCTAGTTGAGGGACTAATGTGTTTGTGAGAATTGCAGGATAACACAGGTAGAAGTCCCTCATTGATTCGGTTTTCCTACCAGAGATGACCCCTAAAAATGTATGAAGACATTGAAGTCAAAGGTGGTATATGAAGATATTCACATTGAAGACTATGACAAGAGAAGACACCACATAAAGCCTATGGAGCTCAAAGACTTAGATCTTTCGTAGTTCTCCTTCTTTTGTGTTGAGTCATAGGAACCACCATACTGTTAAGTGGGGTCCAAGAGAACCAGTCAGAATGACTGAAGTGATGCCTAACCAAAACCTATGTCTTCGAGTGAAGACTATGAGAGTGAATCTTGTCCAGAGTCGGACAAGTCAGGTTTGCTTGCAGCCCAAGTAAAGTTGCCATGTGAATTTGAAATCTAACCGTTGGAACACGTGTCAGTTCCTTAGTGACCCAGGGTCATTTCGGACAAATCAGGTCGGGTTGCCAAGTGGCTATAAATAGCCCACCCCCTACAACCATAAATGGTTGGCTGCTCAGATTGAGAGTACGGCTTTTGTCGTTTAAGAGCAACCCACCTCGAAGCCTTTGAGAGAGAATTCCTTGCGAGGATAAAGCCCTAACCACCCAGAGCCAAAGAGAATTGGGCATCACTTAAGTCTTCTTGTTTGTGTGATCTGAAGACTTATTACACATGAGGACTATGCATCCTCCAGCTGGTTAGGCGTCGCGTTCTGAGCATCCAAGAGACATTGTGGATTGCCGGTGAACAAAGTCTGAAGGTTTGGGAGTCTACCTTGAAGACTTACCAGAGTGATTGGGCGAGGTCTGTGTGACCTTAGCTCAAGGGGAATACGGTGAGGACTGGGTGTCCTGAGCTACGTGTTCAGGACTGGGTGTCCGGGACTGTGTGTCCTAAGGTTTAAATACCTAGCCGTCCCAACCATATGTACAGTTGTCACAGCAATTGGAACTGGTCCAACAAATCATTGTCTTCAACGAGTCACTGGTTTCATCTTCCCTTCCCTTTACTTACTGTTACTCCTTGTGAAGTCATTGTATGTTTGCACTATCTTTTGTCTTCACTGAGTGACTGCGTGTTCTGTCTGGCTTCACAATATCTTCCTACCTGATCCTTACTACATTGCTGCTATTAATCATTGTGCTTTCACTCTATTGAATACTTGACTATGGCTTGCCTAGTGTAGTCTACCTTCCGCTGTAGGGTATTAGGTTTATTTCTATTGTTTGTCTTCATAACTCCCACGTTTTGAAGACTTTCATAATGATCACCTATTCACCCCCCCCCCCTCTAGTCGATATAACGCACTTTCAAATTGCAATAATATCAAGTTTCCTCTCTATGTGCTTAAAATTTTGAAGTTATGCTTGTTTTACCTTCCTATGCAAGTTGATTCTTGTCCCCACAAGTTGTTTTCTCACAAAATACCTATGCATAGGAAGTGGGTTAGACTTAAATGTGCTAGTCATATTTTTCATGATGCTCTCTTTATGTTGCAATTCTTATCTTTTATGTGAGCATCATTGAAATCATCATGCCTAGCTAGGGGCGTTAAACGATAGCGCTTGTTGGGAGGCAACCCAATTTTATTTTGTGTTTTTTGTTTTTGGTTCTGTTTAGGAATAAATAATCCATCTAGATTCTGTTTAGATGTGGTTTTATCTTTTAATTAGTGTTTGTGCCAAGTTAAACCTATTAGATCTTCTTGGAAGATAGTTATTTGATCTTGCTGTAATTTCCAGAATCTTTGCGCTCAGTGCCCGAATTGTCAAAATCACTAGAACGTGATAAAATAGTGTTTCCAATTGCTGCTGATCAATAAAAAAATTGCCCAGGTCATCTAATTTTGGTAGAATTTTTTGGGTTCCAGAAGTTTGCGTTAGTAACAGATTACTACAGACTGTTCTGTTTTTTGACAGATTCTGTTTTGCGTGTGTTGTTTGCTTATTTTGATGAATCTATGGCTAGTAAAATAGTTATAAACCATAAGAAGTTGTAATACAGTAGGTTTAACACCAATACAAATAAAGAACAAGTTCACTACAGTACCTTAAAGTAGTCTTTTGTTTTCTTTCTCTAACGGAGCTCACGAGATTTCTATTGAGTTTTGTGTTGTGAAGTTTTCAAGTTTTGGGTGAATTCTTTTGATGGATTATGGAACAAGGAGTGGCAAGAGCCTAAGCTTGGGGATGCCCATGGCACCCCCAAGATAATCCAAGGACACCAAAAAGTCAAAGCTTGGGGATGCCCCGGAAGGCATCCCCTCTTTTGTCCACTTCCATCGGTAATTTACTTGGAGCTATATTTTTATTCACCACATGATATGTGTTTTGCTTGGAGCGTCTTGTATTATTTGTGTCTTTGCTTGTTAGTCTACCACAATCATCCTTGCTGTACACACCTTTTGAGAGAGCCATGTATGAATTGAAACTTGTTAGAATACTCTATGTGCTTCACTTATATCTTTTGAGCTTGATAGTTTACTCTATGTGCTTCCCTTATATCTTTTTGAGCGTGATAATTTTTGCTCTAGTGCTTCACTTAGATCTTTTAGAGCACGGTGGTGGTTTGTTTTAAAGAAACTTGATCTCTCATGCTTCACTTAGATTATTTTGAGAGTCGTTAATAGCATGGTAATTTTCTTAATGTTAATATACTTGGTATTCAAGATATGTGAAACTTTCTTTTTAGTGGGTTGAATACTAAGATAAGTTTGATGCTTGATAATTGTTTTGAGATATGGAGGTGATAATATCATAGTTGTGCTAGTTGAGTAGTTGTGAATTTGAGAAATACTTGTGTTGAAGTTAGCAAGTCCTGTAGCATGCACGTATGGTTAAAGTTGTGTAACAAATTTGAAGCATGAAGTGTACCTGGCTTGACGAGCGATGGTCTTTTCCTACCAATCTATCCCCCTAGGAGCATGCGCGTAGTACTTGATTTTTGATGACTTCTAAATTTTTGCAATAAGTATATGAGTTCTTTTGACTAATGTTGAGTCCATGGATTATACGCACGTTTACCTTTCTGCCATTTGCTAGCCTCTTTGGTACCGTGCATTACCCTTTCTCACATTGAGAGTTGGTGCAAACTTCGCCGGTGCATCCAAACCCCGTGATATGATACGCTCTTTCACACATAAACCTCCCCATATCTTCCTCAAAACAGCCACCATACCTACCTATCATGCCATTTCCATAGCCATTCCGAGATATATATTGCCATGCAACTTCCATCATCATCATCATCATGACATGCTTTACTTTTGTCATATTGCCATTGCATGATCTTGTAGTTGACATCGTATTTGTGGCAAAGCCACCATGCATTATTCTTCATACATGTCACTCTTGATTCATTGCACCATCCCGGTACACCGCCGGAGGCATTCATATAGAGTCATATCTTGTTCTAGTATCGAGTTGTAATCATTATGTTGTAATCAATAGAAGTGTGATGATCATCATTATTAGAGCATTGCCCAATCAAAAAAAAGAGAAAGGCCAAAAAGAAAGGAAAAAAGAAGGGCCCAAAAAAAAGAGAAAATAAAAAGGGCAATGCTACTATCTCTTTTTTCCACACTTGTGCTTCAAAGTAGCACCTTGTTCTTCATGTAGTGAGTCTCATAAGTTGTCTTGTTCATACTAGTGGGAATTTTTCATTATAGAACTTGGCTTGTATATTCCAACGATGGGCTTCCTCAAAATGACCTAGGTCTTCATGAGCAAGCAAGTTGGATGCACACCCACTAGTTTTCTTTTGTTGAGCATTCTTAGCTCTAGTGCATCCGTTGCATGGCAATCCCTACTCCTTGCATTAACATCAATTGATGGGCATATCCATAGCTCATTGATTAGCCTCGTTGATGTGAGACTTTCTCCTTTTTTGTCTTCTGCACACAATCCCCATCATCATATTTTATACCACCCATAGTGCTATGTCCATGACTCGCGCTCATGTATTGCGTGAAGGTTGAAAAAGTTTGAGATTATTTGAGTATGAAACAATTGCTTGGCTTGTCATCGGGGGTATAGAAGTTGGGAACATCTTTGTGTGACAAAAATGAAGCATAGCCTAACTATATGATTTTGTAGGGATGAACTTCCTTTGGCCATGTTATTTTGAGATGACATAATTGTTTGATTAGTATGCTTGAAGTATTATCATTTTTTATGTCAATATGAACTTTTGTCTTGAACCTTTCGGATCTGAATATTCATACCATGATTAAGAAGATTTACATTGAAATTATGCCAAAGTATCACTCCACATAAAAAATTCTCTTTTTATCATTTACCTACTCGAGGACGAGCAGGAATTAAGCTTGGGGATGCCTGATACGTCTCCAACGTATCTATAATTTTTGATTGCTCCATGCAACTTTATCTACTGTTTTGGACTATATTGGGCTTTATTTTCCACTTTTATATTATTTTTGGGACTAACCTATTAACCGGAGGCCCAGCCCAGAATTGCTGTTTTTTGCCTATTTCAGTATTTCGAGGAAACAGAATATCAAACGGAGTCCAAACGGAATGAAACCTTCGGGAACGTGATCTTCTCACCGAACGTGATGCAGGAGACTTGGACCCTACTCCAAGAAGTTTCCGGGGAGGTCACGAGGGTGGAGGGCGGCCCCCCCCCTGGGCGCGCCCCCTGCCTCATGGGCCCCTCGAAGCTCCACCGACGTACTTCTTCTGCCTATATATCTCCATATACCCTAAAAACATCCGGGAGCAACATAGATCGGGAGTTCCGCCGCCAGAAGCCTCTCTAGCCACCAAAAACCAATCTAGACCCATTCCGACACCCTACCGGAGGGGGCAATCCTTCTCCGGTGGCCATCTTCATCATCCCGGTGCTCTCCATGACAAGGAGGGAGTAGTTCTCCCTCGGGGCTGAGGGTATGTACCAGTAGCTATGTGTTTAATCTCTCTCTCTCTCGTGTTCTTGATTTGGCACGATCTTGATGTATCACGAGCTTTGCTATTATAGTTGGATCTTATGTTTCTCCTCCCCCTCTTCTCTCTTGTAATGAATTGAGTTTCCCCTTTGGAGTAATCTTTTCGGATTGAGTCTTTAAAGATTTGAGAACACTTGATGTATGTCTTGCCGTGTGTATCTGTGGTGACAATGGGATGCCACGTGATTCACTTGATGTATGTTTTGGTGATCAACTTGCGGTTTCCGCCCATGAACCTATGCATAGGGGTTGGCACACGTTTTCGTCGTGATTCTCCGGTAGAAACTTTGGGGCACTCTTTGAGGTCCTTTGTGTTGGTTGAATAGATGAATCTGAGATTGTGTGATGCATATCATATAATCATACCCACGGATACTTGAGGTGACATTGGAGTATCTAGGTGACATTAGGGTTTTGGTTGATTTGTGTCTTAAGGTGTTGTTCTAGTACAAACTCTAGGGCTGTTTGTGACACTTATAGGAATAGCCCAACGGATTGATTGGAAAGAATAACTTTGAATTGGTTTCGTACCCTACCATAATCTCTTCGTTCGTTCTCCGCTATTAGTGACTTTGGAGTGACTCTTTGTTGCATGTTGAGGGATAGTTATGTGATCCAATTATGCTATTATTGTTGAGAAGACTTGCACTAGTGAAAGTATGAACCCTAGGCCTTATTTCCTATCATTGCAATACCGTTTACGCTCACTTTTACCATTAGTTACCTTGCTGTTTTTATAATTTCAGATTACAAATACCTTTATCTACCATCCATATTGCACTTGTATCACCATCTCTTCGCCGAACTAGTGCACCTATACAATTTACCATTGTATTGGGTGTGTTGGGGACACAAGAGACTCTTTGTTATTTGGTTGCAGGGTTGCTTGAGAGAGACCATCTTCATCCTACGCCTCCTACGGATTGATAAACCTTAGGTCATCCACTTGAGGGAAATTTGCTACTGTCCTACAAACCTCTGCACTCGGAGGCACAACAACGTCTATAAGAAGAAGGTTGTGTAGTAGACATCAACGCGTCGGTGTTCCAATCTCGCCAGCATGCGCGCCGGAGGACGCATCAGCTCCCCGCTACGAGGAGAACGCCACGCCGCCCACCGAGCCCCCCAGCCTTGAGGAGCTTTGGAAAGAAATGGATGTTACCTTGTGGGAGGATTTGCCTCCAGCAGAGCGCGCCAAAATAGAGGCGGATAAGAAGGCCGAGGAAGAGAAGCGCACCGTGGAACAAGCTGCCTGGGAGGCCTATGTCGCGTCCGAGAGAGTCAGGCAATTGGCTCTTTGGCAGAAGGCTCGTGCGAGGGCCGTGAGGGTGCCGGTGGACGCCCGTGCCGACACCCTGAGTGCAGTCGGGCCCAAGCGCCTCATCTACGCTTGGCGGTACGTGCACCGGGTGCACGCTTCCAGCGAGGAGGAGTACCTGTTGGCGCCGGATCACCACACCGGTGAGATCGCGCTCGCCCGCCGGCAAGCCGCCAATCAGCACCTCGCGAGTTGCGACACTGAGGAAGAGGCATTGTGTCGGCGCGCTGGGAAACAGCCACACACAAGGGCACTCGTGGCGTGCCGCAAGCGCTCCTGCGAGCGTCGTGGCTTTTAGGAGGAGTATAATTTTTGTTTCATAAGGCGATCTCATTAGTTTTAGGACGCAAATGATAAATCCCGAACGTTCAGGAATTTTTAGCATCCTTAATTAAGTATGTAAAAGGGAAAGTTTGGAAACCTTGTGTATTCGTACGCATTTTGCAAGTACGTGCATATAGCACAAACTTTACTATATACTATCGCACGAAAAGAATTCTATGAGACCAGGTCTCACGCGAGACCCATCCTGATGGATGACACGTGGCATTCACAAATCACAAAGCATCCCCCACTCCCCACTTAAAAGCCACGTGCCATCCATCGGGACGGGTCTCACCTGCTAACCGTGAGACCTGGTCTCATATACGAGTAATTTTTTCCCACTATCGCACTACACGTCTCTCTCGATATATGCTTGCAGACTGTGCTACTCCCTCCGTCCAGGTCAATAAGTCATCTTCGGTTGTGCACCGTGACCAAGGAGGGAATACTTAGACACCTAGACGGGGGAAGTACTACTATTACTTATGTACGTGCAAATGCACGTTTTA
Organism: Triticum urartu; assembly: GCF_056163025.1. Taxonomy (NCBI): domain Eukaryota; kingdom Viridiplantae; phylum Streptophyta; class Magnoliopsida; order Poales; family Poaceae; genus Triticum; species Triticum urartu. The sequence goes on from NC_141875.1 coordinate 374,432,968, forward strand.
ACATTACGATGCGGTTTTTGTAAAAGTAGAAAAACAACACTAGTCAAGCTTGTGAAACGATTCAATGCAAAACAAATGCAAAAATGCTCGTTTCATTCTTTACTTTTAGCTTCCTTCTATGTGGTTATTTCTCTGTCGTACTTTGTACGGAGTATCTCACTGGTTGGAAAGGCATGCAAATTCCCAAACCGCTTCCTACACCTTGTATCTCACTGGTTGCCGGCGTTGACGTTGTCGCCCATGTCGTCGAGGATGAGGTTGCCGAGGTCGGGGAAGAAGTCGTTGTTCGCAACTAATCATGTGGACTAGCATATTAGTAGGATACAGAGTAGAAACATGAATTTTACCACGATTTCGAACAGGAAGGACAGAAACACATACGGTGCAACGGGAGCTGCACCGTTGGCGTTGAGGTTGTCGCCCATGTCCAAACACCACGTAGACACAGTCTTTGAGCACGGTTCGTAGTCGTTCTACGCTCGAGCATTGAAGTTTGTAACTATTTTAGATTAGAATATACTACTCCTCCGGTGCTAGTAGTAGAGCAGAGTCCTACTCTACTACTCTACTCAAGCAAGTTAGGGCATAGCATTGTAGGAGTACCAGTATTGTGATCACTCAAGCAAGTTGTCTGGCATCGACATGACCCTATGCTGTTGGTATGTGTCTCGTAAGTCAAGCGGCGTGCTGTAGTCATCATCACCTGTCCACTTCCCGCAGCACATATTCGCTTCTCCATCTTTGTCCACACATAATCTCGTCCAATCTTCCATCCCTGCTAAGGCGCCTCCCCCACTTATCCGAAACCCAAGCACTAACAATGGAAGAACCAAGCAGCGTCCGCTGAAAGAGTGGCTGGAATTCGCTCCCCACAGAGGTAATCAAGCTCATTGTTTCGCCTGTGGACAATCTCGGTACCATGTCGCTCGACGTGTGCTCGTCGGGGCTATACCGTTTACTCAAAGCCCTCAGGCCGGAGCTTTTTAAGCCAGCTCCTTGCTTGCTGATGCTGCCTGATCTTCAGAAACGGCGTGTCACGCAGCATGACGATCGTAGGGTGGCGAGCATCAACCCCTTGACTGTGATCCAGTCCCCGTCAGCCTCAACTACATTAACAGTATGTACTGGGTTGGCATGAACATGTCTTGGATGGTGCTCGTCGACGGTCGCGGCAGCTAGATGCTCGTGGAGGTCTACACCCGGCGATTGATCCCCCTTCCTTTGATTAACACTGCACTGCTTTGGCACCGCGGCCCAGAATACTCGGAATCTTACAGTAGCCAACATGATACCAAGTTTGATTTGCTCAAGGTTGTAATCTGCCAAGTGCCCACAAGATCTGCGAATTATAAAGACTTCAGGCTAATTGCGTTCTTCAACCGCGGTCTCGCCTATCTGACAGGTCACTGCGGTAAGTGGATAAATCTGCATGTCCATCGCAGGATCATACATCCTCCATGGTTCTCTGATGCCATTGAACACAAGGGCTTCATTTACGATGTCGGCTCCTTCTATGGCTGGACGTATTGCTGGCCTACCCCAGTCATCGCTACAAACGGCTGTTACAGCAGTATGTTACTTTCCTATGATATCATAATGGCTTGCTTATATTACTGTCAACATTTGCTGAAAAATATTCATGCTCATAACATGCTATTCTTAAGATTGACTAAACCAAGAGCCCTTTTTTATTTGACTCCAACTTGATATGATGTTGTAGGCCGCCTGGTGTCCCTACCCTTCCTAATCCCAGAACCTTTCAAAGAAAAGCGGCATGGTAGTTGCAGGTGGTTCCTGGCTCGATCAGACGACGGCGAAAGATTGATGATCGTTCGCACGTACCGGACATGTTGTTTCGCAGAATACAATCACAGTCACTGCAAGGTCTTTGAGCAGGATCCCAGCTTCTCTGGGCCTTCAGTAATTTTTGACTGGAGGCTGGTAAGTAGCCTTGGTACACGCTCTCTGTTTGTCGGACTGAATTATCCGATTAACTAGGAGATAACCGACGGCAAGGATCGTGATGGCAGCGTGATTTTGTTCATCAGGCAAAACTGTGTGTACACAGCGTACCATGCGTCTCTGCATGCACCATACCCTGATATGTGCCGGCATGCTCTTCAGCCCAAAGTAGGAGAGAGGGTCGCAAGTATCAGACTTCGATCTGCTGGCTGGAGTTTCCCACGTCAGGCACCCATCTGGTTCAAGCCGTCAGCCAATCTCCACAGCTTAATAAATAGTAACGTCTAACTGAGCCAGTTAGTTAGATGCATACACTTGGTGTAGTAGGATCTTTATTTAGTTTGATGCATACACTTGTTCTTTTTTGGTAGCCCTTTTGTAACGATGGCTGATGTTTGGTTTCGAAGAGAGAGCTGCGTCTTCACTCTTCTGGCCATCTTACTGCTTCTGTTGCACCCCCAGCCCTGGTTGCTACTGGTGTTTTCAATGTACAATCAGTAGTATATTTCATCAGTTGGTTGAATAAATGTGTTGTTAGAATGACAAAAACAATGTTTTGGAAGTCGTTGCACGGTTCGATCCTTTAGTGCCCCGTACCGTATGTAGCGCATACTATTTATCGTACGAAACACATTTTTTTTTGAAACTCGGAACACATTTTCCACTTGATGATAACATGCAGCTCACTAATGAAGGCCCAATAGAGAAGCCCATAATTAACTGGAAGGGAGGCTCTCACATGAATCCGGCCCAGGTACATGCTCATGGTCCCCTAAACATAAATAAGTAAATAAATAAAGCTAAATGCTCATGCACCAGTTCTTTGGGAAAATAGGTAGCCCAGTATTTTTTTTGAAGAATACCCAAGCTAGGCCTATTTGTTTTCTCTGAATTACTGGGCTGCAAATCTTTCAAGACGAGGAGGGATGCATTCCGGCCTGGCTTAAGAGTATGGTCAATGTCTGTTAAAAGTAATATCAAAAGGGGTTGAAAATTCCAAAAAAATTATAGCAAATGGGATATAAGTTTCTTTTTTTGTTTTTGTTCTTCACTGATATCTTATACGTATTTCATTGGATTTAACATGACATAGTACTAATTTATTTTTAAATTTGTTTTAGTATGGCTATTAATTTTTGGATTAAGAATACTTCATTCCCCAGCAAAAATTTGCGAATTTTCAAAATTTCCCAGATATTTAGTTAATTTTTTGACCCTGGTACTGACCAGAAAATGGCCAGCAATTCTAAAAATAGAAAACGGGCTGCAATAAATTCCATATGAATTAGAAAATGAGTAAAAATTATAAAAATAATAGCAAATGGGATGTACACGCCACAGATTTCGAGGCTGACTTGTTTACGCAAGGCTTTGTTAGTGAACACATGATTCTAGCAGCAGTCAGTGTTGGATGTCCATCCAACGACCGACGTGCTTCTTCAATCTCTGATCTTCCTGCTCCAGCCGCCTAAACTAGTGCCGGCGGGACTGCCTGCTCCCTCCTCTTGTGACCCGCTGTGATGCCGCGCAAACTTCCCCGGCCCACCCTACTCCCTCCGCTGGCCTGGCCGCACGCAATCAACTGCCTCCTTATTACGCGAAAAAAATGATTCCTCCCACTGACATCTGGGGCGCACCGGTTGGGAGGCTGACCTGTGGGCCTACTAAGTTGACGCGTACGCAGGGCTTGTCAACTTAGTCAACAAACGATTATAGCAGCAGTAACCGTTGGATTTGAATCGAACGGTCCTGCTGCTTCTTCAATCGCTGCTCTTCTTGCACCAGCCGCCCAAACCAGCACCGGGGAGACCGCCTGCTCCTGCCTCCAGTGGCCGGCTGTGCTGCCGATGAGGCCTCATCGCCCCCTACTACTCCCACCGTTAGCCAGGCCCTGAGGCGACGGCAGCCTCACACCGCAGCCGAACCAGTGAACCCTCGTACTCCTCTTCGCGTGGGCATCCACTTCTGCGTCTTCCCCGGCTCCGCGTCGTCCCCTTCCTAGGCCTCGCCGTCGTCCACTACCTTGGTGCTCTCGACGCAGCGTGGTCAACGTGGTCAAAGACATTCCATCGGAAGAGTACTGTACGTGGAGAGGCTGATAGCTGGGTCCACGGCCACAGCCCAGTTTTTTTGTGATTTGCCAAGTAAGTCGCTTTGTCAGGCCTGTTGGGCTGCAAATCTTTCAAGACGAGGAGAGCTTTAATTCGGCTGGCCGAGAAAATGGCCCATCAGTAATGAGAAATGGGCTATATATTTTAAAAACACATCAAACCATCAATTAGTTTCAAATATCTTTTCTTCATTTCGAGATTTGAAATTACATTAATTTTTATGCGTGGAGAATTTGTTGGATTTTATATTGATAGACATTTATTTTTAAAATCAGTTTGAATGTGAGTCGAAATTTCGGGATTAAAAACAGTTCGGACCGCACTGAAATATGCAAAATTTCGTATAATTTTTTAACCATGGCCACAATATGGGCTATAATGCTAACAAAAAGAATATGGGCTCCAAAAAACCTTAATAATTAGCAAATGGGCTGTAAATTATTAGAAATAATGGCTGATGGGTTGTATGTTGTTTTCCACAGATTTGAGGCTTTCCTAAAAAAAGGTTGACGCACAAGCAGTGACTGTTGGATGGCCATCCAACGGCCGTCGTGCTTCTTCAATCTCTGCTCTTCCTGCTCCAACCGCTCAAACAGGCGCCGGTAGGACTACCTGCTCCCTCCTCCCCGCGGCCGGCTCTGCTGCCGTGCAGGCCTCACCGCCCCACCGTACTCCCATCGCTGGCCTAGCCATCCCTCTACTCACCCACACCTGCTGTTATTCTCCGGCGACGGCAGACGAACCAGTAAACCCTCGTACAGTCGTACTCCCCTCCGCGTGGGAAACAACTGCCGAGTCTTCCCTACCTCCGTGTCATTCCCTTCCTAGGCCTCGCCGTCATCCACCGCCCTGGTGCTCTCGGCGCGGCCTGGTCAACGTGGTCAACGACCGACATGCATCTGAAGTGGACTGTACGTGGAGAGGCCGACAGTTGGGTCCACGGCCGCACGCAAGGAAATGCCTCCTTATTATGCGCAAAATAATGATACATCCACCTGACATCAGGGATCCACTGAAAGGGCCTCTGTATTTCACGAAAAAAATGTTACCGTCGCTGATAGCTCGGACCCACCAGCTATATCTTCGCACGCAAGGAAGTGCCTCCTTATTACGCTCAAAAAAATGAATACCCCCTGCTAGCTGGGACCCACCTTGGTGGGAGGCTGACTTGTGGGCCTACTAAGTTGACGGGGACGGAGGGCTTTGTCAACTTAGTCAATATGCACAATTCTAGCTCTAGTGACCGTACGATGTCCATCCAACGGCCGTAGTGCTTCTTCAACCTCTGGTCTTCTTGCTCCAGCCGCCCAAACCAGCGCCGGTCGTGCCTCGTGCTCCTGCCTCCCGTGGCCGGCTGCGATGCGGCGGAGGCCTCACCGCCCCCTACTACTCCCACCGCTGGCCAGGCCATCCCTCTACTCACCCACACCCCCTATTATTCTGCGGCGACGGCAGCCTCACACCGCAGCGAACCAGTGAACCCTCGTACTCCTCTACGCGTGGGCATCCACTGTCGCGTCTTCCCCGGCTCTGCGTCCTCCCCTTCCTAGGCCTCGCCGTCGTCCACCGCCCTGGTGCTCTCGGCGCGGCGTGGTCAACATGGTCAAGGAACGGCTTCCATCGGACATAGACTGTACATGGAGAGGCTGACAGCTGGGTCCGCGGCTGCAGTAGGGAAGTGCCTCCTTATTACGTGCAAAATATTTATTCCTCCACCTAACAGCGGGACCCACCGGACGGGCCACCGTATTTCGCGAAAAAAACGTTTCCCCTGACTGCTGGGACCCACCAGCTACATCTTCGCACGCAAGGAAGTGCGTCCAGGCAAAAACAAAACGATTCGCCCCCTGACTGCTGGGACCCACCAGCCACATCTTCGCAGGCAAGGAAGTGCCTGACAGTCGGGACCCACCTGGTTGAAGCGTATGTAGCGTTGTCATTCTAGTCGCGAACGTGTACGTACATACTGGTCGATGTAGAGGCGCGCACGTGTCGTAGTAGAGGCGCGCACGTGTCGTAGTAGAGGCACGCACGTAGCATTTACACGTACGTACAACGGTCAGGGTGCAAGAAAGAAAATACGGCCACGTATGTGTACATACGGGCGGGGTCTCGAACGCCTACTCGCGCATACGTACGGCCAGGGCTCGTGTACATGGCTGGGTCGAAACGGAGAAACAGCGTCGTCTCGTGTTCATGGGGAGGCAACGGAACACGTCGTGTTCATGGGGAGGCAACGGAACGCGTCGTGTTCATGGGGAGGCAACGGAATGCGTCGTGTTCATCGGGAGGGCTTGGACAGAACAGGCGATGGAAACGAGGCCTGACGTACCGCAGAATGGAGGAAACGGCCTTCTGTTCGATCGGCCACGTTCGAAACGGGATCCTGTTCATCGAGAGGGGTCTGGTGTACCGCAAAACGGAGGAAACGGACCTCCTACGGTCGAAACGGGGGTCCTGTTGATCGGGAGGGGTGTGGCGTACCGCAAAACGGAGGAAAACAGACTTGTGTTGGAGCGCTACGGTCGAAACGGGGGTCCTGTTCATCGGGAGGGGTGTGGCGTACCGCAAAACGGGACTCCACGGGATACTGTTCATCTCCACCGTCGACCTCCTCCAGCCTCCACGGGCTCCTGTTCATCTAGCCTCCACGGGCTCCTGTTCATCCAGCCTCCACCGCGCGCTACTCCACCGGCTACTGCTCAACCACCCCTCCACCGTCTACTATTCGTCCAGCCCTCCACACCACGGGGTCCTGTTCAACGACCCCTCCACGGTCACCCCTCCACCGTCTACTGTTCATCCAGCCCTCCACACCACGGGGTCCTGTTCAACCACCCCTCCACCGTCTACTGTTCATCCAGCCCTCCACACCACGGGGTCCTGTTCATCCAGCCCTCCACGGGCACCCCTGCACCGTCTACTGTTCATCTAGCCCTCCACCACACCACGGGGTCCTGTTCATCCAGAGGCAATGCCACCGCTCATTGTTCATCCAACCCCCCCCCCCCCCGCAACGCTCACTGTTCATCCCATCGATCGGCTTCAGTTAGCAGCAGTAGCGAAGGAATCGCTCGATCGGGTTCAGTTAACAGCCATCGATCGATCGCTCGGGTTCAGTAACGCGTAGCCTGCAGTGCAATCGCTCGGGTTCAGTTAGAGCCCAACGCCTCGCTCGGGTTCAGTTAGAGCCAACGCCTCGCACACACGCGCGTACGTGTACGAGAGAAACATGCATCGCTCGGCCCCCGACCTCCCACCGTAACCGGGAACTCCGCGAAATTTTCCTCCCCCTCGCTTCTACCACGGTTTTTTCCGTCATGGACGGCCCAAAGAATGTCATGCAGCTGCGTCTCTGGCCCGTCCAGGACGAAAAGCCAATTTTCTATCATGATTTTTTGTCATAGAAGAAGGAGCCCACCACATCTATGATGATACCGTGTTTTGTCACAATTATCGTCATAGAAGTGTCATATGTATGACAGAAAAAAAATTTGTTCGTCCCAAAATGTCAAGGATGTGTCTTTTTTTTGTAGTGCTACTACCGCGCAACCAATGACAAAGGTGTCCCACAAGTCAGTATATGCGCCCACCATCTACGAGCGGCAAGCCACTAATGGGGTGTCCCACGCATCAGTAACCATGCCCAGTATTGGTCAAAGACTTTGACCCGATGGCAAACCTCCATTTGAGCTTTTGCAAGCATGGGTCGCGCAGTGGAGGGGAAAAGTGAGGACTACTAAATAGAGTGGACAAAAATGAGGAGAACTAAACGATGAGGGGCATGAAAATAGAAATCCCTATAGTCTCATTTATATCAAGACACTTCTTGAATCAAACATACTTCTTTGAAGCATCTCAAGCCTCAACATTTTCTTTTGTTATAGTATCCACAAAATAATTCAAACTAATATTCCAGCATAGCCCGATAGTCATCTAAAACAGTCATGAAGATGTTTTATTCATACAACAATCTCTTCATCTCCTCGATAGACAAAACATGTCCTCCTTTTGAGGTACTAAATAATTTTATTAGCTGCCCAGTGACCCATCCCATGATCACTGCTACTACTACTTAACACATAAGAAAGTCTTATCTTTGCATATATCATGGTTCTTATGATGGATTCAACTAACAATGTATCTTCAACTCCAATCATCTATGCAAGCTCATCAACTGTCCTAGGACATTGATTTTCTTAGTGTTACACCATGTGACAATTGGGAGGAAATCCTTTCACCATTCTCCTTTTCAAACCTTTTTGAGATCTTGTCAATGTACATGCTTAGGTTTTAGCACAACCGGATTGATCTATCTCCATATAACTTGGTGTCTGATAAGCTATTTTACCTAAGTCTTTCATCAAAATACTCTTTTCCGATGAACCTTTTACTGTGCTAAGAAACCTTATATTATTTCCAACAATATGTCATCCACATATTAGATTTTAGAAATGTCATACATATCCCACTAAATTTCATAACTCTCATCATTCTAATGAAGTTAAACTATTTAACCATTTCATCAAAATATTAATTCCATCTCCCTTGATGCCTGCTTCAAACTATAAACCTGTTTCTTTGAATCTTGTAATCTTTTGCCGATGTTATTTCCATCATTATCCATACAGACTTTTAAGATTGCATTTGGTGAAATGTGATTCATATAATCAATTCTCACAACCTTGCAAAATTATTTTGCAACTAACCATGCTTCCTGGATAGTATAAATACCACATGTGTGTGTTCCCTGAATAATTAATCAAGTTCCAAACTTGATGAAATTCATTCTGGATTATATAGCTTTAAGTCATTCTTATGAGCTGGCCGCCGCCATTGCTTCCCCTGTAGTGTGTAGGTTTATCTTCCACTAAGATGAACTCTTTCTTACCTACACAGTTCTACAGCTAGGGATGGCAATGGGTCGGGTTTGGGGCGGGTCGAGCTGGTCCAAATCCAACCCATGACCCATCTTCCTACCCTCTGCCCATCGACCAAAGTATCTCGGGCACAAGTCATGCCCATGCACAAACCCACTAGATACCCAGATACCCATGGAGCTCCACGGGCATAGAAAAATCAGATGAAGACTTACCACGGATCAAATTAACGCATCATTCATTCAAAAATGACAACATAAGCCACAAGCATAAGTAGGCAGGAGGTACAATGTTCAGACATTGTCCACGCACACAATGACAACTCAAATAGTTGGATAGTAAAAACTTGTCTTAAATCTAATTACATAAAAAACTGAAGTAGAACACACAATGACCAACTCAATTAGTCTCATAGTAAATTGTACAAAAATGATGGTATGTAAATTGTTTCCAATTCTAGAAAAAATGTTGATAATAAAGCTAGTTCATGGAAATTTTAATAAGTAAATTCTACAAATGCAACATAACACAATTTATGCTAGTTTATATAAAATCTTGCATAATAAAGTACATAGTTTATACTTGTCATAAAGCTACTTCATGAAAAGTAAATTCTACATAGAGCTACATAGTACACAATACACCGTTCATATAAAGCTATCATGTCAACACAATTTATGCTAGTTTATATGGAATCCTTCATAGATCACAAGCAAGGAGAGCACTGAGTTGCAAAAACTATAGCAGCAACCTTTCTTGGTGATCATGGTGCTGCAATCGACACCTTATTGCTCGCCAATGCATAGCAACTCCTCTACTCGTTGTCGACCACAAGCACTCATCTGCGGGATGCTGAGAGTCCTTCCCATGCCCTACCAATGGTTGCCACTTCCACCATTGTCGCCCTTGCCACCTTACATTCATGGTTGAATCCTCCTCGGACGAAGACAGCACGGGCTTGGTTAGGAGGATATAGGTCGCCGATTGGGGAAAGGGAGAGAGGGAGTGGGACGGGGGTCACCAAGCTTGGAGTCGTTGCCCCGTCCCATTCACCGATGTTGGTCGCCGATGTCGGTCTCCAGTTATAGCCACCTACCGCTCGCCGGTACAGGGTGGAGGACAAAGGAGAAGCGGTGGGGCAGCGATTGTTCGGCACGGAGTGCCGCTGAGCAGGGGAGGGATATGGAGAGGAGGATTTGACGCATGCAACAGATTAGGTTTAATATACTTAGGTTAGTAGGGTTGTGGGGGATTAGGGAACATGTGTCAGGCTTTGACCTTCTATGACCGAGGGTGACTCATTTCGACGTTTGCTTCATCTTGTGTCAATGACATATGGGCCCATGTGACATACAGGTATCCACTGGATATCCATGGATCAGAAATTATAACCGTGCCCAACCTGGCAATTCGCGGGTATTCAGATCCATGGATCCATGGGCAGAAATGTGCTCCATACCCTTGCCCAACCGGGTCGCGTATCCATGGGCATCCACATCCATGGATTAAATTTCCATCCAGCCTTAACTCGGAGTTTTTACAGCTAGTGTAATAAGCCTTTTTTGGATCATTTGCACAGAAAATCTTCAGAACAAATCCCATTTTAATTTTTCTTATATTCACCAAAGATTCTGTAATCTTCTCAAGCTGTATTGTCCTCCCACTTACTCCTTTAGCAAGAAAATTTTCTTGGGAAAGTGCCCATTCTCTTCGACAAACTTTTTTCTCTTAGAAATTTTGCAAGAGGGATAATCTATAGGATAGTATTAGTCTAGATTGTTCACTCCATAACTCATATGGTGTAGTTATGCCACACATTTAGACGGTGCTTCATTTTAGTGTATATATTTTTGTTTACATGCATAACCCAAGAATATTTATAACTGGATCGGTAAATTTGTTGGAAATATACCCTAGAGGCAATAATAAAATGGTTATTATTGTATTTCCTTGTTCGTGATAATTGTCTATTGTTCATGCTATAATTGTATTAACTGGAAACCGTAATACATGTGTGAATACATAGACCACAACATGTCCCTGGTAAGCCTCTAGTTGACTAGTGCGTTGATCAATAGATGGTCATGGTTTCCTGACCATGGACATTGGATGTCATTGATAACGGGATCACATCATTAGGAGAATGATGTGATGGACAAGACCCTATCTTAAGCGTAGCACAAGATCGTGTAGTTCGTTTGCTAAACATTTTCTAATGTCAAGTATCATTTCCTTAGACCATGAGATTGTGCAACTCCCGGATACCGTAGGAATGCTTTGGGTGTACCAAACGTCACAACGTAACTGGGTGGCTATAAAGGTGCACTACAGGTATCTCTGAAAGTATCTGTTGGGTTGGCACGAATCGAGACTGGGATTTGTCACTCCGTATGATGGAGAGGTATCTCTGGGCCCACTCGGTAATGCATCATCATAATGAGCTCAATGTGACTAAGGATTTAGCCACGGGATCATGCATTGCAGCACGAGTAAATAGACCTGCCGGGAACGAGATTGAACGAGGTATGGGGATACCGACGATCGAATCTCAGGCAAGTAACATACCGATAGACAAAGGGAATTGTATACGGGATTGATTGAACCCCCGACATCGTGGTTCATCCGATGAGATCATCGTGGAACATGTGGGAGCCAATATGGGTATCCAGATCCCGCTATTGGTTATTGGTCGGAGAGATGTCTCGGTCATGTCTGCATGGTTCCCGAACCCGTAGGGTCTACACACTTAAGGTTCGGTGACGCTAGAGTTGTTATGAGAAATAGTATGTGGTTACTGAAGGTTGTTTGGAGTCCCGGATGAGATCTCGGACATGACAAGGAGTTCCGGAATGGTCCAGAGGTGAAGATCGATAAATTGGACGAAGGGTATTGGAGTCCGAAATTGTTCCGGGGATACTGGGTGACGACCAGCGTGTCCGAAAGTGGTTTCGGAGGACCCGGCAAGTGTTGGGGGGCCTTATGGGCCAAGGGGAAGGGGCACACCAGCCCACTAAGGGGCTGTGCGCCCCTCCCACCCCATCTCACGTAACCAGGAGAGGTGGGGGCACCTCCCCTAGGACAGCCTCCCCTCTTGGCTTGGGGGGCAAGTCTCCTAGGGGTGGGGGCGCCCAAAACCCATCTAGGGTTCCCTCCCTGGCCGCCGCCCCTCCCCTAGATGGGATCTGAAGGGGTCGGCCCCCTCTCCCCTTCTCCTATAAATAGTGGGGGTGGGAGGGCTGCCAGAAGACCTAGACCCTTCCCCTGGTGCAGCCCCTCCCCTTCTCCTACACGTCATCCTCCTCCGTAGCGCTTGGCGAAGCCCTGCCGGAGAACCACGAGCTCCATCACCACCACGCCGTCGTGTTGTCGGAGTTCTCCCTCAAATTATCCTCTCCCCTTGCTGGATCAAGAAGGAGGAGACGTCCCCGGGCTGTACGTGTGTTGAACGCGGAGGCGCCGTTGTTCGGTGCTTAGATCAGAATCGACCGCGATCTGAATCGCTGCGTGTATGACTCCACCAACCGTGTTCCTGTAACGCTTCCGCTTAGAGATCTTCAAGGGTATGAAGATGCACTCCTTCTCTCTCGTTGCTAGTATCTCCTAGATTGATCTTGGTGACACGTAGGAAATTTTTGAATTATTGCTATGTTCCCCAATAGTGGCATCATGAGCTAGGTCTATGCATAGATTCTATGCACGAGTAGAACACAAAGCAGTTGTGGGCGATGATTTGTCCAATTTGCTTTCCTTTACTAGTCTTATCTTGATTCGGCGGCATTGTGGGATGAAGCGGCCCGGACCGACCTTACACGTACACTTACGTGAGACAGGTTCCACCGACTGACGTGCACTTGATGCATAATGTGGCTAGCGGGTGTATGTCTCTCCCACTTTAGTCGGATCAGATTCGATGAAGAGGGTCCTTATGAAGGGTAAATAGCAATTGGCATATCACCGTTGTGGCTTTTGCGTAGGTAAGAAACGTTCTTGCTAGAAACCCATAGCAGCCACGTAAAACATGCAACAACAATTAGAGGATGTCTAACTTGTTTTTGAAGGGTATGCTATGTGATGTGATATGGCCAAAAGGATGTGACGAATTATATATATGTGATGTATGAGATTGATCATGTTCTGGTAATAGGAATCACGACTTGCATGTCGATGAGTATGACAACCGGCAGGAGCCATAGGAGTTGTCTTACTTTATTGTATGACCTCGTGTCAATTAAAAATGACATGTAATTACTTTACTTTATTGCTAACCGTTGGCCATAGTAGTAGAAGTAATAGTTGGCGAGACAACTTCATGAAGACACGATGATGGAGATCATGATGATGGAGATCATGGTGTCATGCCGGTGACGAAGGTGATCATGCCGCACCTCGAAGATGGAGATCAAAAGGCGCAAGATGATATTGGCCATATCATGTCACTTTATGATTTTCATGTGATGTTTCTCATGTTTACATCTTATTTGCTTAGAACGACCGTAGCATAAATAAGATGATCCCTCGCTAAAATTTCAAGAAAGTGTTCCCCCTAATTGTGCACCGTTGCGAAGGTTCGTTGTTTCGAAGCACCACGTGATGATCGGGTGTGATAGATTCTAACGTTCGCATACAATGGGTGTAAGCCAGATTTACACATGTGAAACACTTAGGTTGACTTGACGAGCCTAGCATGTACAGACATGGCCTCGGAACACAAGAGACTGAAAGGTCGAACATGAGTCGTATAGTAGATACAATCCACATGAAGATGTTCACCGATGATGACTAGTCCGTCTCACGTGATGATCGGACACGGCCTAGTTGACTCGGATCATGTATCACTTAGATGACTAGAGGGATGTCTATATAAGTGGGAGTTCATTAAATAATCAGATGAACTTAATTATCATGAACATAGTCAAAGGTCTTTGCAAATTATGTCGTAGCTTACACTTTAGTTCTACTGTTTAAGATATGTTCCTAGAGAAAATTTAGTTGAAAGTTGATAGTAGAAATTATGCGGATTGGGTCCGTCAACTGAGGATTATCCTCATTGCTGCGCTGAAGGCTTATGTCCTTAATGCACCGCTCGGTGTGCTGAACCTCAAGCGTCGTCTGTAGATGTTGGGAAACATCTGACATACATGTTTTGATGACTACATGATAGTTCAGTGTGTAATGCTAACGGTTTAGAATTGTGGCACCAAAGACGTTTTTGAAACGTCGCATAACATATGAGAAGTTCCAAAGACTGAAATTGGGATTTCAGACTAGTGCCCACGTCAAGAGGTATGAGACCTCTGACAAGTTTCTTAAGCCTGCAAACTAAGGGAGAAAAGCTCAATCGTTGAGCATGTGCTCAGATTCTCTGAGTACTACAATCTCTTGAATCGGGTGGGAGTTAATCTTCCAGATGAGATAGTGAAGGTTCTCCATAGTCACTGCCACCAAGCTATTAGAGCTTCGTGATGAACTATAACACATCAGGGATAGACATGATGATCCTTGAGCAACTCGCGATGTTTGACACCGCGAAAGTAGAAATCAAGTAGGAGCATCAATTGTTGATGGTTAAACCACTAGTTTTAAGAAGGGCAAGGGAAAGAAGGGATACTTCATGAAACGGCAAATCAGTTGCTGCTCTAGTGAAGAAACCCAAGGTTGAACCCAAACCCGAGACTAAGTGCTTCTGTAATGAGGGGAACGGTCACTGAAGCAGAACTACCCTAGATACTTGGTAGATGAGAAGGCTGGCAAGGTCGACAGAAGTATTTTGAATATACGTTATATTATTGTGTACTTTACTAGTACTCCTAGTAGCACCATGGTAATAAATACCGGTTCGGTTGCTAAGTGTTAGTAACTCGAAATAAAAGGCTGCGGAGACTAGCTAAAGGTGAGATGACGATATGTGTTGGAAGCGTTTCCAAGGTTGATGTGATCAAACATCGCACGCTCCCTCTACCATCGGGATTGGTGTTAAACCTAAATAATTGTTATTTGGTGTTTGCGTTGAGCATAGACATGATTGGATTATGTTTATCGCAATACGGTTATTCATTTAAGGAGAATAATGGTTACTCTATTTATTTGAATAATACCTTCAATGGTCTTGCACCTAAAATGAATGGTTTATTGAATCTCGATCGTAGTGATACACATGTTCATGCCAAAAGATATAAGATAGTAATGATAGTACCACATACTTGTGGCACTGCCATTTGAGTCATGTTGGTATAAAACGCATGAAGAAGCTCCATGTTGATGGATCTTTGGACTCACTTGTTTTTGAAAGGATTGAGACATGCGAACCATGTCTATTGATAGATATGCATGAAGAAACTCCATACAGATGGATCGTTTGGACTCACTTGATTTTGAATCACTTGAGACATGCAAATCATACCACATGGGCAAGATGACTGAAAGGCCTCGTTTTCAGTAAGATGGAACAAGAAAGCAACTTGTTGGAAGTAATACATTTTGATGTGTGCAGTCCAATGAGTGCTGAGGCACGCAGTGGATATCGTTATGTTCTTACTTCACAGATGATTTGAGTAGATGCTGAGTATATTTACTTGATGAAACACAAGTCTGAATTATTGAAAGGTTTAAGTAATTTCAGAGTGAAGTTGAAGATCATCGTGACAAGAGGATAAAATTTCTATGATATGATCATAGAGATGAATATCTGAGTTACGAGTTTGGAACACAATTAAGACATTGTGGAAATTGTTTCACAACTAATACCGCCTGGAACACCATAGTGTGATGGTGTGTCCGAACAACATAACTACACCCTATTGGATATGGTGCATACCATGATGTCTCTTATCGAATTACCACTATCATTTATGGGTTAGGCATTAGAGACAACCGCATTCACTTTAAATAGGGCACCACGCAATTCTGTTGAGATGACCCGTATGAACTATGGTTTAGAAAAACCTAAGCCGTCGTTTCTTAAAAGTTTGGGGCTACGATGCTTATGTGAAAAAGTTTCAGCCTGATAAGCTCGAACCCAAAGCGAACAAATGCATCTTCATAGAATACCCAAAATAGTTTGGTATACCTCATATTTCAAATTCGGAAGCAAAAGTGATTGTTTCTAGAAACGGGTCCTTTCTCGAGGAAAAGTTTCTCTCGAAAGAATTGAGTGGGAGGATGATGGAGACTTGATGAGGTTATTGAACCGTCACTTCAACTAGTGTGTATCAGGGCACAGGAAGTTGTTCATGTGGCACCTACACCAATTGAAGTGGAAGCTTATGATAGTGATCATGAAACTTCGGATCAAGTCACTACGAAACCTCATAGGTCGACAAGGATGCGTACTACTTCAGAGTAGTACGTAATCCTGTCTTGGAAGTCATGTTGCTAGACAACAATGAACCTACGAGCTATGGAGAAGCAATGGTGGGCCCAGATTCCGATGAATGGCTCGAGGCCATAAAATCCGAGAGAGGATCCATGTATAAAAACAAAGTATAGACTTTGGAAGAACTACTTGATGGTCATAAGGCTGTTGGGTGCAGATGGATTTTAAAAGGAAGATGGACAATGATGGTAAGTGTCACCATTAAGAAATCTCGACTTGTCGCTAAGATGTTTTGCGACATGTTCAAGGAGTTGACTACGATGAGACTTTCTCACTCGTAGCGATACTAAGAGTCTGTTGGAATTATGTTAGCAGTTACTGCATTATTTATGAAATCTTGCAGATAGGATGTCAAAACATTGTTTCCTCGACGATTTTCTTGAGGAAAGGTTGTATGTGATACAACCAGAAGGTTTTGTCAATCCTGAAAGATGCTAACAAGTATGCAAAGCTCCAGTAGTCCTTCTAAGGACTGGAGTAAGCATCTCGGAGTTGGAATATACACTTTGATGAGATGATCAAATATTTTGGGTTTATACAAAGTTTATGAGAAACTTGTATTTCCAAAGAAGTGAGTGGGAGCACTATAGAATTTTTGATGAGTATATGTTGTTAACATATTGTTGATCAGAAATGATGTAGAATTTCTGGAAAGCATACAGGGTTATTTGAAAAGTATTTTTCAATGGAAAACCTGGATTAAGCTACTTGAACACTGAGCATCAAGATCTATAAGGATAGATCAAAAACGCTTAATAGTACTTTCAAATGAATGCATAACGTGACAAGATTTTGAAGGAGTTCAAAATAGATCAGCAAAGAAGGAGTTCTTGGCTATGTTACAAGGTGTGAGTATTGAGTAAGACTCAAGACCTGACCACGGCAGAAGAGAGAAAAAGGACGAAGGTCGTCCCCTATGCTTTAGACATAGGCTCTACAGTATGCTATGTTGTGTACCGCACCCGAAGTGTGCCTTGCCATGAGTCAGTCAAGGCGTACAAGAGTGATCCAGGAATGGATCACATGATAGCGGTCAAACCTATCCTTAGTAACTAGTGGACTAAGGAATTTTCTCGATTATGGAGGTGGTAAAAGAGTTCGTCGTGAAGGGTTACGTCGATGCAAACTTTGACACTAACCCAGATGACTCAGAGTAGTAAACCGGATTCGTATAGTAGAGCAGTTATTTGGAATAGCTCCAAGTAGCGCGTGGTAGCTGCATCTACAAGATGACATAGAGATTTGTAAAGCACACATGGATCTGAAAGGTTCAGACCCATTGACTAATAAACCTCTCTAACGAGCGAGATATGAACAAACCCCATGGGTGTTGGATTCATTACAATCACATAGTGATGTGAACTACATTATTGACTCTAGTGCAAGTGGGAGACTGTTGGAAATATGCCCTAGAGGCAATAACAAAATGGTTATTATTGTATTTCCTTGTTCGTGATAATTGTCTGTTGTTCATGCTATAATTCTATTAACCGGAAACCGTAATACATGTGTGAATACATAGACCACAACATGTCCCTAGTAAGCCTCTAGTTGACTAGCTCGTTGATCAATAGATGGTCATGGTTTCCTGACCATGGACATTGGATGTCATTGATAACGGGATCACATCATTAGGAGAATGATGTGATGGAAAAGACCCAATCTTAAGCATAGCACAAGATCGTGTAGTTCGTTTGCTAAAGCTTTTCTAATGTCAAGTATCATTTCCTTAAACCATGAGATTGTGCAACTCCCAGATACCGTAGGAATGCTTTGGGTGTACCAAACGTCAAAACGTAACTGGGTGGCTATAAAGGTGCACTACAGGTATCTCCGAAAGTGTCTGTTGGGTTGGCACGAATCGAGACTAGGATTTGTCACTCTGTATGATGGAGAGGTATCTCTGGGCCCACACGGTAATGCATCATCATAATGAGCTCAATGTGACTAAGGAGTTAGCCACGGGATCATGCGTTACGGAACGAGTAAAGAGACTTGCCGGTAATGAGATTGAACGAGGTATGGGGATACCGACGATCGAATCTCGGGCAAGTAACATACCGATAGACAAAGGGAATTGTATACGGGATTGATTGAATCCCCGACATCGTGGTTCATCCGATGAGATCATTGTGAAACATGTGGGAGCCAATATAGGTATCCAGATCCCGCTATTGGCTATTGGTCGGAGAGATGTCTCGGTCATGTCTGCATGGTTCCCGAACCCATAGGGTCTACACACTTAAGGTTCAGTGACGCTAGAGTTGTTATGGGAAATAGTATGTGGTTACCGAAGGTTGTTCGGAGTCCCGGATGAGATCGGACGTGATGAGGAGTTCCGGAATGGTCCGGAGGTGAAGATCGATATATTGGACGAAGGGTATTGGAGTCCGGAATTTTTCCGGGGGTACCGAGTGACGACCAGCGTGTCCGAAAATGGTTTCGGAGGCCCCGGCAAGTGTTGGGGGGCCTTATGGGCCAAGGGGAAGGGGCACACCAGCCCACTAAGGGGCTGTGCGCCCCTCCCACCCCATCTCACATAACCAGGAGAGGTGGGGGCGCCTCCCCTAGGGCAGCCTCCCCTCCTGGCTTGGAGGGCAAGTCTCCTAGGGGTGGGGGCGCCCAAAACCCATCTAGGGTTCCCTCCCTGGCCGCCGCCCCTCCCCTAGATGGGATCTGAAGGGTCCGGCCCCCTCTCCCCTTCTCCTATAAATATTGGGGTGGGAGGGCTGCCAGAAGACCTAGACCCTTCCCCTGGCGCAGCCCCTCCCCTTCTCCTACACCCCATCCTCCTCCGTAGCGCTTGGCGAACCCCTGACGGAGAACCACGAGCTCCATCACCACCACGTCGTCATGTTGTCGGAGTTCTCCCTCAACTTCTCATCTACCCTTGCTGGATCAAGAAGGAGGAGACGTCCCCGGGCTGTATGTGTGTTGAACACAGAGGCGCCGTTGTTCGGCGCTTAGATCGGAATCGACCACGATCTGAATTGCTGCGTGTACGACTCCACCAACCGTGTTCTTGTAACGCTTCCGCTTAGCGATCTTCAAGGGTATGAAGATGCACTACCTCTCTATCATTGCTAGTATCTCCTAGATTGATCTTGGTGACACGTAGGAATTTTTTGAGTTATTGCTACGTTCCCCAACAAAATTATGAAACAACTCATAACCATTCATTTTCTAAACTCATGACTTAGATAACTGTTTATCTTTTGTCATGATGAGCCTTAACTTCATTATGAATTCCTTTGGACCCTTCAAACATTTCAGATCTCATGTTTCATCAAGTAAGTCTCATCTACTCAAATCATCAGTGATTTTTACGAAGTATATGTATTCACCAAGCCCTGGTATGACCACCGAATTGTATACATCACTATGTATTATTCCAATGGTTTCCCTTCCGATAAAAAACAATTTTGAGCGATATATATTAGTAATTTGATTCATCAAAAAATTCTTGTATGTGCCAAATGGTTCAATAATCAGGAGACTCTTATACTTCATCTCAATGCAGTTTTGCATACAATTCTTTCGATATGACCGATATTGTGGTGCCACAATTAAGTGGTTTTATCAGTCTTCTTAAGACGTTTTAGTGTTAATGTTATAAATATTCTTCAAGGTCCATAGTGAATAAACCACTAACAAAATAGATGTAAATCCCAACTATATATTCTCATAATAATTTTGAACAATCATTGTTAAAAACTTATAAGAATATCCATTGCATAACCCAAAAGATAATGTCTTACATAACTTCTGATCGAAATAACTATTATTTGGTTCTAGGATAATTCTGAAGATAAACTAAAGGCATGACTTTGACAGCTTGAGCAGCGATCCCATCACCATTCCCGACTTGTATCACAACTTCATTCCTTCTTAACTTGCGAGCTTTTTGTAGGCCCTCTGACGGTTTACAAATGAAAGCAACTGATGAGTATCAAATACTCCTGACTTACAGAATTTTAACAAGTAGTATAACTTTTATACCTTTACCAGAAGAACCATTCTTCTTCTTATCCACCAAGTATTTCTTACAGTTGCACTTGTAGTCTCCCTTCTGCTTGTAGTAGAAACATTCAATCTCCTTAGTAGCTCTGCCCTTGTTTCTCTTCTGTTACACAGTCCTACCGGCTCCTGAAGGGTTCTTCTTAGACTTGTCCTTATTTTTGAAATTGGCGGTCTTATTAACCATCAACACTTGTTTGTTCTTCTGCATTCTAGCCCGCGCAGTCTTGAGCATAGCGAACAACTCGTTTGCGCTTTTCTCCATCCCGTTCATGTTGTAATTCATGATAAAACCATCGTAAGATGGGGGAGTGAAGCAAGCACAATGTATGTACTGACTGTTGGAGGAATTCCAAATTCCAGAGCAGCAAGCCTATCAACATATAGCCAACTAGCTTCCCTATATGCTCACTCATTGAGGAACCTTCTGCCATCTTGCATTCAATCAGGGCCTTCATTATTTCAAAATGTTTGATCCTTGCCTGCTTCTTGTACATAGCATCCGGTGACCCAATTATAAACCGAGTACTTGATCTTTCAAACACTTTTGTAGTTCAGGATCCATGCAAGTCAACATGAAGCACTGGACTGACTCATAATCATCATTACGAGCAGTGAAAGCATCTACACCTTCTTGTGGTGCATCCTTTGCAGGTGGATCACCAGGGGTTGATCCAGCACATACTCCTTAGCACTTCTCAGAATAAATCTCAGGTTCCGGATCCAATCCGCATAGTTTCCACCATTTGTAGCCAACTTTTCTTTCTCCAACATAGGGGCTAAGTTGAACATATTGCGAGCCATTGATCTACAATGATAAACACAAGATTCACTTTAGACATTGTTCATAATGATGTTGCACTAGTGTTTAAACACATTTTAATATAAAGTGCGCTCCCACTCAAATAAATATCTCTCATAATTGAAAGTGTGTGATTCAATACCCGTATCCCATTCACGGTCATTGATGTGGACATCACTGATAGCGTGAATTTTGACTGGTACGCAATCTTTTGTCAATCATAAACCCATATGACTCTTGTTCATCTTTTGATGCTTCCTGCTCCGAGCTCAGAATGATTCTACCAAAACTTCAAGACAGCCAAGTGCTATCTGCTTGCTTGGTCTAACCTCGTCTGTCTTACACTTCACGATCTGTTTGTACTCATGTGCACATGACGTACTCCGGAAAGCCACATGTTATAGACGGTTGCAAGTTGCAACACTGGGAAGATCACCTTTTAACTTGATATTTTTAGTGAGTTATCACCCTAATAATTGACTACTAAGAAATCAAAGGGTGCACACAATAAAGGGATAAACATCGCAAGGAATTCATAATAGCATGATGTGATATAGCCCTTGGCGCCGGGAACTTCTCCATGATTCCTCGTGGTCTTCATGAAAGTACCGTGAGATGGTGTCATAGCCACCATCATGCTTTCTTGCGCCTGGTGAAACCACTTTGCTCTGGGTCCTCCATAGCACGTCCGTCATTCTGTCAACAAATAAAAATAACGAGTTCTGACACGCAAGTCATATAAGTGACAATCCCTTGGCTCCAGCCATCATGTCATACTGTGATGTGCATGCCACTTAATGTTACATAATATAACCATCTCGTGGTGCAACTATTGGGAAACAAGGTAACAAACAAACAAAAATCGGCCTACAAACAACCAAGAACAGTATGAAGGCGCATTAGGGGATTGGATCATGATCGTTACCAACTCCGAGTATGTGGCGGAAGCAGACGGGTTGCTATAGATCGTACTTGGAGTCCCACATACCGCCCATGAACGATCTCGTGAACCTCCCTCGAATGGTCCCTCGAACCGAAGACCAAAAGCATGAACTCTCTATGGTTTGCAAGCGTACAGTCTCACGATCTCGCAGTGCTTTGTCGCCTAGAACTAATCATCACTAGAGAATTAGAGAAGAATACTAAAGCCACTCGGGGCTTCTAATTATGAGGATTAGAGGAACTATAACTAACTCTAATTATCTCAATTAGAACTAATAGTATTGGGCTAGAGGAGGCACCTAAAACTTGTATGAATAAAAGGGCCAATACCTCCAATATATATATATATAGGTTAGAAGGGGAGAAGATGGCGGCCACCAAGGAAGGAAAGTCCCTCCTTGGGGCGCCCCCCCCCCATATGGGCTATCCAAATTGGAGAAAGAAAGGGCAAGAAGTAAAGTAAGAAGGGAATAGGATTCCCCCTTCCCCCTCTTCCCTTCCTACTCCGAATAGGAATAGGAAAGGGGGGAGGCCGAATTGGGAGGACCCTAAGTAGGATTCCTCCTACTTGGGGCGCCCCCTTGGCTGCCTATCCTCCCCTCCAACCTATATATATATGTGGGGGCACCGCTAGAACACACAAAAAACATTGTTAGCCGTGTGCGGCGCCACCTCCATAGTTTATGCCTCCGGTCATATTCACGTAGTGCTTAGGCAAAGCCCTGCGCCGATCACTTCACCATCACCGTCACCATGTCGTCGTGCTGACAGAACTCTCCCTTGACACTTTGTTGGATCAAGAGTTCGAGGGATGTCATCGAGCTGAACGTGTGCAGAACTCGGAGGCACCGTACGTTCGGTACTTGATCGATCAAAACGAGAAGAAGTTCGACTAAATCAACTGCGTTTTCAAAAGCTTCCGCTTTCGGTCTACGAGGGTACGTGGACACACTCTCCCCCTCTCGTTGCTATGCATCTCCTAGATAGATCTTGCGTGATCGTTGGATTTTTTTTAAAAATTGCATGCTACGTTCCCCAATAGTGGCATCCGAGCTAGGTCTATGTGTAGATGAGATGCACGAGTAGAACACAAAGAGTTGTGGGCGATGATAGTCATACTGCTTACCACCAACCTCTTATTTTGATTCAGCGGTATTATTGGATGAAGTGACCGGGACCAACCTTACATGACCACGTTCATGAGATCGGTTCCACCGACAGGCATGCAACTTGTTTTGCATAAAGGTGGCTGGCGGGTGTCTATTTCTCCAACTTTAGTTGAATCAAATTTGACTGCGACCTGTCCTTGTTGAAGGTTAAAATAGCAAACTTGACGAAACATCATTGTGGTTTTGATGCATAGGTAAGAGCGGTTCTTACTAGAAGCCCGTAGTAGCCACGCAAAACTTGCAACAACAAAGTAGAGGACATCTAACTTGTTTTTGCAGGGCATGTTGTGATGTGATATGGTCAAGACATGATGTGATATACGTTTTTGTATGAGATGATCATGTTTTGTAAAAGTTATCGGCAACTGGCAGGAGCCTTATGGTTGCCGCTTTATTGTATGAAATGCAATCACCATGTAATTGATTTACTTTATCACTATGCATTAGCAATAGTTGTAGAAGCAATAGTTGGCGAGACGACAATGACGCTACGATGGAGATCAAGGTGTCAAGCCCATGACGAACGAAATCATGACGGTGCTTTGGACATGGAGATCAAAGGCACAAGATGATGATGGCCATATCATGTCACATATCTTGATTGCATGTGATGTTTATCTTTTATGCATCTTATTTTGCTTAGTACGACGGTAGCATTATAAGATGATCCCTCACTAAAATTTCAAGGTATAAGTGTTCTCCCTGAGTATGCACCGTTGCGACAGTTCGTCGTGCCGAGACACCACGTGATGATCGGGTGTGATAAACTCTACGTTCACATACAATGGGTGCAAGACAGTTTTGCACATGCGGAATACTCTGGTTAAACTTGATGAGCCTACCATGTACAGACATGGCCTCGGAACACTGGAGACCGAAAGGTCGAACGTGAATCATATAGTAGATATGATCAACATAGAGATGTTCACCATTGAAAACTACTCCATCTCACATGATGATCGGACATGGTTTAGTTGATATGGATCACGTGATCATTTAGATGACTCAAGGGATGTCTATCTAAGTGGGAGTTCTTAAGTAATATGATTAATTGAACTTAATTTGTCATGAACTTAGTCTTGACAGTATTTTCATATTGTTGTAGATCAATAGCTCATGTATAGCTCCCCTATTTTATTTTGGATATGTTCCTAGAGAAAACTAAGTTGATAGATGATAGTAGCAATGATGCGGACTGGGTCTGTGATCTAAGGATTATCCTCATCGCTGCACAGAAGAATTATGTCCTTGATGCACCACTAGGTGACGTACCTATTGCAGGAGTAGATGTAGACGTTATGAACGTTTTGCAAGCTCGTTATGATGCTTGATAGTTTAGTGCACCATGCTTTACGGCTTAGAACCGGGACTTCAAAAATGTTTTGAATGCCATGGAGCATATGAGATGTTCCAAGATGGTATTTCAGACTCATGCTCGTGTCGAGAGGTATGAGACCTCTGACAAATACTTTGCCTACAAGATGGAGGAGAATAGCTCAGCTAGTGAGCATGTGCTCAGAATGTCTGGGTGCTGCAATCGCTTGAATCAAGTGGGAGTTAATCTTCCAGATAAGATAGTGATTGACAGAGTTCTCTAGTCACTATCACCAAGTTACTAGAACTTCGTGATGAACTATAATATGCAAGGGATGACAAAAACGATTCCCAAGCTCTTCCGATGCTGAAATCAGCGAAGGTAGAAATAAAGAAATAGCATCAAGTGTTGATGGTTAACTAGACCACTAGTTTCAAGAAAAAGGGCAAGGGAAAGAAAGGGAAACTTCAAAAAGAATGGCAAGAAAGTTTCCACTCCCATGAAGAAGCCCAAAGCTAGACCCAAGCCTGAAACTAAGTGCTTCTACTGCAAAGGAAATGGTCACTGGAAGTGGAACTATGCTAGATACTTGGCGGATAAGGATGGCAAAAGTGAACAAAGGTATATTTGATATACATGTTCTTGATGTGTACTTTACTAGTGTTTATAGCAACCCCTTGGTATTTGATACTGGTTCAGTTGCTAAGAGTAGTAACTCGAAATAGGAGTTGCAAAATAAATAGAGACTTGTTAAGGGCGAGGTGACGATGTGTGTTGGAAGTGATCCCAAGATTGATAAGATCACCATCGCACACTCCTTTACCTTCGGGATTAGTGTTGAACCTAAAATAAATGTTATTTGGTGTTTGCGTTGAGCATGAATATGATTGGATCATGTTTATTGCAATACAGTTATTCATTTAAGTCAAAGAATAATTGTTGTTCTATTTACATGAATAAAACCTTCTATGGTCATACATCAATATAAATGGTTTATTGAATCTCGATCGTGGTGATACACATATTCATAATATTGATGCCAAAAGAGCAAAGTTGGTAATGATAGTGCAACATATTTGTGGCACTGCCATTTAGGTCATATTGGTGTAAAGCGCATGAAGAAACTCCATGCGGATGGACTTTTGGAATCACTTGATTATGAATCATTTGATGCTTGTGAACCATGCCTCATGCGCAAGATGACTAAAACTCTGTTCTCTAGAACAATGGAGCGATCTACTGACTTATTGGAAATAATACATACCGATGTATGCGGTCCGATGAGTGTTGAGGCTCACAGCGGGTATCGTTATTTTCTGACCTTCACAGATGATTTGAGAAGATATGGGTATATCTACTTAATGAAACACAAAGTCTGAAACGTTTGAAAAGTCCAAAGAATTTTAGAGTGAAGTGTAGAATCATCGTAACAACAAAATAAAGTTTCTATGATCTGATCGCGGAGGCAAATATTTGAGTTACGAGTTTGGCCTTCATTTAAAACAACGTGGAATAGTTTCACAACTCACGCCACCTGGAACACCACAGCGTAATGGTGTGTTCGAATGTTGTAACCATACTTTATTAAATATGGTGCGATCTATGATGTCTCTTACCGATTTACCACTATCATTTTGGGGTTATGCATTAGAGACAGCTGCATTCACATTAAATAGGGCACCGTCTAAATCCGCTGAGACGACACTGTATGAACTGTGGTTTGGCAAGAAACCTAAGTTGTCGTTTCTTAAAGTTTGGGGTTGCAATGCTTATGTGAAAAAGTTTCAGCCTGATAAGCTCAAACCCAAATCGGAGAAGTGCGTCTTCATAGGATACCCAAAAGAAACTATTGGGTACACCTTCTATCACAGATCCGAAGGCAAGATTTTTGTTGCTAAGAATGGATCCTTTCTAGAGAAGGAGTTTCTCCCGAAAGAAGTGAGTGGGAGGAAAGTAGAACTTGATGAGATAATTGTACCTTCTCTCAAATTGGAAAGTAGCTCATCACAGATATCAGTTCCAGTGATGCCTACACCAACTAGAGAGGAAGCTAATGATAATTATCATGAAACTTCAAATCAAGTTACTACCAAACCTCATAGGTCAACCAGAGCATGTTCCGCACCAGAGTGATACGGTAATCCTGTTCTAGAAGTCATGTTACTAGACCATGATGAACCTACGAACTATGAGGAAGCAATGATGAGCCCAGATTCCGATAAATGGCTTGAGGCCATGAAATCTGAGATAGGATCCATGTATGAGAACAAAGTGTGGACTTTGGTGGACTTGCCCGATGATTGGCAAGCCATTGAGAATAAATGGATCTTCAAGAGGAAGATAGATGCTGATGGTAGTGTTACTATCTACAAAGCTTGACTTGTCGCAAAAGGTTTTCGACAAGTTCAAGGAGTTGACTACGATGAGATTTTCTCACTCGTAACTATGCTTAACTCTGTCCGAATCAAGTTAGCAATTGCCACATTTTATGAAATCTGGCAAATGGATGTCAAAACTGCATTCCTTAATGGATTTCTTAAAGAAGAGTTGTATATGATGCAACCAGAAGATTTTGTCGATTCTAAAGGTGCTAACAAAGTATGCAAACTCCAGTGATCCATCTATGGACTGGTGCAAGCATCTAGGAGTTGGAATATACTGTTTGATAAGGTGATCAAAGCATATGGCTTTATACAGACTTATGGTGAAGCCTGTATTTACAAGAAAGTGAGTGGGAGCTCTATAGCATTTCTCATATTATATGTGGATGACATATTGTTGATTGGAAATGATATAGAATTTCCGGATAGCATAAAAGGTTACTTGAATAAGAATTTTTCAATGAAAGACCTCGGTGAAGCTACTTATATATTGGGCTTAATGAGACTTTCACAAAGCACAAACTTGACAAGATTTTGAAGAAGTTCAAAATGGATCGGTCAAAGAAAGGGTTCTTGCCTGTATTACAAGGTGTGAAGTTGAGTAAGACTCAAAGCCCGACAACGGCAGAAGATAGAGAGAATGAAAGTCATTCCCTATGCCTCATCCATAGCTTCTATATGTAGGATCAAAAGTATGTCTAGAGGGGGTGATTAGACTACTTGACAAAATAAAAATCTAGCCTTTTCCCAGTTTTAGTTCCTGGCAGATTTTAGCAACTTTGGACAAGTCAAGCAATCTTAATACAATTCAAGCAAGCATGCAAAGAGTATATGAGCAGCAGAAAGTAAAGCATGCAACTTGCAAGAATGTAAAGGGAAGGGTTTGGAGGATTCAAACGCAATTGGAGACACGGATGTTTTTGTCATGGTTCCGATAGGTGGTGCTATCGTACATCCACGTTGATGGAGACTTCAACCCACGAAGGGTAACGGTTGCGCGAGTCCACGGAGGACTCCACCCATAAAGGGTCCACGAAGAAGCAACCTTGTCTATCCCACCATGGCCATCGCCCATGAAGGACTTGCCTCACTAGCGGTAGATCCTCACAAAGTAGGCGATCTCCTTGCCCTTACAAACTCCTTGGTTCAATTCCACAATCTTGTCGGAGGCTCCCAAGTGACACCTAGCCAATCTAGGAGACACCACTCTCCAAGAAGTAACAAATGGTGTGTTGATGATGAACTCCTTGCTCTTGTGCTTCAAATGATAGTCTCCCCAACACTCAACTCTCTCTCACAGGATTTTGATTTTGTGGAAAGAAGATTTGAGTGGAAAGCAACTTGGGGAAGGCTAGAGATCAAGATTCATATGGCAGGAATGGGATATCTTGGTCTCAACACAAGTGTAGGTGGTTCTCTCATAGAAAAGGTAAGTTGGAAGTGTAGGTTCGTTCTGATGGCTCTCTCCACGAATGAAAAGGTGGTGGAGGGGTATATATATAGCCTCCACACAAAATCTAACAGTTACACATAACTTCCCAAACTCGGTAGGACAGAATGGTTAAACTCGGTCGGACCAATTCAGCAAAGCTAGTGACCGTTAGGGTTTTTGGTGGGACCGAGATGCAACTCGGTAGGACCGATATGATTAGGGTTAGGGCATAACATAATCTCGGTGAGACCGATTTTGGAAATAAGCTAACCAGAGAGTTGGTCAGGTAAACTCGGTGGGAACGATCGCTCATTTCGGTGAGACCGAAACGTTACGAAGGGAAAACAGAGAGTTTACATTGCAATCTCGGTGGGACCAATCGCTCATCTCGGTGAGACCGAAATGTTATGAAGGGAAACAGAGAGATTACAACCCCATCTCGGTGAGACCGAGATGCCTATAGGTGAAACCGATTTGCCTAGGGTTTGTGGCAGTGGCTATGACATTTGAAACTCGGTGGCGCCGGATAGGAAGAATCGGTGGGGCCGAGTTTGACTTTTGGTTTAGGTCATATGTGGATGTGAGAAAGTAGATGAGGGTTTTGGAGCATATCACTAAGAATTTTGAGCAAGAACCTCATTAAGCAACCCCTCATCCATCCTTGATAGTATTGGCTTTTCCTATAGACTCAATGTGATCTTGGATCACTAAAATGGAAAAAGTAGAGTCTTGAGATTTGAGCTTGAGCCAATCCTTTGCCCTTAGCATTTTAAGGGGTCCACTTTTCTCATCCATGCCATGCCAATCATTGAGCTTTCATGAGATATTAATCTTGAAATAGCATTAGCTCAATGAGCTATATGTTGTTAGGAATTACCAAAACCACCTAGGGATAGTTGCACTTTCAATCTCCCCCTTTTTGGTAATTGATGACAACATATAGATCAAAGCTTCGACAAATGATAATAAGAGTGAAAAACATTGTCGCTTTGAGAAGTATGTGAAAAGCAAGAGCTCCCCCTAAATTTGTGCATAGTTTAAGATTTGCTTTGGACTGCAAATGCACAAAGAGTTGGGATCATGGGTTACTCTTCCATGCCACATACATCTTGGTGGGGCACTCAAAATGATAATAATTAAAATACATGCACTCATCACCAAGCGAAGTGAGTGATCATATGGAATATAAAAGGATAATGTTATCCAACAAGCATAAAGGTGGTATATGATCAAACACATGATCATCCAAGTGTCACACACAAGCATAAAGTATCTCGAACGAGAAGATAATAAATTTCAACCACCAAGGAGAAACGCAAGAGAGAACAAAAGCAACACTCTCTCTCGAAGCCTATGATCTATACATTTTCTCCCCCTTTGGCAACAAGTTACCAAAAAGTTCATAAAAAATGCATAGTGCTAAATCATCACTCAGGCTTGGTCTTCAGGTGGTGGTGTAGACAGAACTCCAAGGACGAAGGCGTCAGTCGATGTAGATGGAGCTGGTGGAGTAGGTGCTGGAGCTGGTGGCACTGAAGCTGTAGTTGGTGTAGATGAAGTTGCTCTGGTGTCTGTGACAGGCATAGCAGCAGACCTCTGACCTCTGGGCACTCTAGCAAAAGCATCAGTGGTAGACTTGCCCTTCTTCTCCTGCACTTCATCCTGAAGTTGCTCAACGACTGACTGGATCTCAGTGACCTTCACATCTAAGTCATAGAACTTCTGCTCCACGATCCTCTCCAAGCTCTCCTGGTTTTGAGTCGGGGTAGCCAATCCCTTCTCAATCCTTAGAGTGGAGGCAATCAAGTAGCCAAGATGATCTTGCTTGCTCTTCAGAAGATACTGAGATGCCTCATCCATGGTTGGCATCTTTGCAACCTTTTCGGCCCTTGCCTTCTCCTTCTTGGCTTGTGCGTGCACAGAAGATGGTTCATTCTCATCCATCACCACAGTGTTGTCCTCAAAGTCTGGGTAGATGGGCATGTGTTCCTTGTCCAGGAGATATGTGTCGGTGCCCATCTTGGAGTTGATTAGCTCCTGGATCTGTGGGGCATACCCACAACTCCTCTTCTAATCTGCAGCTGTCCTATTTATGGTTTCCACAATTAGGCTCATGACTTTGAACTTTTGAGGCACATCAAATATGTGAAGCAAGTTAATTGCATGGCCTCTGGTCATCTTGTGATCACCTGACTTTGGTAAGAGAGTGTGCCTGAGGATCCAGTTGATTGTTGGCAAGCCTGACAGAAGGTAATGTACTGATCCAAACTTGTGTGTCTCAAGAGCAGCATCTGGGATCTCTTTGTACATGTGTGCCATGGTGTTGTGATCCTTCTTCTTCTTGGCATAGACATCCAAGTCATCTTCACTCTCCTCAGGAGCATTGATCAATTTTTCCCATTCAGCAACCGTTGACTCGTACCTAGTATCTTCAGACATCCAGACAATTCCTCCATCTGGGTAGAAATGAGTTGTGGAGTAGAACTGCATGATGAGCTCATCATTCCACTTTGTGAGCTTCTGAGCCACCAACTCATCGACTCCACACGCCTTGAAGCTATCATATACACCAGGGAAGTAATCCTCATTTTCCTCAATGAATGTCCAATCGACCCATCTCATGTCACACACTATGGGCTTCTTGTCAAGTAAGATAGTCTCATAGAAGTCCTGTTGTTCCTTTGTATGGAACATGTAGTCCACATCAGTCCTTCTCCTGGTGGCATATGGATCAGACTCTCTCCATAGCCTTAGACAAAAATCCTTCCTGATTTTCATGTTCTCTGCAACTGGATGAGCATCATTGTGGTCTGGAATTTTGGGCTTCAACTTCCTTAACACGACAGAATCATCTTCTTCTTCAGTAGCTTGAGGCACTGGGGCCTTGTTCTTCTCCTCAGCAGGGATGTTCCTGGTGCTCCTCTTTGGTTTTGGCTCTGGAGCTGGAGCAGCAGTCTTAGGAGCAATCTTAGGCTTAGATGGAACAGCCCCTACCCTTATGGCATCTCCCATAATCTTTTGAGCTTTGGGTGCTGGTGCTGCATCCTCTTCCTCTTCTTTAGAGTCTTTCATTATTGAAGATCTCCCAAGCACTCTGGCAGTGGTCTTCTTGACCCTTTCCTTTCTTTTCTTTTCTGCCACAACCTGCTCTTTGGGTGCAGATCTCGAAGTCTCTTGAGTGGATGTTCTGGCTTTTGACATGGGAGCTCTCTTGGCAGGAACCTTTTGCTTCATCCCTGGCTTAGTGGCAGCAGCTGTGCCATATTCCTTTTCCAGGACTTTCCTCTTTTAGGTGGCCTCTTCCTCAGCAGCCACATAGTCCTCATCCTCAAAATCTGAGGTTTTCTTCTTTCTGGTCCTGGTGGCTGCCTTAGGCAAGTTGCTGGGGGTACTTCTGCTTCCTTCATCAAAGCTGCGAGAGGGACTAGTGCCCTCACTCAAGTTCACTTGCTCCTCAGACTTGTTCTGACTGTCACTCTGATCTGACATGATGCAAACACTGACAGCAGACCCTGTGAATGGATTATAGATAAGGTAGAGTGGATGATCATCACAAAGTGCAGAGGTTTTTGCAAAAGAATGAATCAAAAACTTAGTTTTAGTTTTCCACAGAAAGCATTTTGGATCTACCGATTTGAAATCTCGGTGATACTGAAGCAGCTGTTAGAACCTAAACTAGTGAACTCGGTCAGACCGAGTCACAGTTCAGTTGCACCAAGACTGCTAGGGTTTCATAAAGACTCGAACTCGGTCACACCGATTTGCAATTCTCGGTCAGACCGAGAATCACATGTGCAATGGCCTGAGCCAAATCGGTGGAACCGATTTCAGCAACTCGGTCGGTCCGAGATGGTTTCGGCGGAAACCTAACCCTAAATTTTCAATCCACAACTAAACTACGGAGTGTTTTCATTGGATAGAATGATCTCAATCGTGGCAAGATACATGGCAAAACAATGTGCTGGGGAATCGGAGTGAGAGCAACACAAAGATCAAGTCCATACCCTAGTTCGGCGATGAACTTGCTACGGTGGCAACGGCGGAGACGATCCCGTTGACGGCGGCAGAGACCAGCGACTGGAGGCGGCTGGCGACGAGGAGGACGATCCGGAGACCCAGGGAGGCAGAGCAGGCTGAGCGCAGGCGAAGAGGTTCGGAAAGTTTTCCAAATTTTGGCCTGTGGGTATATATAGCCTGACCCTGTCGGTGTGACCGAGTGGAACAACTCGGTGGCACCGAGATGCATAAGTGCAAGCGGTTACTACAACTCGGTGTGACCAAAAAGTTCAAACCGGTTGCACCGAGATTAAAAACCTAGATCGACTTAGTGATCTCGGTATGACCGAAATGGATGAATCGGTCAGACCGAAACACACAAAGAAGTTTTGGAAGTTTAAGTCTATGACGAATCGGGGACTCCGAGTGCTCCTCACACAGAGTGATTCGAATCTGACTTGATCAAACTTTGTGATGCAGCATGAATAGAGTTTGAAACGAGAAGAGCGTCGATAGCTAGAGAAGGTTCTTAGGCATTCTTGTCCATCCACTCGGCAAGGAAAAAGAAACCAACCAATCAAAACAACAAGTGGATGTCCTTGAATGAGTAAATTATGCAACCAACATGCTCACACAATAAAATGACAAATGAAATATGTGGCAAAGCATGCACAAACAATTCTAGCATCTATCAAGCAATTGGCGATGACTAGGTCATCTATATATGAGTATATTGACTTAGGAGTCAAATGAGAACATTTGATCATAGGTCATACTCATCGTTTAAGCACAAGTGGGGTTACCACTTTTACATAAAGTGTTGTTGTGTTCACACCATTAGAGTTGCTTTAGCTCAATTCTTAGAGTAAAGCTCCCCCTAGATGTGAGATCCCCCCTAAGAGGGATGAACTAACCTTGGGTTTTGTCGATGATGACTTCATGTATGTGTTGAAGATGTGGATGCTCTAAGTTGATGTAGATCATTCAGAGCTATCCTTTGGAGTGAGTTGCACTTTCAATACCTGCACGGGTTAGTCCCACAAGGAACAAACAAGGATATCCATAGACATAGAATGATGCACATACAAGATGATGTCTATGAGAGCATTAGGTTACCTTGTCCCTTGTATTACCAACAAGAGGGTTTGTGACTCCTTGAACTAGTGCAAGATGTGGAAGTTGATTGCACTTGTTCTTGCCAAAATGATAAGAGTGAAGTATGTTGGCGGAGTCACCCTCAAGAACTCTCTAGTTCTTCTTTTTCGGGATCCACACCATCTTGATGGGAATCCTCGGAGTTGTAGTTATACTTGATAAAGTGGAACTTGATGTAGTCTTGGGAACCCACTTGACCAAGGCCTTAGGAGCTTCTTCAAATGCATCAATTTCCTCTTGAAGCTTGTCCTTGCCTTTTTCCTTATGGTCTTGTGGTGGAAGATCATCTTGAGCTTGTGTCCCTTTGAAATAAGTAGGATCATACTTCTCTTGTTGAGGAACAAACTTCGTCTTGGGGTATTGATCTTCTTCCCACTCAACTCCATTGGCATTGAACTTTCGTTCAAAACCGATACCTTGATTCTTCGGGTGCCTTCCTTGCTTGCGTACAATTTCCTCGAATTGCTTACTCCCGGCAAGGCTCTTGTAAACACATTTCTCTATGATTCCCTTCAATAAGCTATTTTCTTGCTCAAGTGTAACTTGGCTAAGAGAATCATTAGTGGAATCAAGAGAACTACTAGAAGCAACAATATTGGATTTAGCATGATTATTGTTACTACTAGAGGAAGAATCCTTCTTGTTCTTGTTACTAGACTTGACTTGAGGTATGTAAGTGGATAAGAGTAAACGCTTGGAAATGTAAGAAGAACTTTTCTTGCGAAGATCATCATTGATTGCTTTTAAGAACCCATGCTCTTGCTCAAGGTTGAGCTTTTCAAAACGTAATTTCTCATGAGTCCTTAAAAGTTCTTGATGATCTCCTAAGATAGTTTCATGAGCTAACTTAAGAGTGTTTAGTTCTTTAGTTAGAAACTCAATCTTCTCCTTATCATTGTCATTCGTTTTATCTTGATTAGCATGATTAATTGATGTTTCATCATAGTATTCATCACTAGAGTTGTCAACAAGTAAATCATCATCACCTAACTAGTCATCTTCATCACTATTGAAATCGACATACTCGGGGTGTGATACCTTTTGTAACATCCCAAAATTCTAAATTTTGGAATGTTAAAATAAATAGAAAGATTGATTGATTGTTTGATTGTTGTGTGATTGATTGAGTGAAATTCGAAACTTTTGAAAGTTAAATGAGAGGGAATAAAAGGACTTTCCCAAACTTTCACCTTTTTCTTTTTTGATCCCCGTGAATTCAAATTATTTTCATCACAAAACCCTGGAGAGAAGATGACATGACTTCTTCCATTTATTTAAATGACAAGGGGTGTTGAAAATATTTGAATTTCATTTGAGAATATTTCCAATTCTGAAACTTTATGCAACTCAATGATTTTCACGAGCGAAGATAAAATGACTTCTTCAAATTATATGAAATATGAGTTGGGAGTTTCAAAGGATCAATTTCAAAGTCCTTTTGGAATTAATTTTCAATTTGGACTTATTTGAGTTTTATTCAAATTATTTTTCTCCAAAAATAAAATATATGGAAATTAGGGTAACATGATTCCCTACAATAGAAAATTGGAGAGAAATAAAATTGAATTCATTTTGATATTTTTAAAATGATTGTTATCGGATTTTATTAGACCAGTAGCACTCTTTGAATTATCTAAATTTGTGTGGATTTTATTCAGCGTTATAAAAATGTTCATGTTGTAGAGAATCTTTTTCCGAAAATTTTGATATATTATATGCCTATATAATATTTTTATTTTTTGCCGTTATTACTTTATTTGTCTGGAAAATGTTTTATAAAAAAACTTTCCCCGACTGGGCCGGCCCAGCCAACCGGCCAGGCCACGGCCCAGCTAGCCCGCGTCGCTTATCCCCGAGCTCCGCTCGGTCTCCCGCCGCCGCACGACAGCGCCGCCGCCATACGCCGCCTAGACTTCTCACCGCCGCCTTTGCCTGGCCCCTCCTCCACGCCAGCTCGCCCCCTCCCTCCATAAGAACCCGAGGCCCCGGCCCCGTTCCCCTCCTCCTCGCACTTCGCGCCACCGCCTCACTTCTCGCCACGCTCGCGGAAACCGCCGCTCCGGCGAGATCCAGCCACCGCTGCCCGCTCCACTCCGCCGCCCCCGACCGCTACCGCCACCACCGTCGTCACCGCCGCGCCGCGCCGAGCGCCTTGACGCCCTCGCCGCTGCCGGAGACCCACCGGAGCCGCCGCCCCGTCGACGTCCGAGCCGCCGCCACCATCTTCCCCGTCGTCGGCGACCTCCACGCCGCGGTAACCACCGCCTCTCCCCCTCGTCCGTCCGATCCGAGATCTGCGGTTAGGAATAGATCTGTTCGTTTTTTTTCTCTTTTCCCAACCGTTTTCTTTAAGTAGTGAACGTCCGTTGTTTTAGTGTTTGCAGCGAACGGTTTTTGTTTTATAAGCTTCTACAGCGAACGTTCGTTAGATAGGTTTTTACTTTTTCTGTTTAATTTCGGCCAGGGACCTATTCGTGATAAATTTCTTCACAGATTAGTCCCTCTATTTCAAACGACTATAACTCTTCACCCGTTTGTCCAAATACAACGAAACCAACGCCCACTTCTTCGTTATGATCTCCTCTATCCAGTAATCCAACTCAAACATGTTTTTAAAGCTTTAAAATTTGAATTAGATTAGATTTGTATTCAAACTTCGTTTGATCATAACTTGAGTTTCGTAGCTCCGTTTGAGTTGATTCTTTTTGCAAATCGAAGCTCTTGACCTAAACTTTCTAATAAGGCCAAATTCACATAATTTGATACTGTTAGAAATTGTTTTATGTTGCAAGAGTTATTTGCTTGGTTTTGATGTTTTTCGAATCGTCTTCTTCGATCTTTCTGATCTTTTGAGTGATTGCTTATATGTGGTTACTATTGCTTGATTACGATAGATTGACCGGAGTGTGATGAGTGGAGCTATCAAGAGTTTTGAGTGCGAATCATCTACATCAACATTGCAGGCAAGTTCACACTTTGATCATACCTCTTACATACCCAGTTTTTATTGCATTAGATCAATCCTCAAACATTGCATGATTAGGATCTAATTAAATTGTGGGATGGGAAGTAGTTGAGGTAGTACCTATTACCTGTTTATTATAAAACCCTTGGGAGTTACTATTACGTTACGCTTACATTGCCATGCTATGCTCGTAGACGTGGATTGGGTTTTGAGAGTATCCATGACAGTTGTGAGATTGTTAATTAATGGTTTACTTAAGGTGGCAACTTAAACACACATCTGGGTGGATTGAGGCACCTGGTTATTCTAGGATTACCTGTCTATGCACCTGGGTAGACCAGGATTGCCTGTTTTTTTATGGACTGCCACCGAGGCTCAAAGGGATCATGAGATTATTCATGCTAGAAACTTCCGTGTGCAGCCACAAGCTATTATGGGCTCTAGCATAGTTGATTAAGTCGTGCGAACTCTTACAGGGTAGACTAGCAGATGTAGGGGAAAGTAGGTGTAACGGTCTATCCATCGTAAGGTGCTAGCGCTTCTGAAAGACTATGTCTCGGTCATCCGTCTTCTCAAACACCATGTAGTGCGAGAAACCAAACGGAGGCGATTGAGTCTTGTGGGGAAAAGCGCGCAAACCTATATAGAGTGTACAAACTAATCATGATTAGCCGTGTCCCCGGTTATGGACGTCTTGAGTATCTTGTTCTTGGATTATCCTATTGATCTCATCACGTTACTTAAACAATTTGTTGGATTTTAATGATGTTACTTAATTGGGATTGAGGATGTTGTCAACCATTCTCAATGTTCAACAACCACCATGATAGTTAAATAAAATTTATTCCTTTGCAGTAGGGAAAAATTGGCTTTACGCAAAAAACCCTATAACCATAGAGCTTTTCCACCAGCCAAATATGCATGTAGTGATAGCCTTTATTCATCATTCTCTATGGTGTGAATTTGCCAGTACATTCAATGTACTGACCCGTTGTGGCTGCAACGTCTCATGTTGCAGGAATCTTACGACGAGTAAGTGATACGTTAGGGTTCGATTTCTACACTCAACTTTGCCGTTGGTGTTGATGGGAATCCACAACCTTGTTACTTCCACTATTTTGGATTGAGGTAATAGTATTTTTACGTTACTTTATACATGTGATTTACCTCTGTTATAAATCCTCGAGTACTGTGTGTGTCAGCATATCGATCCAGGGATGACACTTAAGCATAGAGACTTGATCCATTCGGGTCGGGTCGCTACAAGATGGTATCAGAGCACATGTTGACTGTAGGACGTGACCCTAGAAACTGGCAAGCCCATTGCAAAGATTTTTCTCTACAACTTTCCCTTTCAAAAGAATTTTTACATCTCTTCTCTTCTGAGCTTATTCAAATATTCCCTTTTAGTGAGACCATATCCCTTTCCCCTTTTGACCACACGAAGATTCGGCTGATGAGACCACTCCAAGAAGTACAAGATATCGGACAACTAAGACCACATCGGAATGAAGAGTATTTTCCATGTATCTGAATAATGGAAACTACAACAGTTGAAGACCGAAGACACGTAGAATTTGAAGGCTCTGAAGAATCCCTAGATTTGTTTGACCTAGGAAGGCTACCCTTATGGAACTTGGCAGACTATGGAAGTTGTCAATACCCGAGATCAAGGTGTATCGGAGAAAGACCGGAGCATGTAGAGTTAAGAACTCCAGGATTTGTCAAGAAAACCCAAAGGCAGGAGATATCAACTATGGAATGATAGCTCATGGAAATGACAAGAGCAGAAACACAGCTATCCATGAAGTTATCTCCCGCTTATGCTATTGTCACCGTGCTGAGTTAAGCATGTATATGCATGGAAGGATTGGATGGTAGAAGGCTGATGGAGCACCCATCAGCAATATGAAGTTTTAACCTTAGCCGGTGTATCACCAGGATCTGGAGTGTTACATCAAGAAGTTAAGATGGACCTACAAGAAGCAGTATTTTGACAAGGAAGTATTTCATGAGGAACTCAGTACCCTGAAGATGAGAGTAGCCAAGCTGGAGGAGCAAAACCTCGAGAAACTGGAGATTCGTCAGGAACTAGACCATGGTTCATGCCAAGGATGTTGAAACCTAGAAGTTTGAAATACAACTCCAGAATATTAAAGGATGTCACGAGAGATTTCACGTCAACAAAGATGATCTGGCAAAAGAACTTGAGAAGACAAGCATGATCGGAAGAAGCCATTGGAGGCATGAACAAGGCTTGAAGAGTTTGGAGAGTTGAAGATTTATTGACCTTTAGAAGACCAAACCCCTGTTATATACCTACGTTAGATGCGACGTTTGTGAGTTGTCATTTGTTTGATGTTTTTTTCCGACGGCCACAAATAAAATCTGTCTTTTCAAAACTTTTGTTTGTATTGTGTGTATCCCTCTCCCTCTCTCTTATCTTACCCCAAACCCACATGGACCCAATAGAGGATGAATGGAGATGAGCTTGTATTTTCTGGACCGATGAGTCAGTTGGAGACAGACCGATGGATTCAGAACATGGAGGATCACATGGAGAATAACCCTATAGTCGGAAAGGATATGACCCAGCATGCTCTTCAGTGCTTTGAAAGAGGTGCTGCTACTTGGTGGAGGATGTACCAAACCATCAATGGATGGCAAGGAGTAACCACATGGAAAGAATTTAAGTTGACTCTGCCAAAGTCTCGGCTTGTGTCCCAGAAGTTGAAGCCTTATGGAAAGGATATGAAGAAACCTTGTGCATGCAAGATTTGTGGAGAAATAGGACACGCCCATAAAGAACACAAGGATGACTGCCCTAATTGTGAAGGAAGTCACCCGGTTGAATAATGCCCAATTAGGCAGATTACTTGTTTCTTGTGTGAAGGGACTACCCACTATCCTGCTTAGTGTCACATTTACCCCATGGTACAATGAACCATCCAGCAGAAGAAAGAAGTAATGAAAGGAGCCCTCATGGAAATTTTAGAAGAAGCTGTGATGGAGGACACACCTAAAGAAGACCCGAGAAAACCCTACACTAAGTCTTGCTATTCATGTGGAGAAGAAGGACACATCTTCCAAAATTGTTTGAATGGGGATCTAGTAGAATTCCCGACAGAGGAAGTAGAATATGACCCACAAGAAATAGAAGCCATGATTGGCATGGAAAGGTCCAGGAAGAGAAGCGGATTGGATTCCAGGAGGGACCTGAGTCATATCACCTGTTACAGGTGCAAGGAGTCAGGGCACTACCTCAATAGTTGCCCAAAAAGGAAACCTCGATACTTGTCAGAAGTAATATGTTTTAGTTGTAATGGAGCAGGGCACTTTGCCAGAGAATGCCCCAAGGAGAAGGAAACTTGTGCTAGATAGTTGAGTTTGCAACAAAAGAAATGGAGTAGTAGAAGTGAGAACATTTTCTTTTATATTGAGGTGTTGAGTTGAGACATGTAATGGAGAAGTGAGAGATTGTAATCATTTGAGAATGAATAAAGCAGCATCGTTGGTACTGATATGGATTTTATGAGTTGTTACCCTATGAAGAAGAATTTTAACCATTTTTGAGGATATGAGAAATATGGTCTATGGAAGATTTGTGCATTTTAAGGGTGGTAGTACCCTGTAAGAACCGTTGACCCCTGGAAAAGATAAGGATACTCCACTGAGTGGATTTCGGACAAAATGAATACGAGTTTTGTCTCGATATGTGTGATACCCCAAGAGTATGTGGGATGAAGTTGGAGAACGTCAGTTGTTGGACCAAATGTGATCAAGGAGTCAGAAGAGAATGTTAAGTTGATTTGAGAATGACTGAAGGTAGCTCAGTCCAGGCAGAAGAGTTATGCAGACTTAAAAATGCAAGGAGGTAGTCTATGAAATTGGAGACAGGGCATGTCTTCATGTGTTCCCTCTGCGAGGAGTTAAATGAATTGGCGTTAAGGGAAAGTTAGCCCCGAGATTTGTAGGACCATACCGAGTTTTGGAGCGTATGGGAGAAGTGGCCAACAAGTTGGAGTCACCTGAAGGACTGTCAGGAGTTCATGATGTGTTTCACATTCCCAGTTGAAGAAGTGCCATGTAGAGATGGCCAATATTCCCCTGTAAGGACGCTTGACCCTGGAAAGGAAAATGATGTTCCACGAAGTGGAATATGGACTTCATAAGTATAAGTTTTTATCTCGGTATGTGGGATAACCCACGAGGATGAAGAGATAAATTACTATTGGGTATAAAGGAGGTATGATGTCAGAAATATGGATCAATGGAAATTTGATGATGAGTCTGAGTAATCATGTCTTAGTTTGGTGCCAATAGAAGGAAGGAAGACAGTACAATTGGATGGATTTAAGAATACTAGGAAGTTGGAAGTTGGAACAATGATCAGTTGCCCGATGATAAGTTCAAGGACTACAAGTGATGAGATGGGCCATAACCCACAGGCCCCAGGACCTACCAAGAAGAAAGCACATTCTTACTGAAGGAAAAACCCTGGAAGAAGAAGTTACGTTTATCGATAGACGATCTTATAGGAGTAACGCAAAACCTGAGAGTTGTGAAGAAACGATAGATGTTTGTTTGGATTGCAGAATCTATGGATTTATCCGAACTTGGTTCGTCGACAAGAGAAATTCTGCAAAGCTTGTGAGGATGACCGAGTGTTAGAATGCGAGATTCGCTAAACCGTATACAGGGTAATGATTTGGGTGCGGGATGGATTGATCACCATACCGACTTACTCTTATTATTCGCCTTGCTATATGGGATGGTAAATCTGAGAGACTTACCTATAGTAGAGAGACGACGATCAACCCTTGTTTAAACCTTAGAATGGTATAGCAAGTTTTCCCTTGTACAAGGCAGCTTTTGCCAACCGTAGGTTATACGGTGAGGATCAACCAGACCCATTTCCTGCAGGAGAAACCATAAATTGTTGACCACCATGAGATATCGATAGTTGTTTAGTTTTGGCGCCAGACCCGTCAGCTAAGAAGACCCAATCTCGGAACAACCTTACCAAGAGGAAAGACAGAAGAATTGAGGAAAAGGTTGTGCCACTACCTGAAGAGCCTAGAGAAGGAATTATCCTTACGATCTGAAAAGACCGGCACTGTCAAGGATAAGGATGGAGTATATGAGTTTTGATGGAACCGTAACCATGCTTCTAAGGGTGGTAGCACCCCAGACCCCTGTGATGATCTATGGGTTTTGAGAAGACCCCCAACCCTAACCTTTTCTTGCTAGCCTCTCCGAATCTCGAGGACGAGATTCATTTTAAGGGTGGTAGGTTTGTAACATCCCAAAATTCTAAATTTTGGAATGTTAAAATAAATAGAAATATTGATTGATTGTTTGATTGATTGAGTGAAATTCGAAACTTTTGAAAGTTAAATGAGAGGGAATAAAAGGACTTCCCCAAACTTTCACCTTTTTCTTTTTTGATCCCCGTGAATTTAAATTCTTTTCATCACAAAACCCTGGAGAGAAGATGACATGACTTCTTCCATTTATTTAAATGACAAGGGGTGTTGAAAATATTTGAATTTCATTTGAGAATATTTCCAATTCTGAAACTTTATGCAACTCAATGATTTTCACGAGCGAAGATAAAATGACTTCTTCAAATTATATGAAATATGAGTTGGGAGTCTCAAAGGATCAATTTCAAAGTCCTTTTGGAATTAATTTTCAATTTGGACTTATTTGAGTTTTATTCAAATTATTTTTCTCCAAAAATAAAATATATGGAAATTAGGGTAACATGATTCCCTACAATAGAAAATTGGAGAGAAATAAAATTGAATTCATTTTGATATTTTTAAAATGATTGTTATCGGATTTTATTAGACTAGTAGCACTCTTTGAATTATCTAAATTTGTGTGGATTTTATTCGGCGTTATAAAAATGTTCATGTCGTAGAGAATCTTTTTCCGAAAATTTTGATATGTTATATGCCTATATAATATTTTTATTTTTTGCCGTTATTACTTTATTTGTCTGGAAAATGTTTTATAAAAAAACTTTCCCCGACTGGGCCGGCCCAGCCAACCGGCCAGGCCACGGCCCAGCTAGCCCGCGTCGCTTATCCCCGAGCTCCGCTCGGTCTCCCGCCGCCGCACGACAGCGCCGCCGCCGTACGCCGCCTAGACTTCTCACCGCCGCCTTTGCCTGGCCCCTCCTCCACGCCAGCTCGCCCCCTCCCTCCATAAGGACCCGAGGCCCCGGCCCCGTTCCTCTCCTCCTCGCACTTCGCGCCACCGCCGCACTTCTCGCCACGCTCGCGGAAGCCGCCGCTCCGCCGAGATCCAGCCACCGCTGCCCGCTCCACTCCGCCGCCCCCGACCGCTACCGCCACCACCGTCGTCACCGCCGCGCCGCGCCGAGCGCCTTGACGCCCTCGCCGCTGCCGGAGACCCACCGGAGCCGCCGCCCCGTCGACGTCCGAGCCGCCGCCACCATCTTCCCCGTCGCCGGCGACCTCCACACCGCGGTAACCACCGCCTCTCCCCCTCGTCCGTCCGATCCAAGATCTGCGGTTAGGAATAGATCTGTTCGTTTTTTTCTCTTTTCCCAACCGTTTTCTTTAAGTAGTGAACGTCCGT
Source organism: Triticum urartu (assembly GCF_056163025.1). Lineage (NCBI taxonomy): Eukaryota > Viridiplantae > Streptophyta > Magnoliopsida > Poales > Poaceae > Triticum > Triticum urartu. The sequence continues at coordinate 374,476,076 of NC_141875.1, forward strand.
TGTTTAGTGTTTGCAGCGAACGGTTTTTGTTTTATAAGCTTCTACAGCGAACGTTCGTTAGATACGTTTTTACTTTTTCTGTTTAATTTCAGCCAGGGACCTATTCGTGATAAATTTCTTCACAGATTAGTCCCTCTATTTCAAACGACTATAACTCTTCACCCGTTTGTCCAAATACAACGAAACCAACGCCCACTTCTTCGTTATGATCTCCTCTATCCAGTAATCCAACTCAAACATGTTTTTTAAGCTTTAAAATTTGAATTAGATTAGATTTGTATTCAAACTTCGTTTGATCATAACTTGAGTTTTGTAGCTCCGTTTGAGTTGATTCTTTTTGCAAATCAAAGCTCTTGACCTAAACTTTCTAATAAGGCCAAATTCACATAATTTTGGTACTGTTAGAAATTGTTTTATGTTGCAAGAGTTATTTGCTTGGTTTTGATGTTTTCCGAATCGTCTTCTTCGATCTTTCTGATCTTTTGAGTGATTGCTTATATGTGGTTACTATTGCTTGATTACGATAGATTGTCCGGAGTGTGACGAGTGGAGCTATCAAGAGTTTTGAGTGCGAATCATCTACATCAACATTGCAGGCAAGTTCACACTTTGATCATACCTCTTACATACCCAGTTTTTATTGCATTAGATCAATCCTCAAACATTGCATGATTAGGATCTAATTAAATTGTGGGATGGGAAGTAGTTGAGGTAGTACCTATTACCTGTTTATTATAAAACCCTTGGGAGTTACTATTACGTTACGCTTACATTGCCATGCTATGCTCGTAGACGTGGATTGGGTTTTGAGAGTATCCATGACAGTTGTGAGATTGTTAATTAATGGTTTACTTAAGGTGGCAACTTAAACACACATCTAGGTGGATTGAGGCACCTGGTTATTCCAGGATTGCCTCTCTAGGCACCTGGGTAGACCAGGATTGCCTGTTTTTTTATGGACTGCCACCGAGGCTCAAAGGGATCATGAGATTATTCATGTTAGAAACTTCCGTGTGCAGCCACAAGCTATTATGGGCTCTAGCATAGTTGATTAAGTCGTGCGAACTCTTACAGGGTAGACTAGCAGATGTAGGGGAAAGTAGGTGTAACAGTCTATCCATCGTAAGGTGCTAGCGCTTCTGAAAGACTATGTCTCGGTCATCCGTCTTCTCAAACACCATGTAGTGCGAGAAACCAAACGGAGGCGATCGAGTCTTGTGGGGAAAAGTGCGCAAACCTATATAGAGTGTACAAACTAATCATGATTAGCCGTGTCCCCGGTTATGGACGTCTTGAGTATCTAGTTCTTGGATTATCCTGTTGATCTCATCATGTTACTTAAACAATTTGTTGGGTTTTAATGATGTTACTTAATTGGGATTGAGGATGCGAGTAACCATTCTCAATGTTCAACAACCACCATGATAGTTAAATAAAATTTATTCCTTTGCAGTAGGGAAAAATTGGCTTTACGCAAAAAAACCCTATAACCATAGAGCTTTTCCACCAGCCAAATATGCATGTAGTGATAGCCTTTATTCATCATTCTCTATGGTGTGAATTTGCCAATACATTCAATGTACTGACCCGTTGTGGCTGCAACGTCTCATGTTGCAGGAATCTTACGACGAGTAAGTTATACGTTAGGGTTACGATTTCTACACTCAACTTTGCCGTTGGTGTTGATGGGAATCCACAACCTTGTTACTTCCGCTATTTTGGATTGAGGTAATAGTATTTTACATTACTTTATACATGTGATTTACCTCTGTTATAAATCCTCGAGTACTGTGTGTGTCAGCATACCGATCCAGGGATGACACTTAAGCATAGAGACTTGATCCATTCGGGTCGGGTCGCTACACCTTTGGGCCTTTAGCCATGAAGCATCTTCCAAGTCCTTCATTTGGTGAATCAAATATGTCGTAGGAGTTGGTTGACACAAGTGCTAGACTAGCAACTCCTTCATCTTGAGTATATTCGGAGTCGGAGTGATAGCTTCTCTGGGAGTGATTGTCGGAGTCGGAGCCGGATACCCATTCACCAACATGAGCTTGATGTCTTTGTTTTGTGTAGCTCCTTGATGACTTGTCCTTCCTTTCCGAATCCTTGCTTCTCCGAGAGGGTCATCGTTCATAACGATCATCCCTACTCCTTCTCTCCCTCGATGGTGATTCTTCTCTTCTACTTCTTCTTTTGGGAGAATCTTCTCTTGTAGGGGGCCGTACACTCATTGGAGTAGTGCCCGGGTCTTCCACAATTGTAGCAGTTTCGCTCTCGACTAGAAGATCTTTTGTCATTGTAGGACCTTGACTTGGAACTTCTCTCTTTGCTTCTACTCTTGTAGAACTTGTTGAAGTTCTTCACCATTAGGCTCAATTCTTCATTAAAGGTTTGTTTCTTACTTGATGATGTGGGAGCTTCACATGAGGCTTTGTAAGCACCACTTGACTTGTTATGGAGCTCCTCCTTATCCTTGAGTGACATCTCATGAGCAACAATTCTTCCAATGACTTCCGTTGGCTTGAGATCTTTGTAATTTGGCATCATTTGGATCAATGTGCATACGGTATCATATTTTCCATCCAAGGCTCTTAGGATCTTCTTGATGATGAATTTGCCGGTCATCTCTTCACTTCCTAAGCCGGCAATCTCATTTGTGATAAGAGCAAGCCTAGAGTACATTTCAGCGACACCCATCCTTCATTTTGAACTTGTCAAGTTGACTTTGAAGCACATCCAACTTGGATTCCTTGACGGAGTCGGTACCTTCGTGCATATCAATCAAAGTATCCCAAATTTCCTTTGCATTCTCAAGACGGCTGATTTTGTTGAATTCTTCGGGGCACAATCCGTTGAAGAGGATATCACTAGCTTGAGCATTGTATTGTAGCATCTTCAACTCTTCCACGGTAGCTTCACGGTTCAGTTCTCTCCCATCAAAGAATTCACCTTGCAAGCCAATACACACAATAGCCCAAACGGCGGGGTTATGTCCAAGAATATGCATTTTCATCTTATGCTTCCAACTAGCAAAATTAGTGCCATCAAAGTAAGGACCTCTACGGTGGTAATTTCCCACGCTAGATGCCATACTCTCCTAGGTTGTGAAACCAAGGCTATGACCACCAAAAGCTATGGAAATCAAAGCAAATGGAAACCAAAGCTCTGATACCACTTGTAGGATCGAAAGTATGTCTAGAGGGGGGTGATTAGACTACTTGACCAAATAAAAATCTAGCCTTTTCCCAATTTTAGTTCTTGGCAGATTTTAGCAAATTTGGACAAGTCAAGCAATCTTAATACAATTCAAGCAAGCATGCAAAGAGTATATGAGCAGCGGAAAGTAAAGCATGCAACTTGCAAGAATGTAAAGGGAAGGGTTTGGAGGATTCAAACGCAATTGGAGACACGGATGTTTTTGTCGTGGTTCTGATAGGTGGTGCTATCATACATCCACATTGATGGAGACTTCAACCCACGAAGGGTAACGGTTGCGCGAGTCCACGGAGGGCTCCACCCACGAAGGGTCCACGAAGAAGCAACCTTGTCTATCCCACCATGGCCATCGCCCACGAAGGACTTGCCTCACTAGCGGTAGATCTTCACGAAGTAGGCGATATCCTTGCCCTTACAAACTCCTTGGTTCAACTCCACAATCTTGTCGGAGGCTCCCAAGTGACACCTAGCCAATCTAGGAGACACCACTCTCCAAGAAGTAACAAATGGTGTGTTGATGATGAACTCCTTGCTCTTGTGCTTCAAATGATAGTCTCCCCAACACTCAACTCTCTCACACAGGACTTGGATTTGGTGGAAAGAAGATTTGAGTGGAAAGCAACTTGGGGAAGGCTAGAGATCAAGATTCATATGGTAGGAATGGGATATCTTGGTCTCAACACAAGTGTAGGTGGTTCTCTCTCAGAAAAAGTAAGTTGGAAGTGTAGGTTCGTTCTGATGGCTCTCTCCACGAATGAAGAGGTGGTGGAGGGGTATATATAGCCTCCACACAAAATCTAACCGTTACACATAACTTCCCAAACTCGGTGGGACCGAATGGTTAAACTCGGTCGGACCGATTCAGCAAAGCTAGTGACCGTCAGGGTTTTCGGTGGGACCGACATGCAACTCGGTAGGACCGATATGATTAGGGTTAGGGCATAACATAATCTCGGTGAGACCGATTACACAAACTCGGTGTGACCGATTTTGGTAATAAGCTAACCAGAGAGTTGGTCAGGTAAACTCGATGGGACCGATCTCTCATTTCGGTGAGACCGAAACGTGACGAAGGGAAAACAGAGAGTTTACATTGCAATCTCGGTGGGACCGATCGCTCATCTCGGTGAGACCGGAATGTTACGAAGGGAAATAGAGAGATTACAACCCCATCTCGGTGAGACCGAGATTCCTATTGGTGAGACCGATTTGCCTAGGGTTTGTGGCAGTGGCTATGACATTTGAAACTCGGTGGTGCTGGATAGGAAGAATCGGTGGGGCCGAGTTTGACTTTTGGTTTAGGTCATATGTGGATGTGAGAAAGTAGTTGAGGGTTTTGGAGCATATCACTAAGCATTTTGAGCAAGAACCTCATTAAGCAACACCTTATCCCTCCTTGATAGTATTGGCTTTTCCTATAGACTCAATGTGATCTTGGATCACTAAAATGGAAAATTTAGAGTCTTGAGCTTTGAGCTTGAGCCAATCCTTTGTCCTTAGCATTTTGAGGGGTCCACTTTTCTCATCCACGCCATGCCAATCATTGAGCTTTCCTGAGATATTAATCTTGAAATAGCATTAGCTCAATGAGCTATATGTTGTTAGGAATTACCAAAACCACCTAGGTATAGTTGCACTTTCACTATACGATATGCCATGCTGTGTACCAGACCTATTGTGTACCTTGCCATGAGTTTGGCAAGGGGGTACAACAGTAATCCAGGAGTAGATCACTGGACAGCGGTCAAAATTATCCTTAGAGGACTAAGGAAATATTTCTCGGTTATGGAGGTGATAAAGAGTTCGTCGTAAAGAGTTACGTCAATGCAAGATTTTACACCGATGCAGATGAATCTCAATCTCAATCTAGATACATATTGAAAGAGGGAGCAATTAGCTAGATTAGCTTCATGAAGAGCATTGTAGACATAGAAATTTGCAAAATACATACGGATCTAAATGTGACAGACCCGTTGACTAAACCTCTCTCACAAGCAAAACATGATCACACATTAGTACTCTTTGGGTGTTAATCACATAGCGATGTGAACTAGATTATTGACTCTAGTGAACCCTTTGGGTGTTGGTCACATGGCGATGTGAACTATTGGTGTTAAATCACATGGCGATGTGAACTAGATTATTGACTCTAGTGCAAGTGGGAGACTGATGGAAATATGCCATAGAGGCAATAATAAAGTTGTTATTTTATATTTCCTTATATCATGGTAAATGTTTATTATCCATGCTAGAATGTATTAACCGGAAACTTGATACATGTGTGGATACATAGAGAAAACACTTTGTCCCTAGTAAGCCCCTGCTAGACTAGCTCATTAATCAAAGATGGTTAAGTTTCCTAACCATAGACATGTGTTGTCATTTGATGAATGGGATCACATCATTAGGAGAATGATGTGATGGACAAGACCCATCCGTTATCTTAGCATAATGATCGTTAAGTTTTATTGCTACTACTTTCTTCATGACATATACGTATTCCTTTGACTATGAGATTATGCAACTCCCGGATACCATAGGAATACCTTGTGTGTTATCAAATGTCACAACATAACTGGGTGATTATAAAGATGCTCTATAGGTATCTCCAAAGGTGTTTGTTGGGTTGGCATAGATCGAGATTAGGATTTGTCACTCAGAGTATCGGAGAGGTATCTCTGAGCCCTCTCGGTAATGCACATCATGATAAGCCTTGCAAGCAATGTGACTAATGCGTTAGTTGCAGTATGATGCATTACGAAACGAGTAAAGAGACTTGCCGGTAACAAGATTGAACTAGGTATGAAGATACCGACGATTGGATTTCGGGCAAGTAACATACCGATGACAAAGGGAATGACGTATGTTGTCATTACGATTTGATCGATAAAGATCTTTGTAGAATATGTAGGAACCAATATGAGCATCCAGGTTCCGCTGTTAGTTATTGACCGGAGAGGTGTCTCGGTCATGTCTACATAGTTCTCGAACCCGTAGGGTCCGCACGCTTAATGTTCGATGACGATTTTGTATCATATGAGTTATGTGATTTGGTGACTGAATATTGTTCGGAGTCCCGGATGAGATCACGGACATGACAAGGAGTCTTGAAATGGTCGAGAGGTAAAGATTCATATATCGGACGATAGTATTCGGACATCGGAAGTGTTATGGGGGTGCCGGGTACATATCGGGTCACCGGAAGGGGTTCCGGGCAACCCCCGGCAAGCTATATGGGCCTAATGGGCCAAGAGGGGAAACACACCAGCCACAAAGGGGCTGGTGTACCCCCCCCCCATATGGGCTAGCCAAATTGGGGAAAGAAAGGGGAAGAAGGAAAGGAAAAAGGGAATAGGATTCCCCCTTCCCCCTCTTCCCTTCCTACTCCGAATAGGAATAGGAAAGGGGGAGGCCGAATCGGGAGAACCCCAAGTAGGATTCCTCCTACTTGGGGCGCCCCCTTGGCTGCCTCTCCTCCCCTCCAACAAACATTGTTAGCCGTGTGTGGCGCCCCCTCCATAGTTTACGCCTCCGGTCATATTCACGTAGTTCTTAGGCGAAGCCCTGCACGGATCACTTCACCATCACTGTCACCACACCGTCGTGCCGACGGAACTCTCCCTCGACACTTTGCTGCATCAAGATTTCGAGGGATGTCATTGAGCTAAACGTGTGCAGAACTCGGAGGTACCGTACGTTCGGTACTTGATCGGTCAGAACGAGAAGAAGTTCGACTACATCAACCGCGTTGTCAAACGCTTCCGCTTTCGGTCCACAAGGGTACATGGACACACTCTCCCCCTCTCGTTGCTATGCATCTCCTAGATAGATCTTGCATGATCGTAGGATTTTTTTTGAAATTGCATGCTACATTCCCCAACACGCACAATGCAAGATGTCGTGATTCCACTAGTGGTGCCCTTGAAGGCGGTGACCGAACCTTTACAAACAAGGTTCGGACAATCTCCACAACTTAATTGGAGGCTCCCAACACCACCATGAAGCTTCACCATAATGGTCTATTGCTCCAAGGTGACCTCTTCCGTCTAGGGTGCTCAAACACCCAAGAGTAACAAGATCCTCAAGGGATTAGTTGGGGAATCAAATATCTCTTGGTGGAAGTGTAGATCGGGGCCCTCTCAACCAAAACCTAGAAAATCAACAAGTTTCATTGGCAAGGGAGAGATATCGGGCGAAAATGGAGTTTTGAGCAACAATGGAGTTTGGGGGATAAGAGGCGAGTCTTCTTGGAGATGAAGACCCCTATATATAGTGGGAACAAATCCAACTGTTTTTCTATCCACAACCTGCAAACAAGCGGTACTACCGCTCCAGGAACGGTACTACCGCCTGGGCGGTAGTTGCAATAATATAGTGTGGGGGCGAAGTACACCGAGGCGGTAGTGCCGCCGGAGTGGTACTACCGCTCGCCCAAGTGGTGCTACCACTTAGGGTGAAGTATTCAGGAAGCAGCGGTGGTAGGGCAGAGTACGGCGGCAGTACTGGCGCGCTACTTCCGCTGAGCTCAAATAGACAACATAACACCCAATATAAGCGGTAGTACACGTGGTACTGGATCAATGGAAGTACCGCTTACAAGTGGTACTACCGCTGGGTAGCCTTAGGAAAAGTTTTCAGAAAAACAAGGTGGAACTCGAGTGAAGCAAGAAGGAAGGTGGGTGCAAATGGAAGATGTGTATATGATGATTCCACCCAAACCTTTTCGATGTGGAACCGCTCTTAATAGTACAGTTTTCCTACGACTCAAGTCCATCTAAAAAGAAACGTAGGAAAAATAAATGCCTTGACTTTATATCTCCGAGGGGCATGAATTGTGTTCTGCCATAAGATATATTATCTGAAATGCTGAATCCACACGATTAGTCTGCAAATGCATTGTCATTAATCACCAAAACCACTAAGGGAGAAATATGCCCTTACAATCTCCCCCTTTATGGTGGATTGATGACAACATGGGATTTGCATAAAGGATAAGAAGAGATAATAAGCAAACCCAACATCTACAAAATATAGACGCGCTCCCCCTAGATGTGTGAACTATTTAGGTATGCTTTTGGAATGCAAAGCATACGCGCTAGGATCAACACTCCCCCTATATCTTATAGACAAGGCAACACTTGCAACAACATAATATGAGAGATAGGCATGGATGCAAGTGATAGCATGTGAGCATAAAGATAAGGGCACAAGTTAGACATAATCTCACAAACTAATAGTACTTGACATAAAGATATAGATAAGATAGCATATGTCTCACACCATATAGAGAAGGACTCCAGGTCTCACAAACACAAACCAAAGCAAGTGATAAAAGAGTTCATGAGCAAAGAAAACAAAGGCAAATAAGACGCACTCGTGACTCAGCTAATCCCTAAACTCTCCCCCCCTTTGGCATCCAGACACTAAAATGGCAAAGAGCACTACTACGGTCCAAGGTGGTAACATCACTCCATGTCGCCATTATCAACGTCCTCCTCCTCCTCGTGATTCTTGGACTCCTCATCTGCAACAGTAGGCTGATCATCATCTGAATCCATCCACTTGCTATTCTTCAAGACCCACTCCTCTGAAGTGATCCTATCCTCTAAACCGCTGGTGGCCTCCAAGCCAAGGTGCCTCATGATAGCCTTCTCGCGACTGTGGGCCTTCTTCTCTTCCACGTGAGCCTTGTATTGGCCATGCACTTGGATACAGAAAAAGTTTCTTCATCTTCTTCTTGATCTTAGAAGCCCAAGATGTCTCCTCGATGAAAGGCTCATAGTCTGGCTCGTCACCTCCCTCAGACTCCACCTTAGGAGCCCCCATCTCAGGAGCGGCGGGAGTGCCCCAATTCTCCTTCTTCCTCAGCCGGATTACCTCATGAGAAATGAGATCACTAGTAAGGAACATCTCATCCGGAAAAGTACAATCCCATGTCTCCTCAATGAGCTTCATCAAATAGGGAGCCATAAATGGGACACTTGCATCCACGAGGTAAGAGTGAACCTCATCCAAATTCCCAATGCGTGGGAAAAGTGTGCTCCTCAAGATACGATGCATAATGTCTAGGAAGGGGCTCAACTCATAAGTCTTGTTGCCAGTGGTGGAAGAAATCTTTTCCTTACAATAGCGATGGAGCATGGACTTATGTGTGGCTGCTTCCTCCTTATGAGGGCGCAACACAATGGGGTTCTTGAGCTCCTCATCATTGTAGCTCAAGCTTTCCACAAGTTTTGTAGTCAGAACTCTTCCATTGGTCATCCATGTGAGGGTCTTCTCAGGATCAGTAGCAAAGTGGAACATGGCATAGAATTGGACCACAAGCTCTGCATCAAATTCTTTGTTGAACGAGATGATCCTGAGAATGCCAAGCTGTGCATAGAGAGCCAGAGCTTCTCCAAAGTAGTTAGGATCCTTCTCCAAGTGACTAGTATCAATAGACCTGACATTCACAAACAAGTTCTTCTTTCCCTTGAGCACGTCAAGATAGATGGAGCATTGTTTCTTGTTCCAGAAAGGACGGTTGATAAGAGAGGAATCTTGCTCATGATGATATGGATTGCGGTGGCAAATAGCATAGAACTCCTTAGCAGACAACTCATTCATGGACTTGGCTTTCTCCTTTTGCTAGCTGGCAATTTTCTTGGTCCATTGCTTGGATGGACCACTGGAACCGGTACTTGTTTCATCTGAGGTGTGCAAGCGCTCGGAGCCGCCTTGGTACTCTAGATTCTTGCAGCGAGCTTGGTGATCAGCGCTACTATGCCTCTGGACTAGTTTGCCACATCGCGGCAGTAGAGCGCGGTAGTACCGTTGCTGCGTTACTGCCGCCGTACTATGCCCTACCATTGTTGCTTCTTGTATACTGCACAAGTGGCAGTACCATTGGGGCGAGCGGCAGTACGGCTCCGGCAGCACTACCACCTCGGGGTACATCACCCGTGCACTATATTACTAGAGCTATCGCCTAGGTGGTAGTACTGCTCCTGGAGCGATAGTACCTCTTGTTTGCAGGTTGTGGACAGAAAAACAGTTGGATTTGTTCCCACTATATATAGGGGGTCTTCTTCTCCAAGAATACTCGCATCTTACCCCCCCCCAACTCCATTGTTGCTCAAAGCTCCATTTTCGCCCGATCTCTCTCCCTAGCTAACAAAACTTGTTGATTTTCTAGGGTTTGGTTGAGACGGCCCCGATCTACACTTCCACTAAGAGATATTTGATTCCCCCCACTAATACTTTGTGGATCTTGTTACTATCTTGGGTGTTTGAGCACCCTAGATGGAAGATTTCGCCTTGGAGCCAATCAATTGTGGTGGAGCTTTGTGGTGGAGTTGGGAGCCTCCAACTAAGTTGTGCAGATTGCCCCAACCTTGTTTGTAAAGGTTTGGTCGCCGCCTTCAAGGGAACCACTAGTGGAATCATGGCATCTTGCATTGTGTGAGGGTGTGAGGAGAATACGGTTGCCCTAGTGGCTTCTTGGGGAGCATTGTGCCTCCACACAGCTCCAATGAAGATGTACTTCCCCTAAGGGAAGGAACTTCGTAACACATCCTCGTCTTCACTGGCACTACTTGTGGTTATGTCTTACCTTTACTTTGTGCAAGCTTGTATTGTGTTGTATCATTTCCTTGCTTGTGTGGTTGTTGTTGTTAGCATCATATAGGTTGTTCACCTAATTGCATATCTAGACAACTATTTGTTACTTAATCTAATTTCTAAAGAAAATCTAAAAATTGGTAGTTGCCTATTCACCCCCCCCCTCTAGTCAACCATATCTATCCTTTCAATTAGTATCAGAGCCTCGTCTCTTTTTAAGGGCTTAACCGCCTAAAGAGTATGGTTGATGATGGGACAAGTGGGGATGGACTACCCGCGGCCGAGGCAGTGGCCACGGTCACTCGAGAGGACTTAAATGAGGCTATTGCCTCACTTAAAACCTCTATGACAATCGAGGTTAAATCCTTGTTGAAATAATTGCTTGAGGGTCTCAAACTTCCTACCGATCCCTTGCAAGTGGTTAAACCCACCACCTCAGAGTCAGATGCCAACTCCGGCAAGGAGGCGGCTAATAGTGAAAAGCCTATTACTCCTCAAGGAAAGAATGGGACGGGCATCCATCCCGCGATTGCCCCTCCCCTGGACTATGGGAGACCGGACCATGCACCTCATATCAACCATCTTGGTCCTCCTCCTAAGCTTGTGTTAAATGATTTTCCTAATTGGGTTTTTCATATCAAGTCTCCTCTGAATCACAACTCAACACATCTTTGGAGAATCATTGAACAAGGCTTCTACCCGCATGATCCAAACAACTTCACTCCAATAGAAGAATTGGACAATCAATACAACCACTCCATATTGTTCATTCTTCAACCAGGCCATGTCCTCTGTGATCCATCAAAGACTGGACTTCCACACCTTGTCCTCTAGCGATGTGTTGGATGAGTTTATTGCTATGAACATCTTGAACAAGACCGCCGACAACGCTCTAGCTCATGTCCAACGGTCGAAAAATCCTCACCCAACCTAGCTTTGAAGGCCAAGGCTATCCTGGAAGAAGAAGAAGAAGAAGAAGAAGAAGAAGAAGAAGAAGAAGAAGAAGAAGAAGAAGAAGAAGAAGAAGAAGAAGAAGAAGAAGAAGAAGAAGAAGAAGAAGAAGAAGAAGAAGAAGAAGAAGAAGAAGAAGAAGAAGAAGAAGAAGCAGAAGAAGAAGAAGAAGAAGAATGAGAAGGAGGAGGAGGAGGAAGAGAGTTGCCCCGAAGACACAAAATATGCTTACCACGAGCACATGGCTCTTGTGTCAAGGCAATTTTGGGGCAACAAGAGAAACTCAAGGCCCAACTTCTCCAAGAACAACTCAAGTGGCTCCAAGGGCAAGCAACGTGTGAGTACATGCTATAATTGTGGCAATGTGAGTCACATTATGGTGGATTTCTCCTATGAGAAGAGGGAAGACAATGGTGGAAAGCTCATTCGCAAAGACAAGGCCAAGTCCTTCCCCAACAAGAACAACTTCACCAAGAGGGTGCCACAAAAGGGGTTAGTGGCACATGAAGGGTACATATCCTATGATGATGATCAAGATGATGCTCCCCAAATGCCTATTGAAGAGCTAATGACCGAGAAGTTTGAGATGTCTATGATGGAAAAGGTGAAGTTCTTTCTTGGGTTCGAAGTCAAGCAAATAAGAGAAGGAATGTTCATCAACCAAGACAAATATACCCAAGACATGATCAAGAGATTCAAGGTAGTTGATGTCAAGCCGGCCAAGACTCCAATGCCAACCAAGTGCCAACTTAACATTGATCCTAATTGTCGTGGAATTGTCACGGTAGATGTCCTAGTGTGAGGACTTAGTCGTGGAGCCATCGCGATGAGGTTAGCTTAAAGGGGTTAATTAGGATAAAGGACACGAGGAGTTTATACTGGTTCGGCCCCTTACGATGAAGGTAAAAGCCTAGTCCAGTTTGTAGATGGTATTGCTAGGGTTTTGATGAGCAGGGAGCGAATACGCTTGACCCGGCTCTCGATCTGTTGTTTCCTGTCCTAAGCCGCCGCTAGGTCGTCCCCTTATATACACGGGTTGACGCCCTGCGGGCTACAGAGTCCCGGCCGGCTTATACAACGTATCCGGCTCGGTGACTTTTCTTACATGCCTTACAATACAAGTTTACATACATGGCGGTTTATATCCATGGGCCTTAAACCGCCTTCGGGTCTGGGCCCTCTACCAAGCCTATCTATGAACCGCCATATGATCTTGGGCTTCATTGTGATGAATCGTCATAGGGATAACCCGGCCCCTCCTGGGCGGGTCATACCTAATAGTTATATCTCCAACATTAGGCCCCAGGTTGACTTGAACTTGTTCATGTCAATCTTCAACACTTAGAAAAAATCCTTCCTCGTCTGTTGTGAAAATCTTATAACCCGCCATGACGTCATCTCCAAGAATTTCGGAAACCTGCCACGATGTCATCTTTAACGGATCTTTATCTTAATGTCTTTCCGAAAATCGAGGCGTCTAATTAGCTGGATAACCATCATTTGGCCTCCTCGTCTTTCGCGCCTGCCTGTTTTTCTGATTCCTTATAAATAGAACCATAGAATCATCTTTCATTCTTCTCCTTCTCCTTTCATCCTCCTCATGACACACAGACCCGCACGAGCCTCGCCGCCGTCGACCTCCGTCTCCAACCTCAACTCCGGCCGCTGCATCGCCCTGAATAGACCGGAAAACTATGGCGCCACTCCGCTGTCCTAACAGCAACAGTAAGCCCTCTTTTCTTCATCATAGATCTATCATTAGGTTTTGCTAGTGTTCGTCGGTGTTCCTCAGCATTTGTCGTCGCCCTTATCTCTTCTTATTTAGTTCCAGGGATTAGATCCAAAAACCATATGAATCTTGTGTGTCAGTAGTTTAGCACTTATTCTTGACATTGAAATATATCCCCACCGCGACAGATCTCCTCTAGGGCACCTCTGCTTTGCCGTTGTCACCTCTATAAATTTTGACTTTATTTCCTTTTTCTGAACAGTGATAGATCCAAATTTTCAGCCTCAACCTATGGAACCTATTTATCCTAACACTTTAGCAAATTATAACCTTGATAGATCTTGAATACCTTTAATCATGGCGGCTTATTCTGTCGGTTTATTGTTACTTCATATATCATTAGCCCTTGCTTTAAGCCGCCATTCTGAACATGCACTGTATTTGTTAACTTGTATCCCACCAATTAATCTGAGCCGGCAAATTATTTCCTTCTAGGCTTCCTTTTCACCATGCCGCCAAAGACGATGACGACTTGTAACTGGGTTCCTTCCATCATCACCGAGAGCACCTTGAAAGATTTTGTCACTGTTAGATACTTACCAGAAAAAAGTGTCATGCATTATCGTGATCCTGACCCGGCTGAAAAGAAACCTCGGCCAAAAGATGGTTAAGTTATTGTCTTTGCGGATCATATGAACTGAGGCTTCTCGCCGCCTAACTCAAAATTCTTTAGGGATGTTCTGCACTTCTTCAGACTTCATCCGCAAGATATTGGACCCAATTACATATCAAATATTCATAACTTCCAAGTTTTTTGTGAAGTATATCTTCAAGAACCTAGTGTCGAGCTCTTCAGGGAATACTTCTACCTGAACCGCCAGAATGAGTACACCAATGGTCCTAGATTGGAACTTGGCGGGATTTCAATTCAACGCAGATGAAATGCCATCTTCCCTCAAGTAGTCCTGCCAAGCCATCCCAAGGACTGGAATCAAACATGGTTCTATTACAAAGATACCTCGCCGTATGATGAAAATCCGATGCCGGGTTATCATGCTGAGCGTCTCGACACAAAGTACCAACTCCCTGATAAACTTACCCCTATCGAGCGCAAAAAACTTGTCCCTACAATCAGAAGAGTTCAAGCCTTGCTAGGGAATGGTTTAACCGAAGTCGACCTAATCTGTTGCTGGGTCGCATGGCAGATCATACCTTTAAGCTGCCGATCCGGCTTGATGTGTACATATACCGGAGGAACGGATGATCCCTTGCGTCATATCTCTCTGCACCTGACTGAAGAGGGCATCGTTGAGATGGAAACCACACTTGTAAACGGCAAATATGAAGCTACAGCCAAGTGGGTTTGAACCCTTTCTGCAAGCTTAATCCGGCGCCAGAGGTAAATCTTTTGACTTCTTTTTCCTTTGGCAGTTTAAACATTGCATGGACTTCAACATGTTATCCTTCTACAGGCTAAATCTGACTTCTGGAAGGCCAAATATGACCATGAGGCTGCCAAAAAGGCTAAAGCTGCTGCGAGATCCGCCAAAAAGACCGTCAGAAAGTCTAAGAAGAAACCAAGTGCCTCTGAATTGCTTAAGCTGGATGATACCTCTGAGTTGGAGGTAGGCCTTGACTCTCTTGGCTTGTTTTTTAACAACCTTATTGACACTGACTATTGCCAGGATGACACGGGGGCCAGCCAGGCAGTTGAAGAAGAGGTAACTATTATTTCCTCTGACTCAGAACCAGAAACTTTGATGGGTAACCCTAAAAGTAAGGTTTTCATGCCCCTTGGCTTATTTAGATCCTCATTTCCTTTTGAAACGACAGCAACATGAGAGCCGCCGCCAGACCCGGACCGGTGGAGATGACGATTTATCCTCCGCCTTACCGAACACTCCTCGGAAATGCCAAAATGAGATTCTTTTTAACCTTAACCCTTGTATTTAGCAACGAGTTACTTTTGTTAATCACTCAATTCCATCCTTGCAGGAAATTTCCCGTTCCACCTCTGGCGACTCATCACAAGCTCAACTGCCGGCTTTCAAGACTACCCCTGGGTAATAATAAATATCTTTCTTCTGTACCTTTATACCTTTATCATTGTACTAACTTATCCAAACTCTTTTAGCGGTCAAGCAAAGCCAAAAAAGCAAAGGTGACAAAGTCGAACGAGGATCCAAAAGCTGCTGAACCGGATCAGCCGACCCTTGTACCAGAACACCCTGAACAACCGGAAGATCCTGCTGTCAACGCTCGACCGGATTTACCTGAGCCGTCTGTTGACGAAACCACTATTGATCCATCGATTACTGAACCGTCAAGCTCAGCTAACCCGCCAGAGACTCATGGTGATGATGTTTTGATCACTGGCACTAGATTCATTGAGCCGGTGAATGCAACTGTACTAGCAAGACACTCCACCAAACAAGAAGTCATGGAAAGACAGAAGTGAGGTTTGATATCTCCCACTATGCTCACCTGAGTATTAGTGAAGTTTTATCTGGATATGTCAGTCAAGTGCATTCTGGCCGTGACTTGGAGATTGAAATGGTGAAGAAAATGCACCAGAAGTATGAGGTACGTCATCCGGCTTATATCTATATCCTGCCAGCCCCCAAGTCTTCTAATTATGGTAAACTTGAATAATCTGTAGACTAGAAATGTTTATAAGCTTCTGTTCTAGACTCTCTCCAAGTCCGGTTAAAAAAATTAAACCGGATTGTGATGATAGCATAATTTTGCATCTGTAGTCCCCAAGGGCCAGTTTAATCAATATGAATGAGCCGGTCCTATTAGTCGTTATGTAAAGGACCAAAAGTTAACTGCATATCCCTCATGAGTCGGCTAGGACTGTCAATAGCACACCCGGCTCATCGTTAACAAGAAAAACAAGAAATATACATTAGCCCCCAAGTGCCAAGTGTTATTGCTTGCAAAGCACTTGGGACTTTTTAGAAAGAGCCAATTCCTTTGAAAAATTTCATTGACAGACATTAGCCCCCAAGTGCCAAGTGTTGTTGCTTGCAAAGCACTTGGGACTTGTATTTTGTAATCTGCCATGAAACTTAACAAACTTATGCTATATGTAGGCTGCGACCACAGAACTGGAAACTCAATTGTCCGAGGCCAAGACCCAGTTGGCGGCTCAGGAGACTGAGACAAAAAAGGCTGAATTGAAATTCCAGTTGAGTGTGTCTGAAGCAGAAAAATTGAAGACCAGCTTTACTGCGGAGAAAGAGGCTTGGGCTAATGAGAAGACTGCCTTGACGCAGCGTGCTGAGAAAGCCGAGGTGGCTCTGGAAGAGGTTACCGCTGAACTCACCAGTTTAAAGAGCAGTGTGTCTCAGATGGTTTCTGCAATCTTCGGTAAGTCACCTTGTTATTTACTCAAAGTGGGTATTTTCCATCATAATATAAGCCGCCACTTAACCAATTGCGTAAACTTTACAGGTCCCAGGAGTAGCAATCTGAGCCGAGATACACTGGTAAATCTTAAGGCGGTTTACACGCTTGTTGAGCAGTTATACACTAGAGCTCAGCGGACTCTTGCCACTATCTCCCCAGCGAATCAAGGACCAAATCTGTTAAGTGATGTCTTGAAGAAGCTGTCCATCTTGCCCACTAGGTTCCAAGAAATCAAGCGATCTTGTGCTAGAGCCAGAGCTGTGACAGCCTTGAGCCGTGCCAAAGCTTGGGTATCGGAATTAGACCCGGCAGACGTAGCCAGTGGGTATCCTAGTCTTAAGGAAGATGGAACCCCTTTTGACCAAGAAGACTTTGCTGCCTATGTCAAGGAGATCCTCCCTCATGCAACGATCATTGCCGAAGAAACCAACCTCACCAAGTATCAGCCGGGTTATGATGCAGACAATCAGAAGATGCCGACCCCTTCATATAAAGTGATGGACTTAATTCCGCCCATTCATAAGCACACTTTCGCCCCTGATATTGAACCGTCTGATTTGATTGATGATGAAGCTGAATTCGTCGCCTTGCATGGCTTTGATTGGTCCAAACCCAACTTCCGGACAGTGGAGGAGGAAAACAAACCGGCGAGGGATGAAGCACAACCTTCGAGTCAGCCAGGCCAAGATTCATGAACCGGGGTCGGTTTATCATCTGCTGATTGTGAGACTTTGAAAACAATTATCCTTGTGGGTACCAAGCACCTTGTAATAGGCTAGCTTTAGACACTTTATGTTGCTATGCCATCGTGCATATTTTGTTGTTTATGATACTTATTTATTCGCTATGCGAAGATATGCCATATATGCTTGATGATATTATCAATTTTGAATATGTTCCTACATATAACAGGTGAAAAGTGTCCTGGCGGTTTACCGCTGGACGGGTTATAAGGCCCCAATATGAACTTATCATGATTTATAACCAAGATAATAATCATATATGATTAAGAATATGTCATACCTATGACATTTGATCACACTTGTTGGTTTACCAAGCCAGTGCAGCAAGGGTGATAGCCCAAAGCTCCAAGCACTGGTAATAATCAGAGATTACCGGCTTACGAACAAAGCCGAACCGGGTTGATAAACACCGGAAATTATCTTTATTTCATACTGGCTAC
Organism: Triticum urartu; assembly: GCF_056163025.1. Taxonomy (NCBI): domain Eukaryota; kingdom Viridiplantae; phylum Streptophyta; class Magnoliopsida; order Poales; family Poaceae; genus Triticum; species Triticum urartu. The sequence continues at coordinate 374,494,168 of NC_141875.1, forward strand.
TTATAGTCAAAAACCAGGCCGGGTCAATAAACACTGGATATTATCGCATACTAGCGACTTATAGTCAAAACCAGGTCGGGTCAATAAACACCGGTGAATTATAATCATAAAATTTTATAAACTTTATCAACTAAACCTCAAAAGAAAGAATCTGCTAAAAAACACACGAGAAGCGGGGCTTTTCATGGGCTGCCAGGCCGAAAACGAGGCTTTTCATGGGCTGTCAGGCCACCGAGTTAAACCATTTTACAAACCTTATAAGATGGACCTCACATTAACCAATCATCGTTTTAACTTTGACAAGTTCAGGGTCTGCATAAGATTGACTTGTCAAACGTTCGGCGGGTCTTTCCAGGATTATCTGGGCGGAGTGACTTACTTAAAAAGGCAGGATAACCCGGGGTTTTAGGTGAATATACCTGGCTTCTAAGCCTGGATTTTATAGCCTATCACAAGGTTACAGACTCTTTGTTCTTTAGAACAAAAGATCCCCCAAGCAATATTTTGAGCTGTGCTCAAGGCGTACCTATGTTTGAGTTGTGCTTTTGGAACAGACTCTTTTTGGTCCCTTTAACCTGGGTAGCAAGACCCCAAGTTTTATTTATGTGGCTTATAAGCCGGATCAAAGGGTAATCATAACTTTACTGTATAAAGCAGAATCCCCCATGTAACCAAAGACTCATTTTTAAAGACGAAAAAACGACAGAGGCCCTGCTTTAGCAGGGATGCCGGCTTTATTATATCAATCATAATATATATATTGTCAAAATATGTACATTGGAAGAGCCAGTGGCTCAAGTGTAGTAAGGCCAAAGATGAGCAATATTCCACGGCCAACGGGTCTCTTCCTCCGACGTGCGTGAGTCCTGGTGGTCTCGAACATCGATAAGGTAATGTGACCCATTATTCAGATTCTTGCTAACCACAAAGGGTCCTTCCCAAGGTGGGGATAACTTGTGCATATCAGTCTGATCCTGGATAAGCCGGAGCACCAGATCGCCTTCTTGGAAAGTTCTGGTTTTAACCCAACAGGTGTGGTAATGGCGCAGACCTTGCTGGTAAATCGCTGAACGAGCCGTCGTGATGTCACGCACTTCATCCAACAGGTCAAGTGCTTCCTGACGTGCCTTTTCATTGTCAACTTCAACATAAGCCGCCACCCGAGGTGAGTCATGACGGATGTCACTAGGGAGAACCGCCTCTGCTCCGTAAACCATGAAGAAAGGCATGTATCCCGTAGATCTATTAGGGGTGGTATTGATGCTCCATAACACGGAAGGTAACTCCTCCACCCAACAACCCGGTGTTCTCTGTAGGGGAACCACAAGCCGGGGTTTGATGCCTTTCAAGATCTCTTGATTGGCTCTCTCCACTTGACCATTAGATTGAGGGTGAGCCACTGACAACACATCAAGTCGAATGTGCTCACGTTGACAAAATTCTTCCATAGCACCTTTAGAGAGATTAGTGCCATTTTCTGTTATGATGATGTGTGGAAAGTCAAAATGGAAGATCACCTTCTTCATGAATTGAACCGTCATTGCTGCATCACACTTACTGACTGGCTCTGCCTCTATCCACTTAGTGAACTTATCAATCTCCACCAAAAGGTGGGTCTTCTTATCCTTGGATCTTTTGAAAGGTCCAACCATATCAAGCCCCCAAACTGCAAATGGCCAAGTAATTGGAATCATCCTCAATTCTTGAGCTAGCACATGAGCTCGTCGTGAGAATTTCTGACATCCAACACATCGTCTAACCAGGTTCTCCACATCAGCATGAGCTGTTAGCCAATAAAATCCATGACAAAAAGCTTTAGCCATGAGAGATTTTGAACCGGCATGATGACCACAGTCTCCTTCATGAATCTCACGCAAGATCTCACAGCCCTCCTTTGGAGAAACACAACGTTGAAATGCTCCTGTGACACTGCGATGATGTAACTCTCCATTAACAATTGTCATTGACTTAGACCGCCGGGTTATCCTCCTAGCTAAGGTTTCATCCTCAGGTAACTCGCCTTGGGTTATATAAGCCAAATAAGGAACTTTCCAATCCGGAATTACATGAAGAGCCGCCACCAACTGAGCCTCTGGGTCAGGGATAGCCAAATCCTCCTCTGTAGGTAACTTGACCGACGGGTTATGTAAAACATCAAGAAAAACATTAGGCGGCACCGGCTTATGTTGAGAGCCCAACCGGCTTAAAGCATCCGCTGCTTCATTTTTCCTCTGATCAACGTGCTCAACTTGATAACCCTTGAAGTGACCAGCAATAACGTCCACCTCTCACCGATAAGCTGCCATGAGTGGATCCTTAGAATCCCAAGTACCAGAGACTTGTTGTGCCACCAAGTCTGAGTCGCCGAAGCACCTAACCCGGCTTAAGTTCATCTCCTTAGCCATCCGAAGACCGTGGAGCAAGGCCTCATACTCAGCTACATTGTTAGTGTAAGGAAACATTAAACGGAGAACATAACAAAATTTATCACCTCGAGGGGAAGAAAGCACAATTCCATCCCCCGAGCCTTCCAACTATTTGGACCCATCAAAGTGAATAGTCCAATATGTGTTATCTGGCTTTTCCTCGGGCATCTGCAGCTCTGTCCAATCATTGATGAAATCCACCAGCGCCTAAGACTTGATGGATGTGCGAGGCACATACTTTAACCCGTGAGGTCCAAGCTCAATATCCCACTTAGCAACCCAGCCAGTTGCTTCCCTGTTTCTGATGATATCTCCCAAAGGAGCAGAGCTAACCACAGTGATGGGATGACCCAGAAAATAATGTTTAAGCATCCGGTTGGCCAAGAACACTCCATATACAAGCTTCTGCCAATGTGGATATCTCTGCTTGGACTCAATAAGCACCTCACTGATATAGTAAACCGGCCTTTGAACCGGATGTTCCTTGCCTGCCTCCTTCCTTTCTACCACAATGGCTACACTGACAGCTCGACTATTAGCAGCCACATATAATAACAAAGGCTCCTTATCAACAGGGGCAGCAAGTACGGGCGGCTCAGCCAGCTGTTTCTTCAAATCCTCAAACGCTTCATTAGCAGCATCGCTCCAGACAAAATTATCTATCTTTTTCATCATTTGATATAGAGGGATAGCCTTCTCTCCCAACCGGCTTAACGTCGCAATACGGCCCGCCAGACGTTGCACATCATTGACACACACCGGCTTAGCCAGAGAAGTAATGGCCTTGATTTTCTCGGGATTAGCTTCAATGCCCCTGTTAGACACCAGAAAACCCAAGAGCTTGCTTGCCGACACACCAAAAACACACTTGGCCAGGTTAAGCACCATCTTATAAACCCTGAGATTATCAAAGGTTTCCTTCAAATCATCTATCAATGTCTCTTTCTCTCTGGACTTCACCATAATGTCATCCACATAAGCATGAACATTATGCCCAATCTGATTATGAAGGCAATTTTGCACACATCTCTGATAAGTCGCCTGGGCACTCTTGAGCCCGAAAGGCATAGATACATAGCAGAAGGATCCAAAGGGAGTTATGAAAGTTGTCTTCTCCTGGTCCTTAACTGCCATCTTGATCTGATGATAACCAGAATAAGCATCCAAAAAACTCAGACGCTCACAACCGTCGTTGCATCAATAATCTGATCAATACGAGGGAGAGCAAAAGGATCAGCCGGACAAGCCTTGTTCAAATCCGTGTAGTCCACACACATACGCCAAGTGTCGTTCTTCTTAAGTACCAGCACCGGGTTAGCCAACCACTCAGGATGGAATACTTCGATGTTAAACCCAGCTGCCAAGAGTCGAGCTACTTCCTCTCTGATAGCCTTCCGTCTCTCCTCATTAAAGTGGTGAAGAAACTGTTTGACCGGCTTAAACTTTCGATCAATATTAAGAGTGTGATCAATGAGTTCTCTCGGTACACCCGGCATGTCTCAAGGCTTCCATGCAAAGATGTCCCGATTCTCATGGATGAACTCGATGAGCGCGCTTTCCTATTTCGGATCCAGATTAGCACTGATGATGAACTAATTGGATGAATCGCCAGGAACAAAATCAACCATCTTGGTATCATCTACTGATTTAAACTTTAAAACCGGATCATGCTCTATGGTTGGCTTTTTCAAAGATGTCATATCTGCCGGGTCAACATTGTCCTTGTAAAATTTTAACTCCCTCGTTGCACAAACCGACTCAGCATAAGCCGCATCACCTTCTTCACATTCCAAAGCTATCTTACGGCTCCCATGCACCGTAATGGTTCCTTTGTGACCCGGCATCTTGAGCTGCAGATACACGTAACATGGCCGCGCCATGAACTTGGCATAAGCCAGCCATCCAAGCAGAGCATGATATGGGCTGTGGATCTTGACCACTTCAAAGGTCAATGTCTCTGACCTAGAGTCATGATCATCTCCAAAGACAACTTCTAGAGCTATCTTACCAATTGGATACGCCGACTTACCAGTCACCACGCCATGGAAAACAGTGTTTGACGGCTTAAGATTTTTATTAGTCAACCCCATGCAACGGAAAGTTTCATAATAAAGGATATTGATGCTGCTCCCTCCGTCCATGAGCACTTTGGTAAACTTATACCCTCCGACCTAAGGTGCGACCACCAAAGCCAAATGACCCGGATTATCAACCCGCGGCGGGTGATCTTCCCGGCTCCACACGATGGGTTGCTCAGACCAGCGCAGATAACGAGGAACCGCCGGCTCAACAGCATTGACTGACCTCCTATGAAGCTTCTGGTCATGTTTACACAAGCTAGTGGTAAAAACATGATAATGCCCAGTGTTCAACTGCTTCGGGTTACTCTGATAACCAGACTGTTGCGGCCATTGACCCCCCTGATTACTCTGCTGGTTGTAACCACCCTGATTGCCGTGATTACCTTGATTTCCCTGGAATCCAGAGTTAGAACTGCCACCGCCATAACCCAGACCATGAAAGCCGGATACAGAACCGCCACCTGGCCCATGATTGTCTTGAAAAACATTGGAATTCTTGTACGCTTTCATAATGTGACAATCTTTCCGGAGGTGCCCGGATGGTCTTTCCCTCGTACCATGTCTTGGGCAGGGCTGATTTAACATCTGTTCAAGATTGATACCGGATCCTCCGGTCCGTGGGGGCGGTTTACCCTTGCGACCCTGACCATTATTCTGTGCATTGGTGTTAGCCACAAAGTCAAAACTATTATCAGCCTTGCGCTTACCGTTGCCTCCCTGGTCGCCGGGTTATGCTGCTTCCCCTTAGCGTTGCTGCTCTTCCTTCCCTTCCCTGGCTTTTCATCATCAGACTCGGGGTCCTTGGTACTATTAGAGTCAGCATATTTAACCAGAGCCGCCATGAGCGTCCCCATGTCATTGCAATGACATTTGAGCCGCCCTAGCTTCTGCTTTAAGGGCATGAAACGACAATTGTTCTCCAACATCAACACTGCTGAGTCGACATTGATGCAATCTGACGAGTGCAAGATTGTTGAGACCCGGCGCACCCAATGGGTTGTTGACTCGCCTTCTTCTTGAACACAGGAGGCCAGATCCACAATTGACATGGGTTGTTTACATGTGTCTTTGAAGTTATAGATGAATCGGGCCTTTAACTCGGGCCATGACCCGATGGAATTAGCAGGGAGTCCCTTCAACCAAGTACGGGCCGTTCCTTCCAACATCAGAGGGAAATATTTAGCACATGCAGCCTCGCTGACATCTAGCAATTCCATAGCCATCTCATAACTCTCGATCCACGCCTCAGGACTTAAATTAGCGGTATAGTTAGGCACCTTACAAGGTCCTTTGAAATCCTTGGGCAGGCGCTCATTGCGCAGATCTGGCACTAAGCATGGTATGCCCAAATTTCTAAAGGTTACACCTGGCTCCACAGAAGTGGTTGGACGAACCGGAGTGGGTTGACGGGCCACATACTGTGCCGCTAACTCGGCCTCTCGACGGGCTCTTCCTTGATCCACCACATTCTAAGCATCAGCACCACCGCCCGCTGGGTTATGTCCGCGCAGCGGGCTATGGCTATGTCCACTGCTTGACACCGCCGTCTCATCAAGATGTCTGTTGTAACTTTAGCTCGGGCGAGGTGTGGAGTGAATCCTATCACGACAATAAGAATAAGCTTGTTGTTGGGTCAGTGCTGTTTGAAGAAGCTCTCTAGCCCTCCGTGTCTCGACCGCCATTGGCGGCTCACCATCCACCGGAAGAGCCGCCAGTCGTGACATCGCAGCGATCATGTTATCCAAAGGGTTAGAATAATGACCCGGTGCGTCGGCATGTGCTGCGGCGGGTTATTGTTCTGACGTGGCGGGTCCATCGTGTGTGGCTGAACTGGCGAGCCCGTCCCAGGTGCTTCGACCCAGTTTGCTAATACCGGGTTACTGGTTCCTGCCCCTGGCGTGTTAAAGAGATTCCTTGCCTCAAAAAACAAAGGCAGACGAGTCTGATGCCTCCTCCTCATGACTTCATTGGAAGCGTTCTGATCTAGCATGAGCCGGTAAGATTGTGACTGAATTCGTTGTGCTTGAGCATCCAAAGCGGCCCGCTCCTCGGCCATCCTGGTATTTTCTGCATTTAGCCCCTCCTTGGCATGTGCTATCTCATCGCGCACTTTTGTGATCGCCGCATTATGCTGATCCTGATCCACCGGGTTAACCACCGCCATCAACAGCGTTGTCAGCTCGTCTAGTAAGTCGGATAAGATCTGAGCCGATGGGCGCTCAGGGCCTCCTGCCCTAGCAGCTGCTGCCGCTGCCGACCCGGAAATCAACTCCGCTGCCGTTGATGAATGTTGTATGGGCTGTGTACCGGCCATGAAGATTGCCACCCGGTTCGGCGGCTCACAGGGGTCCGGGATACTACCGCCATCGGAACAGCCCCCAAGTCGGCCGTCTGGCAGTTGATACAATGACTCTGTCTCACCGGTGGATGACTCGCCATCAGAGTAAACGATGGTCTCACCACCAGATGTTGGTCTATCCTCAGATTTCGCTCCATGGATAAAACCCACGAAGGCATGATTCATGGCAGGCCGAACCCGGGCGGGTCTCGCACACTAAGCCGTCTCGATAATGTCGGTGCAGATGTCCGGCTCAGGGCCCGGTTCACCGATCTTGCCGATGAAGACGTGAATTCCGCCGAAAGGGACCCGGTACCCATACTCAATTAAGCTAGTCTCGGGGGCCCAGCCTGCATCATCGATGTAGAGCTTGCCGCGACGACTCTTGGTCATCCGGCCCACAGCGTATCCCTTGATCACTTCGAAGTTGCCCTCTAAGAACTTGAAACCGTCGTGCGATAGCCCCATGGTGGGTGCCAACTGTTGTGGAATTGTCACGGCAGATGTCCTAGTGTGAGGACTTAGTCGTGGAGCCATCGCGATGAGGTTAGCTTAAAGGGGTTTATCAAGATAAAGGACACGAGGAGTTTATACTGGTTCGGCCCCTTACGATGAAGGTAAAAGCCTAGTCCAATTTGTAGATGGTATTGATAGGGTTTCGATGAGCAGGGAGCGAATACGCTTGACCCGACTCTCGATCTGTTGTTTCCTGTCCTAAGCCGCCACTAGGTCATCCCCTTATATACACGGGTTGACGCCCTACGGGCTACAGAGTCCCGGTCGGCTTATACAACGTATCCGGCTCGGTGACTTTTCTTACATGCCTTACAATACAAGTTTACATACATGGTGGTTTATATCCATGGGCCTTAAACTGCCTTTGGGTCTGGGCCCTCTACCAAGCCTATCTATGAACCGCCATATTATCTTGGGCTTCATTGTGATGAATCGTCATAGGGATAACCAGGCCCCTCCTGGGCAGGTCATACCTAATAGTTATATCTCCAACACTAATGGTAAAGCGGTGGAGCAAAAGGTATATCACTCCATGATTTGATCCTTGCTTTACCTTTGTGCATCTAGGTCGGATATCATGTTGAGTGTGGGAATGTGTGCACGGTTTCAAGCCGCACCTCAGGAAAATCACTATGTGGCGATCAAGCGAATCTTTTGATATGTGGCTCATGCCCCAAACTTTGGCTTATGTTACCCCCAAAGGAGAAAGCTTTGATCTCATGGGGTATTCGGACTCAGATTGGGCGTGAGACCATGTGGATAGGAAGTCAACTTCCGAAGGGTGCCAATTTCTTGGTTGCTCTTTAGTGAGTTGGTCTTCGAAGAATCAAAATTGTGTATCTCTCTCCACCATTGAGGTTGAGTATGTAGCCACCGCAAGTTGTTGTGCACAATTGCTATGGATGAGGCAAACTTTAAAGCATTACAGTGTTACTTGTGACAAAGTGCCTCTTCTATGTGACAATGAAAGTGCTATCAAGATCTCCTATAATCTGGTGCAACATAGCAAGATGAAGCATATTGAGATACATCATCATTTCATCCGGGATCACATTAAGCATGGAGAGATTGCTATTATCTATGTCAACACTCAAGAGCAACTAGTGAATATTTTCATGAAGGCATTGGATCAAGCAAGATTTCGTGAGTTAAGACATGAGCTAAATATCATTGATTCGAGCAATGTGGCTTGAAACTAGGCACATCCCACCGCATTCATCGTGTTAATTATCTTGTTCTAGATGTAAGCACGGACATAGGGGGAGTGTTGTTCTCTCAATGAACTCTCGCTCCCCCCATTATGCATAAATAAATCAAATCTTTCACATTAGCCATTTTTATGGTACTTGTGCTTCAAATATGAGTTTTGGTCATGGGCCCAAGGTTAAAATATTCGCGGTGCCATGCCAATTAACTCAAACATAGGTGGCTTCGGCCACCGCCCTCTCCTTGAGAGGTGTTTGGTCAAGTTGGTTTTATTTGGTCTTGTCTAGTCTTTAGGACTTTATTTTTGCTTTGAGTCACTCCATGTTTGCTCTCCTTTGTTTGTCTTTTTTGAACTTGGAGTGTCTCTTCCCATTTGCAGGTGTTTGTGTCTTCAACCTAAGCCTTCTCACCTACAACCTCTCCTAGATGCATAAGCCATCATCCTTGATTCTCTCTTGGCAAGTTATGTCCCTACAACGGTACTACCGCTTCCTCCCACGGTACTCCCTGGCCTCCTGCCATGTTGTAGTACCGGGGCGGTACTACTGCTCCTTCGAGCGGTACTACTGCTCTGTGGTTTGGGGGGGGGGGTTATGAGTCGGACAGGAGGAGTTCTAACTCCCCCATACCCATTCATCTCTCTCTCCCCACGCTCTCCTCTCTCCAAGCAAAGAACTTTCCCTGGTGGCTATCGCCGGGCCGCCGATTTCAGGCCGTCTTCCACGCTTTCAGCCGATTGGATCGATCCCCACCATATCCTCTTGCCATGCATGCCGGTATTGCCCCCGTCTTCCTCTCCTACGGTTCTCTCTTTTGCATATATATCTAGGACAATATTTGTTGTATTCATCGATTTTTGGCTAAATCGAGGCATGAGTAGGACGTGGAAGACTAGTAGGGTAGGATAATCGGAGTTTGGTTGGAGAAAATTTGAATTTGACACCTCCGTAGTACCGGATCTTGCCATGACGGTAGTCATTCTGCCTCGAGCGGTACTGCCGCTCTGAGCTGACAACTTCAAATCTCCTTCAATCCAACTTCATTCTTTCTATTTATTCCTTTTGGCTTATGCAATATTTTACACCTTCTTTTCCCTCGTGTTATTTTGTGGGTCACCAAGCTCACCGGTAGTAGCAGCGGTAGTGGATGGATGGTAGTACTGCTTGTAAGCGGTACTCCCGCTCTACTCCCGCTTAGGGTACTGAGCTCAGTGGGATCAACAGTAGTGGATCGGTGGTAGGGCAGAAGTACCGCAGGCAGTACTACCGCCCTACTTCCGCTGAGCTCAAATAGACAACAGAATGCCCAATATAAGTTGTAGTACATGTGGTACTGGATCAGCGGAAGTACCGCTTACAAGCGGTATTGCTGCTGCCTAGAGTCATACTACCGTTGGGTAGCCTCAGGATAAATTTTCAGAAAAACAAGGTGGAACTCCAATGAAGCGAGAAGGAAGGTGGGTGCAAATGGAAGATGTGTACGTGATGATTCCACCCAAACCTTTTTGATGCGGACTCCCTCTTAATACTATGGTTTTCCTAAGACTCATGTCCACCGAAAAAGAAACGCAGGGATAACTATCTTGACTTTATATCTCCGAGGAGCATGAATCATCTTGTGCCATAAGATAGATTATCTGAAATGCTCAATGCCGATGATTGGTCTGCAAATGCATTGTCATCAATCACCAAAACCACTAAGAGAGAAATATGCCCTAACAGTTATATGTAAAAATATCTCAAGATCCGGAAAACATGATCAGCAACAACACTTGAGCTAGTCTTAGAAGCGAGACTAGGAATCTTATTTTTCCATTTATCATTCTACTCGTGCATATGAGTTTTTCACTGAATCGCATATTCCACGATCATATCAGTTATAGCATAGAATATAAACTTTAAATTATGAACACGGAAATACAATATTATTGCCTCCAGGGCATACTTCGGACACACCTTCCCCATAAAATATGTATCTTCGTGTGGAGAGTGGCCATGGACTCACTGGCTGCAAAAGAGAATGGAAGAAAATGCACATTGAAATTGGACAACACATTCAAAATCCATGAAAGTGGAGACTGGAGATGCCTTCCATGTTGTAATATAGTGTACAAAGACAATAGCTTTGTGATTTATCTTCATATCATAATGGTCTCTTCCTAATGAATCCTTTTTTTCTAAAACAGGGGTTCTGATTGACATTTTTTGCTCCTTCCCCGATGTAATGGCTCGACCAGGGACATGATCATTCTTCTTCTATGGAGGGCCTAGCATCTGCACAGTGGCGTAGTTCATCACAAACGTGAAGCAAATTTCGATGAGTTTGATGAGTCTGTTTCTTTCCTCATACAAAATTTGTCCAAAATTATTATTTAAAATCCCACAACAAATTATTAGTACAAAAAATAGTGGTCCCTCTATGAAGAGGCAAACATGGCCTGAGAAATTCTCTTTGTGCATTGTCAGGAAAATTAGTGCATATACTACAACCGTGTAGCTCACGAGTTGCTATGTTGACCAGAGTGCAAGGTAATTTCTTCATGCCACAAGTGTGCCTCTGCTTATTGCTCCTATATGTAGAAGCAACTATATCCCGGATGATCATGATTAATCTATTGGAGTCTTTTTCTCACCAAAAAAAATAAATCTATTGAAGTCTTCACCCCTCATATTTTTGTTTGTTTCTCCTGTACATAATATAAGAAAATATATTAGTGAACAAAGAAAAGATGTGAATCTAGGATATTGCACAAAGAAAAGTTATGCAACTTTATGCTGGTTGTGCAAGTTCGTGGACTGGTACTGAATTATTTCTCAATCGTGCAAGGGTCGTCAAATGCGAAGATACTCTATACATGCGTTTACATTAGGTAAAGTGTATTCACCCTGCACATTTAAAACCAAACCGAGTAAAAACAAATCGGTCAGTTTGGTTTCCAGTTTTTAGTATGGTACACAATTTCTTTGCAATTTTAATATTTAATTTTTTTATTAACTCTGCACATTTTTTTGAACCGAAACCCGTAGAACAATCGTTCTATAGTATATATATATTAAAAAAATGGATATGTACAAATGAAAGAGTATAAAAAACAAAAGAGAAGCAAAGAAAACTATCCAATCCCAGCTCTCCCAAAACCTAGCATTGGATATTAATTTCAGTTTAGAACTTGATCAATCTAGCTTGAAAGCAAGTCTGCAGACTTGTATTTGGCTCTATGCTTGAGTAACAGTAGGTCAGACCTTAATCTAATTTTCCATGACTGAACTGAGAAGGGTTTAGCTTGGAATATTTTTCCCATTTCTCTGAATCCAAATGTCCAGCAACCCATGATTATGATTTCCATAGCAATGGAGCTTGGTAGAGCCTAAAGCAGGAGCAACACTTCATCATATACAGAAATGCCTCTTTGTCTAGATCCCAAAAGCGAGTCCCATCAGGTTAAAGCAAAGCTCCAGTCCTAGAACAAGTGCAGAGCAGTTTCTTCAGTCTGAGCATCACAAAGCTCACAGTTATATGAGGGTAGGTGGAATGATTTCCTTTGAAGTAGCTTTCTGGTATTGACTCTGTCATGTAGGAGCATCCAGAAAAAGATCTTGTATCTCAGAATGGTGGCATTCTTCCAGATTTTAGTGAAAAGAGGGGTAGCCTGCTCTCCTTGGGTCATCAACTTATACATCTTGATGGAAGAATACTCAGATCCCCAAGGGTAAATCCATTTGTCCATGTTATCACTCACTTGAATGTCCTGAGTAATGTCTTGTAATTCTAACAATTATTGATATGCTTGTGAAGAAAGAGGGGTGTGGAAAAATTCCATAGTGTTTTCACTTAGCAGATAATCCCTCATTGTCAAATTGGTCTTGGTGGAGAAAGAGAATAGTTCTGGGTATTTCTGCATAAGAGGACCAACACCCCAATTGTCTTCCCAGAATGAAATAGTGTTACCTTGACTAATAATTCCTTTGGTGAAACATTTGAATTGGGGTAGTAACTTGAGAATGTTTTTCCACTAGAAGGATCCAACAGGCCTGGCAGAAATAACTCCTTGGGGATAGTAAGATTCCCAGATTAGATGCACCCATGGAAGGTCATAGTGGTGAAGAAATTTGTGAAGATGCTTCATGAGCAGACATTTGTTGTGTGTTGCAATGTGTAGACTCCAAGCCCCCTTGGTCTTTAGGTATACATACTTTGTCCCATGAAATCAGTGTAGTACCTTTGTCTTCCATGCCATATTTTCTCCAAAAATAGTGTCTCAGATATTTATTGATTTGTTCCACAATGCTGGTAGGTAACATGAGTGTACACATGAAGAATGTAGGTAGCCTAGTAAAGACTAGTTTGATTAATGTGAGCTTATCAACATAAGATAGCAATGTTGAGCATGCACCTAGTCTCTTGTCAATTCTTTTGATTACTGGCACAAAATCTTCCAATGTAGGCTTAGTTAAGCTGAGAGGGAGCCCAAGGTAGGTGAAAGGGAAAGAACCAATGCTGCAGCCCAAAGAATTTGCTAAAATTTCCATCTTGGCAGGAGTGGTGTTGATTGGAACCATAGCAGATTTCTCATAGTTAATTCTTAGCCCTTTATAAACAGAGAAGTGTAGCAGAAGGTTCTTGAGTTGCTCCACTTGTACTGTGCATGTTGGCATTATGAGAACTGTATCATCAACATATTGGATGACTGGAAAGTCAGGGCAGGGATGAGCTTCCAGAGGTTTCTGAAGGAGGTGATTGTGCAAAGCTTCATTCATTACTGATTGTAGCAGATCGGCTGCAAGGACAAATGGCAATTGAGATAGGGGATCTCCTTGTCTGACCCCTCTTTTGCATTGAAATTGCTTGCCTGGAACTCCACTAAGAAGAATTGAAGAGTAACCAGAGGTAAAGGTTGTATCCATCCATGGAAGCTATTTAGGACCAAAACCTCTAGCAATAAGTATCTCCTTAATGGTATTATGCTCAATGAGATCAAAAGCCTTTTGGAAATCAAGCTTTAGAATAACAACTTCTGCTCCAGAGGAGTGACACTGACTGATATATTCATAGGCCCAAGTCAGGCAATCTTGAATGGATCTGTTCTTAATGAAGCCATATTGATTCTTATGGACCAATTTCAAGATGACTTTTGCAATCTGTTGGCAAGCAATTTGGTAATGATTTTGATTGAACAATTCATGAGGGAGATGGGTCTGTAATCATTGGGGGTTGTTGGGGCATCCACCTTTGGGATCAGAGTAATAAATCAAGAATTGATACTTTGCAAGCTGATTTTACCATGAAGAAAGTCTTCAATTAGGGCATAAAATCAGGAGCAATAATGTCCCGACAGAACTTGACAAAATCTGTATTGAAGCCATCTGGACCAGGTGCTTTGTCTGAAGGAAGCTCTTTTATCACATTATCAATTTCTTCCTTAGATAAAGGTTCTTCTAAGCTGGACAAGTTGGGGAATTTGTTGATGAGACCATCAAGGTTGAGCATGTTGAAAGTTGGGACAGAGGGCATAGCCTGTCTATGAAGGGGGGGGGTTTGATTTCCAGCCACTATTACTTTGGACTTTGACATTTTGCCACTGCTTAGATTATAATTGATCTTTTGCCACTCTTTAGTTTGCCATTTGATCTTTTGCCACTTTTTCATGCAAAAACAATACTTGCAAATGATGGATATATTATATGGACAAAACGATGGGCAAGTATGACCTTGTGTGCCTGTTTGACGTCGACGCACGCCAAGACACAGGAAAAGGTTGTGGCTATCTCGTAACATACTGTGGTCCTCGGCGGTCACCGGCTACCTCCCAGTGACCATGGTGAGCCGTGACTAGGTGTCGCCGACCGCTGCACAGGGCACTGGCGAGCATCATCATCGGCAGTATGCGGTGCCGACGAGAAGCAGCAACAGTAGCCGACGATGGCGGCGGCGGGCAGCAGTACCACGGGGTGGCAGGGAGAAGCACCTACTGGCGAACGACAGCTGGACGGAGAGAAGCACCTACTAGCATCCATCTAGAGCATGGAGTCAGCACACATGGGGGTTGGCTGATGGCCCCGGGCGAACAGCAGCTGGACGTGGTGGCGCGAACAACAGCTGGACATGGTGGCGCGAACAGCGGAGCATGGTTGGAAGGGGTGGCGGTGAGCAGAGGCACAAAGTAATTTTCCATGGACGTCCTTATATGCGCCGCCATGGCTGCTCGTGGTGGCCATTGAGGAGCAGCGGAGACGCTCGGTCCGCCATGGCTGCGGCGAGGTGCGGAGCTAGGTTGGTGGGGCGGTTTAATGCCGTCGTCGGTAGGTAGCTGCCGGTGTCGAAGGTCACGGGAGCGCCATCGCCTCCCGTGTGCGCATCTGCAAAGCAAAGAGAGGAACGACGAACGAGAGATGGGGATAGATATTGTCCCATGCGTGGTCAATCAGATGCAAAGGGCAAATTGGGGATTTCATCATGGGTCCCACTTGACAGGGGCAAAAGATCAAAGTGTGAAGTAACGTGTGGCAAAAAATCAATTACAAAGTAACCGGTGGCAGATTGTCAAAGTACAAAGTAAGAAGGGGCAAAAAAATCAAAACACCCGTCTTTGAAAGCCTTGAGAAGAATATTTGCCTTGGGGTTGTGATCTTTGTGTATATTGCCAGTATCATCTTGTACATTTTAAAATGGAGTAAACAATAATTGGTTGGTTTGGTTTCTGACTTTTTGTACTATACACAATTTCCTAACTGCTTTAAATATATTTTTGTATATACCAAAACCAAATGGTTAGCCTAATTATCCGTAGCAAAAATATATTTATATTTATGGAGATGTACAACCATACAAGCAGTCGGTCATGTAAGCTTGTCTTGCTTGCATTATCCAATATTCACACCCCAAAGACATTGTTATATATTGCCTCCATTTTATAATGTAGTGCGTCCACACTTTTCGACATTCAACTTTGACCATAAATGAGACCAGTTATACATAAATCATTTTACTAAAAAATTGAAGCGACTCGACCTCAGACGGGTCGCTACAAGATGGTATCAGAGCACATGCTGACTGTAGAACGCGACCATTAACATAAGCCTCGGGTCACTCTTCTCTACTCATTTCTGACTCTTCTCCACTTTCCACTCTATAGATGGCAGACCCAAGGAACAAGTTTGCTCAACCGGATGAAGACACCCCTTTCGGACGACACTTGAAGGAAGCCACCAGATATTTGAACATTGGAATACCAAGCTTCACCGGGACCTACACCGCCACTCTACCTGAAGAAGAGCAATGGACAAGCGAGTACATGTTCCAGGAAGGACATTCATACTAGTTACTGAGCCCATAGAGTTTTCCTTTGATGCACCAACCTGGAGTCTAGGAAAGAGCATGGAAGCTCACATCGCCATGGGATGCATCGGTGAAGTTTACCGCAAGGATCTTAAGGACGCCATCTACCAGATATGTGGACGCCGAGATGAGCAATGGGAGATGACCAGCACCAGGAGGGACAAATCTATTGCAGCCTACATTCAGGAGTTGAACCAACACATTCGTCGACAGGAGAACCAGATGTGCTCTAGCATGATAGACCTGAAGAAGGTGATGACCAGGAACATGGAGCTAGAAGAGGAACTCAAGTCTACACGCGATGGATATGAAGAGGAAATTTCAGTTCTACTGGAGAAGAATGAAGACCTGAAGAAGAAGCTAGGAGTATTCATGGGAGACCCTGCGCCAGGAGGTGACAACCATCCCGAAGACTACATCATCAACAACGACACTGACTCCGACCCCGACAGTGATGCTGACTATGAAGACGAAGCTGGAGCAGATATCATGTAGTCTCCTTCCGATCAAGATTTCTACTCGACCACCATATTATTAGTAGTATTCCCCCATGTATATAGAGTAGTTCGAGTACTTTGTAATGGTAGTTAGATCGATTGTAGGCCCTTGTTGAATGGAATGGTGTGATATGATTGTGTTTGTCTCATGTGCATATGGGTATTGATTTTCTCCCTAGACCTCACTTTGTTCTAATCTCTCCCCTCTCAACCTATCAAATGCCTCCAAGACGTGACCCCGGATTTGTTTTCCCACCGGAGCTCAGCCAGTTGATCTAGCAGCAGAATGTCTTGATGCAACTACTAGTCCAGAACCAAGGCAACAACAACAACAATAATAACAACCCACCTCCACCACCACCAGTTGACAACTTAGCTCATTTTCTGAGGTTGAATCCGTCGGTGTTTTCCAGTAGCACCGAGCCGATTGTTGCTGATGACTGGCTCCGCGGGATTGGAAGGGAGCTAACCACCGCAGGTTGCACAAATGCTAAGAAGGTGCGCTTTGCCGCACATCAATTGGATGGACCTGCAGTCTCATGGTGGGAGAATTACACAGCCACTTTTCCCATAGCCAATGTCACATGGGATCAATTTCAATAAGCTTTCCACACAGCCCATGTCTCTACAGGAGCAATGAATATGAAGAAGTGTGAGTTTCGCAACTTACGCTAGGGAAATCGTACTGTAGGGTAGTACGTGGATGAGTTTAGCAAGTTAGCCCGCTATGCCCCAGATGATGTGGCCACAGATGCCGCAAAGCAGGAGAAGTTTATGGAAGGGTTGAATGATGAGATGAGTATGCAGTTGATGGTAGCAACATTCACTAACTACCAAGAGTTGGTAGATCGGGCCCTTATGATTGAAAGCAAACAGCAGTAGATAGAGAGCCGTAAACGGAAGTATGGACAGGGGAAGTACAATTGTGGAGCTCAGCAGAAGCCTTGCTTTACCCCTAACTCCGGAGGTTACACCCATAACCATGGAGGCCATACCCACAATGGAGGAAGCTCACACAACCATAGTAGGCCTAAGAATGGAAACGGGAATGGAGCAAGTAGTAACCAGAACCGTCCCAACCCAGCAACGCCCGCCAAGAAGGACCTGAGCCATGTTACCTGTTACAAGTGTGGGAAGACTGGGCACTACGCCCATGATTGCTCAGAGTTGAAGAATGGCAACGGAAATGGAAGCTCTGGGAAGAAGCCAAATCCCTTCACCAGAGGTCAGGTGAACCACATCAATGCGGAGGAGGTTGAAGATCAGCCTGACGCAGTGATCGGTAAGTTTTTGATTAAGTCATTTACCGCACTCGTTCTTTTTGACACTGGTGCATCACATTCATACATATCAAGGGGATTTGTCGACAAGTTTAAGTTACCAACCTTAGCCCTTAGTACACCCATGTTAGTAAGCTCGCCAGGAGAAGAGTATATGGCCAGCCGATGGTGTGATCGGTTACCCTTAACCATTGGTACCATGTTTTCCCCTCAGACCTAATAATTTTGGAGTCCCAAGGATTGGATATAATATTAGGCATGGATTGGTTCTCGAAGTATGGAGGAAACATAGATTGTACTAGTAAGTCAATTTTACTCACCACCCCGGAGGGAAAAAGGATCAAGTATGTGTCTAGACATGCGCCAAGGAGGACCCAAGTAAATTCTCTCGAGAGAGTTGTTCAGGAAGAAGTGCCTATTGTGAAGGATTACCCAGATGTATTTCCAGAGAAACTACCAGGCATGCCACCAGATTGAGACATAGAGTTTTTGATAGAACTATTACCAGACACCGGACCAATATCGAAGAGACCGTATCGGATGCCCGCAAATGATCTGGAGGAAATTAAGAAGCAGATTAAGGAGTTATGGGAGAAAGGTTATATTCGAACAAGTTCATCACCGTGGGGATCCCCAGTGCTCTTAGTTGAGAAGAAGGATGGATCCTTGAGAATGGTTGTTCATTATCGGGCCTTGAATGAAGTGACGATCAAGAACAAGTACCCACTACCGATGATCAATGATCTATTTGACCAGTTGCAAGGAGCTAAAGTATTCTCCAAGATCGATCTACGATCAGGATACCACCAGTTGAAAATCCGAGAGTAGGATATACCTAAGACAGCTTTCACCACAAGCTACGGGCTATATGTGTAACACCCACGATGCGGCTATATCTCCCATGTGTCGAGGCACGACTTAGAGGCATAACCGCATGGTGGTTTAGTCGCAAGTGGGGTAATCTTCACACAATCCCATGTACTGAATAAGAAAGGGATAAAGAGTTGGCTTACAATCGCCACTTCACACAAATAACATGTTAAACATACATCATCCAGAATACAATCAAGGTCCGACTATGGAACCAAAATAAAAGAAGACAACCCCAAATGCTAGATCCCCGATCATCCCAACTGGGCTCCACTGCTGATCAACCGGAAAAGACACAAAACAACGATCAAGATCTTCATTGAGCTCCCACTTGAGCTCGGTTGCATCATCTGCACTGGTATCATCGGCACCTACAGCTGTTTGGAAGTATCTGTGAGTCACGAGGACTCAACAATCTCACACCCACGAGATCAAGACTATTTAATCTTATGGGTAGGATAGGGTAATGAGGTGGGGCTGCAGCAAGCACTAAGCATATATGGTGGATAACATACGCAAATAAGAGCGAGAAGAGAAGCAACGCAATGGTCGAGAAGCTAGAAGTGATCAAGAAGTGATCCTGAAACTACTTATGTTCAAGCATAACACAAGACCGTGTTCACTTCCCGGACTCCGCCGAAAAGAGACCATCATGGCTACTCACGCGGTTGATGTATTTTAATTAAGTTGACTGTCAAGTTCTCTACATCCGGACATTAACAAATTCCCATCTGCCACATAACCGCGGGCACGGCTCTTGAAAGTTTATACCCTGCAGGGGTGTCCCAACTTAGCCTATCACAAGCTCTCACGGTCAAGGAAGGATATTCCTTCTCCCGGAAAGACCCGATCAGTCTCGGAATCCCGGTTACAAGACATTTCGACAATGGTAAAACAAGACCAGTAAAGCCTCTCGATGTGCTGACAATCCCGATAGGAGTCGCACGTATCTCGTTCCCAGGGCACACCCGATAGGTCAAGCTACGAGTAAAACCAGCCCTCAAGTTGCCCCGAGGTGGCCCCGCAGGTTGCCCGGTTCGGACCAACACTTAGAGAAGCACTGGCCCGGGGGGGTTAAATTAAAGATGACCCTCGGGTTGGCCGACCCAAGGGAAGGGTAATAGGTTGTTAGGAAAATGTAAAACCAAGGTTGGGCCTTGCTGGAGGAGTTTTATTCAAAGCGAACTGTCAAGGGGTTCCCATAACACTCAACCGCGTAAGGAACGCAAAATCAAGGAACATAAAACCGGTATGACGGAAACTAAGGCGGCAAGAGTGGAACAAAACACCAAGCATAAGGCCGAGCCTTCCACCCTTTACCAAGTATATAGATGCATTAATTAAATAAGAGATATTGTGATATCCCAACATATCCATGTACCAACATGGAACAAACTTAAACTTCACCTGCAACTAACAACGCTATAAGAGGGGCTGAGCAAAAGCGGTAACTTAGCCAAACAACGGTTTGCTAGGAAGGTGGGTTAGAGGCTTGACACGGCAATATGGGAGGCATGATATAACAAGTGATAGGTAACGCGGCATAGAGATAGAATGAACAACTAGCAAGCAAAGATAGAAGTGATTTCGAGGGTGTGGTCATCTTGCCTGAGATCCCGCAAGGAAGAAGAACAAGTCCATGAAGAAGACAAACGGACGTAGACGAACGGATCCTTACAACTCCGGAATGAAACCGAAGCTAACGAGAGAAGCAACCCGGAAATAAGCAAGCAACATAGTAAACAACCATCACATAAGCATGGCATGATGCACAACCAAGTATGATGCATGTCCGATTTAAATATGCATGGCATGGCAAAGTGCACAAACAAAACTACAAGTTAAGTGGAGCTCAACATGCAACGAGTTGCATATTGACGAAACACCACATCAATTATTTAGTTCTCTCTCATTTATGTACCCAACTATATTAAATGTTGTTAAACATGGCAAGAGGTGAAGCATAATAAAACTACCTATCTAGGCAAGCTTAAATGAGGCCGGAACAATAAGCAACAAGTCCGGAAAAATCCCCATGTGCATATTTTAAGGTTGGAACTGCTTTGCCCTATACACAATTTTAGAGTTATTAAACATGTAAAGTAATGCTACCATGTTAATCTAGGCATTTTTCTACCCCATTTACATATAAAGTTTATATAAAATGGAGCTATGGTTATTTAGTTATGAATTAAATCATTTTAACATGGCATATGAGCAAATTTAATCAAACAACATTTTAAACATGGATGAAAGTTGCATATTGTGAAAGTGCAAGAAAAACTAAGCATTTTACATATATGAAGTTTTTACATATGAAGCACGGTTCATGATTTATTATATTCATGAAAACTAGGGGGTTTTCTGAAAAACTGCAGTCCTGTGGATAATAGCTAAAACGTTCCGCAGAAAAAAGAAAAAAAACATTGTCTCGGGCCTATGTCTGGCTGGCCCAACAGTGCACGGGGGGGCGCTGGATCTGATGCTCACAATGGGCTTGGCCCGTTTGGTGGCGGACGAAGTAGCAGGCCGGCGTGGCATGCGGCTAGGCCTTGACGAGGCTGTGACCCAGTCAGCTGGGTGAGGCGCGGTCGACGCCTGGGTCAACCCGGGCGAGGCGCTCGCTTGGCCGGATCCGGCATGTGACTGCTTCGCTCCAGGAAGAAGAGCGAGGCGGCGCTGGGACTTGCAGCGGCGGGCACGGCGGCGGGATCCGGCCAGGAAGGGCCGTGGCTAGAGGAGGAGGCGGATCTTGCTGGATCTGAGGCAGGGAAGGGCATGACCTGCGTTGAAGGCCGGCAGGAGAGGTTCGAGGTGGCAACAGGTGGTGGATTCGGGCGGCGGCTACGCGACGAGCTCCTGCAGGACACGGGCGCGAGAAAGGGTCAGGAAGGAAGAGAGTGAAAGAGAAGGAGGAGCAGGGGCACACGGCGACCTGCGGGGCTTCACCGGTGACTGGGCTCGCCGGCACTTAGCGACCGGAGGTGGGGAAGGCATTGAGGACGACCCGCAGCAGCGGCTTGTGCAGGACTCCTGCGAGGAGGAGGTCGAGGTTGGCGCACGGGGCTCAGGGACGAGTGCGCCCCTCGGGCACGAGGCGGCGGCGGCTCTTCTCGTTGCAGGGGAAGCAAATGGCAGCGGCAGGGAACGCGCCGACTTGGCTCAGAACTTGCCGGAACCGAGTAGGAAGGAGGTGCAGGCATCGGGGACGGGTGGATCCGGTGCGAGGGAGGACTTGGCGAGGCTCGACGGCATGGAACGGTGGCCATGCCAGCCGAGGCGAGCTCCTCTTGCTCCTATACCTGGCGAGAGAGAGAGAAATTAAGAGCGCGAGAGAGATAGGAGGAGGAGAACGAAGGGAGAGAGAGAGATGGTCGCGAGGGAGGATGTCGGCCTGGATCAGTGGCGGCTCACGGGGACGTCATCTTGGCGCTACTGCTCCTAGCCGACGGGGACTGCTGGCTCGATCCGCTCGGGGATCGAAGCAGGAGGAGGGGGCTCGTGCGGGAACTGCTCGAGGGCGCTGCATCATTGGATCAAAATACAACGGAGCAGATGAGACGCGGCTGACTGGTTGGACTGGATCGGGAGGAGGCTGTGGGATTGTTGTGGTGAAGAAAACAAGGTGGGTGGCGGTGGCTGATCCGAGGAAGGAGGAGGCTGTAGGTAGCGCCTAGGGGGGACAAATGACCTAGTTTTTAGGGTTTGGTCCGATTTATATAACAAGTGGTTTTTTGGATAGGGGCATTTGGTCCCTCTGATCTTAATCGAACGGTCTCGGATAAATAGGCTAGGGTGACCAAAAGAAAAATAGAGATGTTTAATAGATGTTTGGGGATGATCCGGACCCATTGGTAACGACAGAGTGGGTCGGGTTTGGGTCAGCTTCGGACGCGCACTTGAGGGGTCGATGTTGGAAATATGCCCTAGAGGCAATAATAAAAGCATTATTATTATTATATTTCTTTGTTCATGATAATTGTCTTTATTCATGCTATAATTGTATTATCCGGAAATCGTAATACATGTGTACATAGACCATAATATGTCCCTAGTAAGCCTCTAGTTGACTAGCTCGTTGATCGACAGATAGTCATGGTTTCCTGGCTATGGACATTGGATGTCATTGATAACGGGATCACATCATTAGGAGAATGATGTGATGGACAAGACCCAATCCTATGCATAGCACAAAGATTGTGTAGTTCGTTTGCTAGAGCTTTTCCAATGTCAAGTATCTTTTCCTTTGACCATGAGATCGTGCAACTCCCGGATACCGTAAGAGTGCTTTGGGTGTATCAAACGTCACAACGTAACTGGGTGACTATAAAGGTGCACTACAGGTATCTCCGAAAGTGTCTGTTCGGTTGACACGGATCGAGACTGGGATTTTTCACTCCATATAACGGAGAGGTATCACTGGGCCCACTCGGTAATGCATCATCATTATGAGCTCAAGGTGACCAAGTGGTTGATCACGGGATCATGCATTATGGTACGAGTAAAGTGACTTGCCGGTAACGAGATTGAACAAGGTATTCGGATACCAACGATCGAGTCTCGGGCAAGTAACATACCGATTGACAAAGGGAATTGTATACGGGGTTGATTAATCCTCGACATCGTGGTTCATCCGATGAGATCATCGTGGAGCATGTGGGAGCCATCATGGGTATCCAGATCCCGCTGTTGGTTATTGACCGGAGAGTCATCTCGGTCATGTCTGCATGTCTCCCGAACCCGTAGGGTCTACACACTTAAGGTTCGGTGACGCTAGGGTTATGAAGATATGTGTATGCAGTAACCCGAATATTGTTCGGAGTCCCGGATGAGATCCCGGACGTCACGAGGAGTTCCGGAATGGTCCGGAGGTAAAGAATTATATATAGGAAGTGTTGTTTCGGCCATCGGGACAAGTTTCGGGGTTATCGGTATTGTACCGGGACCACCGGAGGGGTCCCGGGGGCCCACAGGGTGGGGCCACCTGTCCCAGGGGGGCACATGGGCTGTAGGGGGTGCGCCTTGGCCTATATGGGCCAAGGGCACCAGCCCCTATAGGCCCATGCGCCTAGGGTTTCCATATGGGAGGAGTCCCACTAGTGGAAGGCACCCCTAAGTGCCTTGGGGGGGAGGGAAACCTCCCCTGGCCGCCGCACCTAGGAGATTGGATCTCCTAGGCTGGCGCACCCCCCCCCCTTGGCCCTCCTATATATAGTTGAAGAGAGGAGGGATTTCATACCTCAGCCTTTGGTGCTTCCCTCTCTCCCAGTTACGTCTCTCTCGTAG
Organism: Triticum urartu; assembly: GCF_056163025.1. NCBI lineage: Eukaryota > Viridiplantae > Streptophyta > Magnoliopsida > Poales > Poaceae > Triticum > Triticum urartu. Next base: position 374,518,003 of record NC_141875.1, read on the forward strand.
TATAGGCAAAGCCCTGCTACTGTGACGCCCTGCATCCACCACCACACCGTCGTGCTGCTAGATCTTCATCAACCTCTCCTTCCCCCTTGCTGGATCAAGAAAGGAGGAGACGTCATCCGTTCCGTACGTGTGTTGAACGCGGAGGCACCGTCCGTTCGGTGCTTGATCATCGGTGATTTGAATCACGTCGTGTTCGACTACATCATCCCCGTTCTTTGAACGCTTCCGCTCGCCATCTACAAGGTACGTAGATGCATCTAATCACTCGTTGCTAGATGAACTCCTAGATGGATCTTGGTGAAACCGTAGGAAAATTTTTGTTTTCTGCTACGTTCCCCAACAGTGGCATCATGAGCTAGGTCTATGCGTAGTTCTCTTGCACGAGTAGAACACAAAGTAGTTGTGGGCGTTGATTTTGTTCAATATGCTTGCCGTTACTAGTCCTATCTTGATTCGGCGGCATCGTGGGATGAAGTGGCCCAGACCGACCTTACACGTACTCTTACGTGAGACAGGTTCCACCGACTGACATGCACTAGTTGCATAAGGTGGCTAGCGGGTGTCTGTCTCTCCTACTTTAGTCGGATCGGATTCGATGAAAAGGGTCCTTATGAAGGGTAAATAGCAATTGGCATATCACGTTGTGGTCTTTGCGTAGGTAAGAAACGTTCTTGCTAGAAACCCATAGCAGCCACGTAAAACATGCAAACAACAATTAGAGGACGTCTAACTTGTTTTTGCAGGGTATGCTATGTGATGTGATATGGCCAAAAGGATGTGATGAATGATATATGTGATGTATGAGATTGATCATGTTCTTGTAATAGGAATCACGACTTACATATCAATGAGTATGACGGTGACAGGATGATCATGGAGCCCCAAGATGGAGATCAAAGGAGCTATGTGATATTGGCCATATCATGTCACTATTATTATTTGATTGCATGTTATGTTTATCATGTTTTGCATCTTGTTTACTTAAAACGACGGTAGTAAATAAGATGATCCCTTACAACAATTTCAAGAAGTGTTCTCCCCTAACTGTGCACCGTTGCTACAGTTTGTCGTTTCGAAGCACGCCGTGATGATCGGGTGTGATAGATCCTTACGTTCACATACAACGGGTGTAAGACAGTTTTACACAAGCAAAACACTTAGGGTTAACTTGACGAGCCTAGCATGTACAGACATGGCCTCGGAACACAGGAGACCGAAAGGTCGAGCATGAGTCGTATAGAAGATACGATCAACATGAAGATGTTCACCGACGTTGACTAGTCCGTCTCACGTGATGATCGGACACGGTCTAGCTCACTCGGATCATGTAATACTTAGATGACTAGAGGGATGTCTAATCTGAGTGGGAGTTCATTAATAATTTGATTAGATGAACTAAATTATCATGAACTTAGTCTAAAATCTTTGCAATATGTCCTGTAGATCAAATGGCCAACGTTGTATTCAATTTCAACGCGTTCCTAGAGAAAACCAAGCTGAAAGACGATGGCAGCAACTATACGGACTGGGTCCGGAACTTGAGGATCATCCTCATAGCTGCCAAGAAAGATTATGTCCTACAAGCACTGCTAGGTGATCCACCCGTCCCACAGAACCAAGACGCTATGAACGCTTGGTAGACACGTACTGATGACTACTCCCTCGTTCAGTGCGGCATGCTTTACAGCTTAGAGCCGGGGCTCCAAAAGCGTTTTGAGAGACATGGAGCATATGAGATGTTCGAAAAGCTGAAAATGGTTTTTCAAGCTCATGCCCGGATCGAGAGATATGAAGTCTCTGATAAGTTCTTCAGCTGTAAGATGGAGGAAAATAGTTCTGTCAGTGAGCACATACTCACTATGTCTGGGTTACATAACCGCTTGACTCAGCTGGGAGTTAATCTCCCGGATGACGCGGTCATTGACAGAATCCTCCAGTCGCTTCCACCAAGCTACAAGAGCTTTGTGATGAACTTCAATATGCAGGGGATGGTAAAGACCATTCCTGAAGTATTTGCTATGCTGAAATCAGCAGAGGTAGAAGTCAAGAAGGAACATCAAGTGTTGATGATGAATAAAACCACTAAGTTCAACAAGGGCAAGGGTAAAAAGAACTTCAAGAAGGACGGCAAGGAAGTTGCTGCGCCCGGCAAGCAAGCTGCTGCGAAGAAGTCAAAGAATGGACCCAAGCCTGAGACAGAGTGCTTTTATTGCAAAGGGAAGGGTCACTGGAAGCGGAACTGCCCCAAATACTTAGCGGACAAGAAGGCCGGCAACACCAAAGGTATATTTGATATACATGTAATTGATGTGTACCTTACCAGTACTCGTAGTAACTCCTGGGTATTTGATACCGGTGCCGTTGCTCATATTTGTAACTCACCGCAGGAGCTGTGGAATAAACGAAAACTGGAGAAGGACGAGGTGACAATGCGCGTCGGGAATGGTTCCAAGGTCGATGTGATCGCCGTCGGCACGCTACCTCTACATTTACCTACGGGATTAGTTATAAACCTCAATAATTGTTATTTAGTGCCATGTTTGAGCATGAACATTGTATCAGGATCTCGTTTAATACGAGATGGCTACTCATTTAAATCCGAGAATAATGGTTGTTCTATTTATATGAGAGATATGTTTTATGGTCATGCTCCGATAGTCAATGGTTTATTCTTAATGAATCTCGAGCGTATTACTACACATGTTCATAGTGTGAGTACCAAAAGATGTAAGGTTGATAATGATAGTCCCACATACTTGTGGCACTGCCGCCTTGGTCACATAGGTGTCAAACGCATGAAGAAGCTCCATGCAGATGGACTTTTAGAGTCTCTTGATTATGAATCATTTGACACGTGCGAACCATGCCTCATGGGAAAAATGACCAAGACTCCGTTCTCAGGAACAATGGAGCGAGCAACCAACTTATTGGAAATCATACATACTAATGTGTGCGGTCCAATGAGTGTTGAGGCTCGCGGTGGCTATCGTTATGTTCTCACCCTCACTGATGACTTGAGTAGATATGGGTATGTCTACTTAATGAAACACAAGTCTGAAACCTTTGAAAAGTTCAAGGAATTTCAGAGTGAGGTTGAGAATCAACGTGACAGGAAAATCAAGTTTCTACGATCAGATCGTGGAGGAGAATACTTGAGTCACGAATTTGGCACACACTTAAGAAAATGTGGAATAGTTTCACAACTCACGCCGCCTGGAACACCTCAGCGTAACGGTGTGTCCGAGCGTCGTAATCGCACTCTATTAGATATGGTGCGATCTATGATGTCTCTTACCGATTTACCGCTATCTTTTTGGGGCTATGCTTTAGAGACTGCCGCATTCACTTTAAATAGGGCTCCGTCGAAATCCATTGAGACGACACCGTATGAATTATGGTTTGGGAAGAAACCTAAGCTGTCGTTTCTAAAAGTTTGGGGATGCGATGCTTATGTCTAGAAACTTCAACCTGAAAAGCTCGAACCCAAGTCGGAAAAATGCGTCTTCATAGGATACCCTAAAGAAACTATTGGGTATACCTTCTACCTAAGATCCGAAGGCAAGATCTTTGTTGCCAAAGACGAACTCTTTCTGGATAAAGAGTTTCTCTCGAAAGAAGTAAGTGGGAGGAAAGTAGAACTTGATGAAGTATTGCCTCTTGAACCGGAAAATGGCGCAACTCAAGAAAATGTTCTTGAGGTGCCTGCACCGACTAGAGAGGAAGTTATTCATGATGATCAAGATACTTCTGATCAAGCTCCTACTGAAATTCGAAGGTCCACAAGGACACGTTCCGCACCAGAGTGGTACGGCAACCCTGTCTTGGAAATCATGTTGTTAGACAATGGTGAACCTTCGAACTATGAAGAAGCGATGGCGGGTCCGGATTCCGACAAATGGCTGGAAGCCATGAAATCCGAGATAGGATCCATGTATGAAAACGAAGTATGGACTTTGACTGACTTGCCCGTTGAACGGCGAGCCATAGAAAATAAATGGATCTTTAAGAAGAAGACTAAGGCTTATCGACAAGTTCAAGGGGTTGACTACGATGAGACTTTCTCACCGGTGGCGAAGCTGAAGTCCGTCCGAATCATGTTAGCAATTGCCGCATTCTATGATTATGAAATATGGCAAATGGACGTCAAAACGGCATTCCTTAATGGTTTCCTTAAGGAAGAATTGTATATGATGCAGCCGGAAGGTTTTGTCGATCCTAAGAATGCTGACAAGGTGTGCAAGCTCCAACGCTCGATTTATGGGCTGGTGCAAGCATCTCGGAGTTGGAACATTCGCTTTGATGAGATGATCAAAGCGTTTGGGTTTACGCAGACTTATGGAGAAGCCTGCGTTTACAAGAAAGTGAGTGGGAGCTCTGTAGCATTTCTCATACTATATGTAGATGACATACTTTTGATGGGAAATGATATAGAACTCTTGGACAGCATCAAGGCCTACTTGAATAAGAGTTTTTCAATGAAGGACCTTGGAGAAGCTGCTTATATATTAGGCATCAAGATCTATAGAGATAGATCAAGACGCCTCATAGGTCTTTCACAAAGAACATACCTTGATAAGATTTTGAAGAAGTTCAAAATGGATCAGTCCAAGAAAGGGTTCTTGCCTGTTTTGTAAGGTGTGAGATTGAGCTCGGCTCAATGCCCGACCACGGCAGAAGATATAGAAGAGATGAGTGTCATACCCTATGCCTCAGCCATAGGTACTATTATGTATGCCATGCTGTGTACCAGACCTGATGTAAACCTTGCCGTAAGTTTGGTAGGAAGGTACCAAAGTAATCCCGGCAAGGAACACTGGACAGCGGTCAAGAATATCCTGAAGTACCTGAAAAGGACTAAGGAAATGTTTCTCGTTTATGGAGGTGACGAAGAGCTGGTCGTAAAGGGTTACGTCGACGCTAGCTTCGACACAGATCTGGATGACTCTAAGTCACAAACCGGATACGTGTATATGTTGAATGGTGGAGCAGTGAGCTAGTGCAGCTGCAAGCAGAGCGTCGTGGCGGGATCTACATGTGAAGCGGAGTACATGGCAGCCTCGGAGGCAGCACATGAAGCAATATGGGTGAAGGAGTTCATCACCGACCTAGGAGTCATACCCAATGCGTCGGGGCCAATCAAACTCTTTTGTGACAACACTGGAGCTATTGCACTTGCCAAGGAGCCCAGGTTTCACAAGAAGACAAGGCACATAAAGCGTCGCTTCAACTCCATTCGTGAAAATGTTCAAAATGGAGACATAGAGATTTGTAAAGTACATACGGACCTGAATATAGCAGATCCGTTGACTAAACCTCTCCCTAGGGCAAAACATGATCAACACCAGAATTCCATGGGTGTTCGATTCATCACAATGTAACTAGATTATTGACTCTAGTGCAAGTGGGAGACTGTTGGAAATATGCCCTAGAGGCAATAATAAAAGCATTATTATTATATTTCTTTGTTCATGATAATTGTCTTTATTCATGCTATAACTGTATTATCCGGAAATCGTAATACATGTGTACATAGACCATAATATGTCCCTAGTAAGCCTCTAGTTGACTAGCTCGTTGATCGACAGATAGTCATGGTTTCCTGGCTATGGACATTGGATGTCATTGATAACGGGATCACATCATTAGGAGAATGATGTGATGGACAAGACCCAATCCTAAGCATAGCACAAAGATCGTGTAGTTCGTTTGCTAGAGCTTTTCCAATGTCAAGTATCTTTTCCTTTGACCATGAGATCGTGCAACTCCCGGATACCGTAAGAGTGCTTTGGGTGTATCAAACGTCACAACGTAACTGGGTGACTATAAAGGTGCACTACAGGTATCTCCGAAAGTGTCTGTTGGGTTGACACGGATCGAGACTGGGATTTGTCACTCCATATAACGGAGAGGTATCACTGGGCCCACTCGGTAATGCATCATCATTATGAGCTCAAGGTGACCAAGTGGTTGATCACGGGATCATGCATTACGGTACGAGTAAAGTGACTTGCCGGTAACGAGATTGAACAAGGTATTGGGATACCAACGATCGAGTCTCGGGCAAGTAACATACCGATTGACAAAGGGAATTGTATACGGGGTTGATTAATCCTCGACATCGTGGTTCATCCGATGAGATCATCGTGGAGCATGTGGGAGCCATCATGGGTATCCAGATCCCGCTGTTGGTTATTGACCGGAGAGTCATCTCGGTCATGTCTGCATGTCTCCCGAACCCGTAGGGTCTACACACTTAAGGTTCGGTGACGCTAGGGTTATGAAGATATGTGTATGCAGTAACCCGAATATTGTTCGGAGTCCCGGATGAGATCCCGGACGTCACGAGGAGTTCCGGAATGGTCCGGAGGTAAAGAATTATATATAGGAAGTGCTGTTTCGGCCATCGGGACAAGTTTCGGGGTTATCGGTATTGTACCGGGACCACCGGAGGGGTCCCGGGGGCCCACAGGGTGGGGCCACCTGTCCCGGGGGGCCACATGGGCTGTAGGGGGTGCGCCTTGGCCTATATGGGCCAAGGGCACCAGCCCCTATAGGCCCATGCGCCTAGGGTTTCCATATGGGAGGAGTCCCACTAGTGGAAGGCACCCCTAAGTGCCTTGGGGGGGAGGGAAACCTCCCCTGGCCGCCGCACCTAGGAGATTGGATCTCCTAGGCTGGCGCACCCCCCCCCCTTGGCCCTCCTATATATAGTTGAAGAGAGGAGGGATTTCATACCTCAGCCTTTGGTGCTTCCCTCTCTCCCAGTTACGTCTCTCTCTCGTAGTATAGGCGAAGCCCTGCTACTGTGACGCCCTGCATCCACCACCACGCCGTCGTGCTGCTGGATCTTCATCAACCTCTCCTTCCCCCTTGCTGGATCAAGAAAGGAGGAGACGTCATCCGTTCCGTACGTGTGTTGAACGCGGAGGCACCGTCCGTTCGGTGCTTGATCATCGGTGATTTGAATCACGTCGTGTTCGACTACATCATCCCCGTTCTTTGAACGCTTCCGCTCGCCATCTACAAGGTACGTAGATGCATCTAATCACTCGTTGCTAGATGAACTCCTAGATGGATCTTGGTGAAACCGTAGGAAAATTTTTGTTTTCTGCTACGTTCCCCAACAGTCGATGCACTGCACAAGGAGGGGTTAGGAGGTTAGGAGGGGTTTCGGGACCTGGCGGTTGGTAGTGGACTGTGTAGATGGTCTAGGGAGGAAAGAGAGGGAAAACCTGGCAACAGTTTTCGGAGACCGAAACCGTCCGACGAAAAGACCGGCTATATTACCGTTATAGTTATCCGTTGGGGCATCAAACGAACTCCGAATGCGATGAAACTTGGCAGGCGGCCTACTGACAACACAACAAATCGCATGCCAACTTCCAACCCATTCTGAGAACATTTTCCGGCCACTTATAAAAAATACTATTTCGGACATGCCGCGGGCGCGTGCAAGTGTGGTTGGGCTCAGAACGGACAACAGACGGAACTGGGGGAACCCGGGCGGATGCAAGTTTTGAAAACATGATGATGCAATGCACATGATGACATGGCAAGATGCAACACGCAAGCGAATGACAAGGCAACAACAGCGAATAACTGGAAGACACCTCGCGCATCGGTCTCGGGGTGTCACAACACTCCACCACTACAAGAGGATCTCGACCCGAGATCTAGGACGGCACCGGAGAGAAGCGGAAAAGGAAGAGGTAAAACAAAGTTGCTTCTTTGACAAACGAGTGAAACCATGAACCTTGAGAGGTTGAACGAATTTAAAGAAATAATACAATGAAGGTGAACGATATTGCAAACAGTCCGTTAGCAAAGAGGAACAAGGAACATTCGAGAACCTTGTAGGTTGAAAGACATGAAATAAGAGCTTCAAGAACCAAAGGCATATGACCGCACCGGTATAATGAGACAGCCAAGGAACAAGAATGACAGAATTTGGACAACACTCCAGTAGAAAAGAGAAGAAAACTTGATAAGATGAAAAGAAATTGAAGATATGACACAACACTCCGGTTAAATGGATAAGCAAAGAAAAGAACATGATATAGGAAAAACGAGATGATGGGACGAAGAGCAACATCACAATGCCTCCGGAACAAATGAATGGAAAACTAGAGGGTTGGAAAGAAAAGAACGAAGAAGAAGAATGACAACTCTCTCAAATAAAATTGAAATAGCATCCTTACGAAGAAAGGTTGAACGGTGTTGTTGAAAAAACAACAACCAAATGATATGCTCCAAATGGTCTTAGGGAAAACATCCCGAAATTGAGGTGAAATTCTGCCACTAGCAGAAACAACAGATTGAATTGACATCAACAAGGAGATGACAAGCTTATTTCACCAGGAGGATAAATGAAGAACTTGGGTCATTTATAAGCACCATAAATAGCAACAATCCTTAGGGAAGGCTTTAGGTGAAATATAACTTAAGATAACTCCAATGAAGAGATTGATGGATTGAGAATAGCTCATGCTCGAAGAAAATGATGGGTTTAACTATCTCATTCTTGACAACTGTTGAATCATGACACACGAAGGGAAATTGTCAAGAGTGAAGTAACACCACCTCAAAAGATAAGGTAGAACGAATTGCATTTCGGAATGCAAGATGAGGAATGCTTGAACTCCTCAAAACAAGACATGTGTTGAACACCATGTTTATTTTTGAGTATAGCTTGGCAAAACTTAACTTCAAGAGAAATCTTGAAGAACAATTTAAGAATGAAAAGAATCCTTGACGAACCACCATGTAGAGCCTCCGTGAAGAACTCCGGTTATAGCAGGATGATAGAAATAAAGAGAAGTTGAAAACACAAGGTGAAGCCTTGTGATGATTTAGATGGAGCTTCGCGACGAGATAATGCGGAAACCTGGAACTCCGGAAAACAAAAGATGAAGCATCTCGAACCGAGAAATGTGACATTATGAACAACTCTGGAAAGAAGAAACTCGATCACTTGGATGAAACAATAATAAGAATTATGTTATGCGTATCCTTCACCAATTTAAATTGATGACAAGCAACGGATTGGCATACTACTTATTCTTCTTGAAAAGATTGAAGAGATATAGCCAAACTTGAGAAAAGTCTTCGACGATCCACCGGTAGGATTGGAAAGAACGAATGAATTGATATGATAACCAAAGAAGATAACTCTTGAGCGAACCATCGTAAGGATTGAAAATGAACGAAGAAAAGATAAAGAAACACCAGGAAGAATTAGAGAACGAATGAAGATACTTGAGGGAATTTGATACATGAAAACGAATAGATCACGAGCTGATTAGAGGATACTTGAACGATGCACCGGTGTGATTTGGAGAACGAGAGCTGAAAGCTTGAATGAATAATTCTGAGATGATGGGCTCCGGAGAATCAAACTGAAAAGACTCCTGAATTTCTCCGAATGGGTGAAAAGAATCCTTGACGATCGGAGCAATTATGAAGATGGCATCAAGCTAGAATCACGAATCTTTGAAAGAATGGGTAAGGATTTAAGAGGAACTCTTCTTAGGTCTTCAAAATCCGAGAATGACGACGAGAAACAACCCATGAATTGTTGAGGCGCTCCGGAAAGAAAATTAGAAAGGTTGAAGCAATGATGAAAAGAATTTGAAAGATCTTGGAGAAAGACATTTGACTGATGACAATTCATTCTTACGTCAAACTTTGAAATGAATTTGAAAATAACTCCGGAAAAAATTAGAAGAGTCAGGTAAGATCCTAGGAAAAGACCTGTGGGTTAGGGCCCACTCAAAAGAAACACCGTTGAACGATTTGAAAGAGAGATTGTGCCGGTTGAATTAAATGGCCCCAAAGAGATAACAACCTCAAGATATCTCTTGAACAGATTAGGAATGAAAACACGAATCTCCTGAGATATCTTCAGCACTCCGGAACAATTGAATAGCAAGAAGTGAATGGTTAAGAGATACACCGACATACGAAAGCACTTGAAGCGAGGAAGGAAATATGATCAACACCGAAAACTTGACTTGAATCCACCAGAGAAGAGAGAGAATGAATAATGATGAACTTGAGGCTCCGTTAGTACCTTCCTGAGAATCACCGGATAAGAACATTGATGGAAAAGAATGGAGAGGCTTCCCATCAATAAGATGGATACTTGATAAGAAATCTAAGTCCTTGAAGAAAAAGGGTGTGAGGGGGGGGGAAACAAAGGCAACTTGGGGAAGATGGAATGGATACCATTGAGAAAACTTAGAATTGATCTAGCAAATATTGGAAATGATTGGATCCACTTGAAGAGAAACACGCCAGTTGAAAAAGAAGAATTTGCATGACCATCTCGATGATCAAAAATGATTAGTACTCCCATAGAAATAAGAGAACACCATTTAGGAAAAGGTATGGATTCAACACTTGACGTTGAAGCAACTCGAATACCACAACTCAAAACAAAACAAAGGATTTGGCTTGCAGAATAAGCCGGAACAAACATATGATAGAGATTTTGTCCGAAGTTTTTGTGGTGGGGCCCACACAGGCTCGATCATACAGCACCATCATGTACAAGGCAGCACACATGACATACGAAGCGTCCCCGAGTCAGCATAGCCAAGGACTCTTTAAGACACAACGAGACCACTGTAAAACCAACCGTGGATAGGCGGACCACTAGACGTCGAACCCCAATCTCATATCATGCATCTGTCGGAAAGATATCCTAGGAGCTACTTGAATTCCCACATATAAACTCCTGAAACTATCTGGTTATGCAATCAGGTGTTGGGGATACAGGGGAAGCATAATATCTCACCCAAACTAACAATCCCTACATCCAGCTGTATCCATCCTTCAACACATAACCAAGAAACCTTTGGAAATCATGTACCTCAACCTTCGAAAAGCATCCGTTATACGAGTTATGGCAATACTCCCGAACTCCCGCCCCAGTACTGGGTGGCGTCGAGGTTATCTCACCAACAACTTCATAAAAGAGATTTTCGATGTCGGCGAACTCAGGTATTCTAGAACTGCAACAATAAAATCATGATGACAACACCTCGAAGCTCAACTCCCCGGGACACTGCCACAACCCCTAAATGTCAGGAGGCACCAAGAACAATGTTCTCATCACAAGAATATCGGAATGATTCCAAGATACCCGCGTGATCCTAAAAAATCGTGAAATTTGAGGAGAGAAAAGTCAAAACTTCTACGTCAGGAGGCCTCACAAGAGCGACGAAGGGACTGAGGAGTAAAAGAATCCTACTCTCCGATATATATAATCCTAAGACTCAAAACATTTTTGTTCTAGACTCAACAACGTCAGTGATTCGATCAAGCAGGGGGCTCCTAAGTCGGGGAGGGCCCTGATTACCAACTTGTAACGCCCACGATGCGGCTATATCTCTCACGTGTCGAGGCACGACTTAGACGCATAACCGCATGGTGGTTTAGTCGCAAGTGGGGTAATATTCACACAATCCCATGTACTGAATAAGAAAGGGATAAAGAGTTGGCTTACAATCGCCACTTCACACAAATAACAGGATAAACATACATCATCCAGAATACAATCAAGGTTCGACTACGGAACCAAAATAAAAGAAGACAACCCCAAATGCTAGATCCCCGATCATCCCAACTGGGCTCCACTACTGATCAACCGAAAAAGACACAAAACAATGATCAAGATCTTCATCGAGCTCCCACTTGAGCTCGGTTGCGTCATCTGCACTGGTATCATCGGCACCTGCAACTGTTTTGAAGTATCTGTGAGTCACGAGGACTCAGCAATCTTACACCAGCGAGATCAAGACTATTTAAGCTTATGGGTAGGATAGGGCAATGAGGTGGAGCTGCAGCAAGCACTAAGCATATATGGTGGCCAACATACGCAAATAAGAGCGAGAAGAGAAGCAACGCAACGGTCGAGAAGCGAGAAGTGATCCCGAAACTACTTACGTTCAAGCATAACACAAGACCATGTTCACTTCCCAGACTCCGCCGAAAAGAGACCATCACGGCTACACATGCGATTGATGCATTTTAATTAAGTTAAGTGTCAAGTTCTCTACAACCGGACATTAAGAAATTCCCATCTGCTACATAACCACGGACACGGCTCTCAAAAGTTTATACCCTGTAGGGGTGTCCCAACTTAGCCAATCACAAGCTCTCATGGTCAACGAAGGATATTCCTTCTCCCGGAAAGACCCGATCAGTCTCGGAATCCCGGTTACAAGACATTTCGACAATGGTAAAACAAGACCAGCAAAGCCGCCCGATGTGCCGACAATCCCGATAGGAGTCGCACGTATCTCGTTCTCAGGGCACACCGGATAGGTCAAGCTACGAGTAAAACCAGCCCTCAAGTTGCCCCGAGGTGGTCCCGTGGGTTGCCCGGTTCGGACCAACACTTAGAGAAGCACTGGCCCGGGGGGTTAAAATTAAAGATGACCCTCGGGTTGGCCGACCCAAGGGAAGGGTAATAGGTTGTTAGGCAAATGTAAAACCAAGGTTGGGCCTTGCCGGAGGAGTTTTATTCAAAGCGAACTGTCAGGGGGTTCCCATAACACCCAACCGCGTAAGGAACGCAAAATCAAGGAACATAACACCGGTATGACGGAAACTAAGGCGGCAAGAGTGGAACAAAACACCGGGCATAAGGCCAAGCCTTCCACCCTTTACCAAGTATATAGATGCATTAATTAAATAAGAGATATTGTGATATCCCAACATATCCATGTACCAACATGGAACAAACTTCAACTTCACCTACAACTAACAACGCTATAAGAGGGGCTGAGCAAAAGCGGTAACTTAGCCAAACAACGGTTTGCTAGGAAGGTGGGTTAGAGGCTTGACATGGCAATATGGGAGGCATGATATAACAAGTGGTAGGTAACACGGCATAGCGATAGAACGAACAACTAGCAAGCAAAGATAGAAGTGATTTCGAGGGTGTGGTCATCTTGCCTGAGATCCCGCAAGGAAGAAGAACGAGACCATGAAGAAGACAAACGGACGTAGACGAACGGATCCTCACAACTCCGGAATGAAACCGAAGCTAACGAGATAAGCAACCCGGAAATAAGCAAGCAACATAGTAAACAACCATCACATAAGCATGGCATGATGCACAACCAAGTATGATGCATGTCCGATTTAAATATGCATGGCATAGCAAAGTGCACAAACAAAACTACAAGTTAAGTGGAGCTCAACATGCAACGAGTTGCATATTGACGAAACACCACATCAATTATTTAGTTCTCTCTCGTTTATGTACCCAACAATATTAAATGTTGTTAAACATGGCAAGAGGTGAAGCATAATAAAACTACCTATCTAGGCAAGCTTAAATGAGGCCGGAACAATAAGTAACAAGTCCGGAAAAATCCCCATGTGCATATTTTAAGGTTGGAACTGTTCTGCCCTATACACAATTTTAGAGTTATTAAACATGCAAAGTAATGCTACCATGTTAACCTAGGCATTTTTCTACCCCATTTACATATAAAGTTTATTTAAAATGGAGGTACGGTTATTTAGTTATGAATTAAATCATTTTAACATGGCATATGAGCAAATTTAATCAAACAACATTTTAAACATGGATGAAAGTTGCATATTGTGAAAGTACAAGAAAAACTAAGCATTTTACATATATGAAGTTTTTACATATGAAGCACGGTTCATGATTTATTATATTCATGAAAACTAGGGGGTTTTCTGAAAAACTGCAGTCCTGTGGATAATAGCTAAAACATTCCGCAGAAAAAAGAAAAAAAATCATTGTCTCGGGCCTAAATCTGGCTGGCTCAACAGTGCACGGGGGGGCACTGGATCTGATACTCACAATGGGCTTGGCCCGTTTGGTGGCGGACGAAGTAGCAGGCCGGCGTGGCATGCGGCTAGGCCTTGACGAGGCTGTGACCCAGTCAGCTGGGTGAGGCGCGGTCGACGACTGGGTCAACCCGGGCGAGGCGCTCGCTTGGCCGGATCCGGCATGTGACTGCTTCGCTCCAGGAAGAAGAGCGAGGCGGCGCTGGGACTTGCAGCGGCGGGCACGGCGACGGGATCCGGCCAGGAAGGGCCGTGGCTAGAGGAGGAGGCGGATCTTGCCGGATCTGAGGCGGGGAAGGGCACGACTTGCGTTGAAGGCCGGCATGAGAGGTTCGAGGCGGCAACAGGTGGTGGATTCGGGCGGCGGCTACGCGACGAGCTCCTGCAGGACACGGGCGCGAGAAAGGGTCGGGGAGGAAGAGAGTGAAAGAGAAGGAGGAGCAGGGGCACACGGTGACCTGCGGGGCTTCACCGGTGACTGGGCTCGCCGGCACTTAGCGACCGGAGGTGGGGAAGGCGTTGAGGACGACCCGCAGCAGCGGCTTGTGCAGGACTCCGACGAGGAGGAGGTCGAGGTTGGCGCACGGGGCTCAGGGACAAGCGCGCCCCTCGGGCACGAGGCGGCGGCGGCTCTTCTCGTTGCAGGGGAAGCAGATGGCAGCGGCAGGGAACGCAGCGACTTGGCTCAGAACTTGCCGGAACCGAGCAGGAAGGAGGTGCAGGCATCGGGGACGGGTGGATCCGGTGCGAGGGAGGACTTGGCGAGGCTCGACGGCATGGAACGGTGGCCATGCCAGCCAGGGCGAGCTCCTCTTGCTCCTATACCTGGCGAGAGAGAGGGAAATTGAGAGTGCGAGAGAGACAGGAGGAGGAGAATGAAGGGAGAGAGAGAGGGTCGCGAGGGAGGATGTCGGCCTGGATCAGTGGCGGCTCACGGGGAAGTCATCTTGGCGCTACTGCTCCTAGCCGCCGGGGACTGCTGGCTCGATCCGCTCGGGGATCGAAGCAGGAGGGGGGGCTCGTGCGGGAACTGCTCGAGGGCACTGCATCATTGGATCAAAATCCAACAGAGCAGATGAGACGTGGCTGACAGGTTGGACTGGATTGGGAGGAGGCTGCGGGATTGGTCTGGTGAAGAAAACAAGGTGGGTGGCGGCGGCTGATCCGAGGAAGGAGGAGGCTGTAGGTGGCGCCTAAGGGGGACAAATGACCTAGTTTTTAGGGTTTGGTCCCATTTATATAACAAGTGGATTTTTGGATAGGGGCATTTGGTCCCTCCGATCTTAATCGGATGGTCTCGGATAAATAGGCTAGGGAGACCAAAAGAAAAACGAAGATGTTTAATAGATGTTTAGGGATGATCCGGACCCATTGGAAACGATAGAGTGGGTCGGGTTTGGGTCAACTTCGGACGCGAACTTGAGGGGTCAATGCACTGTACAAGGAGGGGGTTAGGTGGTTAGGAGGGGTTTTGGGACTTGGCGGTTGGTAGTGGACTGTGTAGATGGTCTAGGGAGGAAAGAGAGGGAAAACCCGGCAACAGTTTTCGGAGACCGAAAACGTCCGACGAAAAGACCTGTTATATTGCTGCTATAGTTATCCGTTGGGGCATCAAACAAACTCTGAATGCGATGAAACTTGGCAGGCGGCCTACTGACAACATAACAACATCGCATGCCAACTTTCAACCCATTCTGAGAACATTTTCTGGCCACCTATAAAAAATACTATTTCAGACATGCCGCATGCAAGTGTGGTTGGGCTCAAAACGGACAACAAACGAAACTGGGGGAACCCGGACAGATGCAAGTTTTGAAAACATGATGATGCAATGCACATGATGACATGGCAAGATGCAACACACAAGCGAATGACAAGGCAACAACAACGAATAACAGGAAGACACCTGGCGCATCGGTCTCGGGGCGTCACAATATGAGTACACGGCTATGTCATTTGGATTGACCAATGCTCGTGCCTATTTTATGAGCATGATGAACAAGGTGTTCATGGAGTTTTTGGATAAGTTTGCAGTGGTGTTTATTGATGATATTTTGGTGTACTCGAAGAATGAAGAGGAACACAAGGAACACTTGCGCTTAGTTCTCGAGAAGCTCAGGGAACATCAGTTGTATACCAAGTTCAGCAAATGTGAGTTTTGGTTGAAGGAAGTTGGATTTCTTGGACATGTTATATCAGGAGAAGGTATAGCGGTAGACCCCACCAAGGTTCAGTCTGTCACTGAGAAGTTGGCACCCACCTCTGTTGGAGAGATCCATAGTTTTCTGGGACTCGCAGGATACTACAGGAGGTTCATTGAGAATTTCTCCAAGACCGCGAAACCCATGACCGAATTGTTGAAGAAGGACACCAAGTTCAAATGGACTGAAGATTATGAGGCCAGTTTTCAGGAGTTGAAGAAACATTTGGTTACAGCCCCAATGTTGATTCTTCCAGATATACGCAAGGATTTCCAAGTGTATTGCAACGCTTCTCGCTTAGGACTTGGAGGTGTACTTATGCAAGATGGAAGAGTTGTTTCATATGCCTCACGACAGCTTCGACCTCATGAGTTGAATTATGGCACCCATGATTTGGAGTTAGCAGCCGTAGTGCATGCGCTTAAGACCTGGAGACATTTTCTGATTGGGAACAGATGTGATGTGTACACGGATCACAAGAGTTTGAAGTACATTATCACTCAGAAGGAGTTAAATCTCAGACAAAGGAGATGGTTGGAGCTCATAAAGGATTATGATATGAAGTTACACTATCATCCAGGAAAGGCCAATGTCGTAGCAGACGCTTTGAGCCACAAGAGTTATGCCAATACCCTCGTAAGCGGAGGATTACCACAGGAGTTGGTTGACGATCTCAAGGAACTTCGTTTGGAGATAGTTCCAAGAGGTTTTGTGGCAACAATGGAGGTTCAGTCTACATTATTAGGGAAGATTCGAGAAGCTCAGAAGGATGATAAGGAAATTGCTGAGATAAAGGAGAAGATGAGCAAAGGAAAAGCCAAAGGTTTTCGTGAGGATGAGCACGAAACTTTATGGTTTGAGGATCGTATATATGTGCCCAATAATGCGAAGATCAGGAAGTTAATACTTCAGGAAGCTCATGACTCTCCATACTTGATTCACCCCGGAAACACCAAGATGTATTTGGACTTGAAGGAGCGTTTCTGGTGGACATGTATGAAGAAGGATATTGCCGAGTATGTAGCAGTATGTGATGTATGTCAGAGAGTGGAGGCGGAACATCAGAAGCCAGCAGGATTGCTTCAGCCTATGTCGATACCCGAATGGAAGTGGGACAAGCTTGGCATGGATTTTATCTGGGTAGTAGTTGATCGCTTGGCCAAGGTAGCTCACTTTATCCCAGTGAAAACCACCTATACAAGCGCGAAGTTGGCCAAGATATATATGACAAGGATCGTATGTCTGCATGGAGTTCCGAGGACCATCGTATCAGATAGAGGGACACAGTTTACCTCGAAGTTTTGGAATCAGCTGCACTAGACTTTGGGTACCAGGATAGAGTTCAGTACAACCTTCCATCCGTAGACTGATGGACAGACAGGGAGAGTCAATCAAATTCTGGAGGACATGTTGAGAGCTTGTGCGCTAGATTATGGATCTAGTTGGGATGACAATTTGCCTTACGCAGAGTTCTCCTACAACAACAGTTATCAGGCTAGTTTGAAGATGGCACCTTTTGAAGCTTTGTATGGAAGGAGATGCAGGACAACGTTAATGTGGGATGAAGTTGGAGACCGTCAGTTGTTTGGACCAGATCTGATCAAAGAGTCTGAAGAGAAGGTTAAGTTGATTCGAGATAGACTGAAGGTAGCTCAGTCCAGGCAGAAGAGTTATGCCGATACTAAACGAAAGGAGGTAGTCTATGAAATTGGAGATCGAGCATATCTTCGTGTGTCACCACTGTGAGGAGTTAAATGATTTGGAGTTAAGGGAAAGTTAGCCCCGATATTTGTAGGACCATACCGAGTTCTGAAACATATGGGAGAGGTTGCCTACGAGTTGGAGTTACCCAAAGGATTGTCAGGAGTTCATGATGTGTTTCTCGTTTCCCAGTTGAAGAAGTGCCATGCTGAGATGGCCGATATTCCCCTAAGAGATACAGTGCCCCTGGAAGCAATTCAGTTGGAGAGTGATCTGACCTACGAGGAGAAACCCGTCAAGATCCTCGAGTTTGCCAGTCGAGTTACACGCAGCAAGGTTATCAAGTTTTGCAAAGTTCAGTGGAGCCATCATACCGAGGATGAAGCCACCTGGGAACGAGAAGAAGACCTACGGAAAGATCACCCACACCTATTTTCTACCCAACCCGAATCTCGAGGGCGAGATTCATCTTAAGGGGGTAGGTTTGTAACGTCCCAATTTTCAATTTGAATGTTATACATAGGTCATCATATGCATATCATATTTTATTTGCATTTTGGTTGTGATCCTAGAGATCCTAAGCAACTCAAGGACCCAAGGAGAGACTTGGGGATTTCATTTTTTTCATATTTGAACTTTTTCTCAAATTTGAAAAGAGGGATCAATTTGA
Organism: Triticum urartu; assembly: GCF_056163025.1. Classification (NCBI taxonomy): domain Eukaryota; kingdom Viridiplantae; phylum Streptophyta; class Magnoliopsida; order Poales; family Poaceae; genus Triticum; species Triticum urartu. The sequence continues at coordinate 374,536,405 of NC_141875.1, forward strand.
TTTTAATATTTTTCTCTCCAATTATTTCCAATATTTAAATTAAAAGAGTGAAGATAATATGACTTCTTAAAAAAGAGGAATATTGGAGGAAAAAATATTAATATCAAATATATATTTTATTTGGATTTTATTTGAGAATTTATTTGAATTGAAAAAATATGCATTTTTGAAAATTGCGTTTTTAGGCCAGAAAAATGTTCACTTTGTTCTAAATTTTTTATTTAGATGGTGATTTTTGGCATTTTTTAGATTTTTTTTATATTTTATTAGGATTTTTATTCGGCGGATTTTTTTTAAGTTCCTGCCCGACTGGGCCGAAGGCCCAGCCGAGCAGGCCACGGCCCAGCACCACCCGCACGCCGCCTTGCCCCCCGGCCTTTATATACGCCGCCCTCGCCGCCCCTTGTCCCCGCACCGCCCCGCCGCCGTAGCCCGCACCACCACCACAGCGTCGCCGCCGCCGACGCGACGCCGCCCGCCCCGCCGTTGCCCGCCGTCGTCGGAGCCGCCGGACTCGCCGGATCTAGCCTCGCCGCTGACCTTGGTTTTCGTCGTGAACGGGTAAAAACCACTGCCGTTTTTTTCGATTTTTGGTGTAGATCGGTTTTGTTTTAGGGTTAGGGTTTTCTCGGTTTTTCTCGGTTTTTCTGATCGGATCAATTTAGCAATCGTTCACCCGAACGTCTTCGTTCGTTTGTCCCTATTAGCGAACGTTCGTTCGTTAGCGTTTTTCTATTTATTTATTTTCATCCAGGGACCTATCTGCGATTATTTTTATCGCAGATTAGCCCCTGATCTTCAAACGCTCACAACTTTTTAACCGTTCGTCCAAATCCAGTGAAACCAACTCAAAAATCTGCGTCTCGAACCCCTCTTCCCAGTTAACCAACTTGAATATGATTTTTACAATTTAAAATTTGGTTGCAAGCAGATTTGAATTTGAACTTCGTTTGACCGCGGTTTGAGTTTCGTAGCTCCGATTCGATTGATTCTTTTTGCAAATCGAAGCTCTTCTCTTGAACTTTTGATTTGGATCTTTTCTCTTGAGTTTACCCTTGCATCTATTGCCTGATTGCTTATGTATGTTATGGTTTGATTGCGATAGAGTTTCCGGAGTGCGAAGCATGCTACTACGAGTCACTAGGGTTTTCAGATCGTCAGCAAGGCAAGTAACACTTTGATCATACCCCTTATTACCCAGTTTTTATGCATTAGTTTCAACCCTCAAACATTGCATGTTTAGGATCTGTTTAACATGTGGGTATTGGGAAGTAGTTGTTGAGGTAGTACCTATTGCCCTTTTCATTCAAACCTTGAGAGTTACTTCTACGTTATGCTTATACTGCTATGCTATGCTCGTAGACGTGGATTGGTTTGTGAGATTCATGAAAGATGTGACAGTTAGTTATATCTAAGGGTTAACTTAAGGTGGCTATTTTAATACACATCTGGGTGGATTGTTTATGGGCACTTGGGGCAATCCAGTGTTGTCCAAGGAGATCCCGAGGAATCCGTGTGATCATCCTATGGTCCGCCATCCAGGCTCAAAGGGATCATAATGTTATTCATGCTGGAAACTTCCGTGTGCAGCCACAAGCCATTATGGGCTCTAGCATAGTTGAGTATGTTGTGTGACCTCTTTCAGTGATAAACTAGCAGATGTAGGGGATGTAGGTGGTACGGTTTACCCGTCGAAGGGGCTAATGCTTCTGAAAGACTGTGTCTCGGTCATCTATTTCTCAAACATCAAGTAGTGCAAGAAATCAATGAAGGAGATCGAGTCTTGTGGGAAAAGTGCACAAACCTCTGCAGAGTGTACAAACTAATCATGGTTAGCCGTGTCCCCGGTTATGGACATATTGAGTATCTGGTGCTTGAATTATTATGTTGATCTCATCACTTTATTTAATTAAATTGTTGGGTTAATGATTACTTTAACTGGGATTGAGATGGGGTTACCATTCTCAATATTTTCAACAAACTTTGTAGTTAAATAAAATATATTCCTTTGTTGTAGGAAAAAACTAAATAACCATAGAGCCTCCACCAGCCAAATATGCATATAGTTATAGCCGCTACTTGTTCATTGCTCTACAGTGTTATTTTGCCAGCATATTCCATGTGCTGACCCATTTCGGGTTGCAACGTATTATATTGTAGACTTTTTAGATGAAGAGTAAGGTGTGCTAGGTCGTTGTCTTGCACTCAGCTATGCCGTTGGAGTTGATGGACTCATTTTGCCTTCAAAGCCTTCTGCGGTTATCTTCATTAGATGACCTTCAGCCATATTATTGTAATAAGTACTCTCTTTTGAGATCTTCGATATAATAAGTGTGTGATTGAACTCTGTTATAAATCCTTCAAAGTATTGTGTGTGTGTGTCAGCATTACCAATCCAGGGATGACACTTATACACAGAGATTTGACCGTTTGAGGTCGGATCGCTACAAAAATTATACCTTTAAAAACTTTTTTTCGAATACGAATTCAAAGGTGTATGTCATGCTCCCGTCGCAGTCGCTCGTGTTGGTTAAATTTATTGTCAAAGTTAAATCTTAAAAGGCGTGGACGCTCTACATTATGAAATGGAGGGACTATTTATTTTTGAGACACTAGAGACATTGTTATATAGACCTTAGAGCATCTATAGTTTGACGCCTCAAACCTACATCATACGCCCGGGCGAGCCGCCCGGTCACTGTCCAGTCATGTTTTTTCGACCCAGACGGGCTCCTTAAACGGGCCTCAAATGCCCGGGCTAACCGGCACCCCCCATATCCAGCCCAAATATGGGGTTGGGTATGGGGGCGCCTGGACACACCCGCCACGTCGAACCCAACAGCTCGACCCCACCCCAAATTACACCAAATCCACCAAACCCTTCGTCCTCCTCCCGCCGCCTCCAACCTTTCCCGCGCCCGAACCCTCGCCGTCCTCCACCCTTTCTCCCAATCCTCACCTCCGGTCCCGATCCACCGCTGGAGATGTCGTTCAGCCCGACCCACACCGCCACGATGGAGACGCGGTCCGCCTCGTCCGTCGGTGGTGTCAATTCATCGGTTGCGACTTGCAAGGCGGAGAACGTCGCCCGCAAGTTGCGGTGACGCCGACAGCGAGAGAGGGAGGCGACGAGGGCGTCACAAGGAGGTTAGGACGTGGCGGAGCAGCTGTCTCCTCCGCCGCGCCCGGATCCCCGCACCCCTTCCCTTCGAGCGCCAACGCATATTACATCGTCCGACCCCCTTGGGATAGAGGATGATTCGACCGCCAGCTGGGCCATTCCGGATAGCTTTCCGCCCACGCAGATGCCAGTGGTCGACATGTGTGACTCACCGCAGCTCGTTCGGACGTGGATGAGCACGGGCACTGGCACTGCCCGGGCTGCCCTCGACATGTTCAACGGAATGTCAGTGCGTTTTATTTGCTCCTGTCCGATCAGTTTTTAGCATAGACCACTAGTTCATTGCGCACATGATGAATGCTTGCAAACCATAATCATGTAGGAGGCGTTCCTGTCGAACACGATCAATGACAATGAAGATCTGAGCGAAATGGAGTATGAATTGGAGGCCACCATCACATTTGAGGTTGGGACAACATCCAATCCCAATCCAAGCAAAAGGAAGAAGAAGACCAACACGCCGAAGGCAAGAGGTCCGACATTCTCAAGATTTGAGGACATCTTGTTGGCCACAACGATGGATCCAATATGCGGCACCGAGCAAAAGGGGTATGTGGAGTCGCATCTTGTGACCACCCGCAATGTGGCATCCCTCCGACGTCGTTGGGGGATCATTCAAGGGGAAGTGAACAAGTACGTCGCCTACTACTCACAAGTGACCAAATGCCCTCAAAGTAGGATGGGAGTCGCAACTCACGTAAGCTTAATTGCTTCATCTTGTCGTCCATTGCATATGCTTCTTCTGTTTGCATTCTCGTGCTCATACATGTGTTGTTTGCTAGACGGCGGTGGCAGCCACTTTGTATCATGAGATGGAGAAGAAGCCATTTTCTTTTAGCCATTGTTGGGTCATATTGAACGGCAAGCCGAAGTGGAACCAACTTGTGGCCGACCTCAAGTCCGGCAAGAAGACGAATGATGGCTCAATCTCAAACCAATCAATTGGGTTGGACGATGAAGAGGACGATGTTGTCATGATGAATGGAAAAGCCACCGTGCCAAAGGACAATTGCCGAGTCATGGGAAACAAATGGGTGAAGGCACGTGCCGCCCGTGATGCTGCGGCTACCAAAATGTCATCCACATGGACGGGCATTTTTCGGTGACGGAGAACAAGGAGGAGAGGTACAAGCTCATGTTGGATGCGCAAAAGGAAATAATGGAGTGGGGCCGAAAGAGGGCAGAGAAGAAGATGGAAATTGAGAGGGAGAAGATCGAGCTCGAGAAGCAACAAGCAGCGATCAAATGGGAGCTCGAGAAGTCCAAGACATTTGGTGACATAGAGATTGAGATGGAGAGGTTGCAACTCGCACGGGGCACGGAAGATGCGAGGATCATGTTGGCGGACAAGACCCTCTTGGATGAGCATGTGAAGAAGCAACTTGTGGACAAGAAGAAGGAGATCAACGAACGTAGGAAGTATGAGGCGGCGAGGGCGGTTGCGGCATGGATGCAGGCGGAGCAGGCAGCCCGGATGCAGGCGGAGGAGGCTGCCCAGATGCAGGCAGAGCAGGACGAGCAGGAGCAGGCGCCCAACCAATGATCCTAGGTCATCCGTCATGCTCGGACATTGATTTCATTTTGCTATGTCCGGTTTGTTGAACTATGATTTGCTTTTTTTTTTCTTTCACACTTTGGCGTTCGAACAGTTTGTATCGTATGATTGACGTGCATGGATTGCTTGGATTTGAGAATCGGAATTTGCGTATATGGATGTCCGGCCCAATATTTAAGGGGTGCCCAGTCAGTGTCCACGAACGTGCCCGGATCCGCCCATGGACGTTTGAGGGCCGAATTTGCTAAGTCCAACTGTAGATGCTTTTATATCTATTTTTCACCAGGCCGGCAAGCGAGGTGGTAAGAAAGTTGTTGTCATTTTTAGTATACATTGCCCATTAAAAGGAGCTACGACCTGCTCACCCAGACCCATAGAAAGGTTAATGTGCTAACTAAAGGCCCAAAAAAAACTTATAATGTAGTCCTTTTTCTTATACATGAGCCATATTCCCTGCTAATCACGTTCATTTTTTGTTACGTATTCATTTTTCTAGTAATGTATTCATTTTTCTAGTAATGTATTCATTTTTCTCACAAAAAAGAGTTAAGCTCGTCCATAAACAAAGCAAAGCATAAATTGCATGCATGACCAGCCATAAAGGCTTGAATCCATGCATGCATATATATACTTGCATACGTTTCTTGCAAATATATATAGTTTTATATTTTTGTTATAAAAGAGTTTGAGTCATCAACTTGTAAAAAAAATCATTGTCATTTTTTAAATTCACGGCAGCGGAATCATACCTAAGTAATTTTGATATATCTCGAAACCGTCCCATACTTTAATTTCATACCATATGTACCAAACTATTAATATCATATAAGTATATCAGAAAGCATCAGATAGCGCATGATTTATTTCTACTTGTCATGTACTCCAAATTAATCATGTATTCTTATATACTCCCTCCGTTTCAAAATAGATGACCCAACTTTGTATTAAACTTAGTATAAAGTTGGGTCATCTATTTTGAAACGGAGGGAGTATATATGTCCATGAAGCTCATGCAATAAACATACATTCAACCAATCTTCCCTCTATTCCTCTTACAATAAGACTAGCTTGAAAAATGATTTTATATTGTGATATGATATGGAGGGAGTAGTTAGCTCGTATAATTCGAAAAAAAGGTAGTTAGCTCGTATAGCAAATGTTGGAAGTCACTTGCATGGACGGCGTGGACCTAACGATACGATACCACCTGCAAGCAAGAGAAGGCCAAAGGAAAAAAGAAAATGAGAGGACAAGTGGAGGAGTTTCCGTGACAGACAGGGGAAAGCGGCGGAGCAGCTCAGCCCCTCTGACCACCACCATCCTTCCTGCACAATTTCTTCCTCCTCGCACCGCTACTTTACCGCAGCCCGGAAAGAAAGCTAACCAAATCCCACACCTTCGCTTTCCCCTTTCCCCTCTCCTTTTCCCCTCTCCCCCTCGGTTCCCAATTGTCTCGCCCTCTCTCTTCGCCTCTGCTTCACCATCTACCAGTCCGTGTGCTTGACCAGAGGGAGGGAGGGAGGGCTCTTGAGGTTGTCTAGATCCCTTGTTTCTCCAACCGGGGCTGCTTAGCTTTCAAGCTGGCCGCCGACTCCAAGATTGCGGACCGGCGGGCGTTTCTTCCTTTCCAGTAAGTCAGCCGAGCAGGCTAGAGTTAATCGGGGCTATTCTTTACGAGTATTATTATTTTGCCTCAGTTTGTGTTAGCTGAATCTTGATGTTTGGATCATCCCTTTTGTCTGCCAGATACTGATATAGGAGCGGGCAATCTCATGTGCGAGGATGTGAGAGTTTCTTTTCTTGTTTCGGTGGAGTTGCTACAGTCCGAGTGTTGCGGATGATCTGGAATCTTGACTGAGGCCCCCGATTTGGGATTTCCTTTCAGCCGGTGCTGCAATCTGCATTCTTCAAGGTTGTTGGCGGCAGATGGGTTGCAGGCACTCCAAAGTGGAGGACGAGGAGGCGGTGAGGAGATGCAGGGACAGGAGGAACCTCATGAAGCAGCTCGTGCGCCGCCGTGTCGACCTTGCAGCCGCACACATCACCTACCTGCATGCACTCCGCAACACAGGAGCCACTCTCCGCCAATTCGCCGAGGTGGAGACTGCATCGTCACACCAGTCCCTTCCAGTCGTTGCCTCACCACCTCCTCCCCCTCCGCCGCCGCCGCCACCACCACCGCCTCCGGCATACTCTGTGACTTCTTCCATGCCACCATACTCGGTGACATCCTCAATGCCGCCATCACCACTCCCCCCACCACTCATACCGTTTAGTCCGATAAGGATAAGAAAGAGGGAGAAGAGAGATGGTGATCTCGACGGGGATGATTCCACGGATGAAGACGACGACACTGACAGCTGCTCGACGCCTCTGCCCCCGCCGCCGCCGCCCGGTATGGAGTGGGAGTACACGGACCCAATCACTATGCGTCCCTTGGATTTTCTTCCATCTTCGTTGGCTGATCGGGACGATAAAGAAATGGCCTCACAGGTCAGCATGGATGACGATTGGGTGGAAACGAACATAGAATTTGATGGACAGGATCAAAGTGTCTCTGGCAATGCTGATGGCATACTTAGGCGTGTGGAATTGCACCCAGCAAAGAGTAGGGTTATGGGTGATGAAAACTCATCGATGATGAGCAGCTGGGTAACAAAGGACTCGAACACTTCGGTGATGGCCTGGGCGACTGACAAGTCACTGGTAGAAATAGCCAAGGAGATTGATGAGTACTTCTTGAAAGCAGCCGCAAGTGGGACTGATGTTGTTATACTTTTGGATTCTGCTACCGGCCGGCTAGATCCCTCAGAGGTGCAAGTAAAGAAAGGTAATAAATTTAGCTTTTCTCATCCATATATCATCCTTGATATTTTGTTTAGATGTCATTTGGTAAGTTAAACTCTAGCCTATTCGGAAAAAAAAACCTTATACTCTAGCCTCTTATGATGCATATGTACTATGAAGTATGCCAACCTTCTTGTCTATGTATTGTTGGTTCTCCAAGTGTCATGTACGTATCAAGTATACACCAACACATTGCAAAGCAATAGGTAATGGCACCAGGAGTACTAATATTTCGGGATCAACGACATTCCATGTTCCATACGTCTCCCTATTACCTCTTAACAAACCATCACTTCCTGAGGAATACCGTTTGTTGTTCTATGTGCAGGAAAAAATTCGAAGTCTGCCAAGGTTTTCTCTACACTTTCCTGGAGCTGGTCATTCAAGTCTGTACATGCTAACAGAGAATCCTCAACTGATGCTTGTGGATACGGTTATCATGGCAAAACACTAGATAAGCTTTATGACGAGGAGCAAAAACTCTATCAGTTAGTTAAGGTGCACTATGAGAGTCTTAAGTATTATTTTGATTTGGTCTATGTTCACCGAAATGCATTGCACAATACGCTCAAGGATTGAGATAACAGCTTATAGCTTGTATCTTAGATTTTGATGAATCGTTTATTGTTTAGGAATTTTTTGTTACCTCTATCAATAGGGGAAATTGATGCATCATGAATAAATGTTGACTTGTTACCTTATGCTGCCAGAAGTCGACACATTGTTGACTATCCTATATTGCAGGATGAAGAATTTGCAAGGCTTGAATACAGAAAGTACAGTTCATTGCTAAAGAAGCTAGAATCAGGGGAGCATGATAGGTTGCAGGCAGAGAAAGTTCGGGAAAATATCGAAGAACTGCAAACTCGGATAATGTCCTTAGAGGAAGCTGTAAGCTTGACATGTTTGACCATATCAAAGATCAGGGATGAGGAGTTATATCCTCAGGTTATTGAATTAGCTGCAGGGTGAGCTCTGAAAATCCGTGAACTAGCATATCCAATATAGTTCAAAAGCTTATATTTTACTAGTATCACGCTATTTATGTGGGTGTGATCTCTGTATTTGATTCCTGATATATAGCAATGCTTTTCAGGAAGCTCTGTTTATCACATTTCCTTGTTACTTGTTAAGATATACTAGCTTATAATAATTTCATCATAAGCGGGACACAAGTATAGCTCTTACGGCACTTATGTTGAGCCATAGTGGAGCTCTATTTTCATTCAGGATATGGCCGGCACTTATGTTGAGCCATACTAATTAGTATTTACCTCTGGCATCTTGTGCCATACTGTTGTTGTGGTGCGTGCTGCTTGTATTTTTCCCACCAATGACAGATGCAATCGCAACTCAGTTGCCATAGCTACAATACTGTCCTGTTAATTCTGCAGTTCTCCCTTGTGACTGCTATTTCCATGTCGGATTTCTCTTCTGACACACTTTTTTCTTGCTTCTGTTTATGTGGGTGCGGTCTCTGTTTTCGATTCCTGATACTCCCTCCGTTCCTAAATATAAGTCTTTGGAGAGATTCCACTATGAACCACATACGGAGGGAGGAACGGAGGGAGTATATAGCAATGTTTATTTTCATGTCGGTTCTCTTCTGACACTTATTTTCCTTGCTTGTGACTCAGACTTGTGCATATGTGGAGAAACATGTACGAGTGCCATGAGGTTCAGAACCATATTGCCCAGCAAGCCAGTCTCCTTGGCAACCAACCTGGCAGTGAGCCGACAACTGACTCCCATTGCTATGCAACATCTCAGTTGGAAGGCGAAGTCTCTGCATGGCACAATTCCTTCTGCAATCTGATCACCTTGCAGCGTGAGTACGTAACCATCCTTAACGAATGGATTGGACTCACTGATTGCCTGCCTGATAATGAAGGCTTCATGAGAAGTTCATCTGGAATCCGTAGCCTCTGTGGGGAACTTGAGCACGCTCTTAAGAAGTTACCTGAGAAGGTAGAGTAAAACCAACATGGTATATTCTTTCAGAGTTTTGTTTGTTACTGCAAAATCAAGCTTGCGGGTGGTTTTGGTTGAACATTCATCATACATATTTGGACGACGAACCTTCCATTCTTAATTAATGTTAACCATTTGGTCTTTCTTTAATTAATGTTCCCTTCTTTTTTATGTATGTATAAACAGGTAGCAGCAGAAGCAATAAAAGCTTTTCTGTCAGTCATACACTCTATCGTGTTACAGCAGGCTGAGGAGCGTCAGCTGAAGAAGAAATCAGACAACATCGAGAGCAAGTTCCACACCCAGCTGGAGAAACACAGCGAAAACGCAATGCAGAGCTCAAGCCAGGGTTCGCACGCCAGGAGCTACTCAGTATCGAAGGACGACCCGAAGCTGGACGTGTTCAGAAAGAAGGTCGAGGAGGAGAAGGCCAGGTACATCAACTCCTTGAGGACCAGTCGAGCCATGACGCTGAACCATCTTCAGACGAGCCTCCCAAACGTGTTCCATGCCCTGACGGGGTTCTCAGGAGTCTGCGTGCAGGCGTTTGAAGGCATCAGCCGATGCAGCGAGGCTGCTGCTGCTGCTGCTGCTAGCCACTCGGGAGCGGCTTCGCCCGCCGTCTCTTCCTGTGATGATCACCCGCTGTAAGTAGAGGCAGAACATAAGCTGGTTCCACGTGAATACCCTTCTCCAAAAACCACCCTTGTCAAAGAAAGTTTAGCCATGATTTACATTTCAAAAGTCAGTACAGGTGTCTGGATAGATCAGTCTCAGACTGAGAAGAGGTTAGTGATAGGATCACAACTACTAGTACTAGTATTTTTTCTGCTGCATTGAAAGGATTCCTGTATGATTGAAAGCTTGAATAGTAGTCTCACGTCTTCACACTGTTATACTTCCAGTGCCACAAGGTCAGGTCGGGAGGATGATTTTCTGTTCTTCCGAAAACCCCGGCCTCTGCATCATTGTGATTCACACAACCATCTTTATTGAAGTTGATGCCAAAAACATCAACAAACTCACTACAAAATATAGACAATTACAGCAGAACCATTATAAGACATACGATTTTCTGTTATATAAATGAGATTATGTTGGTGTTAATTTGAGTACGAGAAGCAGTGATCTGGTGCTTTGTTGGAGTACAAGTGTGGTTGTTTCATACTCAGATTCAATCCCTCCGATTCGAAATGGTCTGCGTTGTCACACATTTAACTCTTGCATCACCATCTAGATAGATTCGTCACATGGTAGCCACATGAAATGAGAATTTGGTACTCCCTTCATTTTTATTTACTCTGCATATTAAAGTTGACTGAAGTTACACTTTGTAAAGTTTGATCAAATTTATAGAAATGGATATAAATATTTAGCATAACAAATCTATATGATGTGAAAGTACATTCAACGACGAATCTAATGGTATTGATTTGTTATTGTATATGTTAATATTTTTGTCTATAAATTTTTTCAAAGCTTGTAAAACTTGACTTTGACCAAAACTAATATGCGGAGTAAATAAAAAAGGGAGTACATGTACTTTATTAATACACTGTCGTCTCTTGTGTACTGTGTAAACTCAAAACCGACATTTCAGATAGTCATTTTTTGTTCCAGATATGATGCTACAACAGAAAAGCTCATGAATACAAACAAGGTGGAGGTACATGCACCGGCGATGCTACAACTTATATGTCCAATGCTCGTGATGAATTCTCATATTTTTATTTAGTGGCATGGAAAGCTTTCAAATACAGACCGATGGGTCCCACCTGTCATGTAATAAATTTGGATTAAAAAACTGTAAATTGCTGGGCCAAGGATCCAACCAGCAACGTGCTGCTACCACGCAAACATGGATAGCCATCCCACCCAGTGACTATTGGTGTCTAATATGAACAATTTTACATTATACTATTTTCTTTTCTTTTTGTGGGGTAAAGGGAGCTTTTATTGCATGATAGTAATGCTACAATCAAAAGGCTACAAATCCTCGATACAAAGTGGAGCTGAGTTCACCCACACAGCCGTGATGAACTTGGTGCGACTATAATTGGCCAACTGATCTGCAACTCTATTTTGACTACCGTGTATCTTCTGAGGTAAAAACTCTCTATTACACATTAAATCTCTAATTTCTACCACTAAATGTCCATACGCCGAGCGAGCCAACGTATTGCTTGGTAGAACTGAAAATGCCTCCGAAGAGTCTGACTGGATCACCACCGGGAGTTGTCTATGTTGGATGGCCAAAGCCATCCCTTGCATAAGTGCATGCAACTCCACCTTCAATGCATCATTGCAATGAAAAATCACTCTATAAGCTGCAAAGATAATTTGACACGCACTGTCTCTGAGAACCATGCCAGCCACCGCTGTCCCATCCGATGCCTTGAAGGAACCGTCCACGGATAGGGCAACCTTATCAGGCCCAGGCGCAGGACAGGGCAACCTTATCAGGCCCAGGCGCAGGCCAAGGGGTATTAGAGGAGCGTGCATGCACCACTGGCTCCTTTACAACAGCATGTACTAGCATTTTTCCCTTCAATATCTCCTTCGTAGAATACGGGCCAGCAAGCTTGATGGATTTGTAGTAGCTATCTAAGTAGTCCACCGTAGCATCAACAGGTGGTATTTCTTTCCCATGTGATATATCCGAACAAAGCTACCATACTCGCCAGATTAACATAATTATCATATCACGCACATCCTCCGAACACCTGCTCAACAAATGTAGCAGTCATTCATTCCCGTTTTCCAGCAAAAACTCGTCGGGTGGAAGGGGCCAGCGAGTTCTCATACGAATCCAGATTTGCCTCGCTTGCTCACATGACACCAGCGCATGAAAAGTTCCTTCTTCCTCGACGCCACACAGTGGGCAAGTCGCTCGCTTCGACAAATGTCTATACACTTTGCACTTCGCCGTAGGAAGAACTCCAGTAGCCAATTTCCATGCCGATATTTTCATCTTATGTGGAACCGAAGACTTCCATATAACATTCCATAACCTTACACCACTTGGCTCTGAACTAGACGCACCCCGGCGAAGGCAATGTTATGCTCACATGTGGCCAACTTGTAAGCACTCTTGACCGTAAACTGACAGGTCTTCTCAGGAAACCATGATATGTAGTCAGTTCGTTGCCTCGGGGATGTACGAATTTTCATGATATGTTCAATGTCCATATGCCAAAAAAACTCTCGCAGCCGGTCAGCCCTCCACGTCCAAAAAATCTGAAACCCGGTTCAGACGGCAATTGCGTTTCGGGGTGATTAGCCGGAAAGAGGACACCCTTGGGAATCCAGGGATCCTTCCATGTGCGTATTAGTGCACCATTGCCCATCCTCCAAATGATCCCCTTCTTCAGCAGTTCGAGACCATGTACAATTCCTTTCCAGACTGCTGAACCATTGCGTGAAAACACTATGTCCAATAAATTACCGGAGGGGTAATATTTTGCTTTCAATAACCTTGTGCGTAAACTTTGTGGTGTGTCCAGCAGCCGCCATGCTTGCTTCGCGAGGAGTGCCTGGTTGAACGCCCTCATATCGCGGAATCCCATACCTCCCATAGACTTTGGAAGCCTCATTTTGTCCCAACTCATCCAGGCCATTTTATTCTTTCCTTTCTCAACTCCCCACCAGTATTGGCGCATCATGCGAGTTAATTCATTACATACCGAAACAGGGAGTTTAAAGACACTCATAACATATGCAGGTATAGCCTGAGCCACCGACTTAATTAAGATCTCCTTATTCCCTCAGGAAGAATATTGTTCACTCCAATCAATCAATCATTTCTGCAACCTTTCCTAGACAGTTTCAAAATTACCTGTATGCATCCTACCTTCCGGCACTGGCAGGCCTAGGTATTTTGGTTCAAACACTTCTTGAATTATCTCCAACACACTCTTTATACCTGAAGCAACTATAGGCAGGCACTGGTCTGAAAAAGGGATGGAACACTTGGATGGATTAATTAACTGGCCTGTAGCCACTTCGTAAGTGTTCAAAAAACCCTTCACAATGACTGCCTGCTGTTCTGAAGCTTGAAAAAACAAGAGTGAATCATCCGCAAACAAGAGATGAGAGATTTCCGGAGCACCTCTACAAATTCTTATCCCCTTCAAACCCTCCTCCTCCATGGATTTTTTAAACAAAGCCGACAGAGCATTAGCTACAAACAGAAAGAGGAAGGGGGACAATGGGTCACCTTGACGTAAGCCCCTTGATGGGATGAAGGGCTCAAGTAACTTCCCATTAAACTTAACCGAGTACTTCACACTAGAAACGCATGCCATTACCCGCGAAATCCAATGCTGAGAGAAACCCCACTTCAGAAGAGCCCTCTCCAGAAACACCCAGTCAACACGATCATAAGCCTTGGATAAATCTAGCTTGTAGACACAAAATGCTGGCGATTGCTCCTTTAGAGACTGTATATGGTGGATAAATTCAAACACAATAATAGAGTTATCCGAGATGAGCCTTCCTGGATGAATGCGCTTTGGTTTTCAGAAATAAGTTCATGAAGTAATGGGCGTAACCTGTTTACTATGCATTTGGATACAATTTTGTATATCATGTTACACAGACTGATGGGTCGAAAATCCTTCAACTCCTTCGGGTGAGGAACCTTAGGAATCAACACAATGGTTGTCCTATTAACTCCATCAGGCATAACACCTGTCATAAAAAATTCCTGGACTGCAGCAATTATCTCTATTTTTAAAACCCCCCAGTTCCGTTGGTAAAACCGGGCAGGAAGCCCATCAGAACCTGGTGCCTTCAAAGGGCCAATCTGGAACAATGCGTCAGAAAATTCCTTCTCCGAATAAGGTTGACACAATTGTTCGTTCATCTCCATAGTAACCTTGGTAGGTATACACTCCAGAACCACATCTGGAGCTAGAGTGGGATCCTTGGTGTACACCTCCTTGAAGTATGAAGTGGCCATCCTTTCCATATCACTTGGTGTATGTTACCAAGTCCCATCTATCTTTCTGAGTGGTTGGATATAATTTCTACAAGCTCTCCAAACTGCTCGGCGATGTAAATATGTCGTGTTGCGTTCCCCTTCTTTTAGCCACGTAATACATGAACGTTGCAGCCACATCATCTCCTCTCTATACAGAAGCTCATCTAGCTGATTCATCTTGGTGCGTATGTGTGCACGATCGGCCCCGGCGAACTGTAAGTCTGCTAGCTGCTCCCTCAGTGTTTCTATTTCCTTCAGAACATTACCAAAGTTCTCTAATTTACCATTAGATTTATTCTTAGCCCAAGAACTTGCCACAACTTCTGGAAGCGCTGGATGACGCTCCCACATGATTTCATATCGGGGTAAGGATACCCGTTTTTTGTGAAGCTGAACATCCTCGAGCTGCACCAAGAGTGGGCAATGATCAGAAAACAGCGATGCCAAGTGGAGTACTCTGGTCGCCGGGAACAATTCACGCCATCCTTCGTCCGCACATGCTCGATCAAGACGTACTTGTACGTTCCGATCTCCTGCCTGACCATTATTGTATGTATAAGGGATTCCAGCAAACCCCAAGTCTTCCAACTCACATAGCAAGAGGTAGTCCCTCAAGGCTTCCATTTGTGATTCTGAGTGTGTGGTTCTGGATAGATGCTCGTGTTGTCACATCGCCTCGTTATAATCTCCACACACAAACCACGGAGCCTGCGAGATAGCGTGAAGTCGAGTCATGTGATCCCACATAATATGTCTATTCTCTACCCGCGGTTCACCATAAACAAATGTTCCTCTCCATGAATTTCCTGCTCCCACATATTCTATCTAAACATCAATGTACCGATTACAAGCATCCAGTACATTCACTATTAGAGACTTGTCCCAAAACAGAGCCAAACCGACACTTTTTCCATCACTACTAACGCCACAGAAACCTTTCAGGCCTAATCTCCATTTGATTTTCTCAATTTTATCTGACGATTGTCTAGTCTCACACAAGAAGACTAGCTTGGGGTTATTGGCTTTTGAGAGGGCCACAACCTCACGAACTGTCCGGCGGTTCCCCACCCCCCGGCAGTTCCAAGACAAGATATTCATTGTGTCCGGCCGTCCTCCTCGCGGGAGGCCGCCGATATCTCATTTGTATCACCACTCTTCACAATCCTTGCCATTTTGCTGCTATTACTACTAGAGGGAGAAACCCCCTCCTTCTGATCAGCGCCACTGCCATCTATGATGGCCAACAGACCGAGAGCATGGTTTGCACCAACACTTTTAATTACCTCGGTAGCATCCATATTTAACCGCTTTCTCGGGTCCTTATCCACCTCCATCCGTCCCCCAGGGCTTTTAACTGGACTTGAAGCCGTATCAGCTAGCTCTGTATCATCTCCATCACGATCCTTCTCTGTGCCTCCATCTTTGGTTTGTTGTATGTCTTGCTTTCCTCTAGTTCTCGCCTCACTATTTTTTTGAGGAGGAGCATCAGCACGAGTATTATTTGGCCCCTCGGCATACAGCCAGTCCCCATACTTCATATTTGTTTCATCATGAATACCCAAGCCACACTCCTTGAACTCATGCCCTATCAGCCCACATACTTTACAAAACCTTGCTAACTTTTCGTACCTGACCAGATAGACTCGGCGTTCCTTGCCGCGAACAATGCTAACATACTTTGTGAGCGGCCGGTCGATATCATGCTTAACCCGCACCCTCACATAATCACCGCGGGTATTACCATTCAGACGCATGTCCAGTATCTCGCCTGCATCCTTCAGAAGTTTTACAACCAGCTTCTCCTTGCAATAAGCTTCAGGTAACTTGTGAATCTGGAGCCATATAGGCATATGAACAAAATTGATTTCCTCCGCATTGCTGAATCCATCATACGGGCACAAAAGAACAGCCCAGTTGCGGAACAACCATGGTCCCTGCATCAGCATGCGTTCCCAGTCCCCTAGGCAGTATGCCTGAACAACAAACAGATTAGGGCCGACGGGGTGGAACCTCACACTTTGCGCCGGATTCCAGGCTGCTCTCATGCCTTTATAAAATGCAGATTGGCTGAAGGTTTTCCGCGTATGAACCCTCGCCAGTGCAAGCCATTGAACACTCTCGTTGATCTCTGGATCATCTTCATCCACCATGACATCGTCAAGTTCTTCATCGTTGAGATCGATTTGATCAAAAAATTCTCCAAGATCGGCCTTAGCGGCCATCGCGTAGTCCCCGCTCGTGGCGGAGTGAGCATCGGAGGGGTTCGCCATCAAGCAGGGAACAGGAGGGCCGGCCAGGACAATCGGCGGCCTGCCAGAACCACGGGGCCGGTCATATATCGATAGGACTCAAGGGCGATCGCAATCTCCCAGGAGGAAAAGAAAACCCTAGCCTCGTGCGTAGGGGAAAAGACTCTCTCTTGACTCAAAGATCACTATATTATTTTCTTAAGATAAGTGATCCAGGTCATCAGCGTGTACCTCTTCGCCGAGTCACTTACTATTGGGTCCCATGGTTGCTCTCTCCCCTCTTCTTCTTCTACCTCTCGACGCACGGGCAGACGCAAAGAACGAACGCTTGATAGGGCGACGACGCACAGCCCGAAAACTTGTGCCGGCCGTGGCGCGCACCGATGCCTCGCCGCTACTCCCCTTGGTCCCTCGCTTATGGTGTCCTTCGTGAAGGACTTCTTGTAAGAGATTTGACGGAGGCGATAGAGCATCATGTTGGATGAGCTAATCGACCACCGCAAGAATATAAAATGTTGTAGGAAAAGAATATAAAATATGGTTATCCATATTAGACATCAACTGTGAGTGGGTGTTGTTGCTATCCCCGTGATTGTGCTAGCAGTAGGTTGCAGGTTCGAACCCTCCACCCAACGATTTAAAAAAATCCATTGTGTGTGGGCTTCCAGATACTGACCTATGGAGGAGTGCCACGCTTCATGCCACACAAGCACGAATGTGGACGGAATCAATGTATATGAATGAGATGACAAGTTAGCTAACAACAATCACGTCTTTACAAGTCTTAGAACTAAATTGACCATTTGATGCAAGTTTTAGTATTGTCAGTGTATTTATCTCAATAAGGTGTGATAAAAAGGCACTTAGTTCTTTTATGGGATCCTCACTCAATGAGTGTCGAAATCTTTCGAAAGTGCCTTCTTTTAAGATGAAGCGTATCTCCACCCGTAGGTGACCGCGTGTATTTATATTGATTGAGGCGATAACCAGTCGTGGCGTACAAGACATGAACGATTGCAAGGATGCATTCCTGTTACAAAAGATAGAGTACAGGAGACCACAGTTGGGAGGATAGCTCAAACAATGTTTAAACTGAATTCTATCTCTACCTGACTGTCTAACTTCTGACTGTGGATGCAAAAGCACCCGGGATGAACAGTAAACAGAGAAAAATAAATACATAATGTCAAAAGATTCTGAATTTTTGTGACAAACTGTGTTAAATGTTTCATCTGTCTGCAAAGTTTCATGATGAAATGACACTAATGTCAGTTTGAAAAAATTCAGTGTCCAAAATACTTTCAAAAATAGCAGTTTCAAAGCATCTATTTTGTAAAAAAATGTGTAGAGCATTAGGCATGTGTTTTCATATGTTGATTTGTTTGCCACGTCTAAATGATATGTTTCTCTAGGTTGGAAGCTATCTCCGAGTAATATAGGAGTTAAAAGTATTATTCAT
Organism: Triticum urartu; assembly: GCF_056163025.1. NCBI lineage: Eukaryota > Viridiplantae > Streptophyta > Magnoliopsida > Poales > Poaceae > Triticum > Triticum urartu. The sequence goes on from NC_141875.1 coordinate 374,554,648, forward strand.
ATTAACAAAAGCCCCCGTGTATTGCAACGGGTACAAGATAAATGAATATAGTGATCATATCAGTGTGGATCATATTCCAGAGAAGTACTGGTATGACCTAGGTCTTTGGAGGGAGATTGGTATGAAGGTTTTCTATGTGAGAGTGTATGTTTTTTCAAGAATGGCACTTTGTACTTTTGAGCACTTGCACTATTCTATTGCTACTTTCAAAGTTGTTTGAGTGGTAAATTAATTGTCAGATTTGCAAGCAATCCAAGATTCAAAAACATGATCAATATTAACTTGATTAATGATGGAATCATGTATGATTGTTATGATACATTAATCCCCAAATACAAATGCAATGGTATAAATGATCCTAACTGATCAGATATGGATTACTTAATCATGAATTTGCAAAGATGGCGGTAAGATAACACATAACATGCATGTGCATTTCTGCTCGCTCCTCGGTTTATGTTGTTGTAAGCCGAGAACCCGTGTTTTTGCACTCAGCGTACGCGCGCGATGATACACAGCTACATGTATTTTTTCTATAGTGATGCTAATGCAGCAATTAGCATGATATATGCACCAACTAATGCACCGCGTATTTATGAAGGTCCAAACGCTACCAAGAAAATAACTCACCCCGTAGTTGTCACCATGTTTTTCTTGACGAGCGATTGTCACCATGATGATCGGAGCTAGCAGGGACAGGCCGTAGTAGCTAAGCAGTCACTCTAATGGTTAGATTTTCCATGGCAGGTTGTTGTAGTAAACATTCAAGTTATGTAGGATGGTGGCACAAACTGATCTGTGTGACAGAATGGCGAAGGGTCAAACAAACATGCATGTGAGATTTTTACCAACGATAATAACGATGGTTGGGAAAAAAGAGTGGAGATGAAGGCATGTCGAGTAACATGTGTGTCGCTGCAAATAATCAAGGAGCCAGCAACGGCGGGATCTTGATTAGACATTTGTTGAAAATATGCCCTAGAGGAAATAATAAAATGGTTATTATTATATTTCCTTGTTCATGATAATTGTCTATTGTTCATGCTATAATTGTATTAACCGGAAACCGTAATACATGTGTGAATACATAGATCACAATATGTCCCTAGTGAGCCTCTAGTTGACTAGCTTGTTGATCAATAGATGGTTGTGGCTTCCTGACCATGGACATTGGATGTCGTTGATAATGGGATCACATCATTAGGAGAATGATGTGATGGACAAGACCCAATCCTAAGCATAGCACAAGATCATGTAGTTCGTTTGCTAGAGTTTTTCTAATGTCAAGTATCATTTCCTTAGACCATGAGATTGTGCAACTCCCGGATACCATAGGAGTGCTTTGGGTGTATCAAACGTCACAACGTAACTGGGTGGCTATAAAGGTGCACTACAAGTATCTCCGAAAGTGTCTGTTGGGTTGGCATGAATCGAGACTGGGATTTGTCACTCCGTATGACGTAGAGGTATCTCTGGGCCCACTCGATAATGCATCATCATAACGAGCTCAATGCGACTAAGGAGTTAGCCACGGGATCATGCGTTACGGAACGAGTAAAGAGAATTGTCAGTAACGAGATTGAACGAGGTATGGGGATACCGACGATCGAATCTCGGGCAAGTAACACACCAATGGACAAAGGGAATTGTATAAGGGATTGATTGAATCCCCGACATCGTGGTTCATCCGATGAGATCATCGTGGAACATGTGGGAGCCAACATGGGTATCCAGATCCCGCTGTTGGTTATTGGCCGGAGAGATGTCTCGATCATGTCTGCATGGTTCCCAAACCCGTAGGGTCTACACACTTAAGGTTCGGTGACGCTAGAGTTGTTATGGGAAATTATATGTGGCTACCGAAGGTTGTTCGGAGTCCCGGATGAGATCCTGGACGTCACAAGGAGTTCCTTAATGGTCCGGAGGTGAAGATTTATATATGGGAAGTCCAGTTTCAGTCGCCGGAATGGTTTCGGGGGTTATCGGTATTGTACCAGAACCACCGAAAGGTGTCCGGGGGTCCACCGCGTGGGGCCACGTGCCCGGACGACTTAATGGGCTGGATATGGGAGGGAACCAGCCCCCTAGTGGGCTGGTGCGCCCCCCAAGGGCCCAAGGCGCCTAGGGTTGCAAACCCTAGGGGAGGGGGCGCCTCCCACCTTGCTTGGGGGGCAAGTCCCCCCTCCTGGCCGCCCCCTCCCTCTGGATGTATCTAGAGGGGCGGTCCCCTCTTCCCTTCCCCCTATAAATAGTGGGGGTGGGAGGGCAGCCAGACCCCTTCCCAGGCGCAGCCCCTGCCTCCTCCTACACCTCCTCCTCCGTAGTGCTTGGCGAAGCTCTGTCGGAGAACCACGAGCTCCACCACCACCACCATGCCGTCGTGCTGCCGGAGTTCTCCCTCAAGTTCTCCTCTCCCCTTGTTGGATCAAGAAGGAAGAGACGTCCCCGGGCTGTACGTGTGTTGAACGCGGAGGCGCCGTCCGTTCGGCGCTTGGATCGAGTCTTCTGCGATTTGAATCACCGCGAGTACGACTCCATCAACCGCGTTCTTGTAACGCTTTCGCTTAGCGATCTTCAAGGGTATGAAGATGCACTCCCTCTCTCTTGTTACTAGCATCTCCTAGATTGAGCTTGGTGACACGTAGGAAAATTTTGAATTATTACTACATTCCCCAACAGTGGTATCAGAGCTAGGTCTCTGTGTAGATTCTGTGCACGAGTAGAACACAAAGTAGTTGTGGGCGATGATTTGGTCAATTTGCTTACCATTACTAATCTTATCTTGATTCGGTGGCATTGTGGGATGAAGCGGCCCGGACCGACCTTACATGTACACTTACGTGAGACTCGTTCCACCGACTGACATGCACTTGATGCATAAGGTGGCTAGCGGGTGTCTGTCTCACTTTAGTCGGATCGGATTCGGTGAAGAGGGTCCTTATGAAGGTAAATAGAAATTGGCATATCACCATTGTGGCTTTTGCGTAGGTAAGAAACGTTCTTGCTAGAAACCCATAGCAGTCACGTAAAACATGCAACAACAATTAAAGGACGTCTAACTTGTTTTTGCAGGGTATGCTATGTGATGCGATATGTCCAAAAGGATGTGATGAATGATATATGTGGTGTATGAGATTGATCATGTTCTTGTAATAGGAATCACGACTTGCATGTCGATGAGTATGACAACCGGCAGGAGCCATAGGAGTTGTCTTATTTTATCTTATGACCTGCGAGTCAATGTAAACGCCATGTAATTACTTTACTTTATTGCTAACTGTTAGCCATAGTAGTAGAAGTAATATTTGGCGAGACAACTTCATGAAGACACGATGATGGAGATCATGATGAGGGAGATCATGGTGTCATGCCGGTGATGAAGGTGATCGTGCCGCGCCTCGAAGATGGAGATCAAAGGCGCAAGATGATATTGGCCATATCATGTCACTTTATGATTTGTATGTGATGTTTGTCATGTTTACATCTTATTTGCTTAGAACGACGGTAGCATAAATAAGATGATCCCTCACTAAAGTTTCAAGAAATGTGTTCCCCCTAATTGTGCACCATTGCTAAGGTTCGTTGTTTCGAAGCACCACGTGATGATCGGGTGTGATAGATTCTAACATTCGCATACAACGGGGGTAAGCCAGATTTACACATGCGAAACACTTAGGTTAACTTGACGAGCCTGGCATGTACGGACATGGCCTCGAAACACGAGATAGCGAAAGGTCGAACATGAGTCGTATAGTAGATGCGATCAACATGGAGATGTTCACCGTTGATTACTAGCATGTCTCACATGATGATCGGACACAGCCTAGTTGATTCGGATCATGTATCACTTAGATGAGTAGAGGGATGTCTATCTAAGTGGGAGTTCATTAAATAATTTGATTAGATGAACTTAGTCTAAAATATCTTTACAATATGTCTTGTAGATCAAATGGCCCACGCTAATGTTGCCCTCAACTTCAATGCGTTCCTAGAGAAAACCAAGCTGAAAGACGATGGTAGCAACTATACGGACTGGGTCCGTAACTTGAGGATCATCCTCATAGCTGCCAAGAAAGCATACGTCCTTGAAGCACCGCTAGGTGACGCACCCATTTTCCCAGCAACTCAAGATGTTATGAACGCCTAGCAGTCGCGTAGTGATGATTACTCCCTGGTTCAGTGCGGCATGCTTCACAGCTTAGAGCCGGGGCTCCAAAAGCATTTTGAGCAACACAGAGCATATGAGATGTTCCAAGAGCTGAAAATGATTTTCCAAGCTCATGCCCGGGTTGAGAGACATGAAATCTCTGACAATTTCTATAGTTGTAAGATGGAGGAAAACAGTTCTGTCAGCGAGCATATACTCAAAATGTCTGGGTTGCACAACCGCTTGTCTCAGCTGGGAGTTAATCTTCCAGATGACTCAGTCATTGATAGGATCCTCCAGTCGCTTCCACATAGCTACAAGAGCTTCGTGATGAACTATAATAGCAAGGGATGGATAAGTCCATTCCTGAGTTATATTCAATGCTGAAATCAGCGGAGGTGGAGATCAAAAAGGAACATCAAGTGTTGATGGTGAATAAGACCCCTAGTTTCAAGAAAGGCAAGAGTAAGAAGAACTTCAAGAAGGACGGCAAGGGAGTTGCCGCACCTGGTAAGTCAGTTGCCGGGAAGAAGCCAAAGAATGGACCCAAGCCTGAGACTCAGTGCTTTTATTGCAAGGGAAATGGTCACTGGAAGCGGAACTGCCCCAAGTACTTAGCGGATAAGAAGGCAGGCAACGCCAAAGGTATATATGATATACATGTTATTGATGTGTACCTTACCAGTGCTCGTAGTAGCTCCTGGGTATTTGATACCGGTGCGGTTGCTCACATTTGTAACTCAAAATAAGAGCCGCGGGATAAATGGAGACTGGCGAAGGACAAGGTGACGATGCGCGTCGGGAATGGTTCCAAGGTCGATGTGATCGCCGTCGGCACGCTACCTCTACATCTACCTTCGGGATTAGTTTTAAATCTCAATAATTGTTATTTAGTGCCAGCTTTGAGCATGAAGATTGTATCTGGATCTCGTTTAATGCGAGATGGCTACTCATTTAAATCTGAGAATAATGGTTGTTCTATTTATATGAGAGATATGTTTTATGGTCATGCCCCACTGGTCAATGGTTTATTTGTATTGAATCTCGAATGTGATGTTACACATATTCATAGTGTGAATGCCAAAAGATGTAAGGTTGATAATGATAGTCCCACATACTTGTGGCACTGCGGCCTTGGTCACATTGGTGTCAAACGCATGAAGAAACTCCATGCAGATGGACTTTTGGAATCTCTTGATTATGAATCATTTGACACGTGCGAACCATGCCTCATGGGCAAAATGACCAAGACTCCGTTCTCCGGAACAATGGAGCGAGCAACCAACTTGTTGGAAATCATACATATTGATGTGTGCGGTCCAATGAGCGTTGAGGCTCGCGGTGGCTATCGTTATGTTCTCACCCTCACTGATGACTTAAGTAGATATGGGTATGTCTACTTAATAAAACACAAGTCTGAGACCTTTGAAAATTTCAAGGAATTTCAGAGCGAGGTAGAGAATCAGTGTGACAGGGAAATAAAATTCTTACGATCAGATCGTGGAGGAGAATATTTGAGTCACGAGTTTGGCACGCACCTAAGGATATGTGGAATTGTTTCACAACTAACGCCGCCTGGAACACCTCAGCGTAATGGTGTGTCTGAACATCGTAATTGCACTCTATTGGATATGGTGCGATCTATGATGTCTCTTATAGATCTACCGCTATCATTTTGTGGTTATGCTTTAGAGACTGCCGCAATCACTTTAAATAGGGCTCCGTCGAAATCCGTTGAGACGACACCGTATGAATTATGGTTTGGGAAGAAACCTAAGCTGTCATTTATGAAAGTTTGGGGATGCGATGCTTATGTCAAGAAACTCCAACCTAAAAAGCTCGAACCCAAGTCAGAAAAATGCGTCTTCATAGGATACCCTAAGTATTGGGTATACCTTCTACCTCAGATCCGAAGGCAATATCTTTGTTGCCAAGAATGGATCCTTTCTGGAGAAAGAGTTTCTCTCGAAAGAAGTAAGTGGGAGGAAAGTAGAACTTGATGAGGTACTGCCTCTTGAACCGGAGAGTAGCGCAGCTCAGGAAGATGTTTCTATGGTGCCTGCACTGACTAGAGAGGAAGTTAATGATGATGATCATGAAACTTCGGATCAAGTTGCTATTGAACTTCCTAGGTCCACAAGTACACGTTCCGCACCAGAGTGGTAAGGCAACCCTGTCCTGGAAATCATGTTGTTAGACAGCGGTGAACCTTCGAACTATGAAGAAGCGATGGCAGGCCCAAATTCCAACAAATGGCTTGAAGCCATGAAATCCGAGATAGGATCCATGTATGAAAACAAAGTATGGACTTTGATGGACTTGCCCGATGATTGGTAAGCCATAGAGAATAAGTGGATCTTTAAGAAGAAGACTGGTGCGGATGGTAATGTGACCGTCTATAAGGCTCGGCTTGTCGCTAAGGGTTATCGACAAGTTCAAGGGGTTGACTATGATGATACTTTCTCACCTCTAGCGAAGCTGAAGTCCGTCCGAATCATGTTAGCAATGGATGCATTCTATGATTATGAGACATGGCAAATGGCCGTCAAAACGACATTCCTTAACGGTTTCCTTAAGGAAGAATTGTATATGATGCAGCCGGAAGGTTTTGTCGATACTAAGAATGTTGACAAGGTATGCAAGATCCAGCGCTCCATCTATGGGCTGGTGCAAGCATCTCAGAGTTGGAACATTCGCTTTGATGAAATGATCAAAGCGTTTGGGTTTATACAGACTTATGGAGAAGCCTATATTTACAAGAAAGTGAGTGGGAGCTCCGTAGCATTTCTCATATTATATTTGGATGAAATATTATTAATGGGAAATGATATAGAACTTTTGGAAAGCATAAAGGCCTACTTGTATAAGTGTTTTTCAATGAAGGTCCTTGGAGAAGTTGCTTATATATTAGGCATCAAGATCTATAGAGATAGATCGAGGCGCCTCATTGGTCTTTCACAAAGCACATACCTTGACAAGATATTGAAGAAGTTCAATATGGATCAGTCCAAGAAGGGGTTCTTGCCTGTATTGCAAAGTGTGAGATTGAGCACCGCTCAATGCCGGCATCAAGATCTATAGAGATAGATTGAGGCGCCTCATTGGTCTTTCACAAAGCACATACCTTAACAAGATATTGAAGAAGTTCAATATGGATCAGTCCAAGAAGGGTTTCTTTCCTGTATTACAAGGTGTGAGATTGAGCACCGCTCAATGCCCGACCTCGGCAGAAGATAGAGAAAAGATGAGTGCCATCCCCTATGCCTCAGCCATAGGCTCTATGATGTATGCCATGTTGTGTACCAGACCTGATGTGAACTTTGCCATAAGTTTGGTAGGGATGTACCAAAGTGATCCGGTATGGAACACTGGACAACGGTCAAGAATATCCTGAAGTACCTGAAAAGGACTAAGGATATGTTTCTCGTTTATGGAGGTGACGAAGAGCTCGTTGTAAAGGGTTACGTCAATGCTAGCTTCGACACAGATCTGGATGACTCCAAGTCACAAACCGGATACATGTACATTATGAATGGTGGGGCAGTCAGTTGGTGCGGTTGCAAGCAAAGCGTCGTGGCAGGATCTACATGTGAAGCGGAGTACATAGCTGCCTCGGAGGCAGCACAAGAAGCAGTCTGGATGAAGGAGTTCATCACCGACCTAGCAGTAATTCCCAATGCGTCGGGCCTGATGACTCTCTTCTGTGACAACATGAAAGTGCGTTATCGACTAGAGGGGGGTGAATAGGCGATTTTTATGAAATTCTTCACTGAGGAATTTGCCGGTGAGGAAATTCCTTAGCAAAGAAATACTAGCAGCGGAATAAGTACTCAAAAGTAAACATAACAGAATACAAGCATAGTCATCATGATGAAATGAAGACAGGCACAGAGTACAGGAAGCGTAAGCATAGGTTAACACAGGATGAAGACAAACAGACTGAAGAAATTGAACTGAGGAAATTGAGAAAGTCTTCACTCAAAGTCTTCAAACACAGATATGAACAAACACACAACACAGTTATGAGGAAATGAAAGAGTTGAGGCAATAGAACCAGTAAGCTTGGTGAAGACAATGATTTGGTAGACCAGTTCCAACTGCTGTCTCAGTTGTACGTCTGGTTGGAGCGGCTGAGTATTTAAACTCGAGGACACACAGTCCTGGACACCCAGTCCTGAACACGCAGCTCAGGACACCAAGTCCTCACCGTATTCTCCTTGAGCTAAGGTCACACAGACCTCGCCCAATCACTCGTGGTAAGTCTTCAAGCGACTTCCAAACCTTCACAAACTTGGTCACTCGGTGATCCACAATTCCTCTTGGATGCTCTAGACCATGACGCCTAACCGTCTGGAAAAAGCACAGTCTTCAAAGGTAACAAGCGTCGGATCCATGCAGGATCAATCTCTTCAGTGATGCTCAATCACTTGGGGTTTGTAGGTGTTTGGGTTTGGGTTTTTCTTCACTTGATGATTTTCGCTCAAAGTCCTTGGAGGATGGGTTGCTCTCAAATGACAACTGTCAGTTTCTCTCGAAGCAGCCAACCAGCTAGTGGTTGTAGGGGGTGGCTATTTATAGCCTAGGGAGTAGCCCGACATGATAAGACATAAATACCCTTCAATGATATGACCATTAGGTGGATAGATATTTTGGGACAACTGGCGCATAGCACAACAACAGTCGGAATTTTGAGTAGCAAAATCCTCAGGGCTATCATGTTCCTCACTGTGTAGGCAATCCGCACTGGTGAATTCCTAACTCCTCAGTCAAAACAAATTCCTCAGAGACCAAAAGAACTTCGTCTCTGTCACTGAAGAATATGACTGGACTGTATGAGATTTCCAATGGCTTCACTCGAAGGGATTGGTAGGTGTAGGATTTTGAGTTGAGCATCACATGGAAGTTTTTCCTTAGTATTTCCTCGACCCCCTTTAACAGTACGGTATTTCCTATGACTCAAGAAAGAGAAAAATGAAACTACGAAAACAAAAGTCTTCACGCTTCATGTTCCTCGAATGAATACCAAGTCTTCAAGGTCACACCAATTTCTTCACTTTCAAAGTCTTCAGAAATCCAAAGTCTTCAGTCGAAGAACTTCATTTTTAGGGGTCGGCTTTCTCTGTAAATATCAAACTCCTCATAGACTTATAGACCTGTGTACACTCACAAACGCATTAGTCCCTTAACATATAAGTCTTCAATGCACCAAAATCACTAAGGGGCACTAGATGCACTTACAATCTCCCCCTTTTTGGTGATTGATGACAATATAGGTTAAGTTTTCAATGGGGATAAACATATGAAGTGTAAGTACTGATATTGAGGAATTTGATTGCAAGATATAGAAGAACTCCCCCTGAAGATGTGCATAGTGAGGAATTTGCTTTTGAAGCAATGCACACTTGAAGAGTTAAATCATGGAGATCTCCCCCTATATCTTGTAATTCATACACGCATTTGACATATAACAGTGAAGAATTTGAAATGCATGCTGAAATATGGTGACTGTTGTAATTCAGCATGCGTGCATTAGCATATATGAGGAATAAGCATGAAGAAAAACATATCAAAAGTATCAGAGCACCATCGGGTTTAAGTTTACAACTCGATCCAATAAAGTCTTAGAAGAACGAGAGTTGTAACTTAAAAAGAAACGCCCATATAGAAAGACCCGCTTGAAGACTTACTCAAAATTCTCCCCCTTTGTCATCAAATGACCAAAAGGATCGAATATGAGGACTAACGCCCCTGAAGAATATCAAGTTAATGAAGGAGCACCAGCGTTGTTGGGGTCGTTTGTCGTAGTAGGGCCTGCCGCAGTGTCGTCCAAGTCTTCATTCTCATCAGTGTCGTGCGATGAAGAATATGAGCTGGCCACCAAGGAAGGAACCTTGACCTTCTTGAATTTCTTCGGTGGAGGTGCAGACCAGTCAAAATCTTCCTTGAGACCCACTTTCTTCAGATCTTCTTCACCATACAGATGTGACAGTATTGCCCAGGTGCGACCGAAGACTTCATGGAGGTAGTAATGGTTTTTCTTCACTGCATTGTGTGTAGCAGTCATGTTGTGAAGAAAGGAACCAAACTAACGCTTAACCCATTTATGATTTTGATCCACCTTCTGGTGAAGACTAAGCAGAAGCTCACGATCAGTCATCACACGAGGAGTAGTGGCTTGAGGAGTAGACTTGGGTGCATTGGCAGAGTCATGTGTGGCAGAGTCATCATTGGTGGAATAAGAGGCAGCTTTGCGAAACTATCCATTCAATGGACGAATGCCTTCATCTATAACCGCTGGTGCCTTGCCCTTTTCATCAACTAAGGAATAGGTCCGCTTGAGAACTTCAATTGGGGGCAAGTAGCTGAGGTGATTCTGAAAATCAGCTTTGTAGTTGAGTGAAGACCCTGTCCTGAGGAATCTCATAATCCAAGGTGCATAAGGCTTCAGCTCAAACGGAGACAGTGCAACATTTGCCAGAGTCCTCATGAAGAAATCGTGATAATTGACAGGAATGCCATGAACGATATTGAATACTAGATTCTTCATGATGCCAATGATTTCCTCATCAGATGAGTCGTGACCTTTGATAGGACTCATGGTCCTCGTAAGAATACGATAGACAGTTCTGGGCACATAAAGTAATTCCTTCACGAGGAATTTGGTTCGTGGGGCCTGACCTAGCTTCAAAGGTTTCATCAGAACTTGCATGTAGTGATTTGTAAGCTTAGGTTCACTGTAGATGCAACGATCTTCTTCAAGGGGAGGACTGAGTGGTAAGGCACGAAGCAATTCGGTAGCTGGTGCTGTGTAGTGAGTGTTCTCAGACATCCAGTCCAGCACCCATGAATTCACATCTTCAGAATCTCCTGTGATGTGCAGCGTCGCATAAAATTGAAGAATCAGTTCTTCATTCCAATCACAGATGTCAGAGCAAAAGTTTAACAGTCCAGCGTCGTGAAGACCACTGAGGACTGGCACGAAACACGGCAGAGATTCCATATCCACGTGAGGAATGTGCTCATGGTAGAAGATTTTCTCTTTGTTGAACAGCACTGGGGAATAGAAATTTGCTTGACTAGCAGTCCAGAAACGCCTCTTCCTTATACGAGCGGAATCATATGGGTTGTAGTCTTCGAAGAATACGTGCTCGCCGAAGAAATCATCAGCCTTGAACTTTTGCTTGCGTGAGAATGGATCCTTTGGCTTGGGCAGAGGAGTGTCAGTGAGTTGCATCACGACCTCAGGAATCGCAATCGCGGGTTCTTCAGGCTGAGGAATTTCCGGTTCCTCTTCAGTGGCAGTCTGTGTCTTCAGATATTCAGCAGCAGTAGTTTCTTCAGCGCTAGTGGCTGGAATTTCCTCACGTACAGATGAAGTGGGGTGAGTTTCTTCAAAGTCCATTTGAACAGTTTGTGCAGGGGACTGAGGTATTTGCTGCAACGGTGTGAACATTGGAGAGTTTGGATGCTGACTTTCCTAGGATTCATCACTTATCACTGGTGTGGAGCAGCCAACGTCCACATCTTCATCTTCCATTTCTTCAACGCCAGCCTCTTCAGCTGTGAACTAAGGCATAGGTGAGGAGATAACATGTGTTGAAGGGATCGTATCCACTTCAATTTCTTCATCAATCTGCTCTGACGAAGCAGTAGAATGATTTTCTTCATCAGATCCGCTAGGGATCTCATATTCTTCACCAAAAGGAACAAGGTCCTTTGATGACATGGTTGAGATCGGAATAGCATCAATGGGATTAGCAAATGAACTGGTCAAAGGCTTCATCTTCTTCGGAGCTGAAGAATCTGAAGTAGCTGATGCTTTCCTTTTCTTCACTGTTGCATGCTCTGCAGCCTTGGTCTTCTTCACATCTGATGCAGATGGAAGGATCGGAGTTGGTGTTGGCGCAGGAGGAGCAGAGGAATCTGGTTGATTTTCTTCAGGCGCAACTGATGCAGTTGCCCTGATTTCTTCAGTTTCTTCAGGCGCACCACTAGAGGATGCCCTGGCAATTTCTTCAGCGGCTGGAATGCAGTCATCAGCCCTGGAACTCACATTTTTTTCAGCAGCCTGATTTTCATCAGCGGTGCTGGCATGTTCTTCATTCAGCTGAGCAGATGCTTCAGTCTGAGGAATTTCCTGTTGCGTTGGGGCAGCAACATTGGAAGTGAAGTTATCAGCAAGTCTTACAAAACGAACCTTGGCTCCAAGCCAATCAGTGCGGTATGCGTCAAATTCATCACTGAGTTTCTTGATCTCAGTTTGAATAGCGACAAGTTCTTCAGTTGTCATAGAGACAACGTTTTTCTTCAGATAACGCTCCTTCTTGTACTGCGCTTTCTTGATCTGCCTGGCCTTCTCAAATTTCCATTTTTCTTCTTGAATGAAGTGGGTCAGCATGTGACTTTGGCCAGGAGTCAGCTTGAAATCAGGCATGGGAGTGTTGGGGTTCTTGTGCCAAACATCAATGTATTCGAGAATCAACTTGGGATCCAAAAGTAGTGGCACATCTGTTCCCTTGGCTCTAGCGGCCCTGACTTGCCTATCTCTGATGATTTCAGCAAGTTCATCACCATCAGCTTCGTCTTCTTCAGACGGCACTTGGAAGGCGACCTGCTTCTTCTGAGGACTAGGGCGAGGACCTCGTCCAGCAGTGGCCTTTGTCTTCAGTAGAGAGGGTCCCGTTGAGGAAATTGGTGTAGCTGAGGAACTAGCTGAAGCTCCTGAGGAAATTGAGACGCCTGTGGTCCTTTGACATGTGGCGAGATGCATAGGTGCAGAGGACTTTGTCAGAGCGGCCGAAGACTTTGGCGGAGGAGCTGAGGACTTTTGAGGAGCAGGATCAGCATGAGGAATTGGCCGTGAGGGCTTTGAGGATTTTGGCCGTGAGGGCATTGCTGAGGAACTTGGCCTTGAGGGCACTATTGGTGAAGCACTTGGCTTACACGCAGGCTTCTTTGACATAGCCTTCTTCGACTTGACAGCAGAGGCCTCAGTGGCAGCAGCAGCAGGAGAGTCTTCATTGAATTTCCTCACTGCTTCTCTGGCTTGCCTGGCCAGCTTGGCTTAGCGCTTTGCCCATTCGTCAGGATAATCCTCACCGCGCTTGAGGCTGGTGGGATCAGCGATTTTGCCAGGTGCCAATGGAGGTCTTGGGCATGGAGGATTGAGTGTGAATTTCTTCATGTACTTGGGAGTAACATACCTGTACTCCCTCCACTCTCTTGCCCATCTCCTCTCTATCTTCTGAATGCGCACCTTGCACTGATTTTTGTCTTCCTCAGGAGGTGTGCAGTACCCAGCATATATATCATCAGGGTGCAGAGGACTTTGTCAGAGCGGCCGAAGACTTTGGCGGAGGAGCTGAGGACTTTTGAGGAGCAGGATCAGCATGAGGAATTGGCCGTGAGGGCTTTGAGGATTTTGGCCGTGAGGGCATTGCTGAGGAACTTGGCCTTGAGGGCACTATTGGTGAAGCACTTGGCTTACACGCAGGCTTCTTTGACATAGCCTTCTTCGACTTGACAGCAGAGGCCTCAGTGGCAGCAGCAGCAGGAGAGTCTTCATTGAATTTCCTCACTGCTTCTCTGGCTTGCCTGGCCAGCTTGGCTTAGCGCTTTGCCCATTCGTCAGGATAATCCTCACCGCGCTTGAGGCTGGTGGGATCAGCGATTTTGCCAGGTGCCAATGGAGGTCTTGGGCATGGAGGATTGAGTGTGAATTTCTTCATGTACTTGGGAGTAACATACCTGTACTCCCTCCACTCTCTTGCCCATCTCCTCTCTATCTTCTGAATGCGCACCTTGCACTGATTTTTGTCTTCCTCAGGAGGTGTGCAGTACCCAGCATATATATCATCAGGGATCTCAAATGATGTGTTAACCTCAGCCCGCTTTCCTCCTTTCCGTGGCTTCTTACCGTCAGCCATTTTCTTTAGTTGAGGAATTTGAACAATTTAATTCTCTGAAGAAGTATGCAACTTTTCTTCAAGGAACGCTGTAAATGAGTTAAGTTGATGAGAACCTAGTGATTCAGCAGCTGACATGAGTACCTGTGAACAGAGTATAGTTGCGAGGAATTTGGAGAGGTCATATGCGTTCTCAGAAGGTTTTGTAAAAAGAACAAGTTTGAGGAATTTGACCAGATGAGTCTTGAAGAATTTCACTAAGCGTTCTTTGTCTTAGGTTCCAGAGATGTGTAGATCAAAAATCCACACATTTGAGGAATCTTGAAGAAAAACATAGATTAGAGAAACGAATCAAGAACAGATGATATGAGAGGTGATTTAGTGTGTGAATATATGAAGAAAAACACCTTTGAAGATTTTGTAGATAACATTCGAATCAAAGAGGGCAGTAAAAGTAACTTTTAATTACCCTGGATGAAGAACACGATGAACAGTGAGGTGGAGAGGTGAAGTTCGTCTGTGTAGATCTTCCACGCCCTAACTTGGCGGAGGAAGACGGCTACGGCGGCGGCGGAGTGAAGATTTCTGTGGTCGGCACGAGTACGACGGCGACGAGGTCGAGGCAGTGAAGCTCTTCCTCACCGGCAACGATGAAGTAGCGGCGGCGCTAGGGTTTGAGAAGCTCGAGCTGGAGAGAGGTCGGGCGGAGTAAAAGAAGTGAGGAAGGGGAAGAGGGGTATTTATAGCCATGGTAAAAAATTGTTCGCCCGAAGAAATTGGATGAACGTGCCCCTGACCCTTCTCATTCGCTTGACATGTGTCACCCACGTACTGAGAGGTGGAGATCGTGTGCGATCGTGGGTGAAAGGATAAGTGTATCGTAGGATGCGGAACGGTTTGAGCGGCAAAGCCGAAAATTTAGATAAGATAGGTTTTAAAGTTCTGTTCGCAATTTCTTCAGCTGACAAGGACATAGTGAAGATTTTGAACGAGTTTCAAATAGAACGCACATGAAGAATTTGTGAACAGATTGGGTTGAGTATAGCATATAGGGGGAAAGGGTCCGATTACATTCACTTAGTAGAAAAAAACAACTTGAAGAATTAGCAATAAGTGAATGCTGTAGAGGACATAAACTCATACATATATATAGCCAATGAAGAAAAACGACGGAAACAGTGAAGACAATGCAAAGTTGAAGAATATGAACAACTGAGGAATTTCAACTTCTGGTGGTGGCATGACCCACCGTATAAGAATGATGATTTCAGACACCGCATACAATTATCGTAGGGTTCTCAGAATCAATTCTTCATTAATTTCTTCACTTAGAGTGTTATTCTTCATTGATTGAAGAAAAACGTTTCTTCATGTGTTGCACATCTAAGTCATCAATTTTGCATCAGAGTTAGGATGAGTGTCCTTTTCAAAGAACATTCGAAGATTCTAGGATATTTAGTTCACACCGCAACTTGCTAAATCTCTTCTCATCCAAGGGCTTT
This sequence comes from Triticum urartu, assembly GCF_056163025.1. Lineage (NCBI taxonomy): Eukaryota > Viridiplantae > Streptophyta > Magnoliopsida > Poales > Poaceae > Triticum > Triticum urartu. The sequence goes on from NC_141875.1 coordinate 374,570,202, forward strand.
GTGAAGATATCGGCTAGCTGTTCTTCAGTCTTCACATGCTCAATAGAAATGTCGCCCTTCAACACATGATCACGAAGAAAATGATGACGAATCTGAATGTGCTTAGTCTTCGAGTGCTGAACTGGGTTGTGAGCAATCTTGATGGCACTCTCATTGTCTCAGAAGAGAGGCACATTCTTCATGTTGACGCCGTAGTCCTTGAGAGTTTGCTTCATCCATAGAAATTGAGCACAGCAAGAACCAGCGGCAATATACTCAGCTTCAGCAGTAGATAGTGATACGCAGTTCTGTTTCTTTGAGGACCAACAGACCAAAGATCGTCCGAGGAAATGACATGTACCAGATGTTGACTTGTGGTCCACACGATCACCAGCATAGTCAGAGTCAGAATATCCAATGAGATCAAAAGCCGAGCCCTTGGGGTACCATAATCCAAGTGTTGGTGTGTGAGCTAGATATCGAAGAATGTGCTTCACAGCCTTATGGTGTGATTCCTTCGGTGTAGCTTGAAATCGGGCACACATGCAAACACTAAGCATTATATCTGGCCTAGATACACATAAGTACAATAAAGAACCAATCATGGAGCGGTATACCTTATGATCGAAGTCAATACCATTTTCATCAGTGCACAGATGGCCATTTGTGGGCATAGGAATTTTGACGCCTTTGCAATCTTGCATGCCGAATTTCCTCAGTACATCCTTGAGTTATTTCTCCTGAGATATGAATATGCCATTGAGTTGTTGACGAATTTGAAGACCTAAGAAGAATTTCAACTCTCCCATCATAGACATTTGATATTCTTCACTCATCATATAGGCAAATTCATCAGTATAACATTGGTCAGTACAGCCAAAGATAATATCATCAACATATACTTGGCACACAAACAATTCACCATCATAAGATTTAGTGAAAAGAGTAGGGTCGAGTGAACCGGGTTTGAAGCCTTTCTTCATGAAGAATTCCTTCAAGGTGTCATACCACGCCCGTGGGGCCTGCTTGAGGCCATAGAGGGCCTTGTTGAGTCTGAAGACTTTGTCAGGATTCTTCGGATCTTCAAAACCTGGGGGTTGAGCAACATATACTTCTTCCTCAAGCTTACCATTGAGGAATGCACTTTTCACATCCATTTGATATAAAGTGATATCATGATGGTTAGCATAGGCAAGTAATATGTGAATAGCCTCAAGTCTAGCAACATGTGCAAAAGTTTCATCAAAGTCAATTCCTTCAACCTGTGTGTAGCCTTGAGCTACAAGCCGTGCCTTATTCCTCACCACAAGACCATTTTCATCTTGCTTGTTGCGGTAGATCCACTTTGTGCCAATGATATTGTGCTTGTGAGGATCTGGACGTTTGACCAGTTCGCAGACATTGTTGAGCTCGAACTGATGTAGTTCTTCTTGCATGGCCTGAATCCACTCAGGCTCCAGAAATGCTTCATCTACCTTAGTGGGCTCTGTGATAGAGACAAAGGCATAGTGCCCACAAAAGTTAGATAAATGTGAAGTTTTTGAGCGTGTGAGAGGACCTGGCGCTTTGATGTCATTGATGATCTTTTCAACTTGCACTTCTTTTGCAATGCGAGCATGAGATGGTTGTTGTTGAGGAATTTGATCAGCATTCTCTTCAGCACCATTTTCTTTAGTATTTTCTTCAAGTGCATTAGCTCGACGTTCTTCTTGTTCTGGAATGAATTCTTCAGCAGATTCTTCAGTAGGAATGACATCCTCAGTAGCCTTGAACTTGATAGTTTCCTCATGTGCTGGTTCATCTATCACAGTAGGTAGGTGCTCTCTTTGCGAGCCATTAGTCTCATCGAACCACACATCTACAGTTTCAACAACCTTGTGAAGAACGTTGTTGAAGACTCTGTAGGTGTGCGAGTCCTTTCCGTAACCAAGCATAAAACCTTCATGTGCTTTCGGTGCAAATTTTGAGTTGTGATGAGGATCTCTAATCCAATATTTAGCACCGAAGACTTTGAAATAACTTACATTGGGTTTCTTATCAGTGAGGAGTTCATAGGCAGTCTTCTTGAAGTATTTGTGAAGATATACTCTGTTGATGATGTGGCACGCAGTATCAATTGCCTCAATCCAGAACCGACGAGGCGTTTTGTATTCATCAAGCATAGTGCGAGCCATCTCAGCAAGAGTCCTGTTCTTGCGCTCCACGACGCAGTTCTGCTGAGGAGTGTAAGGAGCAGATAACTCATGATTAATACCAAGTTCATCAAGATAGTCATCTAGACCAGAATTCTTGAACTCAGTTCCATTGTCACTTCCGATGTGCTTGATCTTCACACTAAAGTTGGTTAAAGCCCTCGAGGAAAATCGTTTGAAGACTTCCTGCACTTCATGTTTGTAAGTAACAATGTGTACCCATGTTTATCGAGAGTAATCATCAACAATAACAAAGCCATATTGAGATGCATCATTTGAAACAGCAGAATAATGGTTAGGACCAAAGAGATCCATGTGAAGCAATTCAAATGGACGAGTAGTGATCATGATAGTCTTCGCTGGATGCTTGGCTTTTTTCATCTTCCCAGCTTCACAGGCTCCGCATAGGTGATCCTTGAGGAATTTGACATTCTCGATGCCGATGACATGCTTCTTCTTCGCAAGCGTGTGCAGATTCCTCATGCCTGCATGACCAAGTCGCCGATGCCAGAGCCAGCCTTCTGAAGCTTTTGCAAGTAGGCACACGGCTGGTTGTGGTCCTGTAGAGAAATCAACAATATACATGTCTCCTCTCCTAAAGCCTTCGAAGACTTTGGAATTGTCAGCTTCCATAACCACAACACAACGGTACTTACCAAAGACAACAACCATATCAAGATCACAAAGCATTGAGACAGACATAAGGTTGTTTCCTAAGGACTCAACAAGCATGACTTTGTCCATGTGTCGATCCTTTGTGATCATAACCTTACCTAGACCCAATACCTGACTTTTGCCTTTGTCGGCAAAGATGATATGCTTTAGATGCGACGGAGATAATGGAGCATCCATCAATAGATTCTTGTCACCAGTCATGTGATTTGTACATCCACTATCGAGGACCCACTCAGTGGCTTTGGGTTGATCATCCTGCAGATGAATTAGTGCAGCTTACAAACTCATATACTTCATTAGTGAAGAATATGACATCAATTCATCAGATCAATTTCATCAAGCAAAAGAACAGATGAAGCAGTATGAGGACGTGAGAAATGAAAGTTCATTTCTTCATGATTAGCCCGTGTCCTTTCAGGCATGCTCAGGTCTCCAGCAAATTCTTCAGACGATTACGTATGTCTGGAGACCTGACCCTGCAGAAGAGATTAGTTCTTTTTCTTCACCACCCGCATCTGAAGGGGTGGCAAAGAGTTCATCATTCTGCGAGCTCCATAAGAGGAAGGTGGCATAGATGACAGTCCATTTCGTTTCACATAAGAGGGGTTAGAGTAAGCATAAGAGTAAGCAGAGAAATTCTTCGAGGACTTATGGACATAATGATTTGAAGAATAATGCACATATCCATAATCCTTAGGTCTTCCCTGCGAAACATACGGGTTAGCACGATGATGTTCATATGAGGACTTTGATCCTTTTGAGGAATATGATCCATGTGAGGAGTTTGGTCTGTATGAGGACTTGGATCCATATGAATAATTTGGTCCATACGAAGAATTTTATCTGGGGTTCCTATTCTTCACAGGTGGCGTCATGATGACATTCACCTGAAGATTTTCAAGGCATTTTTTGGGAACCCAGATTTTCTTCATAGGGGGACCGTTCCTGCAGTTAGTGCCAACATATGTAGCAAATACTTCACCATTCTGATTTTTGAACAGTTTATAGTTGGAGTCAATTGATTCATCATCAGAACGAGGAGATTCACATGCAAATCTAGATAAGTTAGATGGATCAACTGGAGGTCCCTTTGCAGCAACCCATGTATTTTGGGGGTACTGCTCAGGCTTCCAATATGTACCATCAGCATTAAGTTTCCTCTCAAAGGCAATACCCTCTTTCCTAGGGTTCCGGTTGAGGATCTGCTTTTTAAGCACATCACAAAGAGTCTGATGCCCTTTGAGGCTTTTGTACATGCCTGTCATGTACAATTCCTTCAGCCCTGCATCATCAGTGATACTAGCAGTGTCCTCAAATGAGGAATTAGTGATAGCAGAGGCATGTGAAGAATTTGAAACATTAGCAACATTTGAACATTCAGGTGAAGAATTAGCAAATTCACGTTCAATGCATTTCAAACAAGGAGGAACAAATTCTTCCTGAGAAGCGCTGATTTGTTGAGAAAGTAATGAATCGCGCTCCTTCTGAAGATCTTCATAACTCACTCTTAGCTTCTCAAGGTCTTGCTTTCTTTGAAGAAATTCATAAGAAAGCTTCTCATGATCAGATAAGAGAGTGTTATGATGACCTTAAAGATTGTCAAACCTAGTCTGAAGTCTCTGAAGATTTTCAGTCAAAGCTTCAGTGCGATCCATTTCTTATCATCACTTTTGTCTATCATGTTTTGAACCTTTTCAAAAGCCTGTTGTTGTTTTACAGCAATCTTAGGAAGTTTAGAATAGCTGGGCTTAAGGTTTTCATCAGATTCATTCTCACTTGATTCAGAGAGGTATATTTGAGTACCTTGGCACCCTTTGCCATGAAGCAATAGGTGGGAGCGTAGTCATCATCGCCTTCATCAGCCTTGTTGGTGAGGTCATTTTCTTTAGTGTTGAAGATAGACTTGCTGACGAATGCAGTAGCAAGAGCTAGGCTCGCCACTCCGGATTCGGAATCCTCAGATGTCTCCTCTTCCTCATTTTCTTCAGATTCAGCCTCAGGGTCCATTTCCTTGCCAATGAATGCCCTAGCCTTCTTGGAGCTGCTCTTCTTGTGATATGAAGACTTTGAGGATTTTGACGATGAAGATTTTGTGGATTTCTTCTTTTTCTTCACATCATCAGAACTGTAATCCTTGTATTTCTTCTTCTTTGATTCCTTTTCCCACTGAGGACAATCTTGAATGTAATGTCCAGGTTTCTTGCATTTGTGACAGAGCCTCCTCTTGTAGTCACTGGATGAGGAATCATTGCTCCTTGAGGGTCTTCCAAGGCGACCATGTCTTGAGAACTTTTGGAACTTATTCACGAGCAGAGCTAGATCATGGCTTAGTTCTTCAGGATCACCAAGGCTGCTACCAGAGTCTTCATCTTCGGACTCAGATAGTGCCTTGGCCTTCAGTGCACGTGATCTGCCATAGCTCGAACCATAGAGATCTCTTTTTTCAGCAAGTTGGAACTCATGAGTATTTAGCCTCTCGAGAATATCAGCGGGATCAAGTGACTTGTAATCAGCACGTTCTTGTATCATCAATGCCAGAGTGTAAAATGAGGAATCAAGCGATCTCAGCAATTTCTTCACCACCTCATGGTCGGTGATGTCAGTGGCACCAAGTGCTTGAAGCTCATTTGAGATGTCAGTGAGGCGATTGAAGGTTTGTTGAACATTTTCATTGTCGAGTCTTTTGAAGCGGTTGAAGAGATTGCAAAGAACATCAACTCAAGAGTCACGCTGTGTTGAGACTCCTTCATTCACCTTGGACAGTCTATCCCAGATAAGCTTAGCAGTTTCCAAAGCACTCACTCTTCCATACTGTCCTTTGCTCAGATGGCCACAGATGATATTCTTTGCTTGAGAATCGAGTTGCTTGAATCTCTTCACATCAGCAGCAGCATTCAGAGAAGGTGTAACTGAGGGAACACCATTTTCCACAACATACCAGAGATTGTTATCAATTGCCTCAAGATGCATTCGCATCTTATTCTTCCAGTAGGGGTAGTCCGTCCCATCGAAGGTAGGACACCCAGCAGAGACCTTGATCATACCTGCGGTCGACATAACTAAAACTCCAGGCGGTTAAACCAAAATCACACAGAACAAGGGAGTACCTTGCTCTGATACCAATTGAAAGTGCGTTATATCGACTAGAGGGGGTGAATAGGCGATTTTTATGAAATTCTTCACTCAGGAATTTGTCGGTGAGGAAATTCCTTAGCGAAGAACTACTAGCAGCAGAATAAGTAGTCAAAAGTAAACATAGAAGAATACAAGCATAGTCATCATGATGAAATGAAGACAGGCACAGAGTACAGGAAGCGTAAGCACAGGATAACACAGGATGAAGACAAACAGACTGAAGAAATTGAACTGAGGAAATTGAGAAAGTCTTCACTCAAAGTCTTCAAACACAGATATGAACAAACACACAACACATTTATGAGGAAATGAAAGAGTTGAGGGAATAGAACCAATAAGCTTGGTGAAGACAATGATTTGGTAGACCAGTTCCAACTGTTGTCTCAGTTGTACGTTTGGTTTGAGCGGCTGAGTATTTAAACTCGAGGACACACAGTCTCGGATACCCAGTCCTGAACACGCAGCTCAGGACACCAAGTCCTCACCGTATTCTCCTTGAGCTAAGGTCACACAGACCTCACCCAATCACTCGTGGTAAGTCTTCAGGCGACTTCCAAACCTTCACAAACTTGGTCACTCGGCGATCCACAATTCCTCTTGGATGCTCTAGACCATGACGCCTAACCATCTGGAAAAAGCACAGTCTTCAAAGGTAACAAGCGTATGATCCATGCAGGATCAATCTCTTCAGTGGTGCTCAATCACTTGGGGTTTGTAGGTGTTTGGGTTTGGGTTTTTCCTCACTTGATGATTTTCGCTCAAAGTCCGCGGAGGATGGGTTGCTCTCAAATGACAAGTGTCAGTTTCTCTTAGAGCAGCCAACCAGCTAGTGGTTGTAGGGGGCGGCTATTTATAGCCTAGGGAGCAGCCCGACATGATAAGACATAAATACCCTTCAACGATATGACCGTTAGGTGGATAGATATTTTGGGACAGCTGGCGCATAGCACAGCAACGGTCGGAATTTTGAGTAGCAAAATCCTCAGGGCTATCATGTTCCTCACTATGTAGGCAATCCGCACTGGTGAATTCCTAACTCCTCAGTCAGAACAAATTCCTCATAGACCAGAAGAACTTCGTCTCTGTCAGTGAAGAATATGACTGGACTGTATGAGATTTCCAATGGCTTCACTCGAAGGGATTGGTAGGTGTAGGATTTTGAGTTGAGCATCACATGGAAATTTTTCCTTAGTATTTCCTCGACCCCCTTTAACAGTACGGTGTTTCCTATGACTCAAGAAAGAGAAAAATGAAACTACGAAAACAAAAGTCTTCACGCTTCATGTTCCTCGAATGAATACCAAGTCTTCAAGGTCACACCAATTTCTTCACTTTCAAAGTCTTCAGAAAGTCTTTAGAAATCCAAAGTCTTCAGTTGAAGAACTTCATTTTTAGGGGTCAACTTTCTCTGTAAATATCAAACTCCTCATAGACTTATAGACCTGTGTACACTCACAAACGCATTAGTCCCTTAACCTATAAGTCTTCAATACACCAAAATCACTAAGGGGCACTAGATGCACTTACACAACACTAGAGCTATTGGCCTTGCCAAGGAGCTCGGGTTTCACAAGAAGACCAGGCACATCAAGCGTCGCTTCAACCCCATTCATGAATATATTCAAGATGGAGACATAGATATTTGTAAAGTGCATACGGATCTGCATGTCACAGATCCATTGACTAAACCTCTTCCACGAGCAAAACATGATCAACACCAGAACTCTATGGGTGTTCGATTCATCACAAAACTAGATTATTGACTCTAGTGCAAGTGGTAGACTGTTGGAAATATGCCCTAGAGGCAATAATAAAATGGTTATTATTATATTTCCTTATTCATGATAATTGTCTATTGTTCATGCTATAATTGTATTAACCGGAAACCGTAATACATGTGTGAATACATAGATCACAATATGTCCCTAGTGAACCTCTAATTGACTAGCTCGTTGATCAATAGATGGTTGTGGTTTCCTGACCATGGACATTGGATGTCGTTGATAACGGGATCACATCATTAGGAGAATGATGTGATGGACAAGACCCAATCCTAAGCATAGCACAAGATGGTGTAGTTCTTTTTCTAGAGCTTTTCTAATGTCAAGTATCATTTCTTTAGACCATGAGATTGTGCAACTCCCGGATACCATAGGAGTGCTTTGGGTGTATCAAACGTCACAACGTAACTGGGTGGCTATAAAGGTGCACTACAAGTATCTCCGAAAGTTTCTGTTGGGTTGGCACGAATCGAGACTGGGATTTGTCACTCTGTATGACAGAGAGGCATCTCTAAGCCCACTCGGTAATGCATCATCATAATGAGCTCAATGTGACTAAGGAGTTAGCCACGGGATCATGCGTTACGGAATGAGTAAAGAGACTTGCCGGTAACGAGATTGAACGACGAATGGGGATACCGATGATCGAATCTTGGGCAAGTAACATACCAATGGACAAAGGGAATTGTATACGGGATTGATTGAATCCCCGACATCGTGGTTCATCCGATGAGATCATCGTGGAACATGTGGGAGCCAACATGGGTATCCAGATCCCACTGTTGGTTATTGGTCGGAGAGATGTCTCGGTCATGTCTGCATGGTTCCCGAACACGTAGGGTCTACACACTTAAGGTTCGGTGACGCTAGAGTTGTTATGGGAAATTATACGTGGTTACCGAAGGTTGTTCGGAGTCCCGGATGAGATCCCGGACATCATAAGGAGTTCCGGAATGGTCTGGAGGTGAAGATTTATATATGGGAAGTCCAGTTTCAATCGTTGGAATGGTTTCGGGGGTTATCGGTATTATACCGGGACCATCGAAAGGTGTCCGGGGGTCCACCGGGTGGGGCCACCTGCCTGGAGGACTTAATGGGTTGAATATGGAAGGGAACCAGCCCCCTAGTGGGCTGGTGCGCCCCCAAGGTCCCAAGGCGCCTAGGGTTGCAAACCCTAGGGGAGGGGGCGCCTCCCACCTTGTTGGGGGGCAAGTCTGCCCCCTCTTCCCTTCCCCCTATAAATAGTGGGGGGTGGGAGGGCAGCCACACCCCTTCCCAGGCGCAACCCCTCCCTCCTCCTACACCTCCTCCTCCTTCGTAGTGCTTGGCGAAGCCCTGCTGGAGAACCATGAGCTCCACCACCACCACGCCATCGTGTTGCCGGAGTTCTCCCTCAACTTCTCCTCTCCCCTTGCTGGATCAAGAAGGAGGAGACGTCCCCGGACTGTACGTGTGTTGAACGCAGAGGCGTCGTCCGTTCGGCGCTTGGATTGGATCTTCCGCGATTTGAATCGCCGCGAGTATGACTCCATCAACCGCATTCTTGTAACGCTTCCGCTTAGCCATCTTCAAGGATATGAAGATGCACTCCCTCTCTCTCGTAGCTAGCATCTCCTAGATTGATCTTGGTGACACGTAGTTTGAATTATTACTATGTTCCCCAACAACATTGGGGTAAGAACCGAGTAGTGGGTGTGGCTTTTGTTTATCTCTCCTTAGTAGAACATGAAAGGTGACCATTCTACGGTATGGATGGGCAGTCAAGTCGTGCATGTACATGTTGAGACTCCGGTAACCAGTATTGCATGCATGTCGCGGCTAAAGATTGCAAGGCTGCAAGCCTCTAGGCCACGTGGGTTGGAGTTGTTGAAGACGATCCGACCAAAGAACGCCGAGCGGGTCGACCGTTGGCGACATCGGCGGGGCCATGAATCATGCCGAGAGGGTCAAACATCGACGTCATCCGCAACACGTCGAGGAAATATGCCCTAGAGGCAATTATTTATTTCCTTATATCATGATAAATGTTTATTATTCATGCTAGAATTGTATTAACCGGAAACATAATACATGTGTGAATACATAGAACTAGTATGCCTCTACTTGACTAGCTCGTTGATCGAAGATGGTTATGTTTCCTAACCATAGACATGAGTTGTCATTTGATTAACGGGATCACATCATTAGGAGAATGATGTGATTGACTTGACCCATTCCGTTAGCTTAGCACTTGATCGTTTAGTTTGTTGTTATTGCTTTCTTCATAACTTATACATGTTCCTATGACTATGAGATTATGCAACTCCCGTTTACCGGAGGAACACTTTGTGTGCTACCAAATGTCACAACGTAACTGGGTGATTATAAAGGTGCTCTACAGGTGTCTCCGAAGGTACTTGTTGGGTTGGCGTATTTCGAGATTAGGATTTGTCACTCCGATTGTCGGAGAGGTATCTCTGGGCCCACTCGGTAATGCACATCACTTAAGCCTTGCAAGCATTGCAACTAATGAGTTAGTTGCGGAATGATGTATTACGGAATGAGTAAAGAGACTTGCCGGTAACGAGATTGAACTAGGTATTGGAATACCGACGATCGAATCTCGGGCAAGTAACATACCGATGACAAAGGGAACAACGTATGTTGTTATGCGGTTTGACCGATAAAAGATCTTCGTAGAATATTTAGGAACCAATATGAGCATCCAGGTTCCACTATTGGTTATTGACCGGAGACGTGTCTCGGTCATGTCTACATAGTTCTCGAACCCGTAGGGTCCGCACGCTTAAAGTTCGGTGATGATCGTAATTAGGTTTTTTGTGTTTTGATGTACCGAAGGTTGTTCGGAGTCCCGGATGTGATCACGGACATGACGAGGAGTCTCGAAATGGTCGATACATAAAGATTGATATATTGGAAGCCTATATTTGGATATCGGAATTGTTCCGCGTGAAATCAGGATTTTACCGGAGTACCGGGGGGTTACTGGAACCCCCCCCCCCCGGGGGGGTTAATGGGCCTACATGGGCCCTAAGGGAGAAGAGGAGGGTCGTCCAGGGCAGGCCGCGCGCCCCCTCCCCCTAGTCCGAATAGGACAAGGAAGGGGGGCAGCGCCCCCCTTTCCTCTTTCCCCCTTCCCCTTTCCTTCTCCAACAAGGCAAGAGGGGGGAGTCCTACTCCCGGTGGGAGTAGGACTCCTCCAGGCGCACCCCTAGAGGCCGGCCGCACCTCCCCCCTCCCTCCTTTATATACGAGGGCAAGGGGGCACCCCATGACACACAAGTTGATCTTCGTGATCGTTCCTTAGCCGTGTGCGGTGCCCCCTTCCACCATATTCCACCTCGGTCATATCGTAGCGGTGCTTAGGCGAAGCCCTGCGTCGGTAGAATATCATCACCGTCATCACGCCGTCGTGCTGACGAAACTCTCCCTCAACACTCGTCTGGATCAGAGCTCGAGGGACGTCACCGAGTTGAACGTGTCAGAACTCGGAGGTGCCGTACGTTCGGTACTTGGATCGGTCGGATCGGGAAGACGTACGACTACTTCCTCTACGTTGTGTCAACGCTTCCGTTGCCGGTCTATGAGGGTACGTAGACAACACTGTCCCCTCTCGTTGCTATGCATCACCATGATCTTGCGTGTGCGTAGGAAATTTTTTGAAATTACTACGTTCCCCAACAGTGGCATCCGAGCCAGGTTTTATGCGTTGATGTTATGCACGAGTAGAACACAAGTGAGTTGTGGGCGATATGAGTCATACTGCTTACCAGCATGTCATACTTTGGTTCGGCGGTATTGTTGGATGAAGCGGCCCGGACCGACATTACGCGTACGCTTACGCGAGACTGGTTTCACCGCCGTGCTTTGCACACAGGTGGCTGGCGGGTGTCAGTTTCTCCAACTTTAGTTGAACCGAGTGTGGCTACGCCCGGTCCTTGCGAAGGTTAAAACAGCACCAACTTGACAAACTATCATTGTGGTTTTGTTGCCTAGGTAAGAACGGTTCTTGCTAAGCCCGTAGCAGCCACGTAAAACTTGCAACAACAAAGTAGAGGACGTCTAACTTGTTTTTGCAGGGCATGTTGTGATGTGATATGGTCAAGACATGATGCTATATTTTATTGTATGAGATGATCATGTTTTGTAACCAAGTTATCGGCAACTGGCAGGAGCCATATGGTTGTCGCTTTATTGTATGCAATGCAATCGTCGTGTAATGCTTTACTTTATCACTAAGCGGTAGCGATAATCGTTGAAGCATAAGATTGGCGAGACGACAACGATGCCACGATGGAGATCAAGGTGTCACGCCGGTGACGATGGTGATCATGACGGTACTTCGGAGATGGAGATCACAAGTACAAGATGATGATGGCCATATCATATCACTTATATTGATTGCATGTGATGTTTATCTTTTATGCATCTTATCTTGCTTTAATTGACGGTAGCATTATAAGATGATCTCTCATAAATTTCAAGATAAAAGTGTTCTCCCTGAGTATGCACCATTGCCAAAATTCATCGTGCCCATACACCACGTGATGATCGGGTGTGATAAGCTCTACGTCCATCTACAATGGGTGCAAGCCAGTTTTGCACACGCAGAATACTCAGGTTAAACTTGACGAGCCTAGCATATGCAGATATGGCCTCGAAACACTGAGACCGAAAGGTCGAGCGTGAATCATATAGTAGATATGATCAACATATTGATGTTCACCATTGAAAGCTACTCCATTTCACGTGATGATCGGTTATGGTTTAGTTGATTTGGATCACGTGATCACTTAGAAGATTAGAGGGATGTCTTTCTAAGTGGGAGTTCTTAAGTAATATGATTAATTGAACTTAAATTTATCATGAACTTAGTACCTGATAGTATCTTGCTTGTCTATGTTTGATTGTAGATAGATGGCCCGTGCTGTTGTTCCGTTGAATTTTAATGCGTTCCTTGAGAAAGCAAAGTTGAAAGATGATGGTAGCAATTACACGAACTGGGTCCATAACTTGAGGATTATTCTCATTGCTGGACAGAAGAATTACGTCCTGGAAGCACCGCTGGGTGCCAGGCCTACTGCTGGAGCAACACCAGATGTTATGAACGTCTGGCAGAGCAAAGCTGATGACTACTCGATAGTTCAGTGTGCCATGCTTTACGGCTTAGAATCGGGACTTCAACGACGTTTTGAACGTCATGGAGCATATGAGATGTTCCAGGAGTTGAAGTTAATATTTCAAGCAAATGCCCAGATTGAGAGATATGAAGTCTCCAATAAGTTCTATAGCTGCAAGATGGAGGAGAATAGTTCTTTCAGTGAACATATACTCAAAATGTCTGGGTATCATAATCACTTGACTCAACTAGGAGTTAATCTTCCTGATGATAGTGTCATTGACAGAGTTCTTCAATCACTGCCACCAAGCTACAAGAGCTTCGTGATGAACTATAACATGCAAGGGATGGATAAGACGATTCCCGAGCTCTTCGCAATGCTAAAAGCTGCGGAGGTAGAAATCAAGAAGGAGCATCAAGTGTTGATGGTCAACAAGACCGCCAGTTTCAAGAAAAAAGGCAAAGGGAAGAAGGGGAACTTCAAGAAGAACAGCAAGCAAGTTGCTGCTCAGGAGAAGAAACCCAAATGTGGACCTAAGCCTGAAACTGAGTGCTTCTACTGCAAGCAGACTGGACACTGGAAGCGGAACTGCACCAAGTATTTGGCGGATAAGAAGGATGGCAAGGTGAACAAAGGTATATGTGATATACATGTTATTGATGTGTACCTTACTAGAGCTCGGAGTAGCACCTGGGTATTTGATACTGGTTTTGTTGCTAATATTTGCAACTCGAAACAGGGACTACAGATTAAGCGAACACTGGCAAAGGACGAGGTGACGATGCGCGTGGGAAATGGTTCCAAAGTCGACGTGATCGCAGTCGGCATGCTATCTCTACATCTACCTTCGGGAATAGTATTAGACCTAAATAATTGTTATTTGGTGCCAGCATTAAGCATGAACATTATATCTGGATCTTGTTTGATGCGAGACGGTTATTCATTTAAATCAGAGAATAATGGTTGTTCTATTTATATGAGTAATACCTTTTATGGTCGTGCACCCTTGAAGAGTGGTCTATTTTTGATGAATCTCGATAGTAGTGATACACATATTCATAATGTTGAAGCCAAAAGATGCAGAGTTGATAATGATAGTGCAACTTATCTGTGGCACTGCCGTTTAGGTCATATCGGTGTAAAGCGCATGAAGAAACTCCGTACTGATGGACTTTTGGAATCACTTGATTATGAATCACTTGGTACTTGTGAACCGTGCCTCATGGGCAAGATGACTAAAACGACGTTCTCCGGTACTATGGAGAGAGCAACAGATTTGTTGGAAATCATACATACAGATGTATGTGGTCCGATGAATGTTGAGGCTCGTGGCGGATATCGTTATTTTCTCACCTTCACAGATGATTTAAGCAGATATGGGTATATCTACTTAATGAAGCATAAGTCTGAAACATTTGAAAAGTTCAAAGAATTTCAGAGTGAAGTTGAAAATCATCATAACAAGAAAATAAAGTTTCTACAATCTGATCATGAAGGAGAATATTTGAGTTACGAGTTTGGTCTACATTTGAAACAATGCGGAATAGTTTCGCAACTCACGCCACCCGGAACACCACAGCGTAATGGTGTGTCCGAACGTCGTAATCGTACTTTATTAGATATGGTGCGATCTATGATGTCTCTTACTGATTTACCGCTATCGTTTTGGGGTTATGATTTAGAGACGGCTGCATTCATGTTAAATAGGGCACCATCGAAATCCGTTGAAATGACGCCTTATGAACTGTGGTTTGGCAAGAAACCAAAGTTGTCATTTCTAAAAGTTTGGGGCTGCGATGCTTATGTGAAAAAGCTTCAACCTGATAAGCTCGAACCCAAATCGGAGAAATGTGTCTTCATAGGATACCCAAAGGAGACTGTTGGGTACACCTTTTATCACAGATCCGAAGGCAAGACATTCGTTGCTAAGAATGGATCCTTTCTAGAGAAGGAGTTTCTCTCGAAAGAAGTGAATGGGAGGAAAGTAGAACTTGATGAGGTAACTGTACCTGCTCCCTTATTGGAAAGTAGTACAACACAGAAACCAGTTTCTGTGACACCTATACCAATTAGTGAGGAAGCTAATGATAATGATCATGAAACTTCAGATCAAGTTACTACCGAACCTCGTAGATCAACCAGAGTAAGATCCGCACCAGAGTGGTACGGTAATCCTGTTCTGGAAGTCATGCTACTAGATCATGATGAACCTACGAACTATGAAGAAGCGATGGTGAGCCCAGATTCCGCAAAATGGCTAGAAGCCATGAAATCTGAGATGGGAACCATGTATGAGAACAAAGTGTGGACTTTGGTTGACTTGCCCGTTGATCGGCAAGCAATTGAGAATAAATGGATCTTCAAGAAGAAGACTGACGCTGACGGTAATGTTACTGTCTACAAAGCTCGACTTGTTGCGAAAGGTTTTCGACAAGTTCAAGGGATTGACTACGATGAGACCTTCTCACCCGTAGCGATGCTTAAGTCTGTCCGAATCATGTTAGCGATTGCCGCATTTTATGATTATGAAATTTGGCAGATGGATGTCAAAACTGCATTCCTGAATGGATTTCTGGAAGAAGAGTTGTATATGATGCAACCAGAAGGTTTTGTCGATCCAAAGGGAGCTAACAAAGTGTGCAAGCTCCAGCGATCCATTTATGGACTGGTGCAAGCCTCTCGGAGTTGGAATAAACGCTTTGATAGTGTGATCAAAGCATTTGGTTTTGTACAGACTTTTGGAGAAGCCTGTATTTACAAGAAAGTGAGTGGGAACTCTGTAGCATTTCTGATATTATATGTGGATGACATATTACTGATTGGAAATGATATAGAATTTCCGGATAGCATAAAGGGATACTTGAATAAGAGTTTTTTGAAAGACCTCAGTGAAGCTGCTTACATATTGGGCATTAAGATCTATAGAGATAAATCAAGACGCTTAATTGGACTTTCACAAAGCACATACCTTGACAAAGTTTTGAAGAAGTTCAAAATGGATCAAGCAAAGAAAGGGTTCTTGCCTATGTTACAAGGTGTGAAGTTGAGTAAGACTCAATGTCCGACCACCGCAGAAGATAGAGAGAACATGAAAGATGTTCCCTATGATTCAGCCATAGGCTCTATCATGTATGCAATGTTGTGTACCAGACCTGATGTGTGCCTTGCTATAAGTCTAGCAGGGAGGTAACAAAGTAATCCAGGAGTGGATCACTGGACAGCGGTCAAGAACATCCTGAAGTACCTGAAAAGGACTAAGGATATGTTTCTCGTATATGGAGGTGACAAAGAGCTCATCGTAAATGGTTACGTTGATGCAAGCTTTGACACTGATCCGGACGATTCTAAATCGCAAACCGGATACGTGTTTATATTGAACGGTGGAGCAGTCAATTGGTGCAGTTCTAAACAAAGCGTCGTGGCGGGATCTACATGTGAAGCGGAGTACATAGCTGCTTCGGAAGTAGCAAATGAAGGAGTCTGGATGAAGGAGTTCATATCCGATCTAGGTGTCATACCTAGTGCATCGGGTCCAATGAAAATCTTTTGTGACAATACTGGTGTAATTGCCTTGGCGAAGGAATCCAGATTTCACAAGAGAACCAAGTACATCAAGAGACGCTTCAATTCCATTCCGGATTTAGTCCAAGTGGGAGACATAGAAATTTGCAAGATACATACGGATCTAAATGTTGCAGACCCGCTGACTAAGCCTCTTCCACGAGCAAAACATGATAAGCACCAAGGCTCTATGGGTGTTAGAATCATTACTATGTAATCTAGATTATTGACTCTAGTGCAAGTGGGAGACTGAAGGAAATATGCCCTAGAGGCAATTATTTATTTCCTTATATCATGATAAATGTTTATTATTCATGCTAGAATTGTATTAACCGGAAACATAATACATGTGTGAATACATAGACAAACAGAGTGTCACTAGTATGCCTCTACTTGACTAGCTCGTTGATCGAAGATGGTTATGTTTCCTAACCATAGACATGAGTTGTCATTTGATTAACGGGATCACATCATTAGGAGAATGATGTGATTGACTTGACCCATTCCGTTAGCTTAGCACTTGATCGTTTAGTTTGTTGCTATTGCTTTCTTCATAACTTATACATGTTCCTATGACTATGAGATTATGCAACTCCCGTTTACCGGAGGAACACTTTGTGTGCTACCAAACGTCACAACGTAACTGGGTGATTATAAAAGTGCTCTACATGTGTCTCCGAAGGTACTTGTTGGGTTGGCGTATTTCGAGATTAGGATTTGTCACTCTGATTGTCGGAGAGGTATCTCTGGGCCCACTCGGTAATGCACATCACTTAAGCCTTGCAAGCATTGCAACTAATGAGTTAGTTGCGGAATGATGTATTATGGAACGAGTAAAGAGACTTGCCGGTAACGAGATTGAACTAGGTATTGGAATACCAATGATCGAATCTCGGGCAAGTAACATTCCGATGACAAAGGGAACAACGTATGTTGTTATGCGGTGTGACCGATAAAAGATCTTTGTAGAATATGTAGGAACCAATATGAGCATTCAGGTTCCGCTATTGGTTATTGACCGGAGACGTGTCTCGGTCATGTCTACATAGTTCTCGAACCCGTAGGGTCCGCACGCTTAAAGTTCGGTGACGATCGTAATTGGGTTTTTTATGTTTTGATGTACGGAAGGTTGTTCGGAGTCCTGGATGTGATCACGGACATGACGAGGAGTCTCGAAATGGTTGAGACATAAATATTGATATATTGGAAGCCTATATTTGGATATCGAAATCATTCCAGGTGAAATCGGGATTTTACCGGAGTACCGGGGGGTTACCGGAACCACCCCCCCCCCCCGGGTTAATGGGCCTACATGGGCCCTAAGGGAGAAGAGGAGGGCCGGCCAGGGCAGGCCGCGCGCCCCTCCCCCCTAGTCCGAATAGGACAAGGAAGGGGGGGCAGCGCCCCCCTTTCCTCTTTCCCCCTTCCCCTTTCCTTCTCCAATGGGAGTAGGACTCCTCCAGGCGCACCCCTAGGGGCCGGCCACACCTCCCCCCTCCCTCCTTTATATACGGGGGCAAGGGGGCACCCCATGACACACAAGTTGATCTTCGTGATCGTTCCTTAGCCGTGTGCGGTGCCCCCTTCCACCATATTCCACCTCGGTCATATCGTAGCGATGCTTAGGCGAAGCCCTGCGTCGGTAGAACATCATCACCGTCATCACGCCATCGTGCTGACGAAACTCTCCCTCAACACTCGGCTGGATCGGAGCTCGAGGGACGTCACCGAGTTGAACGTGTGCAGAACTCGGAGGTGTCGTACGTTCGGTACTTGGATCGGTCGGAACGGGAAGACGTACGACCACTTCCTCTACGTTGTGTCAACACTTCCGTTGCCGGTCTACGAGGGTACGTAGACAACACTCTCCCCTCTCGTTGCTATGCATCACCATGATCTTGCGTGTGCGTAGGAAATTTTTTGAAATTACTACGTTCCCCAACACGTAGCACATATGCCAATCCTTCCTACTCAAGTTAGGTCCCTCTTTGCAGCCCTAGTTCAAATTCCCTTGCTTCCTTCCTTGTATATTCCTTCCAGCCCACACACAAATCATTGTTACTTCTTTTAGAACACAGCTAGTTGTTTCTTTCCTTGCAGCCTACACACACAATCCTTCCTACTCAAGTTAATTCTTTTCTTTTAGCCCACACATATGTCCCTCTTTGCAGCCCTAGAATTCATCTTCTTGCTTCCTTCCTTGGATGTTCCTTCCAGCCCACATACACACGATCCTTCGTAGTCAAGCCAATTCTTTCAGCCCACTTGTCCCTCTTTGCATGGTGCAACACATCCACAATCCATCATTCTTTTCAACGGTTTGATCACCCTCTTGTCCGTTGTCACCTTTCTTTTTTCTAGCTTTCTTGTTGATATTACAACCAACTTTGTGGATCTATATAAACTGGTGGAAATTGTCTTAAAGAAACGAGATGGGATTGTTTCACATGAAATATCAATGCTTTACAGCCTATTGGACTGGAGATTACGTTTTTCGTATGTGGCTCGCGGCCCAAAAAAAGGCCTAGCAATGATTATTTGATGGTCAAATAGGCCCATCGATTTGATTAAAAAAGGGCCATGCAAGTAACCTTTAATACTATTTAGAAATGCATCATGTCTATTCATGAACATGTGATAGCTCAGTTGGTTAACTTAGGTAAGTCCGACATGAGAGGTCATGGGTTCGAATCTACCCTCTGGCATATATTTTTTCCCATGATTTTAGGGCGCGTCGGCGGGCTGCGGGTTGAATACCTAAAATAGCAAGGACTTCTATGCAAAATTGCTGACGGTGAACGAGCAAAGGCAATCTGTACTTTATTAGTAGGTATAAATATAGATGTTGTTATGGGCAAATATTATGTGGATTGTCGAAATACTCGTGTATAGTTATCGATTCTAAATCTAGATATTACCACAACCAACCATTGTAACTACATCACTACTATCATGGTGATTGCAACCTTGCACACTAGACAAATTGTAGCATGGGCAGCTGATAATTGTGGTTGTCTCATATTGCTAACAATTGGACGGGCAATTGGGTAAGTACATAATCTCTATATTGAAATTGTAGCATGTGAAGACAGGTCACTATAGTTGTCTCATGTTGGTAATAATAGTATGCACAGTTGGTAACTATAGTTGTCTCGTGTTGTAACTATAGAGTTAGCAGCTAGTAACTACATAGTTAACATGTTGGTAACTGTAGCACGGGCTACTGGTAACTATAATTGTGTCATAATGGTCGAGAAAAGTTTTTGATGTCTATATTTGTCTACTATAGTTGTCTCATGTTTATAATTATAGCAAGAACAACTGGGTACTGCATAATCGCTATGTTGATAATTATAGCGTGGACAACTAGTAACTAATAGTTGTCTCGTGTTGATAACTACATCACAGGCACTATAATTGTATCATGTACGTAACTATAGAACCGACGGTTGGTGACTGCATAATTGGCATGAGGGTAACTATAGCATGAATAACTGGTAACTATGTGTCTTATATTGCTAACTATATCACGAATAATTGGGCAACTACATAATCGCTATGTTGGTAACTATTGTTGTTCGTTGGTAACTATATGACAGACAACTCATAATTATAGTTGTATCATGCTAGTAACTATATTGAGGATAGCTAACAATTGTAATTGTCTCATGTTGGCATAGGCAGCATGATAATTATATAATTGACATGTTAGTAATCGTAGTGTGGGCTGCTAGTAACTAAGTTACCCATGCTATAGTTATCACTAGGTGTGAGACACCCTCCCATTGATGGCAGCAGTTGCGTCGTGTAGCAGTTGCGTCGTGCAAGATACCGCATCTGCCCTTCACTTTTTTTCCACCATTGTTGTATCCTAAGTGGACCAAGCCCTCAGCGTGTCGTTCTCTTGTCGGTAAGCCACCCATCATGTTAATGGTGCAATAAATAAACACATGAAAATAAAACAATGAGATTTTTATTTGGGCTAAAAAAATCAAGGGAAAATAGCATTTATATTGTAGTAATAACAATGGGCCAAAATGTTAGTTTTCATCTACGGGTTGTTATCAGGTCATGCGTGGCTTCATGTAGGCTCAAATCCCCCGTCGCCAATATTTTATCTTACAAACCGCTAATCCCACTTAGTCTTCACAATCAAAGTTATCTCTACGAGAACACAATATTAGATTTCATGTGTACGTGTCAACAGGAAAAAAATCACCATTGAAGTTGTCGCATGGTGAGTTGTCATGACAATGACATCGAAGTTGCCACGTGATAACTTTGGTACAACAAAATGACAACTTTAATAATTATGAGATGGCAACTTTGGAGCCCGAAACTTTCTACAAAGTCCTCAACAATACAAAGCTAATGGTGAAAATGTTTAAAGTCGACCAAGCAATTTAATCTACAGATCGTTTTTTTTTCACTATGGTCACTTACATGCATGAATATGCTGCTCCACTCTGATTGAGCTTCTCACGTTAGAGGACATGAGCTAGCCTTATCATGAAATTAAGATCTTATGTAAAAATCATACATGGATTTTTACTAGTCCACCTAGTTCAACTAAATTTTGCAAACTGCTTTGGTAGTTCTCAGAACAACTAAGGGAATAGCTGGTCAAGAAAAGACATGTTTAACAAGCTGGATCTGAAACAATTTAAAGCAACAAGCAGAAATATTTTCATTAAAAAAATAGCATGCTCTATTTGAACTGAAGCACATCGAGTCAGAAGAATTACAATAGCTAAACTAGAAATAATACCATATGAAATATTATAGTTCCAAAGTTAACCTAATAATGAAACAAAAGACTAAAGTAGACAAAACAGTTGCCATCCAAAAAGAATTGTGCTTTCACATATCGCAAGACACGAGACTACCGCCAAATGACATTTCGCATCAACCAATTGTTCCCCATGAAACGGAGGGTAAATTTTGAAGCAAATTGACCAATTTCTGATGAAGTGTGCGCGTGCAGTTAGACAATGGTGCCCATTTGTACAGTGATTGGCCACAATGGAAGGCAAAATAGTACACTTGCTTATTGTACAGCAGTTTGCTTCGAAGTTGCTTGTGGCTGATGAGCACTTGAAGCAAAGATGATTGCCTGTCTTCTGAGGGGTCTGACTAATAATTGCTCGTCAGCTATGCCATTTCAGTCCATGAGATACGCTGCCACTTCACTCTTTTGCTTCTGCTGCGCCAGTTTTAGCTTCAACATCCACGGCAGATACTTCCTTGCTTGGTACCTCCACGACTGCATCAGCTTTCACTCCAACATCCCCGACTGCATCAGTTTCCACGACTGTATCAGTTTTCATTTCAGTATACACGACTGCATCAGTCTTGGTCGGTACCTCCACATCTTCGTTACGGACAGCTTGCTCAGAAGATAATGCCGAGCCAGCCAAATCACTCCCATTGACATCAGGATCGGGTGAAGCTTCAGAGATAGGATTGTCCAAATCAGATGAGCCAGCTGGTTTATCAACTGTTCTCTCTGCCTGTGTCTCAGTAGCTGGGACTGAAGATTCAGCTGCTTCAGAGGCAGCTTCGTCTGTGCTAGCTTCAGTACCATGAAATGAAACATCCGGATGCCGCTCAGTACCTTCTGCACTTTCTAGTTGCTCATTCTCAGTGCTCAAATTTGTCTGTTTGGTACATTCTGCAGCATCTTCTGCCTCCTTAGCAGGACCATTTCCAAGACCCAAAGTTTCCATTTGATCCTCAGTGCCAATTGCTTCACCATCATCAGCTTCCTCGGTGTCTGGGGAAGCCTCCTCAGAGTTGGGTGAGGACGAAGGAACAGAGGCAGCTAAACGGTCATTGATACCTCTCTCTCCATCAAACGTGAACCAATTCGAATTTGTAAAGAGGGAACTGCTTTTAAACACACAATACATTGCCAATGAGTTACCTCCTACAAGAGAAAAAATCAAGTGCTGGAGTACAATTTAAGATAGCAAATTACCCGTCTGGATCATCTCCCAGACGCAGGGAAGATATTACAACCTCAGCTGATTCGTCATCAAAATAGACATCCTGAAAGGCAAATATAAGAGATTACTATACTCAAAAGAAAACAATATACTCCCTCCATTTCTAAATATAAGTCTTTTCAGAGATTTCAATACAAACTACATACGGATGTATGTAGACATATTTTAGTGTAGATTCACTCATTTTGCTTCGTATGTAGTCCCTTATTGGAATCTCTAAAAAGACTTATATTTAGGAATGGAGGGAGTACTTGTCGGTGCATTAATACATTCGTGGATAAACTAACCATAATGTTGTTTCCAAACAAACTTAAAACAACACGGCAGTTCATACTTTATAGTCGGCTTTTTCTACATACAGTTTATTGCAGTGAACATTTTTTTAGGAAAGCCTCGACATTTAATCGCAGTGAATGCTAGAATCGTGTGCAAATAACAAGAGAACAATAGGTTACTTAAATATACCTCATCATCACGTTCAAGTGACCCTTGTGCCTGCATTAATGATCAGCGTGTATTATTAACATGTCTGCACATACAATGCAGCAGTAGAAACAATAGCAGGATGCAGGGAATGAATATTTTGATAGTAGCGAACCATAAAATCTAACAAAAGTAGCACATTGGTATACCTCTTCAATGTCATCATTGCTGTATATCCCATAGCGGAATGCCTGGCTCAAGTTATTGGCCAGAGCTGCAACATCATAATCCCTGTCTCGGAAGTCATCATCATCACTATCCCTACCACGGTCATGAAGCGAGGTTGGGCGTCTGCAGCATACAAGTCCAGCGATACTTAGAGAAAATGAAAGCAAGATATAGCATGCTAAACAAGCAAAGAAAACCTACCCACAAGCCCAATGATAAACATTCTCCACCTCATTTCGCCTGACCAGAACATCTGTCTGCCATTCAACCCACTCACTGTTACCCTACTCAAACAAAAAATGCCAGGTCAAAATAAGGCATACAAAACTATAGAAAAATCACACTTACAAAGTATTGAGTGGATGCACAAATAGGAAAGATACCTGCAGGTGAGTCTGGATTGTGCTGTTACTATTTCCCAACTGAATGAGTTTATTGGCTATTCTTGTCATGTGACCAACATTCCCAATTTTTGAAGGGGTTTTCCCTTCAGACGGCACAGTAGGCTGCACACAAGAGGCAAAGCATGATGGGGCATTCTTGGTAGTATCAAGTCAAAGCTGTTATAGCATAATAAATATAACTTACCCCATTAGATTCTGTTGCCAAAGAAGAAAGCTTGTCGGCAGCAAGAATTTTACCAACAATGTCACAGTCATTAAGAACATGTTCGACAAGTTCTGTTCTTTTACCCTCCAGGCAAGAAACAATTATATTCTCGACATGATGGTGCAAAAAGTTGTTATAAGGGTACCTGTGGTTTAACAAACATATGAGATAGCCCTTTAAACGATGATGAAGCAAAAGGAAATAATATATCCATCTTACTCAAAGAATAAGTCAATGGAGCACTTTATTGCCGATTGGCTGATTAGCTCCTGTTCAGCAGTTTCACTGCCAACTGTCAGCAAAACAGAGATGAACTCCACAATCTGTAAAAAAAAGGGTATGTCCAGTTTAACACAAGCGAGCAGGAAATTACCAAGCCACTACAACATTGCCGAAATTTAAGAGCATGCAGTACTAAATAACACTAATACGTAATGTATGGCTCGGCAGAAAGAAATGATATACAAATAGCATTTGATCACACTAAGATCCAAGCATGCATGCATCTCGTCTACGTTTAAACCCCAGGTAACCACACCAAAATTAGAGTAGTAGGTCAGTCCAGACAACACTATGCACCTTTACAAAATACAAATAAAGTTAAAGACCATCTGGACAGGAAACAAAGAGCTCAAGGCTCAACAATAATCACTACAAGATTGAAATGACCAAATGGTCAACTGAAAGGATTTGCAACATCCAGTACCTTCAGTCGATGCTTCCCCAGAGGTGGGCGTAAACATCCATAAGTTGTAGGCAAAACATTTTCAGCAGCAGAGGTGTCCAATAAGTTCAGCAAATTACCTACAAAAGTATGTCAGC
The DNA here is from genome assembly GCF_056163025.1 of Triticum urartu. Taxonomy (NCBI): domain Eukaryota; kingdom Viridiplantae; phylum Streptophyta; class Magnoliopsida; order Poales; family Poaceae; genus Triticum; species Triticum urartu. Next base: position 374,594,732 of record NC_141875.1, read on the forward strand.
TATAACAATAAATCTCAAAACAAAATTAGATCTAGCAAACCATGACACACGGTGTAGTGTAGACAAGGTCTAGAATTGATTAAAGAAGGTTTTCCTAACAAAATCTTGCACAAAATACCCAACACTCACCTAGACTCTCGAGCATACCATCAACTGTCTCAGGACTGGCAGTGACCAATGCCCCATGGCTTACGTTGCTTCTGAATGCTTGATAGGAAGCTGATGCCAATCTTTTTGGGTCCAGTAAAGATATGCACACTGACAATGAATGAACCAGCACAGACTTGGGTCTTGATCCTTCAAGAGCATGGCAGAACAACCTCCCAACAAAACTGCAATTGCATAGAACAGAGCATAAATATTTCAGATCCAAAAAGGAAAACCAACAAGGAAACCTACTTGTAAATGTAGGGCTTTGTAACCATCTATGTAAAGCCTCTTAATATAAAATTAGTCATGGACTCTTTACAAGCATAAATTGGACATGGACTCTTTACAAGTAAAGGATTAGAAGAAATGCATGGATATTCTTTCTGTGCTTCTCACCACTACCAAAAAAAATGCACTTCCCTACTGAAAGGTTTTCCCCTTCCCAATAAAGATTAAAACTGTGACGGCAATAAAGTTCTAAGATTGAGACCTTGGACTGCATATCTTTGAAGCGAGAGATGGAGGTGCACATCGAGTCACAGCACAAAGAATTTCGGCAGCATTGGCATGCACTTCAGGAGAGTCCTGCTTGGCAATATTACAGTATGTCAAATTTCTGCTAGTAACATTTCAATTAAAGTTTTTCAGTGAGAAACTGAATATTGTTATTTAGGAGGCTTATGTTTATATAGGTAAAAAATATCTCAAGACAAAATGTTTCTCAAATGAAATGCTAGGTTTGTATGCAATTATGTCTCAGAAAATACAAGCAGATATATGCAAAGGCGACAAGGCAAGATAAACAAATAAATGCATTTCCCTAGTGCTATATATTTCCCCAACTCACCGATGAGCTAAATTTATCTGCGATCATTCCAAGAACATCTGTATTTTCTAACCACTGCATTGTATCAGCATAGTTTGAATATATGGTCTCATCAGCACCAATCAGGCGTATCAGCACCTGAAGAATTCCAGGGGCAGCAGCGTCAACCAACTGTAGCAGCCGAAACATCAATCCACTAAATGTAATAATAATTATCAATAACATCTTACCTCCATTACAGATGTGATGCCAATCAGGTCAACAAGTTGGACAACAATCTCTGGATGCTCCTATTAAAAAATGAGTGTGTTGTAATCCATTGAAATATTCAAGAATCAAGCTTGTCGGATGAAATTTGTGACCACAGAAGAAAATTGTTCGCGTGAAAGCTAGACCCAGCGCAAAATACTGTATTAGCTTTCCTTGATTAACCAAACCGCCCAAATATTCAAAGAAAGTACACTAAATGGACATATACCCCATAAGTTTAAGTGCGAATTAATAAACTGTTCCTTGTTTATACAAGGGCAAGGAATACCTGAACATAATTCATTAGTGGGGCAGTCTTCCGCAGCATCAAACAAATTACCACCTACAACAAATAAGTAAATCAAACAGACTTCAGCCTTGTAATAAATATGACAGCAACTACAAGATGAAATCTCAACATCAGATTAACAAAAGGCAAGACCAAGCCTCAGCAGGGAACTTTTACAACGAATTTATGCCATGATGCGGATATAAATAATCCAAATAAAATGAAATACCTTACTGAAGTAACCAGATAATAATGTGCTGTGTGGATGATCAGGTTTCACAAATGAGAAAAGCAAATCCATTAACTGTAATGCAGAAGATTAAGAGAGAAAAAATTAGCTAGAATGGTTGTAATGAAACATATCTGACAAAGATGTCAAAAGGACAAGAAAGCTTTTACTCTAACCTCTTCATCTTCTACTAGGGTCCTCAAAATGACATCGATTTCACAAGTAAATATCTCACAAGCAATGAAAGGGAACCTGCAAGGAATGGGTGAATTTATACAAAGGAGGAAACTCAACCCTTGACATATAAAGGTAATGAATATTAATGACCAATGGCATACTTGAAAGAGCGCTTTTTTTCAGCGTCATCCGGAACTTCTTCAACAACATAACGAAGCAATTGCTCCACCTGGGCCTTGTCACGCAGGCTACACAAAATATTTCAAGCATTATAGGCTGGGAAATACCAATAGCATAAGTTGAAGGAACACTGGATGCCATAACAGTCAAGAAACTGAAGGCCAACATAGGTATTTACTATATCACTCATTCACAACCAGATGATCTATACGAAAACTCAACGTGCCAATTTGGTTTGACAGTACAAAATACTAGTTTAATAACTTGTATTTGCTCAGAAGGCATCAGATTCACTTCTTTGCAGGTTAATATAGATAAAAACTAGGCATCTATTTGGAGAGGAAATGGAAAGTGGGAATAGAAACAGTTTACCCTCAAGATGAGCATACTCAGAAAATAGTGATCCTTGCTTGTAAACAAAAGAACTATATGAACCATCTATTTAGAAGAAAGCACTACTGCCAGCATTAGTGCCAAAAACAAACTACAAATTCTGGGCAGATTTTCTTCCTATGATGGGATTAAAACAGCAACTATTAAGTGCAAAAACAATTGTACTTGTCTCATATATGTAGACTGGTTCATAATTTCCTTAACTTAATAAGCGACTGCGTTTCCTTTACAACGGTTACAGCTATCTCAAGAGAAAAGTATAAAATTCTTCTTTGTTACTCTACTAGTACACGGTATGAAAATGAATAGTAAGGTTATACAATAAATTAAACATGCCACGCATGTAAACCTCAAGCTAAAAACAGAAGCTCGAGGAAATTACAAATTTATGAGTCGGGTGTTCAGTGCTTTGCACTCTTGAATAATTTCATCCTCATCAAGAAGTTCTTCAAGTGTAAAATTTTCCTTGTCTAGGATTGTATCCACCTGAAACAATAATATATTAAGTTAGGTATAAGTTGATTCATAACCTTTGTTTCTACAATACTATGAAAATATATTAAGATATCATTGAGGATAAAAAATTATTTACATTGACCATGGAATAATATTATAATTATCATTATTATTCATGATTCATGTGGGCCATGAGATGGAATGATGGAGCCATTTAGTAAAATTATCAGACAATTCTGGGTACAGCTGAGTTTGGATGATTGAACACAAGATTTTTTTGAAGGCAACTGAACACAATATCAACGAATAGAATTGGAATTAGAAAGGCACTTCGTTTTGCTCAAACATGGTATTATCTCAGAAGAAAATCAGTAGAGGCCAAGTAACTCATAAGAATGGAAAAAAGGGGAGGAACAGCTACACTGGCACACTGTTCCAGCCACAACACAGAAGTTCTTCATAAAACAGCGTAAGTACCCAACTCATATGAATCTTCAGTTTACGATGCTAATCAAATAGTATCACACATCAGATCAGGGATTCAGTTTTAGAAACACAGCAGCTTTGCCATATGCATCCCCGTTTACACAACGATCCGAGTCATTCCCAGGGCTAACTTGCATGCAAAACATAACCAAATCCGAACCCAAGGCATTTACTCCATCCCTGCAACCCGCCCCAATCACGAGAACAGCACATGCACGAGCTCGCCAATGCAAAATCACACAACTCGCAGTCACAGCGCACCCGGGAACAAAATAAGAGCAAGCGAGCATTACAACCCACAAACAAGTGCCGCACCCAATCCACAGTGTCAATCTAAACAAACGGGTCCACGACCAAGCTCGCAGCCACCGCAGCACATATGGACGGGCGAACGAACCAATCTGAGAGAGCGGAGGGGGATTGGGGGAGCTACGAGCAGGGAACTCACGGGCGAGGCCGCGGAGAGACCGGTCATGCGCCAGAACATGGTGGCGGCGGCGGTGGATCTAGGGTTTCCGACCCCGGGGAGCGCGAGTCCGCGGCCGAATCCGCGCGAATCCGGGCGGCGGCGGCCGGATTGGGCGGCCGGGGGAGGAGGGTGGATCGGGAGAGGGGCGAGCGGATCGAATTGGGATCGCGGGGGGTGGGAGGCGCACGAGAGGAGGAAAAAACAGCACGCTTTTCTATTTGGGCTTTCCTTGGGTTTGATTTGGCTTGGAGATGGGGGATTGGAGCTGAGGGGCGCTGTTACTTTTGGCGACGAGCGCAGATGGCGATGGGTCGAATTATTTGCTCACTTGTGTTGTTAAAATAAAAAAGAAATAGGAAAATCTGAACCATGGACTCGTTTCAAAACTGATCTATATAGTGGTAATGGTTCAACCTTCACTTCCCCGTGCGTGACGATTTCACCCACGATTTGAACTCCTCGCATACTAATGAAGAAATAAGCGAGAAAACAACTGCTCCATCGTCTCCATCTTTGGCTCCCCTTCTTTATCGGCCACACGCTCCGACCCTCATTTTTGTTTCTTCCCTCTTGTGGGCGATCTTTTCTTGCTCCTCTGCCTCTGTGAAGGAGATCAATCGACGTGGCCAGTGCAGATTGCAAGCCCCGGCACCATGGTCGCTAGAGTTGTGCGACTTGGAGGACCTCCTAGCACCGGGGAGGCGCGAGTACTCTCGAGTTGGTCATCGCTTGCATGAATCGCCAATACACGGTCCACCAACATCTGTCGTCACCCTCGCTCAGCGCAAGCCCCTACACACGTCTCAAGAGAGGAGTCATTAGAAAATGTCGGGGAAGCAATCACCTGAGAATGAGAGCACAACGACAGTGCTAATTTTTGTATGTCTCTTCACATTGGTTTGTCGTAATTCCCCTCTCTCTCTCTCTCTCTTTGTGTGTGTGTGTGCGTGAGGAACACACATCACATAGATAAAGGAGAAGAGGAATCAGAGCATCTCGGTCATGATCTATCTCCACCTGGTGATTGACATTCATCCAGTCCGACATCCTGGCTAGCTGCAATTAATTGTCGGGTGTCTCGATCGATCTTCCTTGATTTGGCCGATAGGGGTCAGGACGGACAAGCGGGGTGATGTTCTTGGCATGCTGCTATAATGATGTGGGCATGCTCATTGATCCAGACACCATCTACCACACCCATCCCGACTGTCAGGACGCCCCCAAGTCACACTTCAAGCCCCAAACACATAATCTTCTCTTCCCCCGACCCTCCCGGCTCGCTCCCACGAGCGACTGGAGGGAACCCTAGCCGCATGTCGGGGGGTGACCCCCAAGTAGGCCCAAGACGCCAAACAACGCTTCAAAACATTGCCAGGGGAGTGCTCCATGGCTGGAATCTACTTGGTTGGAATCTGGTTGGCTGGAACCTAGCTGGCTGGAATCTGGCCGGGTTCAGCTTGGCCGGGTGGAGCCGTCCGGGTGGAGCCCGTCTGGATAGAGCCGTCCGGGTGGAGCCCGTTCGGCTGGAATCCAGCCAAGTCAACTGAGACGTCATGTCGGACCTGCACAAATGGGACGCCCATGCTCTACAGTGGAGCACTATAGATGAGCGGTTGGCACTATAAATGAGCAGCTGGCACTGTTCATGCATCATGTGACACTTCAACGATGTAGTTAGGCCAGGTGGGCCACCCCTTGTCTACTAGGCACCCCTTTATAAGGTGGCCTAGGGAGCCCATTTTCCCTGACGCTCACACCATCAGGCTCTCACGCCACACACACACACACACACATGAGGCAGAGAAGAGGAGCGCTCTCAGCCTCCTTTTTCCTCCTCTATACAACTCTAGGAGCAACCCTGTACTGCCATATACACCACATATAAACACCAAACATGCAGGACTAGGGTTGTTACCTCCCACGGAGGGCCCCGAACCTGGTTAAATCACCGCGTGTTGTTTGCCCAATCCCATCCCGGATCTCTGTTGCAGCCTTGCCCTCACCTCAAGCCACCATGTGGCATCTGCCGTGACGCGACTCTCCCCGCGAGAACACCACGACAGTTGGCGCCCACCGTGGGGCTCGCTGTTGCTGGAACCGCTGTCCGGGCAGGACCCTTTTGTCGTCATCATCGCAATGTCGCCGTCATCTCTCCGACAGCTCTCGGGGGTTCGACATCGACTCGCCCCCGGGGGCAGCCGCGCATGATGGCGCGTCCTCGCCGGCAGCCTTGACACCGCCTGCCTCGCCCTCGTCCCCGAGGATACTCTGCACCATGACTTCGTGCCTGAGCCCAGCGTGCATCCTCGCTCCTGCTCACCGTGCTCGGAGCCTTGTACATTAACCAGACACGCATCAGACAATGGCCAGACACAAGCCAGATAATCCCCATACATGCCCCAAATAATTGTCAGATAATCCTCGTATAATCCCCATACACTCCTCGTATACTACTCAGACACGAGCCATACACTAGCCAGACTGTGGTAAGATACTACCCATACAGTACCCAGATAATGTCCATACACCGCCCAGACAATGGTGTGTCTTGTAGCTAACACCTACGTTGCGTTGTGCCTCGTGCATCTCCGGCCGTCCCCGCTGCCTGGCCGCGTCCGGCCTCATCCCGCGCCTCCAGCTCCTCTCTCGCGTGTCGTTCGCGGCGCTGCTGCCTCGCCTTCTCTCGCATACGCCCACAGCTCACCCGAGCCGCCAGCTCGGCCGCACGCATCGCCTCATCCTCCTGTGATGTCTACTACACAACTTGTTCTTGTAGACTCGTGTTGGGCCTCCAAGCGTGGAGTTTTGTAGGACAGTAGCAAATTTCCCTCAAGTGGATGACCTAAGATTTATCGATCCGTGGGAGGCGTAGGATGAAGATGGCCTCTCTCAAACAACCCTCAACCAAATAACAAAAAGTCTCTTGTGTCTCCAACACACAAAATACAATGGTAAATTGTATAGGTGCGCTAGTTCGGCGGAGAGATGGTGATACAAGTGTAGTAGTGATAGTAGATATTGATTTTTGTAATAGTAACAATAAAAACAGCAAGGTAACGAGTAGCAAAAGTGAGCACAAACGGTACTGCGATGCTTGAAAATGAGGCCTAGGGTCCGTACTTTCGCTACTGCAATCTCTCAACAATGCTAATATAATTGGATCATATAAGCATCCATCAACGTGCGATGAAGAATCACTCCAAAGTTTTTATCTAGCAGAAAACATAAGATGAAATTGTTTGTAGGGTACGAAACCACCTCAAAGCTATTCTTTCCAATCAATCTATCCTAGGGTTTATACCAAAATAACACCAAGTTATTCTTTCTGATCGATCTATCCAAGAGTTCGTACTAAAACAACACCATATGATACACATCAACCAACTCTAATGTCACCTAGATACTCCAATGTCACCGCGAGTATCCGTGAGTTGATTATACAATATGCATCAAACATTTTCAGATTCATAATACTCAATCCAACACAAAGAACCTCAAAGAGTGCCCCAAGATTTCTACTGGAGAAACAAAGACGAGAAAGTGCATCAACCCCTATGCATAGATTACCCCAATGTCACATCGGGAATCTGCGAGTTGAGTGCCAAAACGCACATCAAGTGAATCAATATGATACCCCATTGCCACCACGGGTTATCCATAGCAAGACATACATCAAGTGCTCTCAAATCCATAAAAATATTCAATCCGATAAAACGAAATCTCAAAGGGAAAACTAATTCATCACAACAAGATAGAGAGGGGAAAACACCATACGATCCAACTATATTAACAAAGTCCGCGATACATCAAGATTGTGCCATCTCAAGAACACGAGAAAGAGAGATTAAACACATAGCTACTAGTACAAACCCTCAGCCCCGAGGGTGGACTACTCCCTCCTTGATATGTTCATTTTGCATCATGCTTTTATGTTGATATTTATTGCATTATGGGCTGTTATTACACATTATATCACAATTCTTATGCCTTTTCTCTCTTATTTTACAAGGTTTACATGAAAAGGGAGAATGTCAGCAGCTAGAATTCTGGACTAGAAGAGGAATAAATATTAGAGACCTATTCTCCACGACTCCAAAAGTCCTGAAACTTCACGGAGAATATTTTTGGAATATATAAAAAATATTAGGTGAAGAAAGCACCAAAGGGGGGCTACCTGCCATCCACAAGGGTGGGGGCGTGCCCTACCCCCTGGGCGCGCCCCGCTGCCTTGTGGGCCACCTAGCAGGCCCCCGATGCCCATATTCTGTTATATGGTGTGTTTTGACCTGGAAAAAAATCAAGAGGAAGCTTTCGGGACGAAGCGCTGCCGTCTCGAGGCGGAACTTAGGCAGAACCAATCCAAGGCTCCGGTGGAGCTGTTTTGCTGGGGAAACTTCCCTCCCGGAGGGGGAAATCATCGTCATCGTCATCACCAACGATCCTCTCATCGAGAGGGGGTCAATCTCCATCAGCATCTTCACCAGAACCATCTCCTCTCAAACCCTAGTTCATCTCTTGTATCCGATCTCTGTCTGAAAACCTCAGATTGGTACCTGTCGGTTGCTAGTAGTGTTGATTACTCCTTATAGTTGATGCTAGTTGGTTTACTTGGTGGAAGATCATATGTTCAGATCCTTAATGATAATTAATACTCCTCTGATTATGAACATGAATATGATTTGTGAGTAGTTACGTTTGTTCCTGAGGACATGGGAGAAGTCTTGTTATAAGTAACCATGTGAATTTGGTATCCGTTCGATATTTTGATGAGATGTATGTTGTCTCTCCTCTAGTGGTTTTATGTGAACGTCAACTACATGACACTTCACCATTATTTGAACGTCGACTACATGACACTTCACCATTATTTAGCCCTAGGGGAAGGCATTGGGAAGTAATAAGTAGATGATGGGTTGCTAGAGTGACAGAAGCTTAAACCCTAGTCTATGCGTTGCTTCGTAAGGGGCTGATTTGGATCCATATGTTTCATGCTATGGTTAGATTTATCTTAATTCTTCTTTAGTAGTTGCGGAAACTTGCGAGAGGGGTTAATCATAAGTGGGAGGCTTGTCCAAGGAAGGGCAGCACCCTAGTCTATGCGTTGCTTCGTAAGGGGCTGATTTGGACCCATATGTTTGATGCTATGGTTAGATTTGTCTTAATTCTTCTTTCGTAGTTGTGGAAACTTGCGAGAGGGGTTAATCATAAGTGCGAGGCTTGTCCAAGGAAGGGCAGCACCCAAGCACCGGTTGACCCATATATCAAATTATCAAAGTAACGAACGCGAATCATATGAGCATGATGAAAACTAGCTTGACAGTAATTCCCATGTGTCCTCGGGAGCGCTTTGCTTTATATAAGAGTTCGTCCAGGCTTGTCCTTTGCTACAAAAAGGATTGGGGCACCTTGCTGCACCTTAGTTACTCTTGTTACTTATTACTCGTTACGAATTACCTTATCACGCAACTATCTGTTACCGATAATTTCAGTGCTTACACAGAATACCTTGCTGAAAACCACTTGTCATTTCCTTCTTGTCCTCGTTGGGTTCGACATTCTTACTTATCGAAAGGACTAAGATAGATCCCCTATACTTGTGGGTCATCAAGAATCTTTTCTGACGCCGTTGTCGGGGAGTGAAGCGCCTTTGGTAAGGAAACATTTATATAGTGTGTTGAAATTTACTGTTACTTGTTACCATGGAAAATAATCCTTTGAGGGGCTTGTTCGGGGTATCTTCACCCCGACTGGAAGAGCAAATAGTTGCCCTTTAACCTACTGCACCTACTGAAAATATTTATTATTAAATTCCTTCGGGTATGATAGAGAAACTGCTAGATAATCCTTATGCAGGAGATGGAACATTGCATCCTGATATGCATCTAATCTATGTGGATGAAGTTTGTGGATTATTTAAGCTTGCAGGTTTGCCCGAGAATGAAATCAAGAAGAAGGTCTTCCATTTATCTTTGAAGGAGAAGGCATTGACATGGTATAGGCTATGTGATGATATTGGATCTTGGAACTACAACCGATTGAAATTGGAATTTCATCAGAAATTTTATCCTATGCATCTAGTTCGTCGTGATCGGAATTATATTCATAATTTTTGGCCTCGTGAAGGAGAAAGTATTGCTCAAGCTTGGGGGAGGCTTAAGTCAATGTTATATTCATGCCCCTACCATGAGCTCTCAAAAGAAATTATTATTCAGAATTTTTATGCTCAACTTTCTCGTAATGATCAATCCGTGCTCGATACTTCTTGTACTGGTTCTTTTATAAAGAAAGATGTTGAATTCCAATGGGATTTCTTAGAAAGTATTAAATGCAACTCTAAAGATTGAGAACTCAACGAAGGTAAGGAGTAAGGTATAAACCTTAAGTTTGGTTGTGTTAAATCTTTTATGGATACCGATGTTTTTTGTGATTTTAGCACTAAATATGGACTTGACTCTGAGATAGTAGCTTCTTTCTATGAATCTTTTGCTACTCATGTTGATCTCCCTAAGGAGAAGTGGTTTAAATATCATCCTTCCATTGAAGTAAAAGTAGTAGAAGCTATTAAAGTCAAAGAAGAAACTATTACTTATAATGTTGATCTTGTTGTTCCTACTACTTATATTGAGAAACCACCTTTTCCTGTTAGGATAAAGGATCATGCTAGAGCTTCAACTGTGGTTCATAAGAGTTATACTAGAACACCTACACCCCCTAAACAAATTAAAGTTGAACCTAGTATTGATATGGTTAAAGATCTCTTGGTCGATAATATTGATGGGCATGTTGTTTATTTTTGTGATGAAGCTGCTAGAATTGCTAAACCTGATATTAAAGATAAACATAGACCTGTTGTTGGCACGCCTGTTGTTTCTGTTAAAATAGGATATCATTGTTATCATGGCTTATGTGATGTGGGTGCTAGTGTGAGTGCAATTACTTTTACTCTATACAAAGAAATTATGAATGATATTGCACCTGCTGAGATAGAAGATATTGATGTTACTATTAAGCTTGCCAATAGAGTTACTATATCACCAACTGGGATTGTTAGAGATGTTCAAGTCTTGTGTGGGAAAATAAAATACCCTACTGATTTTCTTGTTCTTGCTTCCCCACAAGATGATTTTTGTCCCATCATATTTGGTAGACCTTTCTTGAACACTGTTAATGCTAAGATAGACTATGAGAAAGATATGGTTACTGTTGGTTTAGGGGATATGTCTCATGATTTTAATTTCTCCAAATTTCGTAGACAACCCCATGATAAAGAATTTCCTAGTAAGGATGAAATTATTGGTCTTGCTTCTATTGTCGTGCCTCCTACTGATCCTTTAGAACAATATTTGCTAGACCATGAAAATGATATGTTTATAAATGAAAGAAAGGAATTAGATGAAATATTCTTTAATCAAGGGCCTGTTTTGAAACACAATTTTCCTGTTGAAATCCTTGGGGATCCCCCTCCACCCAAGGGCGATCCCGTGTTTGAGCTTAAACAATTACCTAATACTTTGAAATATGCTTATCTTGATGAAAAGAAGATATATCGTGTTATTATTAATGCTAACCTTTTAGAGCATGAAGAAAAGAAATTGTTGAAAACTCTAAAGAAGCACCGAACAACTATTGGATATACTCTTGATGATCTTAAGGGCATTAGTCCCACTCTATGTCAACACAAAATTAATTTGGAGCCTGATGCTAAACCAATTGTTGATCACCAACGACAGTTAACTCCCAAGATGAAGGAAGTGGTAAGAAATGAAATACTAAAGCTTCTGGAGGCAGGTATAATTTATCCTATTGCTGATAGTAGGTGGGTAAGCCATGTTCATTGTGTCCCTAAGAAGGGAAGTATTGTTGTTGTTCCTAATGATAAGAATGAATTGACCCCACAAAGAATTGTTACACGTTATAGAATGGTAATTGATTTTCGCAAATTAAACAAAGCTATTAGAAAAGATCATTACCCTTTACCTTTTATTGATCAAATGCTAGAAAGACTATCCAAACATACACATTTTTGCTTTCTAGATGGTTATTCTGGTTCTCTCAAATACCCGTGTCGAAAGAGGACCAAGAAAAGACCACTTTTACTTGCCCTTCCGGTACTTTTGCTTATAGACGTATGCCTTTTGGTTTATGAAATGCACCCGCTACCTTTCAAAGATGTATGATTGCTATATTCTCTGACTTTTGTGAAAAGATTGTTGAGATTTTCATGGATGATTTCTCCATTTACGGAACTTCTTTTGATGATTGCTTAAGCAACCTTGATCGAGTTTTGCAGAGATGTGAAGAAACTAATCTTGTCTTGAATTGGGAGAAATGCCATTTTATGGTTAATGAAGGTATTGTGTTTGGGCATAAAATTTCTGAAAGAGGTATTGAAGTTGATAAAGATAAAGTAGATGCTATTGAAAAGATGTCGTGTCCTAAAGATATCAAAGGTATAAGAAGTTTCATTGGTCATGCTAGTTTCTATAGGAGGTTTATTAAAGACTTCTCTAAAATTTCTAGGGCTCTCACTAATATCTTGTGAAAATATGTTCCTTTTGTTTTTGATGATGATTATGTAGAAGCATTTGAAATACTTAAGAAAGCTTGATTTTTGCACCTATTGTTCAGCCACCTGATTGGAATTTACCCTTTGAAATTATGTGTGATGCTAGTGATTATGCTGTTGGTGTTGTTCTAGGGCAAAGAGTTGATAAGGAAATGAATGTTATTCAATATGCTAGTAAAACTCTAGACACTGCCCGGAGAAATTATGCTATTACTGAAAAAGAATTCTTAGCAATTATTTTTGCTTGTGATAAGTTCAGATCTTATATTGTTGATTCTAAAGTAATTCTTCACACTGATCATGCTACTATTAAATATCTTATGGAAAATAAAGATGCTAAGCCTAGACTTACCAGATGGGTTCTCTTATTACAAGAATTTGATTTGCGTATTATTGATAGAAGGGAGCCGAGAACCCCGTTCCAGACAACTTGTCTAGGTTAGAAAATGTTCTTGATGACCCACTGCCTATTGATGATAGCTTTCCTGATGAGCAATTAGCCGTCATAAATGCTTCTCATAATACTCCATGGTATGATGATTATGCTAATTACATTGTTGGTAATTTATACCACCTAGTTTCACATACCAGCAAAAGAAAATGTTTTTCTATGATTTAAGACATTACTTTTGGGATGACCCACACCTTTATAAAGAAGGAGTAGGTGGTGTTATTAGACGTTGTGTACCTGAGCATGAATAGGAACAGATCCTACGCAAGTGCCACTCCGAGGCTTACGGATGACACCGTGCTAGAGATAGAACTGCACATAAGGTATTGTAATCTGGTTTTTTATTGGCCTACTCTCTTCAAAGATGCTCGTAAGTATGTTTTGTCTTGTGATGAATGTCAAAGAATTGGTAATATTAGTAGACATCGGGAAATGCCTATGAATTATTCACTTGTTATTGAACCATTTGATGTTTGGGGCTTTGATTATATGGGACCTTTTCCTTCCTCTAATGGTTATACACATATTTTAGTTGCTGTTGATTATGTTACTAAGTGGGTAGAAGCTATTCCAACTAGTAGTGATGATCATAACACTCCTATTTGTTGGGGAACGTAGTAATTTCAAAAAAAATCCTATGCACACGCAAGATCATGGTGATGCATAGCAACGAGAGGGGAGAGTGTCGTCCATGTACCCTCGTAGACCGTTAAGCAGAAGTGTTATGACAACGCGGTTGATGTAGTCGTACGTCTTCATGATCGACCGGTCCTTAGTACCGAACGTACGGCACCTCCGCATTCAGCACATGTTCAGCTCGGTGACGTCCTGCGAACTCACGATCCAGTAGAGCTCGAGGGAGAGTTTCGTCAGCACGACGGCATGGTGACGATGTTGATGAAGCTATAGTCGCAGGGCTTCGCCTAAGCACCGCTACGATATGATCGAGGTGGATTATGGTGGAGGGGGTCACCGCACACGGTCGGGAGAGATCAATGATCAACTTGTGTGTCTAGAGGTGCCCCCTGCCCCCGTATATAAAGGAGCAAGGGGGGAGAGGCGGCCGGCCAAGGAGGGCGTGCCAAGGGGGGAGACCTACTCCCACCGGGAGTAGGACTCCTCCTTTCCTAGTAGGAGTAGGAGAAGGGGGAAGGAGGAGGTGGAGAGAAGGAAGGAGAGGGGGCCGCCGCCCCCTTCCCTTGTCCAATTCAGACAGGGGCAAGGGGGGCTGTGTGCCACCTCCTGACTGCCCTCTCTATTCTCCACTAAGGCCCAATAGGCCCATTACATCCCCCGAGGGGTTCCGGTAACCCCCCGGTACTCCGGTAAAATCCCGATTTCACCCGGAACTCTTCTGATGTCCAATGTAGGCTTCCAATATATCAATCTTTATGTCTCGACCATTTCGAGACTCCTCGTCATGTCCGTGATCATATCTGGGACTCCGAACTACCTTTGGTGCATCAAAACATATAAACTCATAATATCGATCGTCACAGAACTTTAAGCGTGCGGACCCTACGGGTTCGAGAACTATGTAGATATGACCGAGACACGTCTCCGGTCAGTAACCAATAGCGGAACCTGGATGCTCATATTGGTTCCTACATATTCCATGAAGATCTTTATCGGTCAAACCGCATAACAACATACGTTGTTCGCTTTGTCATCGATATGTTACTTGCTCGAGATTCGATCGTCGGTATCTCAATACCTAGCTCAATCTCGTTACCGGCAAGTCTCTTTACTCGTTCCGTAATACATCACCCCACAACTAGCTCATTAGTCACATTGCTTGCAAGGCTTATAGTGATGTGCATTACCGAGAGGGCCCAGAGATACCTGTCCGACAATCGGAGTGACAAATTCTAATCTCGATCTATACCAACTCAACAAGTACCATCGGAGACACCTGTACATCACCTTTATAATCACCCAGTTACGTTGTGACATTTGGTAGCACACAAAGTGTTCCTTCGGTAATCGGGAGTTGCATAATCTCATAGTCATAGGAACATGTATAAGTCATGAAGAAAGCAATAGCAGTAAACTTAAACGATCAAGTGCTAAGCTAACGGAATGGGTCAAGTCAATCACACCATTCTCCTAATGATGTGACCCCGTTTAATCAAATGACAACTCATGTCTATGGCTCGGAAACTCAACCATCTTTGATCAACGAGCTAGTCAAGTAGAGGCATACTAGTGACACAATGTTTGCCTATGTATTCACACATGTATTATGTTTCCGGTTAATACAATTCTAGCATGAATAATAAACATTTATCATGATATGATGAAATAAATAATAACTTTATTATTGCCTCTAGGGCATATTTCCTTCAGTCTCCCACCTGCACTAGAGTCAATAATCTAGATTACATAGTAATGATTCTAACACCCATGGAGTCTTGGTGTTGATCATGTTTTGCTCGTGAAAGAGGCTTAGTCAACGGGTCTGCAACATTCAGATCCGTGTGTATCTTGCAAATCTCTATGTCTCCCACCTGGACTTGATCCCAGATGGAATTGAAGTGTCTCTTGATGTGCTTGGTTCTCTTGTGAAATATGGATTCCTTTGCCAAGGCAATTGCACCAGTATTGTCACAAAAGATTTTCATTAGACCCGATGCACTAGGTATGACACCTAGATCGGATATGAACTCCTTCATCCAGAATCCTTCATTTGTTGTTTCCGAAGCAGCTATGTACTCCGCTTCACACGTAGATCCCGCCACGACACTTTGTTTAGAACTGCACCAACTGACAGCTCCACCGTTCAATGTAAACACGTATTCGGTTTGCGATTTAGAATCGTCTGGATCAGTGTCAAAGCTTGCATCGATGTAACCATTTATGATGAGCTCTTTGTCACCTCCATAAACGAGAAACATATCCTTAGTCCTTTTCAGGTATTTCAGGATGTTCTTGACCGCTATCCAGTGATCCATTCCTGGATTACTTTGGTACCTCCCTGCTAAGCTAATAGCAAGGCACACATCAGGCCTGGTACACAACATTGCATACATGATAGAGCCTATGGCTGAAGCATAGGGAACACTTTTCATTTTCTCTCTATCTTCTGCAGCGGTCGGGCATTGAGTCTGACTCAATTTCACACCTTGTAACACAGGCAAGAACCCTTTCTTTGCTTGATCCATTTTGAACTTTTTCAAAACTTTGTCAAGCTATGTGCTTTGTGAAAGTCCAATTAAGCGTCTTGATCTATCTCGATAGATCTTTATGCCCAATATGTAAGCAGCTTCACCGAGGTCTTTCATTGAAAAACTCTTATTCAGGTATCCTTTTATGCTATCCAAAAATTATATATCATTTCCAATTAGCAATATGTCATCCACATATAATATCAGAAATGCTACAGAGCTCCCACTCACTTTCTTGTAAATATAGGCTTCTCCAAAAGTCTACATAAAACCATATGCTTTGATCACACTATCAAAATGTTTATTTCAACTCCGAGAGGCTTGCACCAGTCCATAAATGGATCGCTGGAGCTTGCACACTTTGTTTGCTCCCTTTGGATCGACAAAACCTTCCGGTTGCATCATATACAACTCTTCTTCCAGAAATCCATTCAGGAATGCAGTTTTGACATCCATTTGCCAAATTTCATAATCGTAAAATGCGGCAATTGCTAACATGATTCAGACAGACTTAAGCATCGCTATGGGTGAGAAAGTCTCATCGAAGTCAACTCCTTGAACTTGTCGAAAACCTTTCGCAACAAGTCGAGCTTTGTAGACAATAACATTACCGTCAGCGCCAGTCTTCTTCTTGAAGATCCATTTATTCTCTATGGCTTGCCGATCATTGGGCAAGTCAACCAAAGTCCACACTTTGTTCTCATACATGGATCCCATCTCAGATTTCATGGCCTCAAGCCATTTTGCGGAATCTGGGCTCACCATCGCTTCTTCATAGTTCGTAGGTTCGCCTTGGTCAAGTAACATGACCTGCAGAATAGGATTACCGTACCACTTTGGTGCGGATCTTACTCTGGTTGACCTACGAGGTTCGGTAGTAACTTGATCTGAAGCTTCATGATCAACATCATTAGCTTCCTCACTAATTGGTGTAGTTGTCACAGGAACCGGTTTCTGTGATGAACTACTTTCCAATAAGGGAGCAGGTACAATTACCTCATCAAGTTATACTTTCCTCCCACTCACTTCTTTCGAGAGAAACTCCTTCTCTAGAAAGGATCCATTCTTAGCAACAAATGTCTTGCCTTCAGATCTGTGATAGAAGGTGTACCCAATAGTTTCCTTTGGGTATCCTATGAAGACACATTTCTCTGATTTTGGTTTGAGCTTATCAGGTTGAAGCTTTTTCACATAAGCATCGCATCCCCAAACTTTAAGAAATGACAACTTTGGTTTCTTTCCAAACCACAGTACATAAGGCGTCGTCTCAACGGATTTCGATGGTGCCCTATTTAATGTGAATGCAGCCGTCTCTAAAGCATGACCCCAAAATGATAGCGGTAAATTAGTAAGAGACATCATAGATCGCACCATATCTAGTAAAGTATGATTACGACGTTCGGACACACCATTTCGCTGTGGTGTTTCGGGTGGCGCGAGTTGCGAAACTATTCTGTATTGTTTCAAATGTAGACCAAACTCGTAACTCAAATATTCTCCTTCACGATCAGATCATAGAAACTTTACTTTCTTGTTACGATAATTTTGCACTTCACTCTGAAATTCTTTGAACTTTTCAAATGTTTCAGACTTATTTTTCATTAAGTAGATATACCCATATCTGCTCAAATCATATGTGAAGGTGAGAAAATAACGATACCCGCCGCAAGCCTCAATATTCATCGGACCACATACATCAGTATGTATGATCTCCAACAAATCTGTTGCTTGCTCCATTGTTCTGGAGAATGGCGTTTTAGTCATCTTGCCCATAAGGCATGGTTCACAAGTACCAAGTGATTCATAATCAAGTGATTCCAAAAGTCCATCAGTATGGAGTTACACCAATATGACCCAAACGGAGTGCTATATGATGTGTTTTGACCTAGAAAAAAATCAAGAGGAAGCTTTCGGGACGAAGCGCCGCCATCTCGAGGCGAAACTTGGGCAGAACCAATCTAGGGCTCCGACGGAGCTGTTCTGCCGGGGAAACTTCCCTCACGGAGGAAGAAATCATCGTCATCACCAACGATCCTCTCATCAAGAGGGGTCAATCTCCATCAACATCTTCACCAGCACCATCTCCTCTCAAACCCTACTTCATCTCTTATATCCGATCTCTATCTGAAAACCTCAGATTGGTACGTGTGGGTTGCTAGTAGTGTTGATTACTCCTTGTAGTTAATGCTAGTTGGTTTACTTGGTGGAAGATCATATGTTCAGATCCTTAATGATAATTAATACTCCTCTGATTATGAACATGAATATGCTTTGTCAGTAGTTACGTTTGTTCCTGAGGACATGGGAGAAGTCTTGTTATAAGTAATCATGTGAATTTGGCATTCGTTCGATATTTTGATGAGATGTATGTTGTCTCTCCTCTAGTGGTGTTATGTGAACGTCGACTACATGACACTTCACCATTATTTGGGCCTAGGGGAAGGCATTGGGAAGTAATAAGTAGATGATGGGTTGCTAGAGTGACAGAAGCTTAAACCCTAGTTTATGTGTTGCTTCGTAAGGGGCTGGTTTGGATCCATATGTTTCATGTTATGGTTAGATTTATCTTAATTCTTCTTTTGTAGTTGTGGATGCTTGCCGGGGGGGGGGGGGGGGTTAATCATAAGTGGGAGTCTTGTCCAAGGAAGGGCAGCACCCAAGCACCGGTCCACGCCCACATATCAAATTATCAAAGTAACGAACATGAATCGTATGAGCATGATGAAAACTAGGTTGACGGTAACTACCATGTGTCCTCGAGAGTGCTTTGCTTTATATAAGAGTTTGTCCAGGGTTGTCCTTTGCTACAAAAAGTATTGGGCCACGTTGCTGCACCTTAGTTACTCTTGTTACTTGCTACTCATTACGAGTTATCTTATCACACAACTATCTGTTATCGATAATTTCAGTGCTTGTAGAGAATACCTTGCTGAAAACCGCTTGTCATTTCCTTCTGCTCCTCGTTGGGTTCGACACTCTTACTTATCAAAAGGACTACAGTAGATCCCCTATAGTTGTGGGTCATCACTCCTCGTCATGGTGGCCGCCGGGATGATGAAGATGGCCACTAGTGATGATTTGCCCCTCCGGCATGGTGCCAGAATGGGGTCTAGATTTGTTTTCCGCAGCTACAGAGGCTTGCGGCGGCGGAACTTCTGATCTAGGGTTATTCTTGGAGGTTTCTGTATATATAGGATTTTTGGGCGTTGGTTTCACGCGAAGATGGGCAACGAGGGGACCACAAGACACCAGGGCGCACCTGTGGGGCCTGGCGTGCCCTAGTGGGTTGTGCCCACCTCGTGGCTCTTCTCCCCCCCACAAAGCTTCTAGTGCCTCTTTTGTTCCAAAAAAATCATCAAAAAGTTTCGTTGCATTTGGAGAACTTTGATTTCTGCACAAAAAACAACACCATGGTAGTTCTGCTGAAAATAACATCAGTCCAGGTTAGTTCCATCCAAATCATACCAAAATCATATAAAATTGTTGTAAACATGGCATGAATACTTCATAAATTATAGATACGTTGGAGACGTATCAGCATCCCCAAGCTTAACTACTCGTCCTTGAGTAGGTAAATGATAAAAGAAACAATTTATGAAGTGTGAGTGCTAGCAAAGTGCATAAGTTTGATCAATGATAATTTCAATCACTTTTCCTAGCATCATAACAAAAACTCTTTCTCATAAAAATCATCATGATAAAGTAGCAACTAAAAGTGGAATTTTTGTTGTGGAATGCTACCTATCATATTCATCATATAATCTTTCTTTTGTAGCCTGGACATTTGGACTTGAGTGATTCGAAGCAATAGTCTATAATTTGACATGAAGACATCATTACTCAAGCATAGTAACAAGCAAACATGTCTTTCAAAATATCAATGCTAAAGAAAGTTATCCCTATCCCTTCATGCTCAATCATTTATCCATTCATGAAACACACTCGAATATTAGCTACATCCAATGCACAAGTATGATCATAGCGCTCCCTAGTTTGTGCTTCATAAGAGAATATGGAGACTCAAAATAAGAAAAAATGCATAAAAGTAAATAGATAAGCCCTTCGCATAGGGAAGCAGATATTTGTAGAGGTGACGGAGCTCAAAGCTGAAATTGAGAGATAAAAAATATTTTGGGAGGCATACTTTTCCCGTCAACGAAAACAACCGAGAATTCCCAACACTTTCCATGCTAGATACATCCACTACAAAAAAATACACTTCCGTGATGATACGTGTTTGTCACATTAGGTCACCTTCTCTGTCATGTATGTACATCCATGACGATTTTATGACAGAATCAAGATAGTCATACCTATGCTATCGTAGAAGTGTTCCATGACAATACAAAAATTATCATCATGTAAGTGTTCACTTCCATGACGATAAATGGCGCGTCATGGAGGTGCTTTCATCAAGGGTAACCGACACATGGCATCCACTGTAATGGGTCGCCGTTAAGCTATCAGGTCCGGTTTTGGATTCGGTAACCCGTTAACAGCCCGGACCAATGGCGATTTTCCACGTGTAAAATTCTCATTGTCCGACGAAAACACGTGGCAGCTCGTCATTGGGTTAGATAGGCGCCTATGATATGTCGACACGTGCGACGGCCCACCACTGGCCCATTTAGCTTACAAAGGCCGGCCCGTTTGACTTGGTTAAAAGTTAGCGGGCCGACCCATGAAAATCCTGTTAACGGTATGTTCGTAAATAGCCCATTTTACGACCCGGTAACTCACGGCCCGTTAGGGCCTTCCCGAAATCGGCCCAACAGTGTCATGTGGGCTGTCGAATATAGCACTAGCCCGTTTCACTTTCGGCCCATGTATGGCCCACGACGTCTTTCGGCCCATTTGAGGCATTCTGTATGTTTAGGCCCTTGAGTGGCCCACGGTGACTCTAGCCCATAATGTATAGTAAATTTCTCTGTACCCATTAACGGCCCATGATTCACATGGGCCATTTCTAGCCCGCGTTAGCTTTCGGCGTACTAACGACCCATACGTTCTTGGGCTCCTTTCCGGCCCTCGATTACTTCCGGCCTGTTACTGGTCTGTTCCACTAATGGGCCAAATTCGGCCCGTGGCTAGAATTAGCCCGTTTGTGGCCCG
The DNA here is from genome assembly GCF_056163025.1 of Triticum urartu. Lineage (NCBI taxonomy): Eukaryota > Viridiplantae > Streptophyta > Magnoliopsida > Poales > Poaceae > Triticum > Triticum urartu. The sequence goes on from NC_141875.1 coordinate 374,615,929, forward strand.
TTAACGCGTTGCGCCGTTTCCATCCCATCCTATATTCTGGCCCATTAACAACCCATTATTCATGTGATAGAATTAAGCCTTTGCTATCTTCCAGTCTGTTAATGGCCCGTTACCGTCCTGGTTCGATACCAATTACGCCTGTTTATGGCCCATGTGAACCCATTTATCCGATGGCCCGAGGCCCACCGATTCTACGACCCGTTGGAGGCCCATTTATCTGACGGCCCATAGGAGGCCCATGGATCCTATGGCCTGTAGCAGGGTCAAGGTTACCATGGTCCGTATACGACCCATGGTTGTTCCGGCCACTAGCAAACTAGGGAAGAAGAAGACTAGGAAATAAATAAGCCCGAAACTAACGCTAGGCTATTAAGGCGATTGCACAGATTACATCCACTGGGCATCAAAGTTCGCCACCAGTGCAAATATAGGGAACACCCTACACTATACAAAAATGGCTAGCTGTTTTCTTCAGCCGGTGGCTGCACGTTAAGAACAAATTTTGTATCGCAACAAAACAAATTACAACCATAAAACAAAAGGAAGGTTGGCATAAAAGTTAACAGTCTGGCAGATAAATGCACCACCAGAAGTTCAGAAGCTCGGTTCATTTGACCTGACTGTTATGTTTTCATGTTGTATTGTCTGATGGAGCACCATAAACTTCGCCTTCATTTCTCCTAGGCTCCTGAACAACATAGCAAAAGTCTGATAGTCTGGTTTCAAAACCATGCATATCTTGATGACATCGAACAATGGTTGTCCTTGTTTCAAAAAGGGTCTCTGTTAGGGAATGGACTTGTGTCTGGAGCGTAGATATAACATTGTTTTGAGCTTGCATATCTTGATCGTGAGGCAGTTGGGATGAGATTGACTTAACAACCAACCCAGTATTACGCAGGAACGTGCTTCTGGCACTGTTAGTGGACAGGTACTGACCCACTACTGCAAGAGGTGACATTGCAGTTATAGTTGCCTCGTCACCTTCAGAAGGTGGCGGTTACACCATTTTTTCCATAGCTTGCTGAAAAGTTGAGTTTTTACATTAGTAGTACCAGAATAGAAGATATTAAGGAGGCAACAAAACCAAACAAAATAGCTTTGGTCTATATACAGAACTTATTCTGGTGAACCCATGTAAAATATTAGTTGTATTTTACTGCAAAGTACATAATAAAACCAGGTTCCAAACATATGACCATGTACCATGGCTAATGTATTGTCTATTTCTTCACATTGTATAGACAACTAAGGATAAAGAGACAAAGTTTACAATATGGTAAGCATAGTATGAAATCATTCATATCACAAAACAACTGAGAACAGACAAACATGCAATTGTAACATTGTGTGGGCAAGTCCAGCACAGAACTAGATTACAGATCAAGATCAAAGGAACATCACTCCTCTCTTTTAAACCTTGTAAGGTGCAATGATACTCTAAGAGAATTGTGTATAAAATTGAAAAGAGTAATAGACATTGGCTGCAAACCATGTAGTTCAATGCACAAGTCAGAGTAAGTAGTAGTTAAAAGCCATGAGGATTAAGGACTTACAACAGCGGCTTTGACTGGTGTAGTCATGCCCTTCGTCTTATTGGTGTGACAGTCCTTGAAGATTTCCACAACATTTGGTTCAGGTACTTTTTGGTCCTTACGGGCTTTCCTCTGCATTTGGAACAAGTCAAAATAGATCTGATATATCGTATAGCGAAAAGAGTGAAACAGCAGCTAATTACAAGAGCCTCGCAGTGTGCAATATAGCTACAAGATCCTGTCGTCTGTTGGAATTTCACTATCGTACGGTTGGCCTTGTTCTTTGAACATTTCACCTACAAGAAGATATATTTGTGAGGCACATGCTTAAATAGGAGTTCAACATGTGATCTGATCACATACATATAACGTACCCGATACCCAGACCAGTGTTTAACGAGGCCTCTCCAGTCTTCATCCGATATATTTTCCACTGGAGATGTTTGGGCAAGTTCACTGTTAGCCTTGCCTTCAAAGTGAGTTTTCCTCAAGTTATACCGATACTATTGCAGAGCAGACTTGAAAACATGGGTGCAAGCTTGTCTGGTTGCATCATCTTGGCTATCCAACTTGAACGTCATCTGTTGAAAATTATGGGAGTCTCATTATCAGCAACCTAGAAAGTGTGGGACAGAGCAAGACAATATTACTAGTTTCCATACATAGCCATACTTATAGATAAATGGTCGAGGAAGGTGTTGAACTGGGTTTCGTCTTTGTCATTCCTGTACTGAATCCATGTTGGGAGGATACGTACATGACACCTAACGACAACCGATACCTCTGATACTAGCTTGGCTGACTTTGTAGCATCACATGGCCTTTTTAAACCTGCCTGAAAACGGATATCCATTCTTCCTCCTCTAAATTTAGTTAACCTATCGAGCATCCCCAAGCTTAACTACTCGTCCTTGAGTAGGTAAATGATAAAAGAAACAATTTATGAAGTGTGAGTGCTAGCAAAGTGCATAAGTTTGATGAATGATAATTTCGATCACTTTTCCTAGCATCATAACAGCAACTCTTTCTCATAAAACTCATCATGATAAAGTAGCAATTAAAAGTGGAATTTTTGTTGTGGAATGCTACCTATCATATTCATCATATAATCTTTCTTTTGTAGCATGGACATTTGGACTTGAGTGATTCGAAGCAATAGTCTATAATTTGACATGAAGACATCATTACTCAAGCATAGTAACAAGCAAACATGTCTTTCAAAATATCAATGCTAAAGAAAGTTATCCCTAGCCCTTCATGCTCAATCATTGATCCATTCATGAAACACACTCGAATATTAGCTACATCCAATGCACAAGTATGATCATAGCGCTCCCTAGTTGGTGCTTCATAAGAGAATATGGAGACTCAAAATAAGAAAAAATGCATAAAAGTAAATAGATAAGCCCTTCGCATAGGGAAGCAGAGATTTGTAGAGGTGCCAGAGCTCAAAAGCCGAAATTGAGAGATAAAAAATATTTTGGGAGGCATACTTTTCCCGTCAACGAAAACAACCGAGAATTCCCAACACTTTCCATGCTAGATACATCCACTACAAAAAAAATACACTTCCGTGATGATACGTGTTTGTCACATTAGGTCACCTTTTCTGTCATGTATGTACATCCATGACGATTTTATGACAGAATCAAGATAGTCATACCTATGCTATTGTAGAAGTGTTCCATGACAATATAAAAATTATCACCACGTAAGTGTTCACTTCCATGACGATAAATGACGCGTTGTGGAAGTGCTTTCGTTAAGGGTAACCGACACGTGGCATCCACTATAACGGGTCGCCGTTAAGCTATCAGGTCCGGTTTTGGATTCGATAACCCGTTAACAGCCCGGACCAATGGTGATTTTCCACGTGTAAAATTCTCATTGTCCGACGGAAACACGTGGCAAATCGTCATTGGGTTAGATAGGCGCCTATGATATGTCGACACGTGCGACGGCCCACTACTGGCCCATTTAGCTTACCAAGGCCGGCCTGTTTGACTTGGTCAAAAGTTAGCGGGCCGGCCCATGAAAAGCGTGTTAACGGTATGTTCGTAAATAACCCATTTTATGACCCGGTAACTCACGGCCCGTTAGGGCCTTCCCGAAATCGGCCCAACAGTGTCATGTGGGCCATCAAATATAGCACCAGCCCATTTCACTTTCGGCCCATGTATGGCCCATGACGTCTTTCGACCCATTTGAGGCATTCCGATCTTTAGGCCCTTGAGTGGCCCACGGTGACTCTAGCCCATAATGTACAATAAATTTCTTTGTACCCATTAACGAACCATGATTCACATGGGCCATTTCCAGCATGTGTTAGCTTTTGGCCTACTAACGACCCATACGTTGTTGGGCTCCTTTCCGGCCCTCGATTACTTCCGGGCTGTTACTGGCATGTTCCACTAATGGGCAAAATTCGGCCCGTGGCTAGAATCGGCCCGTTTGTGGCCCGTTAACCCGTTGCGCCGTTTCCAGCCCATTCTATATTCTGGCCCATTAACAACCCGTTATTCATGTGATAGAATTAAGCCTTTGCTATCTTCCGGTCTGTTAACGGCCCGTTACCATGTTGGTTCGATACCAATTACGCCCGTTTACGGCCCATGTGGACCCATTTATCCGCCGGCCCGAGGCCCACCGATTCTATGGACCGTTGGAGGCCCATTTATCCGACGGCCTGTAGGAGGCCCATGGATCCTATGGCCTGTAGCAGGGTAAAGGTTACCACGGTCCGTATACGGCCCATGGTTGTTGCGGCCACTAGCAAACTAAGGAAGAAGAAGACTGTAACATCCCAAATTTTCAATTTGGAATGTTATACATAGATCATTCATGCATATCATATTTTATTGCATTTCGTTTTGCAATCCTCGAAATCCTAAGCAACTCAAGGACCCTCGGAGAGAGTTGGGGATTTCCCTGTTTTCCTATTTGGGCTTTACCAAATATCGAAACGAGAATTTTTGGTTTTAATTATTTTTCTCTCTGAAAATATTTCATAACAAAATATATGAGAGGAGATAATATGACTTATCCAAAATAAATGAAATACTAGAGGGAAAATATTAAAATCAAATATTTATTTTATCCGGAGTTTATTGCTATTTTATTTGAATTAGAAAAATTGCACGTTTTGCAAAGTTGCATTTTAGGGCCAAGAAAATGTTCATCCTGTTATAAATATTTTATTTAGACGGAGAAAATTTGTTTTGGCATTTTTAGATTTTTATTTTGTTTTCTAGGATTTTTTTAGTTTTGGCGGAGTTATTTTTTTTAAGTTCTAGCGCCCGACTAGGCCGAAGCCTAGCCGAGCTGGCCCAAGCCGCCCGTGCCTCGCCTCCGAGCGGGAGACCGCGCCGCTGCCGCCGCCGAACCGGAGTCCGGCCGGGACTCCGTTTCCCCCGCGCCTTGCCCCCTCCTCCAAGTCGCTGACCCCCCGTCTCTTATAAGCCGCCCCTGATCCCCTCCCTTGAACCCCGAGCCATCCCGCCGCCGGAGCCGCCAACCCCGCCGCCCACAGCCGCGCCGCCGCCGCTCGCTGCCGCATCGCCGCCGCCCCGCTGCCGCGCCGCCGCCCCGCTGCCTGCGTCGGACCTCGCCGGAGGTATAGCGCCGTTCGTTTTTTTATAAAAACCGGTTCGGTTTTTTAGAAACCCTAGTTTTTTGTGGATAGATCGGTTCGCCGGTTTATTCCGGTTTAGTTACTTTGCGGACGTTCGTACGTTCGTTTCAACGAACGGAGTTCACTCATTATCCGCAGACAACGAACGCTTGTTCGTTAGCCTGTTCGTCAGTTTTCTTTTTCTTGATTTTTTCGCGATTATTTTCAATCACGATTTCTTATCCGATTTTCGTTTTAGTTTATCTTTTTGCTCGTTTATGGGAATCAGGTGATTCAAGCGCCTAGATCTTCATCTCAAAACCCTCTTTCCGTTTAACCAACTTGAACAAGCTTTTGCTACTATAAAATTTGACCTTAGTCCAGATTAGTAAACGGATCTTGTTTCTTTCGCAGTTTGAGTTTCATTGCTCTGTTTGATTTGATTCTTTTTGCAAACCGGAGTTCTTAAGTTGAACTTTCTGGTTAGATCTTCTTGGTTGAGATTTACCCGTGTTTCTTTGCTTGTTTGCTTATGTATGCTATTGTTTGTTTGTGATAGAACACCCGGAGTGCGAAGCGTGCTACTATGAATCCCTAGGTTTTGCGGATCATTAGCAAGGCAAGTAACACTTTGATCATACCCCTTTATTCCCCAGTTTTTATGCATTAGTTCCAATCCTCAAAATTGCATGGTTAGGATGTGATTAACATGTGGGTTGGGAAGTAGTTGATGAGGTAGAACCCATTGCCCTGTTATATTCAAACCCTTGGGAGTTACTTCTACGAATTGCTTATATCGCTATGCTATGCTCGTAGACGTGATTTGGGTGAGTGAAATCCATGATAGATGTGAGATTGTTAATTAATGGTTCAACTTAAGGTGGCAACTTGAATACACATCTGGGTGGATTGTTTGTTGGGCACCTAGGGAATCCAGTGTTGTCCTAGGATATCCCGGAGTACCCGTGTGATAATCCTATGGTCCGCCACCCAGGCTCAAAGGGAACTGAGATATTTTCATGCTAGAAACTTCCATGTGCAACCACAAGCTATTATGGGCTCTAGCATAGTTGAGTAAGTTGCGTGAAGCTCCCGAAGAGGTGGATCAGCAGGTAGAGGGTTGTAGGTTGGTATGGTCTGCCCGGAGTAAGGGGTTAATGCTTCTGAAAGACTGTGTCTCGGTCATCCATTTCTCAAACACCATGTAGTGCGGGAAATCCAACGGAGGAGATCGGATCTTGTGGGGAAAAGTGTGCAAACCTCTACAGAGTGTATAAACTAATCATGGTTAGCCGTGTCCCTGGTTATGGACATCTTGAGTATCTAGTACTTGGAGTATCATAAGTATCTCATCACTCTAAATTAATATTGTTGGGTTGTTAATTACTTTAATTGGGATTGAGTTAGAGGAACCTTCTCAATGATGTTTCAACTACCATGATAGTTAAATAAAATCTATTCCTTTGTTGTAGGGAAAAATTGTCTTTTTGCAAAACTGTAACCATAGAGATTTCCACCAGCCAAATATGCATGTAGTGATGGCATTATTTTGTTCTTGCTCTACTGTGTTACTTTGCCAGCATATTCCATGTGCTGACCCGTTTTCGGGCTGCAGTGTATTATGTTGTAGACTTTTCACACGAGGAGTAAGGTTCGTTAGGTCGTTGCCGTGCAGCTCAGCTATATCGTTGGAGTTGATGGACTCACTTTATCTTCCAATTCTTTCGCTGTTATCGTATTAGATGGCCTTAAGCCATATTTATTGTAATAAGTTCTCTTTTGAGACATTCGATGTAATAAGTGTGTGATTGCTACTTCGTTATAAATCCTCGAGTACTGTGTGTCAGCATTACTGATCCAGGGATGCCACTGAAGCACAGAGACTTGATCGTTTGAGATTGGGTCGCTACAAGATGGTATCAGAGCACACGCTGAGTGTAGGACACGACCACTAAGCTAAAAGCCCTAGATCACTATTCTCTTCTCATTTCTGACTCCTCTCCATTTTCTAATCTTTAGGATGGCGGACGCGAGGAACAAGTTTGCACAACCGGATGAAGACGCCCCTTTTGGACGACACTTGAAGGAAGTCACTAGGTACCTGAACATTGGAATACCAAGCTTCACTGGGACTTACAACGCCACTTTACCAGAACAGGAGCGATGGATGATTCAAGTGCAAGTTCCAGGAAGGACATTCACGCTAGTCACTAAGCCCATAGAGTTTTCCTTCGATGCACCAACCTGGAGTCTAGGAAAGAGTATGGCAGCTCACATCACCATGGGACGCATTGGAGAAGTTTATCAGAAGGAGCTTAAGGATACTATCTACTAGATTTGTGGGCGCCGAGACGAGCAATGGGAGATGATCAGCACCAGGAAGGATAGATCAATTGCAGCTTTCATCCAGGAGTCAAACCAACATATTCGTCGCCAGGAGAACCAGATGTGCGCAGGAATGATAGATCTGAAGAAGGCAATGACAAGGATCACGGAACTGGAAGAAGAACTCAAGGCTACTCGTGAAGATTATGAGGAGGAAATCGTCATACTAGTGGATAAGAATGCCGACCTAACAATGAAGCTAGGAGTATTCCTGGGAGACCCCGCACCAGGAGGAGAAGACGAAGAACCCAATGAGATTCGCCCGGAGGACTACATCATCATCGACGACACCGACTCGGACCCCAACAATAGCGAGGATGACTATGAAGACGAAGCTGGAGCAGACATCATGGAGTCTTCAACCGAAGAATATTTTTAGTAGACCATCACATCAGTAGTAGTATTCCACCATGTAAATAGTATAGTCCGAGCACTTTTGTAACGATAGTTAGATCGATTGTATGCCCTTGCTTGATTGATTGAGTGAAATGTTTGTGTTTGTCTCATGTGCATATGGGTAGTGCTTTCTCATTAGACCTCATTCTATTCTAATCTCTCCCCTCTAAACCCATCAGATGCCTCCGAGACGTGACCCCGGATTTACCTTCCCACTGGAGCTCACTCAGTTGATCCAGCAGCAGAATACCCTGATGCAGTTGTTAGTTCATAACCAAGGCAACAACAATAACAACAACAACAATCCACTGCCACCACCACCAGTTGACAACTTAGCCCGCTTTCTGACGTTGCAGCCGCCGGTGTTTTCCAGTAGCACCGAGCCCATAGTAGCAGATGATTGGCTCCACAGGATTGGAAGGGAGTTAACCACTACAGGATGTACCGATGCTGAGAAGGTGCGTTTTGCCGCGCATCGGTTGGATGGACCAGCAGCCTCATGGTGGGAGAATTACACTTTCACCTACCCTATAGCCACGGTGACATGGGATCAGTTTCAACAAGCTTTCCGTACAACCCATGTCTCAACTAGAGCTATGAGTATGAAGAAGCATGAGTTTCGCAACTTACGCCAGGGGAACCGTACTGTGGCTCAGTACGCGAATGAGTTTAGCAAGTTATCTCGTTATGCCCTTGATGATGTGGCCACAGACGCCGCAAAGCAGGAGAATTTTATGGAAGGGCTGAATGATGAGATGAGCATGCAGTTGATGGTGGCAACATTCAACAACTACCAGGAGTTGGTAGATAAGGCTCTTATGATTGAGGGGAAGCACCAGCAGATTGAGAGCCGTAAGAGGAAGTATGGACAAGGAAGGTATAATTCAGGAGCTCAGCAAAAGCCTCGCCTAACCCCGAACTCGGGAGGACTTGTTCATAACCATGGAGGCCACACCCATAATGGAGGAAGCAACCATCACCATACTGGCCCAAGGAATGGGAATGGGAATGGAGCAAGCAGCAATCAGAACCGCTCCAATCTAGCCACACCTGCGAAGAGAGACCTAAGCCACATTACTTGTTTCAAGTGCGGGAAGACTGGTCACTATGCCACGGAGTGCCCTGAAGCGAAGAATGGAAATGGCAATGGGAGCGCTGGAAAGAAGCTCAATCCATTCAACAAAGGACAAGTGAACCACGTCAACGTGGAGGAGGTTGAAGAGCAGCCAAACGCGGTTATTGGTAAGTTTTTGGTTAAGTCTTTTACGGCCCTTGTTCTTTTTGATACTGGTGCATCGCATTCATACATATCAAGGGAATTCATGGATAAGTTTAAACTACCAACCCAAACCCTTAGGACCCATCTGTTAGTGAGTTCACCTGAGCATGAAGAGCATTTGCGTTTAGTTCTCGAGAAACTCAGGGAACATCAGTTGTATGCCAAGTTCAGCAAATGCGAGTTTTGGCTGAAGGAAGTTGGATTCCTTGGACATGTTATATCAGGAGAAGGTGTAGCAGTAGATCCTACCAAGGTTCAGCCAGTCACTGAATGGTTGGCACCCACTTCAGTTGGCGAGATCCGCAGTTTTCTTGGACTTGCAGGATACTATCGAAGATTCATTGAGAATTTTTCCAAAATTGCAAAGCCAATGACGGAGTTATTGAAGAAGGATACCAAATTTAAATGGATAGAAGAATGTGAAGCAAGTTTTCAGGAGTTAAAGAAGCGTTTGACTACAGCCCCAGTGCTGATTCTGCCGGATATACGTAAGGAGTTTCAAGTGTATTGCGATGCCTCTCGCCTAGGACTTGGAAGTGTGCTTATGCAGGATGGAAGAGTTGTTTCATATGCTTCGCGACAACTGAAACCGCACGAGTTAAATTATGCCACACATGATTTGGAGTTGGTTGCCGTAGTGCATGCGTTGAAGACCCGGAGGCACTACCTTATTGGAAATCGTTGTGATGTGTACACGGGTCATAAGAGTTTGAAGTACATTTTCACACAGAAAGAGCTGAACCTTAGGCAGAGGAGATGGTTGGAGCTTATAAAGGATTATGACATGAACCTTCACTATCATCCAGGCAAGGCCAATGTCGTAGTAGATGCCTTGAGCCGGAAGAGTTATGCTAATACCCTAGTAAGCACGGGATTGCCAAAAGAGTTAGCAGATGATCTCAGGGAACTTCGACTGGAGATTGTTCCTAGAGGTTTTGTGGCAACAATGGAGGTACAGTCTACATTGTTAGGAAAGATTCGAGAAGCTCAGAAGGATGACAAAGAGGTTGCCGAGATAAAAGAGAGAATGAGCGAAGGAAAGGCCAAAGGTTTTCGTGAGGATGAGCACGACACCTTATGGTTCGAGGATCGTGTTTATGTGCCCAATAACACAGAGATCAGGAAGTTAATACTTCAGGAGGCTCATGACTCACCATACTTGATACACCCCGGAAACACCAAGATGTATTTGGATTTGAAGGAGCGTTTCTGGTGGACTGGTATGAAGAAGGATATTGCCGAGTATGTAGCCGTATGTGATGTATGTCAGAGAGTGAAGGCTGAGCATCATAAGCCAGCAGGATTGTTACAACCTATGCCGATACCCAAATGGAAGTGGGATAAACTTGGCATGGATTTTATCATCGGATTACCCAGGACCAAATCAGGATATGATTCTATATGGGTAGTAGTGGATCGCTTGACCAAAGTAGCTCACTTTATCCTAGTGAAAACCACCTATACAAGTGCAAAGTTGGCCAAGATATATATGACCAGGATTGTATGTCTGCATGGAGTTCCAAGAACCATCGTATCAAATAGAGGGACATAGTTTACTTCAAAGTTTTGGCATCAGCTGCACCAATCTTTGGGGACAAGGTTGGAGTTCAGTACAGCATTCCACCCGCAGACGGATGGACAGACCAAGAGAGTCAACCAGATTCTGGAGGATATGTTGAGAGCCTGTGCACTAGACTATGGATCTAGTTGGGATGACAATTTGCCCTACGCGGAGTTCTCATACAACAACAATTATCAAGCTAGTTTGAAAATGGCACCGTTTGAAGCCCTGCACGGACGAAGGTGCAGAACACCATTGATGTGGGATGAAGTCGGAGACCGACAGTTGTTTGGACCAGATCTGATCAAAGAGTCTGAAGAGAAAGTTAAGTTGATCAGAGATAGACTGAAGATAGCTCGGTCCAGGAAGAAGAGTTATGCAGATTCGAAACGCAAGGAAATAACCTATGAAATTGGAGATAGAGCATATCTGCGAGTGTCACCCCTGCGAGGAGTGAAATGTTTTGGAGTCAAGGGAAAGTTAGCCCCGAGATTTGTAGGACCGCATCGAATTTTGGAACGTATGGGAGAAGTTTCCTACAAGTTGGAGTTACCTGAAGGACTGTCAGGAGTTCATGATGTATTTCATGTTTCACAGCTGAAGAAGTGTCATGCTGAGATGGCCGATATACCGTTAAGAGATACAGTACCCTTGGAGGAGATTCAGTTGGACAGTGATTTGACCTATGAGGAGAAGCCAGTCAGGATTCTCGAATTTGCTAGCCGAGTCACCCGCAGCAAGGTTATTAAGTTTTGTAAAGTTCAGTGGAGCCACCATACCGAGGATGAAGCCACCTGGGAATGAGATGATGATCTTCGCAAAGACCACCCACATCTATTCTCTAGCCAACCCGAATCTCGAGGGTGAGATTCATCTTAAGGGGGGTAGGTTTGTAACATCCCATTCATGCATATCATATTTTATTGCATTTCATTTTGCAACCCTCGAAATCCTAAGCAACTCAAGGACCCTCGGAGAGAGTTGGGGATTTCCCTGTTTTCCTATTTGGGCTTTACCAAATATTGAAACGAGGATTTTTTGTTTTAATTATTTTTCTCTCCGAAAATATTTCATAACAAAATATATGAGAGGAGATAATATGAATTCTCCCAAATAAATGAAATACTGGAGGGAAAATATTAAAATCAAATATTTGTTTTATCCGGAGTTTATTGCTATTTTATGTGAATTCGAAAAATTGCACGTTTTTCAAAGTTGCATTAGGGCCAAGAAAATGTTCATCCCGTTCTAAATATTTTATTTAGATGGAGAAAATTTGTTTTGGCATTTTTAGGTTTTTATTTTAGTTTCAGCGGAATTATTTAAAAAAAAGTTCTAGCGCCCGACTGGGCCGAAGCCCAGATGAGCTGGCCCAAGCCGCCCGCGCCTCGTCTCCGAGCGGGAGACCGCGCCGCCGCCGCCGAACCGGAGTCCGACCGGGACTCCGTTTCCCCACGCGCCTTGCCCCCTCCTCCAAGTCGCTGACCCCCCGTCTCTTATAAGCCGCCCCGACCACCTCCCTTGAACCCCGAGCCACCCTGCTGCCAACCCCGCCGCCCGCAGCCGCACCGCCACGCCGCCGCCGCCCCGCTGCCCGCGTCACCGCCGCCCCGCACTGCCCTGCCGCTCGCCGCGCCGGACCTCGCCGGAGGTATAGCGCCGTTCGGTTTTTTTAGAAACCCTAGTTTTTTGTGTGGATAGATCGGTTCATCGTTTTTTCGGTTTAGTTACTTTGCGGACGTTTGTCCGTACATTCGTTTCAACGAACATAGTTCACTCGTTAGCCGCAGATAACGAACGCTCGTTCGTTAGCCTGTTCGTCAGTTTTCTTTTTCTTGGATTTTCCGCGATTATTTTCAATCATGATTTCTAATCCGATTTTCATTTTAGTTTATCTTTTCGCTCATTTGTCGGAATCAGGCGATTCAAGCAACTAGATCTTCGTCTCGAAACCCTCTTTCCGTTTAACCAACTTGAACACGCTTTTGCTACTATAAAATTTGACCTTAGTCCAGATTAGTAAACGGATCTTGTTTCTTTTGTAGTTTGAGTTTCGTTGCTCCGTTTGATTTGATTCTTTTCGCAAACCGGAGTTCTTAAGTTGAACTTTCTGGTTAGATCTTCTTGGTTGAGATTTACCCGTGTTTCTTTGCTTGTTTGCTTATGTATGCTATTGTTTGTTTGCGATAGAACACCCGGAGTGCGAAGCGTGCTACTACGAATCCCTAGGTTTTGCGGATCATCAGCAAGGCAAGTAACACTTTGATCATACCCCTTCATTACCCAGTTTTTATGCATTAGTTCCAATCCTCAAACATTGCATGGTTAGGATGTGATTAACATGTGGGTTGGGAAGTAGTTGATGAGGTAGAACCTATTGCACTGTTATATTCAAACCCTTGGGAGTTACTTCTACGAATTGCTTATATCACTATGCTATTGTCGTAGACGTGGTTTGGGTGAGTGAAATCCATGACAGATGTGAGATTGTTAATTAATGGTTCAACTTAAGGTGGAACTTGAATACACATCTGGGTGGATTGTTTGTTGGGCACCTGGGGAATCCAATGTTGTCCTAGGATATCCCGGAGTACCCGTGTGATAATCCTATGGTCCGCCACCCAGGCTCAAAGGGAACTAAGATATTTTCATGCTAGAAACTTCCGTGTGCAGCCACAAGCTACTATGGGCTCTAGCATAGTTGAGTAAGTTGCGTGAAGCTCCCGAAGAGGTGGATCAGCAGGTAGAGGGTTGTAGGTTGGTATGGTCTGCCCGGAGTAAGGGGTTAATGCTTCTGAAAGACCGTGTCTGGGTCATCCATTTCTCAAACACCATGTAGTGCAGGAAATCCAACGGAGGAGATCGGGTCTTGTGGGGAAAAGTGCGTAAACCTCTGCAGAGTGTATAAACTAATCATGGTTAGCCGTGTCCCCGGTTATGGACATCTTGAGTATCTAGTACTTGGAGTATCATAAGTATCTCATCACTCTAAATTAATATTGTTGGGTTGTTAATTACTTTAATTGGGATTGAGTTGGAGGAACCTTCTCAATGATGTTTGAACTACCATGATAGTTAAATAAAATCTATTCCTTTGTTGTAGGGAAAAATTGTCTTTTTGCAAAACTGTAACCATAGAGATTTCCACCGGCCAAATATGCATGTAGTGATAGCATTATTTTGTTCTTGCTCTACTGTGTTACTTTGCCAGCATATTCCATGTGCTGACCCATTTTCGGGCTGCAACGTATTATGTTGCAGACTTTTCACATGAGGAGTAAGGTTCGTTAGGTCGTTGCCGTGCAGCTCAGCTATGCCGTTGGAGTTGATGGACTCACTTTATCTTCCAAGCCTTCCGCTGTTATCGTATTAGATGGCCTTAAGCCATATTTATTGTAATAAGTTCTCTTTTGAGACATTCGATGTAATAAGTGTGTGATTGCTACTCTGTTATAAATCCTCGAGTACTGTGTGTGTCAGCATTACCGATCCAGGGATGACACTGAAGCACAGAGACTTGACCGTTTGAGGTCGGGTTGCTACAAAGACTAGGAAATAAATAAGCCCGAAACTAACGCTAGGCTATTAAGGCGATTGCACAGATTACATCCACTGGGCATCAAAGTTCACCACCAGTGCAAATATAGGGGACACCCTACACTATACAAAAATGGCTTGCTATTTTCTTCAGCCGGTGGCTGCATGTTAAGAACAAATTTTGTATCGCAACAAAACAAATTACAACCATAAAACAAAAGGAAGGTTGGCATAAAAGTTAACTGTCCGGCAGATAAATGCACCACCAGAAGTTCAGAAGCTCGGTTCATTTGACCTGACTGTTATGTTTTCATGTTGTATTGTCCGATGGAGCACCATAACCTTCATCTTCATTTCTCCTAGGCTCCTGAACAACATAGCAAAAGTCTGATAGTCTGGTTTCAAAACCATGCATATCTTGATGACATCGAACAATGGTTGTCCTTGTTTCAAAAAGGGTCTCTGTTAGGGAATGGACTTGTGTCTGGAGCGTAGATATAACATTGTTTTGAGCTTGCATATCTTGATCGTGAGGCAGTTGGGATGAGATTGACTTAACAACCAACCCAGTATTACGCAGGAACGTGCTTCTGGCACTGTTAGTGGACAGGTACCGACCCACTACTGCAAGAGGTGACATTGCAGTTATAGTTGCCTCGTCACCTTCAGAAGGTGGCGGTTACACCATTTTTTCCATAGCTTGCTGAAAAGTTGAGTTTTTACATTAGTAGTACCAGAATAGAAGATATTAAGGAGGCAACAAAACCAAACAAAATAGCTTTGGTCTATATACAGAACTTATTCTGGTGAACCCATGTAAAATATTAGTTGTATTTTACTGCAAAGTACATAATAAAACCAGGTTCCAAACATATGACCAAGTACCATGGCTAATGTATTGTCTATTTCTTCACATTGTGTAGACAACTGAGGATAAAGAGACAAAGTTTATAATATGGTAAGCATAGTATGAAATCATTCATATCACAAAACAACTGAGAACAAACAAACATTCAATTGTAACATTGTGTGGGCAAGTCCAGCACAGAACTAGATTACAGATCAAGATCAAAGGAACATCACTCCTCTCTTTTAAACCTTGTAAGGTGCAATGATACGCTAAGAGAATTGTGTATAAAATTGAAAAGAGTAATAGACATTGGCTGCAAACCATGCAGTTCAATGCACAAGTCAGAGTAAGTAGTAGTTAAAAGCCATGAGGATTAAGGACTTACAACAGCGGCTTTGACTGGTGTAGTCATGCCCTTCGTCTTATTGGTGTGACAGTCCTTGAAGATTTCCACAACATTTGGTTCAGGTACTTTTTGGTCCTTACGGGCTTTCCTCTGCATTTGGAACAAGTCAAAATAGATCTGATAATATCGTATAGCGAAAAGAGTGAAACAACAGCTAATTACAAGAGCCTCGCAGTGTGCAATATAGCTACAAGATCCTGTCGTCTGTTGGAATTTCACTATCGTACGGTTGGCCTTGTTCTTTGAACATTTCACCTACAAGAAGATATATTTGTGAGGCACATGCTTAAATAGGAGTTCAACATGTGATCTGATCACATACATATAACGTACCCGATACTTTGGATCAGACCAGTGTTTAACGAGGCCTCTCCAGTCTTCATCCGATATATTTTCCACTGGAGATGTTTGGGCAAGTTCACTGTTAGCCTTGCCTTCAAAGTGAGTTTTCCTCAAGTTATACCGATACTATTGCAGAGCAGACTTGAAAACATGGGTGCAAGCTTGTCTGGTTGCATCATCTTGGCTATCCAACTTGAACCTCATCTGTTGAAAATTATGGGAGTCTCATTATCAACAACCTAGAAAGTATGGAACAGAGCAAGACGATATTACTAGTTTCCATACATAGCCATACTTATAGATAAATGGTCGAGGAAGGTGTTGAACTGGGTTTTGTCTTTGTCATTCCTGTACTGAATCCATGTTGGGAGGATACGTACATGACACCTAACGGCAACCGATGCCTCTGATACTAGCTTGGCTGACTTTGTAGCATCACGTGGCCTTTTTAAACCTGCTTGAAAACGGATATCCATTCTTCCTCCTCTAAATTTAGTTAACCTATCGAGCATTATCCCTGTTTGTTTCCTCTTGCACCTAGGTGCTAGTCCAACAACGAACATATGAAGTGTTTGTGTACATCAAACTGTGAGACTACATATAAAGAAGCATGCAACTGTAACTTGACTCCAACAACTACCTTCTTGCTGTTGAAGCTCACAAAGTTCATTTGATCTTGCCAACTCGTCTTGTGTCAAGAGTGCTTTGGAAGTAGTGTCAGGTGGCAAGGGAGCTTGGGAACGTGCTGCTAGCTGAGTTGCCGAATGAGTAACTCGTGCGGCTGGTGGTACTGTGGAAGGTATTGCAACAACTAGGGCTGTCTCTGCTTGTTTGGTGACAGCTATTGGTTTATGTTTGGCTTGTTCTGTAGCTCGTGTAGCATGGGATACCTCGTTTGTAGAATTTTCCGTTGGACTTTGACCTTCTATTGCATCATCAGTACCAGCAGAATCTGCAGCATTCTTCCGCTTCGATTTTCGTGTGTCCTTAGTACTAACACCATCCCCTGTTATTTTGTGTTCCTTCCTCTTTCTCTATGCCATGTTAAGTCAAGCTGACAAGAAAAAGGAATAAAAATTTAGTTCTTCAGAACAAATTGATGCGTGATACAGACAAACTGAACTTCGATGTTAGACAACCACATGATAGGAGGATGTAATATGTACAAAAAACAGGACGGCATGAGATAATCAAAACATGATGTGTAAAGATGCAAATTAGAAGCAATGAAAGCTAGACACCATATGAAAGATGCAACGAATATCACTCTATCAAGTTAAAACTGTCTCGTCATAAGTGCCATTTCAACAAATTAGGAGTAGTACAAGCTAGAAAAGAATGCGAGATGTAAGGCAAACACATGATACCAGGATGGAATATGTACGAAAAACAGGACGACATGGCATATTCACAACAGTTTGTGTAAACTAAGCAGAAGCCATTTCAAGAAATAAGAAGCAATGCAAGCTAGACACCGTATGCAACATGCAAGACAATATCACACTGCCAAGCTAGAGAAAGCACCTGGGATGCCGGTTTCGCCGGAAGACCGCCATCAGTCCCTGCCTTATTTTTTCCTTCCTCGTTCTTAGTTGTATTGACTTGTCAAGTCAAACCCACAAGAAAAATGAATAAAAATTCTCTTTCCAGAACTCATTGATGCAGGATGCTGACGAGCACTATTTTAATGTAAGGCGACCGCATGATATGACGATTGAATGTGTAAGAAAAAAGGACATCATTGCATATTCACAGCTATGATGTGTAAACTAAGCAAAATGCATTTCAACAAATTAGAAGCAATGAAATCTAGACACCATATGAAAGATGCAATGAATAACACTCTACCAAGTTAAAACTGTCTCGTCATAAGTGCCATTTCAACAAATTAGAAGTAGTACAAGCTAGAAAAGAATGCGAGATGTAGCCTATATCACACTCCCAAGTCAAACATGTCTTATGATAAGTGATTGTTGCAGGTTACGCAACAGTAGTACTTTGATGTAAGAACATGGTGTGATAGACAGATATTGTATGTTCTAGAAACAGGAACGCACGTGTCTTATTCACAAGTATAATGTGTAAAGTAAGCAGATGGAATTCAACAAAATTAGAAGCAATACAAGATAGACAACATACATAACATGCAACCACATATAACAGTGCCAAGTTAGAGGGACCACCTCCGATGGTGCACTAGGGGAGACGTGGTCATCATCAACACAGCTACGTTGAGTGTCTATGCATGTGTTGTCATGCAAATCATCTTGGGGGTGGAGGAGTAGAATCTGTAGAGACCCTCCATTTGGAAGGAGCACCTTTATCTGCTGCCTTGCTAATTTCCTTCCGCTTTATTGATTTTGAATTGTCAAGTAAGACCGACAAGAAAAAGCAATAAAATTCACTCTTCAGAAGTCATCCGTGCATGATACTGACAATCACTACTTTGATGTAAGGCAAACACATGATACCAGGATGGAATATGTATGAAAAACAGGACGACATGTCATATTCACAACTGCTTGTGTAAACTAAGCAAAAGCCATTTCAATAAATAAGAAGCAATGCAAGCTAGACACCACATGAAAGATGGAACCAATATGACTCTGCCAAGTTAAAAGCGTCCCATCATATATGGCATTTCAACAAATTAGAAGCAGCGCATGCTGTAAATCATATGAAAGATGCAACTAATATCACACTGCATATACTAAAGGTGTCTCGTCATATTGATTGATGCGGGATACAAAAAACAATAGTTTATGTAAGGACATGCTTAATAGACAGATGTACTATGTATTAAAAACAGGAAGGCATGTCATATTAATAGGTATAATGTATAAACTAAGCAGAATAGCACATGCAGTTTAACCAGATTGGAAGAATTACAATATAGACACCATATGCAACATGCAACCACATATTACACTGCCAAGTTAGAGCAAGCACCTGCGATGCTAGTGTAGGGGAAATGCAGTAATCAACTACAGATCTACGTTCAATATCTTCATCTAGCCTTGTTGTTTCTTGAGAATCATGTGGGGAGGCTGACGCTGCATTATTTAAATGAGGATCTTTTCTCACAGTAGTCCACTGGCCTGACTGCCTCATCATAACTGGTTGACGAGGGATACACAAGAACATTAGTTTGATGTAAGAACATGGTTAATAGACAAGTGTGCTACTATGTACCAAAAACAGGAAGGCATGCCATATTCAAAGGTATAATGTGTAAACTAAGCAGATGTAATTTAACCAAATTGGAAGCAATACAAGCTAGGCATCCGACTGGAGTGGTGAGCATGATCATCTAGGACCTGAGAGCCTGGTGGGAGGCGGGCTACTTTGCCACCATCGTGGCTTTTTAGTTGGCTTCCCGGTGATGCCTGTCCATGCTGGGCTTGTCACTGGCTCGGCCAGTGCCCTGACTAGCTATTTGTCTTCTGGTGCTCCCGGGATGGTGGTTCATGTAAAAATATCTTTCCTTATCTTAATAAAGACCGGCTTCGGCCTTTCGAATACAAGCTAGACACCATATGCAACATGCAACCACATATGACACCGCGAAGTTAAAGCAAGCACCTGGGATGGTGGTTCACGGCAAGCGAGATCATCAACTCCAGAGCTACACTTAACATCTCCATCTGTTGACCATCCAACCTTTAAAGCCTAGAAATGTGTCTTGCCTACCTGCGAAGCAAGCAGGAGCGACTTCTCTCTTTTCTTTTCTACTTCTGTCAAGGCAGAGTCTGAAATACCCTTGCATAAAACACAATAGTGAGAGTATGGGTGAAGTGTGTGCAAAATTAGTGCACTGTAAAAGTAGCAGATAGCAGGTGGCTGGAAAATAAATGATAGGAGACACATGATAGCTCTACATCATTGCATGGCAAACAAAATTAGATTCTACTCCGTATGATTTTGTAATATATTAGCACAGGGATGGTTGGGAAATGCAGGTACTCCTCCAGCACACCACCACATGTGGTCCTATCAAAATAACAGTCGATTGAAAATAAATAGGCCAGTCGATTTTTTATGAACCGTCCAATCTATAAGGAATGGGCAGATGGCCTTCGTCTACCTCCCGCCAGTCACTGTTGACAATCTTTCTCAAACTACCAGCGACCACCGGCCCAGACCCCTGCCCCCGCCACCCTGCCCTCCCCTCAACCTCACACCACCGCCGTGCTTGGCAGCGCCCCGGGCCATCCCTTTAATCCCGCCGACCTGCAGATCGGGTGCCAGTAGCTCCTAGGCCCCACATACCCCTAAGATAAACACCGAGGCGCTGCTTCCCTGGCGTAATAGGCGGACTAGTGCCTGTTATGCCGGGGAATGCTCCCTTTAATTGGGAATCAACTGACCAGGAATTGAAATCTAGGGGGGCGATTGACCTCTAGCTAAGGTGAAATAGTATATGAGGAGAAACCTTGTGCATCGCGAGTTACTAGGAACATCTAGTATCAAGAAGAAGCGGTCAACTAGTGTCTTCTGTGGGATGAATACCATGCAAGCAAACACGTAAGATTTGCATGAATAAGGGAAGAGGAGTACCATTTCCGGTTGCCAGTGCTGGGTCCTCCGAATGTCGCGGCAATTTTCTTGGTTTTACCTGGGGAACCGATGTTTTGGAGGAGGGTCGAGCCTTGGACGAACCCATGGCCAAATTGTTGAGTGTGTTGCGGTGGCTGTCTGTCGGCGGAGGGGAAGCAGATCTGAGGCAGCGAAGGATGGTGTAGCGGGAACAACTCCGGTGCGGTGGACGGCGAAGTTGGAGCGGCAGCGGTGAGGCACAGGACGGCGTGGTTGAACTAGCTCAAGTACGGACAGCTCAGCCTCGGCTTCAACTACTAGCCATGGAGGGCGTTGCGGTTGCGGTGGACGACGACGTCGGGGTATCGGCTCCAGCGTGATGGAGGAGGGCGGCGGTTGATGGGTGGGATGGGGTGGCGGACGGAGGACGCCGGGGTTTCGCGGCTAGTCGAGAGGTAGTTTTGGCACCCACGGAGTACGAATGGGGAATCAGACGGGGGGCGGGGGGCGGTGGGAGCTAAGGGAGAACCATATTTCGGTCTGGAACGCGCTTGTTTTCAGTTTTTTGAACAGATGGGACACGCCTGTTTGAAATTTGGGGAAAGTACAAACTTTGCCCCCCTCTTAAATTTTGGACCTACTGTGGGTCGGGGGTAGGATGGTAATCCCAGGTGTCCCAAATAGTGGGTGGGAGCGATTTCGGCCGCATGCATGTGTGCTTAGGCAGCCATTGTGTATGAATGTTTTTCGGAGGCGGTTGCGTGGTGTCTAGATGAAGCTACAAACCTACCCCGGTTTAGACCTTTGGACGTCGGACCGGTAGGTTTCACGGGTCGGAGTTAGAAAAGTAATTTCCTTCTACCAAACATTGGTCTCACGCGGTTTCGGGCGAGTAGAGGCTCTTTTGGCGCTTCATTCGAAATTTTGAAACAGAAGCATTCACGTTTAGAGTACTCTTGAACTTTGACGATTGACCTAAATAGACAATGTTAAATTTGACATTGTATGTTTGAAAACCTCATTAAATTATGCGCTTCTTTTTGAAATTTTAACACTGGAAAATCCTATAACTACGATTATTTTCGAATGGAGGAGGTAAATTTGAATCTATTTTGTACACGACTATATATGCTATTATATACCAAAGCAGAGCAAAGATTGGTGCCCCCATAATTTAGGTATGATTTACAAATGCCATGATATCGAATTCAAATAATTGAATGGACTTCATGTTGAATTTGAATTTTTTAAACCACCTTAAGTTGAATTCAAATGCATGCTAGTTCATAGCTAGCTATTTATAATGTTCATTCTGTAACTTTTGTATGTATAATGTGCTTTACACACACAACATGAACTATACTCACGTTTATATTCGATTGCTAAAGCGATGCATTGTCTGGAGTTCAAAATACTAACTATGTGGATCAATTATATTGAATAATAACATAGACATGCTCAAATTCGATAGAATATAAATGTCTGATGGATCAATGATCGTTCCTTACGCGAATTGCAAATATCATGATCCCATCCTAATTGGATACAATTTATATTTTTAATCAATGTGTACATCAATATTTTATGTGTAGTTTCACTCTCCATCGGTGGTCTCTCACACATGTTCACACACTCTCTCCCGAGGTGTCTTTCTCACAGACATGTTGTCGATATAACCCTCCCTCCCTCTCGTAACCATCTACGACTGTTTTCACTAACCTTTATCACAAGCACTCTTCCTCTCACAAGCATACACACGCACAATCCCCATCGACCCTTTCTATAATACATAGACCTGCCTACGTTTCTCCCGTACGCACATTATCTTTAGGCCTGTCTCTCATGCATTGTCTCCACCTCTCTTCCTAATCGACGAGTATGATTCTAGCAGAGCATTCTGTAGGATGCCCCTTAAAGTTAGGTTGGATGAATAGTAATACCAGAGATAAGGGGTTACCTTAGTCCAAGGACCTAGGGTTAAAATCCCAGCTGGCTTTGTCAGTGGACACGTGATACGTCTCCGTCGTATCTACTTTTCCAACCACTTTTGCCCTTGTTTTGGACTCTAACTTGCATGATTTGAGTGGAACTAACCCGGACTGACGCTGTTTTCAGCAGAATTACCATGGTGTTATTTATGTGCAGAAACAAACATTCTCGGAATGACCTGAAACTTCACAGAGCAACTTTTCAGAAAATATGAAAAATACTTGCAAAAGATGAAGGCCAGGGGAGCCACCACCTGTCCACGAGGGTGGGGGGCGCGCCCCCTACCTCGTGGGCCCCCTGTTGCCTCTCCGAATCCAACTCCAACTCTATATATTTGGTTTCGGGGAGAAAAAATCAGTGAGAAGAAATCATCACGTTTTACGATACAGAGCCGTCGCCAAGCCCTAAAACCTCTCGGGAGGGCTGATCTGGAGTCCGTTCGGGGCTCCGGAGAGGGGAATCCGTCACCATCGTCATCATCAACCATCCTCCATCACCAATTTCATGATGCTCACGGCCGTGCGTGAGTAATTCCATCGTAGGATTGCTGGACGGTGATGGGTTGGATGGGATCTATCATGTAATCGAGTTAGTTTTGTTAGGGTTTGATCCCTAGTGTCCACTATGTTCTGAGATTGATGTTGCTATGACTTTGCTATGCTTAATGCTTGTCACTAGGGCCCGAGTGCCATGATTTCAGAGCTGAACCTATTATGTTTTCATCAATATATGAGTGTTCTTGATCCTATCTTGCAAGTCTATAGTCACCTATTATGTGTTATGATCTGTTAACCCCGAAGTGACAATAATCGGGATACTTACCGATGATGACCGTAGTTTGAGGAGTTCATGTATTCACTATGTGTTAATGCTTTGTTCCGGTTCTCTATTAAAAGGAGGCCTTAATATCCCTTAGTTTCCGTAAGGACCCCGCTGCCACGGGAGAGTAGGACAAAAGATGTCATGCAAGTTCTTTTCCATAAGCACGTATGACTATATTTGGAATACATGCCTACATTACATTGACGAACTGGAGCTAGTTCTATGTCATCCTAGGTTATGACTGTTGCATGATGAACCACATCTGACATAATTCTCCATCATCGATCCATTGCCTACGAGCTTTCCATATATTGTTCTTCGCTTATTTACTTCCCCATTGCTATTGCTATCATCACTACAAAATACCAAAAACATTGCTTTTACTACCGTTACCTTTTGTTACCGTTACCACTACTATCATATTATTTTGCTACTAAATACTTTGCTACAGATACTAAGTTTCCAGGTGTGGTTGAATTGACAACTTAGCTGCTAATACTTGAGAGTATTCTTTGGCTCCCCTTGTGTCGAATCGATAATTTGGGTTGAATACTTTACCCTCAAAAACTGTTGCGATCCCCTATACTTGTGGGTTATCAAGACTATTTTCTGGCACCGTTATCGGGGAGCGTAGCTCTATTCTTTGAGTCACTTGGGATTTATATCTGCTTATCATTATGAAGAACTTGAAAGATCCAAGAACCATGATTGATCCCTCAACTACGAGGGGAGGTAAGGAACTGCCATCTAGCTCTGCACTTGATTCGCCTTCTATTTTGAGTAAGCTTGCGACACCTGCTTCTGCTATTCGTTCTGATATGTCGCATGTTATTGATGATGCCACTTCTGCTATGCATGATACTTATGATGAAACTACTTCTATGCTTGATATTACTGTGCCACTTGGTAAATTTCTTGATGAACAACTTGCTAGAGCTAGAGAAATTGAAAATATTGAATCTGATGATACTGATGAAAGTGATGATGAAGAATCACTTGTTATTCCTAAGGGTTATGTTTTTGATCAAGAAGCTTCTTTAGCTATTTTAGCTTGCAAAAATAGAAATGAACTCAAAAGGTCATTAGCTAAATGGAGTAAGCAATCTCTAAATGCTAGAATGAAACCTGACCCTGCTTTTGCTACTTCACCTATCTTTGTTACTGATAAGGATTATGAATTCTCTGTTGATCCTGATATAATTACTTTGGTTGAATCTGATCCTTTTCATGGTTATGAATCTGAAACTGTGGTAGCACATCTTACTAAATTGAATGATATAGCCACCCTGTTCACTAAAGATGAGAGAACTCGTTACTTTTACATCCTTAAAATATTTCCGTTCTCATTAAAGGGTGATGCTAAGATATGGTTTAATTCTCTTGATCCTGGTTGTGTGCGTAGTCCCCAGGATATGATTTATTACTTCTCTGCTAAATATTTCCCTGCTCATAAGAAACAAGCTGCTTTAAGGGATATATATAATTTTGTGCAAATTGAAGAAGAGAGTCTCCCGCAAGCTTGGGGGAGGCTTCTCCAATTACTTAATGCTTTGCCTGATCATCCTCTTAAGAAAAATGAAATACTTGATATCTTTTATAATGGACTAACCGATGCCTCCAGAGGTTACCTGGATAGTTGTGCTGGTTCTATTTTCAGGGAAAGAACACCGGATGAAGCTGAAATTCTATTGAACAATATGTTGACAAATGAAAATAATTGGACACCTCCGAAGCCAATTCCTGAGCCTATTCCTAAACCAACTCCGAAGAAGAGGGGTATTCTATTTCTCAGTCTTGAAGATATGCAAGAGGCAAAGAAATCTATGAAAGAAAAAGGTATTAAAGCTGAAGATGTTAAGAATTTACCTCCTATTGAAGAAATACATGGTCTTAATTTACCGCCTATTGAAGAAACATATAATCTTAATCCATTACCTATTGAAGAAACTCATGGTCTTGATAACCCGACACAGGTAGTAAAGATAAATTCTCTCTATAGATATGATAAAGCTGAAATCCCATTTACTAAATTTGCTAGCCCATGCTTAGATGAGTTTGATAAATTTATGGCCAAGCAATAAGACTTTAATGCTTATTTTGGTAGACAATTGAAATACAATTCAGATATGCTTGAACACTTGGGTGATTATATGACTAATGTTAAAGGTGAACTTAAACTTATTAGTAAACATGCTTCTATGGTTACCACTCAAGTAGAATAAGTACTTAAAGCTCAAAATGATTTGCTCAATGAATTGAATAGTAAAGATAATGATAGTGCTGTTAGAGTTATGACTAGAGGTGGTAAAATGACTCAGGAACCTTTGTATCCTGAAGGCCACCCTAAGAGAATTGAGCAAGATTCTCAGAGAAATAATGTAGATGCACCTAGTCCTTCTAAAAGGAAGAAAAAGAAAAATGATAGGACTTTGCATGCTTCTAGTGAACCTATTACTGAAACACCTGAGAATCCAAATGATATTTCTATATCTGATGCTAAAACACAATCTGGTAATGAACCTGAAACTAGTGATAATGTTAATGATAATGTTCATGATGATGCTCAACCTAGTAATGATAATGATATAGAAATTGAACCTGCTGTTGATCTTGATAACCCACAATCAAAGAATCAACATTATGATAAGAAAGAATTTGTTGCTAGGAAACATGGAAAAGAAAGAGAGCCTTGGGTTCAGAACCCATGCCTTTTCCTCCCAAACCATCCAAGAAAAAGGATGATGAGGATTTTGAGCGCTTTGCTGAAATGATTAGACCTATCTTTTTGCGTATGCGATTAACTAATATGCTCAAAACTAATCCTTATGCTAAGTACATGAAAGATATTATTACAAATAAAAGAAAGATATCGGAAGCTGAAATTTCCATCATGCTTGCCAATTATACTTTTAAGGGTGGAATACCAAAGAAACTTGGAGATCCAGGAGTACTAACTATACCATGCTCCATTAAAAGAAACTATGTTAAAACTGCTTTATGTGATCTTGGAGCCGGTGTTAGTGTTATGCCTCTCTCTTTATATCGTAGACTTGATTTGAATAAGTTGACACCTACTGAAATATCTTTGCAAATGGCTCATAAATCAACTGCTACACCTGTCGGTATTTGTGAGGATGTGCCTGTTGTAGTTGCAAACGTTACTATTTTAACGGACTTTGTTATTCTTGATATTCCCGTGGACGATAGTATGTCTATTATTCTTGGAAGACCCTTTTTGAATACTGCAGGGGCTGTTATTGATTGCACTAAAGGCAATGTCACTTTTCATGTTAATGGTAATGAGCATACGGTACACTTTCCGAGGAAACAACCTCAAGTTCATAGTATCAACTCTATTGGAAACATGCCATCGATTATATTTGGAGGTTTTGAATTTCCTCTTCGTACTGTCAAGAAGAAATATGGTATTCTTATTATTGGGGATGTGCATATCCCTGTTGAGGTAACATAGTGTTATTCGAAATTTCTCTGGTTCCATGTTATTCGGAATGAGTTCGTTAACAAGACTTGATCAACCTTGTTAGTGGATTCCTTTTGATGACCATGAGATGGATGAAACTAGAAGGCACAACCTTCTGCACCCCACTTTTACTTTCTGTTATTTAAATAAATAAAATAAAAACAAATATTTTTCTGTCTATTATCTGATTATCCGTGCAATATAAAAATACCTCGAAAATAAAAGTTCTCCAAATGCCCTGAAATTTAAATATGATTTTTTCTAGAATATTTAAGAATATTTGGCACTAAGAACACAGCAGGGGGGTCAACCACTTGCCCACGAGGGTGGAGGGCGTGCCCTACCCCCTAGGCACGCCTCCTGCCTTGTGGGCCCATGGTGGCCCTCCTCCACTTATCCTTTCACCCATACACTTCTTCTTCCTCCCACAAACACGAATAACCAGCTCAAACCCGAGTCCAAACTCGTTTTGCTGCCATTTTCGATCTCGTTGCTCAAAGCACCTCTCACAAAACTGCTTGGGGAGATTGTTCCTTGGTATGTGACTCCTCCATTGGTCCAATTAGTTTTTGTTCTAGTGCTTTATTCACTGCAAATTTTTGCTGCTTAGGTGACCTTGTTCTTGAGCTTGCATGTTAAATTTATATGGTCAAAAGTAGTTTTGATGCATGATATAGGCTCTAGGCACTTGTAGGAGTAGTTGCTATCAATATTATTGAATTTGCTTTACTTTTATTTTGAAGTTACTAAAAAATTTCAGAATTTTTCAGAGGAAGAAACATGCTTAGGAAAATGTTCCAAGGTGGTTCTTCAAGGAAGCAAGGACCCAGGCTTCCAATGCGTGATGCTGATGACGAGCCACCAAGAGACGCTCCAGTGCGTCCTTGTGAATGGCCTTCTGAGAACTTTATGGATCGAGCGGGAATTAAGGAAGAATTCAACGCATATTTGTGTAACGCTGATCTCGTGAGCTTCGAGGAAGAGAAGTGCAGCCAGTATCACAACCTCACCAGTACCTTTGTGAGGAGGTTTGAATTTTCAACTTCACGTAATTCTCCAACTGTCATGTTTGATCTTTATGATAATTCTTACTCTATGGACTTAGAGGATTTTACCACTGCATGCAAACTTCCACAATGGGGTAGTATAAGGGATCCTCGCAAATCTGAATTTAGAGATTTTCTTGCTAGCATAACTGTGGGAGAATCTAGAGATATAACACAAGCTACCATAGGGAGCATTCACTTTCCAGCTATACATTATTTTGCTCTCTTCATAGGTAGATGCATTAATGGTAAAGATGAGGCATGCCACATGTGTGTCCCTGACCTCAGTATTCTTCGGAGTGCTGTGTTAGGAGATAAATCTTATAATTTGGGAGGCATTGTTGCACGTAGGTTGCATCTTAATAGATTTAATGGAGATTTCTTTGGTGGAATTTATGCAACCCGCATAACTAATTTTCTTGGTGTAGCCATACGTGAAGATGATATTGAATTACCTCCTGCTTATCTAGATTTTAATGCTATGGTTCACCACCAGTTTGTCGAGAGGAACGAATCACCTCTCCAATATCGACTAATCTTTGACAGACGCCGTGCTGTCCGTATTACTCTCCCTGCTCCTGCCTTCTTTGATTATCAGGCAAGAGGAAGATATACTATTACCAGAGAGGAGGCATATGAGTACGAGAGGAGAGCGGAGGCCACTCGTCGCCACGCTGCAGCTTAGCAGGCGATAGCCGCTGCATCACAGTACGACCCCAACTATTATTATGGATATCCGCCAGGCCAGCTGTGGCCATAGACCAATTTAGGCCAAAAGCCTAAGCTTGGGGGAGTACGTATTTCCCACCGACATTACATTTATGCTCACACACTCATTGCTAGATGTCGGTGCTCATACTTTTTCATTGTATCATCCATGCTAGTTTATTTCCCTTTTTATGCTTTCTTCTTGTGTGTTTAATAAACCTTAAGAAAAACCAAAAAAAATTAGTTGTAGCTTTTAATCAGTTTAATTTCCATGCTTGTAGTAGTAATTAAAAAGAAAACCCAAAAAGATTTCCTGTTCTTCTTTTGCTTGTTGGGAGCTTTCCCGTGTAAATAGTTTTATTTCTTTTCTTTTCTTTGGGGGTCGATAGGAGAAGACCATAATTAAATTGTTGAAAATGCTCTTATATGCATTATTGTTGATCTGACAAAAGAGCCCATATTGCCTTGTCTTCTCCTGTTTGTTGAATGCCTGCAGATTCCAGCTTAGTCCAATGCGCATGCACTATTATTATTATTATTCACATCATTCGATCGTGCAAGTGAAAGGCAATTATGATGATATATGATGGACTGACTGAGATGAGAAAAGCTGGTATGAACTCGACCACTTTTGTTTTTGTAAATATGATTAGTTCATCGTTCCTAATTCAGCCTATTAGAATAAACATGTTTGCAATGACAATTAGAGATCATAGTTTCTTGTGCCATGCTTGATTAGCTATGAGTTATAATGGTTCACCTTGCGTGCCAACATGCTATTGAGATAGTTATGATGTGGTATGATAGGGTGTATCCTCCTCTGAATGATTTAAGTGACTTGACTTGGCACATGTTCACGCATGTAGTTGAAACAAAATCAACATAGCCTTCATGATATTTATGTTCATGGTGGATTATATCCTACTCATGCTTGCATTCGGTGTTGATTAATTTTAATGCATGTTCATGACTGTTGTCGCTCTCTAGCTGGTCGCTTCCCAGTCTTTTGCTAGCCTTTACCTGTACTAAGCGGGAATACATCTTGTGCATCCAATCCCTTAAACCCCAAAGTTATTCCACATGAGTCCACTATACCTACCTATATACAGTATCTACCTGCCGTTCCAAGTAAATTTGGATGTGCCAAACTCTAAACCTTCAAATACATATCCTGTTTTGTATGCTCTAATAGCTCATATATCAACTAGGGCTGTCTGTATCTTCCATGTTAGGTGGGTTATTCTCAAGAGGAGTGGACTCCGCTCCTCACTCACGAGATAAATGGCTGGTCACCGGGATGCCCAGTCCCATCCTTTATGCAAACTAAATCAAAATAATTACAAACAAAACTCCCCCTGGGACTCTTGTTAGTTGGAGGCACTCGTTGTTTCGAGAAAGCCATGGATTGATGCTTGTTGGTGGAAGGGGGAGTATAAACTTTACCATTCTGTTTGGGAACCGCCTATAATGTGTGTAGCATGGAAGATATCGCCATCTCTTGGTTGTTATGTTGACAATGAAAGTATACCGCTCAAAATATTATTCACCTCTGTTTCAAAACCGAGCTCTGGCACCTCTACAAATCCCTGCTTCCCTCTGCGAAGGGCTTATCTATTTACTTTTATGCTGAGTCATCATCCTCTTATTAAAAAGCACCAGTTGGAGAGCACCGCTGTCATTTGCATTCATTATTGTTAATTTACATTGAGTATGACTTGACTGGATCTCTTTTGCCATGAATTACAATGTCTAGTCAGTCCTTGGTCTTTAAAGGTGCTCTGCATTTATGTTTTGCGGTCTCAGAAAGGGCCAGCGAGATACCAGCTTGTTATATCATATTATGATTGTTTTGAGAAAGTGTTGTCATCCGAGATTTATTATTATGGCTCGCTAGTTGATTATGCTATTGATATGAGTAAACTTGAGACCTATGCATTATTGCAAATGTGGTTAGTTATAATCTTTGCTAAAAACTTGAATGCTGGCTTTACATATTTACAACAACAAGAGCAAACAGAGTTTGTAAAAGTTTTTCTTTATCACTTTCAGTTTGTCAACTGAATTGCTTGAGGACAAGCAAAGGTTTAAGCTTGGGGGAGTTGATACATCTCCGTCGTATCTACTTTTCCAAACACTTTTGCCCTTGTTTTGGACTCTAACTTGCATGATTTGAATGGAACTAACCCGGACTGACGTTGTTTTCAGCAGAATTACCATGATGTTAATTAGGTGCAGAAACAAACATTCTCGGAATGACCTGAAACTTCATGGAGCAACTTTTCAGAAAATATGAAAAATACCTGCAAAAGATGAAGGCCAAGGGGCCCACCACCTGTCCACGAGGGTGGGGGCGCGCCCCCTACCTCGTGGGCCCCCTGTTGCCTCTCCGACTCCAACTCCAACTCTATATATTTGGTTTCGGGGACAAAAAAATCAGGGAGAAGAAATCATTGCGTTTTACGATACAGAGCCGCCGCCAAGCCCTAAAACCTCTCAGGAGGGCTGATCTGGAGTCCGTTCGGGGCTCCGGAGAGGGGAATCCGTCGCCATCGTCATCATCAACCATCCTCCATCACCAATTTCATGATGCTCACCGCCGTGCATGAGTAATTCCATCGTAGGCTTGCTGGACGGTGATGGGTTGGATGGGATCTATCATGTCATCGAGTTAGTTTTGTTAGGGTTTGATCCCTAGTGTCCACTATGTTCTGAGATTGATGTTGCTATGACTTTGCTATGCTTAATGCTTGT
Source organism: Triticum urartu (assembly GCF_056163025.1). Classification (NCBI taxonomy): domain Eukaryota; kingdom Viridiplantae; phylum Streptophyta; class Magnoliopsida; order Poales; family Poaceae; genus Triticum; species Triticum urartu. Next base: position 374,647,163 of record NC_141875.1, read on the forward strand.
CACTAGGGCCCGAGTGCCATGATTTCAGATCTGGACCTATTATGTTTTCATCAATATATGAGTGTTCTTGATCCTATCTTGCATGTCTATAATCACCTATTATGTGTTATGATCCGTTAACCCCGAAGTGACAATAATCGGGATATTTACCGGTGATGACCGTAGTTTGAGGAGTTCATGTATTCACTATGTGTTAATGCTTTGTTCCGGTTCTCTATTAAAAGGAGGCCTTAATATCCCTTAGTTTCCGTAAGGACCCCACTGCCACGGGAGGGTAGGACAAAAGATGTCATGCAAGTTCTTTTCCATAAGCACATATGACTATATTCGGAATACATGCCTACATTACATTGACGAACTAGAGCTAGTTCTGTGTCACCCTAGGTTATAACTGTTGCATGATGAACCACATCCGACATAATTCTCCATCACCGATCCATTGCCTACGAGCTTTGCATATATTGTTCTTCGCTTATTTACTTCCCGTTGCTATTGCTATCATCACTACAAAATACCAAAAACATTGCTTTTACTACCGTTACCTTTTGTTACCGTTACCACTACTATCATATTATGTTGCTACTAAATACTTTGCTACAGATACTAAGTTTCCAGGTGTGGTTGAATTGACAACTCAGCTGCTAATACTTGAGAGTATTCTTTGGCCTCAGCCACGTGTCCTACTTGCCACCGTCCAACATCCGGCACCGCCGAGGTCGGGGACTCCTCTGACGATGAGTAGGGCATGTGAGGCGGTAGGGCATGGTGTGCCAATTGGCCGGTCCGTCTCCCGTGTTCTACTCTTCCTTGTCGTAGACCGCACCTTCACTTCACGGGTCTTGAACCCCGCCCCCGTACATGGAGATCGCAGATGGAGGACGTCGGTCACCGCCATAGGAGAGGTTTAGGGTCGGGTTTCTTTTATTTTTCTGTCCTATAAAAGTTTGAAATGTAATGAAAATCTGCCATGTCTGCATTAATCTCTTCCGGTGTATATGAACTTTCACAATAATAGTAATATATATTGTAGGAGTATATGGAATGATGATTCATTTTTGTGTGTATAAACTTAGAAGGTTTGACCCGAGACAAAGCTAACATGCGAAGTAAATAAACACATAGGGTCTACATACACAATTTATCTTAGGCACTCCAATAGTACGTCCACTACACATGCACGCATTTCACATCTTTCTACATCTACAGGAACCTACGAAAGGGTTAACGTAAATTGCCTCTCTCTCCCCCTTGATTTTCATGGTGGTGGGCCCCTCCCTCCCCCAATCTACAATCAATAGCTCACACGTTTCACATTACGTTAATTATGAACTGGGATTACGTAGGTGTAGCATTACTCGTCCTAAAAAAACCAACTAGGCCAACCTCCCAGCATATCGCATGGGAAAAGACCTGATCGCGTTGTTTTAGTTGGGATTACCGGATTACTAGTAGTAGTATCGGTGGATAGCGCGAAGCACAAAGTTTAGAAGGAAAAAGGCGGTACACTCACAACACCCCTGTCGCGGTCGCATTGCACCCCACACACGGTCGGTCCTGCACATGGCTCACGCAAACGGAACGCGCTTCGGCTTGCCTCTTCATTGACACGTGAGGCCGCACTTGGAGAAACCGACCATGCGACAAACTCCCCCCGCCCACCATGCGACCCCCCAAAAAAATTCCCCTCAAATCCCAAATTCAACCGCCCTTCGACCAACTAGCCAATAATATTCCCCAAACCCTCCTCCTCCGTCCCCCTCCACTCCATTCGCTCCGCCAAAGCCGCCCTCCCGCTGCGCCGATACGTCGGCGTCGCGGTTCGTCGAGGGGACGCACAGCGATCCTCTCGCTCCCACAGTATGCTCTCGTAGATTGCCGTCCTCTAGCCGTGCCTCCACCGTTGGCGACGTTCTTGTGGAGACGCACGGCGGTCAGCACCGCCACCGCTAGTGACGTTCGTGTGGAGACGCACAACGGTCAGCTTCTCCCACAGTACGCGCATTCTAGACTGAGGCCCCGTGCATGTCGGTGTAGCGCTGAATGTTAGCTGATAGATTTTGTTAATCTCACTATTTGCCGAAGTAGTTTACAGTCAATATGCTTTGCGTAAGAAGCTTCCTTGCCCTGTTCTGCACTCAATCTGCTTAGCTGAGATGGCATGCCAAGCCTGATTAGTCGCTAAAATATATTGCCATATATTAATTGTGACGTAGATTGCCATGGTCTAGTAGCCAATCTGTTAGGTGAAATAGTTCTACACCGTTTTATACTCGATCTTTGCTGCTGAGATGGCCTTCGATAGTTTGATGGCTGTGTGCTCGGCCTCATTGACTGATGAAATAGCTTGCCATAATTTAGCACTCAAATCTGTTTGCTGAATTAGCTTTACATATATTTCGTTACTTAGATCTGCTTGTCCAAATATCTTGCCATAGCTTTAGACATCGACCTAGGTATTTTTTTCTGGACTTCATAAAAAAAGCATTTATGCTTTTCCTGTAATATCAAGTAGAAGAACTAATTTGTATGTCTAATAGATGGACAGGACTTGGATAACTTCTGCTTGAAGATTCTTCGCTGCATATGTCGAGGGGGTTGAGAACTTCATGAACTTTATCAGAGCTGAGTACGGTGGTCCGAAATCAGATGTGCTCTGCCCGTGTAGCAGTTGTATGAATTCAGTTACAAGACCCCAGTTAACTATGCAAAATCATCTACACTTGTATGGGATGTCGGTCACATATACTAGGTGGGTTCATCATGGTGAAGCTGTGAACGTCAATGTTACTGACTATGTGGAAGCAACAGATCATCATCTTGATCTGCCCGATGCTCATGTGGAAGAGGAGGAGGACGTGGTGGTGGCGGATCTAGTGAGTTTGACCAACATTGAAACAATGCTATGAAATGCTCATGCATTTCGTGAACTTTCACCCGCACAAGAAAAACGGTGGGCCCGCATGTTGGAACAATGCAACGTGGCTGTCATCCCAGGAAATAAGCTATCAGTATTCTCAGCTATGGTCACCTTTCTTCAGGTGAAGACATCTGAGCGGATGACCAACAAATCATTTGATGCGATGTTGGCTGCTTTCCGCAAATCTTTCCCAGATGCGTTTGAGCTACCACACACCTATAGTAAAATGAAGAATTTCCTTCGTGCAGTTGGAATTGGATATGATATGATCCATGTTTCTAAGAATAATTATGTTCTGTTTCGGAAGGATTATGCCAACTTAAGTGAATGCCCAAAATGCAAATCATCAAGATGGAAAGATGGCGATGCTGTGAAGAGGATTCCTCATAATGTTCTGAGACATTTTCCAATTATACCAAGATTGCAGAGGTTGTTTCATGATGCTGAAACAAGAGAGGATGTACTCTGGCATTCTAGGAACCAGGAGTACAGAGATCAGAATGTAATGAGCCATCCATCTCATGGTAGTGACTGGAAAAGCTTCAATCAGAAACACAAAAAGATTGATGCTGACCCGAGAAACATTAGACTTGGCTTAGCTTCAGACGGATTTAACCCATTTGGCCACCAGAGTGCCACATATAGCATGTGGCCAGTGCTTGTTATCCCTTACAACATGCCTCCAAATGTCTGCACCAAAGAATCAAACTACATGATGGCCTTGCTCATCCCAGGTCCAAAAAGTCCTAAAAAGGATTTTGATTTATTCATGGAGCCTCTTGTGGAGGAACTTCAACTACTATGGAGGGGTGTTCTCACTTGAGATCTATATAGCAGCCCACTAGCTGATTTCTTTCTACGTGTTGTTATAATTTGGTGCATCCATGATTATCCGGCTTTGGGCACTATGTCAGGGTGAATGACACATGGTTAGAATGCATGTGTTCGCTGTGACAGGAATCCACTGTCATACGCAATACTTAGCAAGATCTGTTACATTGGACACAGCCGTGTCCTTGCCAATGACAAGCTGCGTCCTACAAAATACCAAAGATATGTGTTCAATGCAAAACATGAAAACCGTGATGCGCCAAAGAGGCTCACCACCGATGAGTTGCAAGTGGAATTAGAGAAGGTCAGGCATATTACACCAGGAAACCATCTTGATAATGGTAGCGGGAAAAGGAAGCATGGCAAGGCAGAAGAGAGATTATTGTTTACTCATAGGTCCACTTTGTGGGACTTGGAGTATTGGAAACATTTGGATCTGCGGCATAATCTTGATGTGATGCACATCGAGAAAAACATATGTGACAACATTATCGGCACACTTCTTAATATTGAAGGCAAGACGAAAGATACCTTAAAATCTAGGATTGATTTGACACACCTGGGTATCAGAAAGGATTTGTAGGTGCAAGATGAAGGTAAACCACGGGATATGGCACCAGCTGTGTACGTCTTGGACAAGGTAAAAAGAAAAGAATTCTACGAGGTCCTGTCACGTGTGATATTCCCACATGGATTTGCTTCCAACCCTGAAAGGAGAGTCGGTGCAGATGGAAACAAGGTACAAGGGTTGAAAACTCATGACTGCCACATCCTGCTTCAAAGGGTTTTACCTGTTTTCCTTAGAGGATTGGGCCACCCTGACTTATACAGAGCAGTTGCAGAGTTGGGACAATTCTTCAGGGAACTCTGCAGTAGAAATATCAGGATAGATGCTTTGGAGTGTCTTAGAGACAAGATACCAACTATCCTATGCAACCTTGAGAAGATATATCCTCCAACCTTCTTTGATGTGATGGTGCATTTGTCTGTTCATCTACCTGATGAGGCACTACTTAGAGGTCCAGTACAGTATGGCTGGATGTACCCTATTGAGAGGCGGCTAGGCACTTTCAAGGCTATGTTAGGAACAGAGTTAGACCCGAGGGTTCCATTGCAGAGGCCTACATTGCTACAGAAGCATTGACTTTCTGCTCAAAATACATTGAAACAACTGATCAGCTTAGCAAAGAGGTGGGTGAAGACAATCCTGGGCTCAATTCGATTGTTCTATTCGAGTTACATGGAAGAGTTGACAAGATGACAAACCTAAAGATTTTGATAAAATGGTTTGGTATGTGAATAACTGTCCTGAGATACTACCTTATATCAAGTAAGTGTTAAGTACTGCAGCTTATACATTGTAATCTACTAAACTTGCAGCACATTCTTATATATTTAGATGTTTGACACGATCACTATGTTGTGCAGCATATACAAAAAGGAGTTACTGTCGCAAAATCCAAAAAACATTGACAAACCGGTTATGGTAGGATCACTACTGCAGGATGCTGCTAACACGACACTGCGATCAGAGACTCTTTGACGAAACTATGTGTGATGCATTAATCACAATCGGGGATGTAAAAAACCCGTCAAAAAGGTGCAAAACATTTGCGATGGAGGATGCATCAAACACGGTTCAGATTTTAGTTGCGTGTGCGATGCTGGGCACACGTTTAACTCGTTTGAACTATTTGCGACGAGGTGGAACAACAGAAACGGGCAGCCATATCAATGTGTGTGCGATATACGACATACAGTTCGCTTTGATGAACAGTTTGCTATTAGGGAGTGCAACATAAACGGTTAGCCAGATCAAGGTGTGTGTGATATAGGGCATACGGTTCACTTGGACGAACTGTTCTCGATTAGAGAACGCAACAGAAATGGTTCAACTTAACAAGATGTGTGTGATACGTGGCAAACAGCCAACTCGGATGAACTGTTTGCAATGAGAATTTACAACACAGACGATTAATATAGTTAGTTCGTGTATGATTCCGTCTGTAAAAAAACTTTGGAAAATGCAAAGTAGTAGCTTGCGGTGGCTAGGAGTATTGCACACGATGCGTTTGCGAGTACTCGTGTGCGATGGTTAGTAAGTTACACATGCATTTCCTTATGTTAACACTCGTGTGATAAATAACACGTGGCACCGGATACGGTATTCGGGTTGTGTGTGTGCTCCTCTTAGTCTTCCCGCCCCCAGCGAATGCTTCCCGCACTCCACATGGGTGAATTGTAAAATCCACACCTATTCCCTCACCGGTTTCCCGCCACTAGCTAACGACTTGCTGCATATAACCCAGGCGGCAACGCACCGCCGCGACACTCTAGGAAGATCTAGTCCTCACCCATCTACAATTAGTTATTCCAAGCATGCTAGGCAACGACCAAAGCTTCGACGTCGACGCCTACCTGCGCTACATCTTCGGCGAGGAGAATGAGACGGAGCAGGTCGGGGAGCAAGGGCTTCATCGGCCGGTGCAGGCACCATGGCCCATCGGCAGTGATATCGGTGTCACAGTCCTTGGGAGCACAATCGACATATTTCAGAGGAGGTGTGATGAGCAGTTTGCCATCCACCGTGCAAAAGATCCAGAGCTGCTCGGCAGCATGATCGACGACCCACCCGAAGAACCGCCATCACCAGTGCTCATTGAGAGCCTGATGCCCCGCAAGGAATGTGCAGAGAACCTCTACGATTCAGTCAAGACAAAGGCAGCCTGCGGCTTCATCATTGGCCGCGGTGGCCGTGTCAACCTCGATCCCGATGATGTGGTGGCCAGGCTTGAGCGCATCCTTGGCGGAGTTGACGTCCCCGACGAAGTAGAACATCGACAACGTGATATCTTGAGGATGCAGGTGATCGACAAAATTTGCTACCAGGCTAGAGACATGGAAATGGAGCGGTTCCGCGGAGTTGTCATGTGTGCGATTGCATGCTGTCAAGCTCTTCTGGAAGAGGCCCAGCAGCCCCAAGAGCCTCCCAGTGCCAGCAACTCCATAGGTGGAGGCGGGTCGGGACACTCGGAGTGAACGGCCTCAAGGGTGCTATGCGGATCATGGAGTCTGAGAATACCATCGTCGGAAGGCCGCCAGCTCAGCCTTTTAGCTTATATTTTATTATAATTGTATGCATATGTAGGTCGTGAGTGTTCTGGGCCTTGTCGCATTTGGCATTTTAAATTATCCTGAATATGTAAGACAATTATTAAGAATTATTAATCGTTGCCATTGTAACTTTGCCTCAACGGCGAGCAGAGAGCGCGCAGGGACACCAGAGCGGAGCGCACCGCGGTCGCCTCAACGACGAGCAACTACGTGGTCAACCTTCTGCCGTCAATAATTTTTGACCTTGTTGCTCGTCACATTGTTGATTACAACACAATAAGTAATTGCAAATCTGTTCACACCTATCAAACTAATATGTGTTCACACTTAGCACTGGGCTATGAAAACTACCCACTCGACAATTACTTCACAGTTCCTCTCCTCATCACCCACAAAACTGGTTTTTTCTGTCAAGTCGTTCTGCCATGACCGGTAGGAGGAGTTTAGGGTGGACATATAACCAGGCAGCAAAGACCAAGGCCGCAAAAGCACTAGAGAGGTCTCGCCACGAAGCCGCAGCCGCAGTAGAGATGTCCCGGCGCGCCGCGGAGCCCTCGAACGAGCTCTCACGGGCACGCGAGGGCTCTCACAAGCACATTTGCGGCAGCAGCCATCGCGATGAGCCGGCGTTCCTGAAGTCCTTCACCGGTGACGACGACATTACCGCTGGCGTCACTACGCAGCAGGAGCTGGTCGATGGCTTGATGAAGCTGCTCAAGATCAGCGATGCCTCGGTTGACAAGGCGACCGACCTCGTCGAGCAACTCATGGGTGATAATGCGAAGCTCCTCAAGTTGGTCACCGAGAAGGAGGAGGAGGCCACCGGCTGGAAGATGCTACATGATCAGAGCAGTGCCTCGGAGATGACGCTGAAAGTGGTCATCGAGGAACTAATGGGTGCCTTGAGGAAGCTTCGAATTGAGCGTGAGCAGGAGGTGGAGGAATCCGTGGCTGCTTTCAAGCAAAGTCGTGAGGAATTAAAGAAGGAGCTGGAGGATTTCGCCGCCCGGCGATCCATCGAGAGTAGAGATAGTAGCGACCCAGATCGTTGTCTGCAATTTCCTTCTTCTCTTGCCCCCGTGTCTTTTGGGCTTTGCCGCATGTGGCATTTTAAATTATCCGGAATATGTAAGACAATTATTATCTGTGCCATTGTAAATTTGTGGTCATATTATCCGTTGCCATTTTATTTGTGGTCGTATTATCCGTTGCCCTATGTGGCAATTTAAATTAGGGCGGAATACGAGTTGAAAACACGAACAAAGCAAATGCTACCATGGAATCACAAGCAAACACCCTCCATCCAGGTGCTTTAATTAACCCATTAATGGAGAAGTTGTGAGCGAGGTGGGTGGTGGCTGGTGCATGGAGGTCAAAGAGCTCGCTTCCCGGTGAGCATGGGCGGCCTTGCTGCTAGCACGTGTTCCATCGAGCTTGTGGGGTGGACAGGATGCACGCGTCCCGTCGAGCCTGCGTGGCGGACTGCTCGCACGCGTCCCATCGAGCCTGCACGGTGGACTTCTCGCGCTTGTCCCATCTAATAAAACAGCTGCACGCACGCCACCGAGTATGGTTAAATTTCGACACGGTAAATATAATACAACCGTTTGCGATATTAACGTGACAGCTTTTTGTTTCAAAAAGGACTTTGTTGGCTACTAATGTGTGCGCCTCTTCTCAAACTGGCCATTTTTTTACGACGACATATATGTGCCATGTCATGAAACCATGCCAAGTTTCTTGTTTTTTGGGTGACTTTATGATTTACTGGGATTTAAAAACCGAGATTCTCAATGTTTCAGGACGACGACAAGTTTGTAATTCATTCTCATTCCTTAAACGAGACCTAAACATGCACCCAATGACACATGTATGATTTCCCACCCATTTTGCTTCATTGGAGCATGTGGTTGTAGTTCAAATTTGAATTATGGACTACATTAAATGCATAGAAAACTTAGTAATTAGTAATATATATACAATGGAAAAACGAACCCTGAACAGTTTCAAATTTTAGCCTGACACTCCTGTTATTCTATGTTTCCTGTAGAAAACAAAGTTCAAGGCGAGAAGAGGCAGCGATTATCGTTTAAATTTCAGCACGGATATCCTGTCGTTCCATGTTGCCCATAGAAGAAAATACAAGGCGGAAAGAGGCAGTGATTACATTTCGCCCACAAGGGGGACACATTTCCCTATCGAAACCATGAGGCTTCTTTGAGAGAAGCTCCGGTTTTTGTAAGAGGTTTGTAATAAAGCTTGGCCCAAATTGGACAATGTTTTTACCACGACATATATGTGCCATGACATGACACCATGCCACCTTTGATGACTTTCTGGTGAGTTTAGATTTATGGGGACTTAAAAATCGAGATTAGAAATGTTTGAGGACGAGCCATGACACCGGTACGGTTGCAATTCATTCCCATTCCTGGCTTGGGACCTAAACATGCACCCAAGGACACATGTATAATTTTCTATCCATTTTGGTAAACTGGAGCATGTATTTGTAGTTCAGATTTGAACTATGGACATTAAATGCCTAGGAAACTCAATAGTGTATAAAAAGGCCAAACGAACCCTGAATAAGTTTAAATTTCAACACGGATATCCTGTCTTTCCATGTTGCCCGTAGAAGAAAATACAAGGCGAAAAGAGGTAGTGATTACGTTTCGCCCACAAGGGGGACACGTTTCCCTATCGGAACCACGCGGCTTCTTTGAGAGAAGCTCCGGTTTGTAAGAGGCTTGTAATAAAACTTGCGCCACAATGGACGAAAAAAATTCCTCGAAACAGGCTATCGTTTATCGCCACTCCTCTCATCGGTTTCCCGCCTCTTCTCCCAGATATGCAAGATGTAGATGTTCGTTTAATTCTTATAGTTCATCTCATCCAAAATCAATTAATTTTATAAAAAACTATTTTAAGATTCATGGAATTGTGCATTGTAAAGGTAAAAACAAAAGGTGACAATTCATTTAGAAAAAAAGGTTTGGGCAATGAAGATATGGAAGATTCTAGAGAACAAAGGAGAAGTGCTTGTGTTTTGAGGTTTGTGCATTATGCTTAAGTTCAACCATGGAGTTTTCTAGATTGTACATGTGGCAGAATCTGGTGGAATGCAGATGATATCCAACGGCCAGTAGTGCTCGGATTTGCCATCTCTGTACTGTCGGATTGGCTTCATCCAACGAGCAACTTTCAAAGCTATTTGCACACTATATAGGTGTATAGATATAGATGTATATAGGACTCCTCTTCTGTACTCTTGGGAGTATGTACTCCCATCCTCAATATACCTCATATACGCATTAATTATACCTCTTTATTATTCTCAATATACTTCATTAAATATTCTAAGATACCCAATATGAGTTTAGTTGAAAAAATACCATCTGCGACGTACTTTTTGTAATATACCTTTTCACGTACAAACACATCAGTATATACGTAAATATTTAAAAATACATAGACTCACATGAATTTTTTCATGAAACTCATTTTGGGGTATCTAATAATTACTAATGAAGTATATTAAAAATAATAAAAAGATATAAAAGATTCATCTATGTGGTATATGAGGAGCGGGAGTACGTACTCCCAGGAGTACACAACCATTTTCCAATGTGTGTATATATATATGTGTGTGTGTCCCATGGTAGACAAAATAAAGTTTGAGCGCATGCGTGGGACGACCCCACCCTTCCCGCCGTCGCCGCCTCGAAGTTGGGAAACTGACATCATAGGTATTGAACCAGGCTTGGAGTTGGGTACGGTGTTCGGTTTGTAATGTAGTTGGCGTGGCCCATCGAAGTTGTGCATTTGGGATTTTAACACATCATACACCATCGTACCCATACATATTTTCAAGCCGCATGCAGCGTATACGAGGTCTTCTGATCGACAACGTCTTCCTTGTGCGGTTTTTTGTGATGACACAGATATGTGTGGGCTCCCCGAGTGTATATATGTCATCCCTTGACTGATAATGAGGGGTATGTGTTGGCCATGAATGGATTCCTCCTAGTTCGTGTTAGGGCCGGTCGCCGTTAAATGTCGGTCAACCAAAGCTCGAGCTCATGCATTGTCAGGATTCCCTCCCAGATGCTCGGATTGCTGGGTTCGACCTACATCAAACCCTGCGTAAGTATCTGGTCCTTAACTACCTTGCCTTCATGGTTGTTGTCTGTATCGAGAGGTAGGCACCACATCTAAATTGTACATTATTCTATATTGAAAACACAGACCACACCTTCCCAACGTACATCATTTTGGGCCGCATGCAAGAGGTGCTGGTTTTGTGGTCCTCTCGTGCGATTTTTATGATGGTTCAATCTATTAGCCCAAGCGGTTTATCGACAACAACAACTGTCATTTGACCACACGATAGATTCATTCGTCCGTCTTATGGTAGGTCATGGCGACATGCTATGACCAAAGTATCGATCATTACGTGCATCCGCCCCGCTGGCATGAAGTGGGAGGTGGTGGGCCAATCATCCTAGCTAGGTACGACATTATGTCATTATATATATATATCCTATCTAGGTGGTTGTTAGGGTGCTTTCGGGTTTGCGAGGCAGGTGCCACCAAAGTTATGCATTGTGTATTTAAAGTTTTAAACATCTCCAATATTCGTACATATATTTGGCCACTTCCAGGTGGTTCTTGACTTCTGGCCCCTCTCATCGATCTTTGCGCCCAACCGTGGGCCCGCAGGGTCAAAGTTATGCATTGGAATTTTGAACATCACAGACCACCCTTTTCACTCATATATATTTGGGCCACATGCTGGTGTGGCTGTCTTTTGACCCTCTGTAACGTTATTTTTTGCTGCAAAGACTCTGATGACCCTGAACGGAGATGGGGTATAATATCTTAACCGTGTGCGATACAAGTGTGATGTGAATCACCACGTCTGCGCAAGGGTGAGCAAACTAAGGTGGAGGTACTGGCTCAACCATGTGTGATGCAAGCGCGCTGAAATCACCACGACCGCGCAAGCGCCAGCAAATTAAGGTGGACGTACTGGCTCAACCGTGTGCGATGCAAGTGCACTGAAATCACCACGATCGTGCAAGCGCGAGCAAAGGGTGTAGGTACTGGCTTAACCGTGTGCGATGCAAGTGCGCTATAAAACCACCACATGTGCAAGCTAGAGGCGGGTAAGTTTATTTGGAAATTAGGACAAACCGTGTGTGACAGACCAGCTAGCTAGAAATATAAAAAACAAACTACCCACCTTGAGCGTTGCAAAAATCAATGGATCTGCGCCACTTTCCCTTATTATCATACACGCATATTGTTATTGGACCATGCGCGATCTTGGGCACTCCCGCCACGCATCAATTCCTTTACCCAAATTTTAGTAGCCGTCGTACTTCAACCGTCGCCCACACTCCTCCAGCACCGACCTTATAGTAAAATTGCAGTAGCCGAGGCATTTAAACCATCGCCCTCCCTCGTCCACCACCATCTCCACCCCACCATTACTAAAATTTTCAGTACCTGCGGCGTATCCTCAACCCCCCCTCCACAGTCCCCCACCCGCCCCCTTGAACCCTAGCTCGCGGTCGCCACCGGCGCCACCGCCAACCCCTGCCGGTCTGCCCGTTCCTCCTAGCTTAGATCATAAAGTTCAGGTTACCCAGCGATTCCCATACCATCGCCCCACTCCCCTGAGTTTTTAGATGAGGCCTGTAGTGTCCCTCCCCGCCAGATCCACATCCCCTGCTCCAGAATGTTGCAGCCTAAGCTCGACCACGTATCCCAGGGAGCTCGACGAGCGTTCGGCCAAGAAGAGGTTTATCATGGCCTCTCCAGCGGACGTTGGCGAGGTGGTCGCCGTTTTCCCCGACCTATCGATCCCGGAGCAACACGTCGCCGCGGAAGCCGGCGAAGACGTTGACTATGTTGCCATGCCGAAGGCTTCATGTCAGCGGGCTAGCATATTACTGTATCTTGGGAAAGCTAGCTACGACATCAAGCTCGTCCACACCGACGGCTTCATGCAGGCCATGTCACAGGTTAAGTGGTCCATCCCCAACCCCTCTGGTTCAACCGCCGTCGATCTCTTCGACGGCCCTGCCGCTGATCTCCTCTGCCAAGCGGTCAAGGATTTGCGAGCTTTATACGCCATGGAGCCCATTTTGTCACTTCTGAAGGACACGCTCTACGACGGCGGCTTGGGATCCTCAATTGCCAAGTCAGATCTCATCAACCACGACCACGACCACGAGGAGGGCACCCACGAAGGTTCTTCCAAGGTGAAACAACCCATCTATGACATCAGAGAGCGCACCATGGGTCTGTGCTCTTCCAATTGGAAGGATCCCGTCCATGAAATGCGAGGCAACATTCTATCAGCAAATCTTACCTTTTCTAGCTTGCCAACCCGTACCCTTTGTTGTAGTAGCATTTGCCATGCGGTGCTTTAACTGTGCCGTGTTTAATTATTTCAGTTATGCAAAAATGTATTGTTCAATAGGTCTATGTGATGTTTAAGTATGAATTGTCCACTTCAGTTTCATGAATGGCTATGTTTGGTTGTTTATAGTGAGTAGATGCCTTGTTTATCTATATTTGGTTGTTAGGTTGGTTGGAGTGAGCATTTTTCCAGTTATCGAGCAGATGCCTTGTTCATCTGTATTTGGTTCTTAGTTTGGTTGCAGTGAGTATTTGTCCAGTTATCAAGCAGATGCCTTGTTTATCTATATTTGGTTGTTAGGTTGCTTTTTTTAGCATTTGTCCAGTTATCAAGCAGATGCCTTGTTTATCTGTATTTGGTTGTTAGGTTGCTTTTTTTAGCATTTGTCCAGTTATCAAGCAGATGCCTTGTTTATCTGTATTTGGTTGTTAGGTTGCTTTTTTTAGCATTTGTCCAGTTATCAAGCAGATGCCTTGTTTATCTTTATCTGCTTGTTAGGTTGGTTGCAGTGAGCATTTGTCCAGTTTTCAAGCATATGCCCTGTTTATCTGTATTTGCTTGTTAGGTTGGTTGCAGTGAGACTCTGTCCAGTTTTCAATGGCTATATTTGGTTGTTATACTGGTCATTTATGCCTTGTTTAGTCCAGTCATTCACAATGTGTTGTTCATTATGTGCAAGTCGGAACTGTGCCACTCGACTACATCAATACCAGTTTGAACGGCTATATTTGGTTCCAGTTATTCCTGGTGTAGTTAACACATGCCCTTTATTTCAGTTCTACACATTTATCCAGTGTGATGTTTAAGCATTACCTATGTTCTATTCATTTTCAACAAATACCAGTTTGAATTGCAATATTTGATGGCTATTAAGCCTGCTGTCGGTAACATTGCCTTCCATTTTATATCTGCTTTAATAGCATGCTGAAACCAACACATTCAAGCTATCATTTGGAGATGATGTTGTTTACCTTTGCTATATTTGTTTGATGTTAAGATTGTTGTACTTATCATGCCTTTCCACTACTTATGCAGGACAACAACGGGAGTGGCCACCATTTTCCGCTGAGGTTAGCTTCATCCCTCGGCTTGTACTCCCCCCGTCGTTCCATAATGTAGTGCATATAGATCCAGGCCTGGACACTAGTTAGCTTCTAATATTGACTTGTTGCTTGTCGGTACATATGCCCTTGGCAAGGATCCACGCATCGACCCTTTTTGCGTATGGGGCAATGAGATATTGATGAACAAGCATCAAGTGAGGAAATTGATAAGGATTATTAGCAAAAAGATACGAATGGTGGCAAGCAAATTATTTGTTTATGCTTTATCCAACACAACAGTGAGATGTAGGATGGTAACTACAAACTCTGCAGCCTTCTCTTTTTACCACACATAATGAGTTGTTAGACAACAATGTCTGAATCTTTTTCGTTCCCAGTGGTTCCCAAAGCAGTTCACTCAAGATTACCTCGCAAAGTACATGATTGGTGGACACGCAATGAAGGTTAAAGTATTTCATCTAGACTACAATGAGCATCGAGAAGTCCTAATGAAGACAGTGAAGGATGGACGGGCATCCATCACAAGGGGTTGGCCTAGAGTCGTGCACGCATTACGCATGGAGGAGGGCACAATATGGGCATTCCGCTTCACTTTCTCCAGGAACCAGAATGTCTTTCGCCTCTCTCTTTACAGTCTTTAGTACAACTGTGGTTCATCATTCTTTACTTGGTGCTTCTATAGTTCTTCAGTATATGTACCTGTGCATCGAATTATGGATTCATGGTTGAACCTATATTTGTAATAAACATGGTTGGATATGAAATAAGTGATTGCCTACTTTCAAATTAAAACATGTGATTTTTAAATTAGGGATTAATTAGGGATTACACTGCACACGATTTGCGAAAGCGAAATGTCTGCGATATACGTGGAGATCAGAAATGTTTCTAGGATCCACCACGTGTGCGATCAATCTCCACTACACACACGACTTTCTCTTGAAAACTGTTTGCGTTAGGCCACCTTACGCAAATGTTTACCACATAAAAAGTGTGTGTGATGGATAGCCTTTGCCACACAATTTTTTCTACGCACCGTGTGTTATGCATTCAATAACGCAAACGATAAAATTATTAATATTGTGTGCAATGACAACGCTATCACAAACAATTTAACGGGAAAAATTGTGTGTGATGTACCTGTGACCGGAAACGTTTTCTTTGGAGCAACTGTGTGGGATGTACATACTAACAGAAATGTTTAGCGGGGACTGACTGTGTGGGATGTACCTGCGACCGGAAACAATTTCATCGTATAATTGTATTTTTTAGCTCTACTATACGTATTTCCATATTTGAGCGCTCGCCGGTCGCACACGACCTCATTTTGCCGAGCGTGTGTGCCAGGAGGGCATATCCTCGACGGTTTCTAGGTCGTGTGGGAAGGACCCCCCTATCGCCCACACTCACTTGGCAGCGGTTCCAAATGCCATCGCGGAAAGGGGTTAAAAACCGTTTGTTTAGGACCGATGAGTACCAGTGGATTTGCGAAATGGTTCAAGAGCCATGTAAGCTTTTGAATTGCACTGTCAGTTTTTTATAATATATTGAGTACATAAGATGACCAGCTTGTCTATTTCTAACCATAGGTTAAGAAGACGCGGGAGGATGGGTAGGCAGTTGATGATGCCCTTTACGCACTAGCAATGGGTCCTGATACTTGTCTAAGACATTATGAATCTTGCGTTGTTGGAGATGTGCGCTACAACACCCTTGCACGCGATGAAGGCAGGAATACACAAAACAGTGCCATCATGAGCACGGATACGTACGGCAGAGAGACAACTGAAATGTATGCTAACATAACAGACATGGTTCAGTTGTAGTATATCTCTAGTTTTGAGGTTCATCGGTGTGTGGTTATGTTGTGCTATTATTGGTATAACCTGTTTTCCAGGATCGCAAAACCCAGAGCTGATGATTATTTCTAATCCATCAATGTCAAGGCGGTGTACCAGACCAACGAGCCTTTTATTTTGGCAAATCAAGCAACACAAATATTTTTCTTGGAAGACACATTTGCACGTAACGATGACTAGAGAGTATTGCAAAGGTTTGAGCAGAGGAATCCGTTTAGTGAAGTTGCACAACAAGAGGATGCTTACACTGCTCCTGATGTACAAGATTCCACAACTGTTCCTAATATTTTTGAGAACCATCATGTCAATGACGCTGGCAAAAAGATTGCCTGTCGGGTTGTGGACATACAAGAGTTGATCAAGAAGAAGCCAACGTTCGAGGACATTGAGGATGAAGAAGAAGATGAAACTGTGGGGAATTATGATTCAGACTGATACACATGACGAAGATGTTGACGCTGCTGCTGCAGATGATGATTAGATTGCTTTTGTCGTATTTGCCTGTCAGAAGACATTTTTTTTATCTACTATGACAACTGAAACCTGATGAACTTGTTGTTTAGTATTTTTTCGTGAGAACATCACTTATTATGTATGTTGATTGTATGACGACTAAAACATGATGACATTGTTGTTTAGTTGTACTCATATTTGGCTATGAAACTTGAATTTGGTGACATAGTTTGTTGTTGGACTGCAATTTGCTCGACGTCTTCGAATGGGAACAAAGCTGACCTGACAAGGCCTCTGCTAATTTATTTATTTATTAGCAAAAGGGCCTTTGCTATTTATTTATTTATGAGAAAAAAGGGATACCCCCTGATTTCCGTTAATAGAAATCATTAGATGTTCACAACACTACACCCAGCCTGCTAATCAGGTTTCATTCATTACTAGTTTCAGAAAAGTGCTCATGTCATAGCCACTGAATACATCATGAGTGCTACATACACTGCAAATAAAGAGACAATCATCCTACAGAGCACATCGATTTTGCCCATTATATACACAAGCTCTTTCATCTCCTCATTGCTGTCAAGGGCGTTCAGCAGTTGTTGCTTGGCCATGATCAGAGGAACTGCATCTTTAACCTTTTGCTCTGCATCTTCCTCTTCCGTCGTTCCTTTAGTTACTTGTCCAACACCCCAACCTGCTGGTATTGGGATTCCTCGGCTAACCAAATAATAAACATAGTTGCATTCCCCACATCAGCAACTTCCCAGAAATACAAATCACACGAATCTTCCCTTTTCTGCACGAATCAAATTGGAAGATCATCAACCAAACTATTAAAAAATCAACAACTGAAAGCAGCAGAACAACACTTAAACATATTATTACCCCATGATTCGGGCATTTGTAGAAGACTCGGCCAGGGTTGAGGATTGTGGTTGAGACGCGACAAATGACTCTATGTGATTTGCAGCAGTGGCACCACACCAATGGCAGCGGGTTGTGATGAGCAACCGGCTGCGGTGCATGTGCGGCGGGGGTGTGATGAGACCCACAAGCGATGGTACGGGAGGCGACTTGGCGCATATCTGGTTGTTGCATGCTGAAGTGCAGGTGGACGAGTAGTCAGCGGACATGGTTGCTGCAGCAAGAGCTTCTGATGCTAGGCAGAGTAAGTAGAGAAGAGGAGAAGCACACGTTGGATATGTCAGTTTCATTACTTGCAGAGTAGCATATCACCATATATAGTCATAGTCTAGGTTTGGATTCGAACCAGCTATAGGAGCACGTCTCTCTTTTTTCTAAAACTCAGCAATGTCTCTTTACTGGTACACTAGCTTGTTCTGTATGCCTTCTCAAGTCTTTGATTTTCTTTCTTTTTTTGCGAGGAAGGAAGGAGGACAAAACTGAGAGTTCCTGGGACTCGAACCTAAGACCTCTCGATTGAAAACCAAGGGTGCTAGTCACTTATGTGGTGAATGTTCCCTGGGAGGAGGACGGTAGACAAACGCATTTTCCTCGTAGTTTTAGTTGAGACGCAAGATCGAGCGATCACAGTTTCGGGAATGTTATCAGGCGAACGAGCCCAGTTTTTCTTTTCTTCCTATATATAAGAAAGTATGCTACTTGGTGCTGGCTTAGTCAACAAACGATTGTGCCAACCTTAACCGTTGGATTGACATTCAACATTTGTCGTGTTTCTTCAGTCTCTTCTTCCTCCAGCCACCAAAGCCAAACCAGCCCCGGCGGGACCGCCTGCTCCCGCCTCCCACGGCTGGTTGTGCTGCTGCACACGCATCGTAGCCACATCGCACCCTAAAACTATGCACATCTTCCCCAGCTCCTGTTCGTTCCCGTCCGAGGCCTCACCATCGTCCTATGCCTTGGTTTGCTCGCCGCAGCGCGCCCTCCGGTGTTGTCAACATGGTCAACAACTGAGAGGAATAAGGAGATGATTGTACATGGTGAGGATGATAGTAGGGACCCAACAACGCGCAGTAATTTTTTCGGGACGGAGAAGGGTATCAACTAGGTTGTGCGGGAGCTGTGGCCTGTCTAGCCTAGGCTTTTATTTCATATGTTTACCACATGACTAGCCCAGTTTGTTTTTTTCCTTTCTGAAAATGGCTAGCCTAGTTTTTTTGTTTTTTTGTAGAATAACTAACGTAGGCCTACTTGCTTTTCTATGCCCTGCTGGGCGGGAAATCTCTCAAGACAAGGAGGGATGCATTCGAGCTTGCCCAGAAAATGGGCTATAAGTAATAATAAATGGGCTGTAAAATGAGAAACTACAACAAACATGCAATTAGTTCCAAAATACTTTTCTCTTTCGGATTTTGATATTTTAAATTTCATTGTTTTTGCGCGGGTAAAATTTCATTGGATTTAAATTAAGGTATGTTTAGTTTTTAAATAAATTTGAATCTGGCTAGAAATTTCGGGCTGTATGCTGTTTCGGACAGATTTGGAGGCTAACTTGTGGGTCTACTAGGTTGACATGTACGAAAGGCTTTGTCAACTTAGTCCACAAACGATTCTAGCAGCAGTGACCGTTGGATGTTAATCCAACGGTCGTGCTGCTTCTTCAATATCCGATCTTCTTGCTCCAGCCGCCCAAACCAGCGCCGGTGGGACTGCCCGCTCCTGCCTCCCGTGGCCGGCTGTGCTGCCGCATAGGCCGCACTGCCCCACCCCACTCCATTGCTGGCCAGGCCATTCCTCTACTCACCCACGCCTCCTGTTATTTTCCGGCGATGATGGCCGAACCAGTAAACCCTCGTACTCCCCACCACGTGGGCAACCACTGCCGAGTCTTCCCCAGCTTTGTGTTGTTCCCTTCCTAGGCCTCACCGTTGTCCACCGCCCTGGTGCTCTCGGCACGGCATGGTCAACGTGGTCAACGAACAGCAACCATCGAAAGTGGATTGTATGTCGAGAGGCTGACAGCTGGGTCCATGGCTGCACACAAGGAAATGACTCCTTATTACACGCAAAACAATGATTCCTCCACCTGACAGTTGGGACCCACCGGAAGGGCCTCTGTATTTTGCCAAAAAAACGTTCCCCCCGCTGTCATCTCGGACCCACTAGCTATATCTTCGCACGCAAGGAAGTGCCTCCTTATTATGCACAAAAAATGAATACTCCCCCTGCTAGCCGGGACCCACCGTACTGGGAGGCTTACTTGTGGGCCTACTAAGTTGACAGGGATGGAGGGCTTTGTCAACTTAGTCAATATGAATGATTCTAGCTCCAGTGACCATACGATGTCCATCCAACGGCCGTAGTGCTTCTTCAATCTCTCGTCTTCTTGCTCCAGCCGCCCAAACCAGCGCTGGTCGTGCTTCTTCCTCCCATGGCCGGCTGTGTTGCTGCAGAGGCCTCACCGCCCCTACTACTCCCACCGCTGGCCAGGCCATCCCTCTACTCACCCACAACCTGTGTTATTCTACGACGACAACAACCTCACACCATAGCCGAACCAGTGAACCCTCGTAGTCCTCTTCGCGTGGGCATCCACTGCCGCGTCTTCCCCGACTCTGCGTCATCCCATTCCTAGGCCTCGCTATCATCCATCGCCTTGGTGCTCTCGGCACGGCGTGTCCAATATGGTCAAGGAACGACTTCCATCGGTAGAGTACTGTACGTGGAGAGGCTGATAGCTGGGTCCATGGCCACAGCAAGGAAGTGCCTCCTTATCACACACAAAATAATGATTCCTCCACCTGATAGCAGGGACCCACCAGACGGGCCACCGTATTTCGCAAAAAAAAATTTCCCCTTGACTGCTGGGACCCACTAGCTACATCTTCACATGCAAGGAAGTGCCTCCTTATCCTGACTGACAGTCGGGACCCACCTGGTCGAAGCGTACGTAGCGTTGTCATTCTGGTCGCGAATGTTTACGTACATACTGGTAGATCGGTCTGTCTGCAGGCTGCAACGATGAACCGTGGCTGAGTAAGGAAGGGCACGTGTCGTAGTAGAGGCGCACACGTAGCATGTACATGCACATAGAGCTAGGGTGCAAGAAAGTAAATACGGCCACATACGTACATACGGGCGGGGTATCGAAAGCCGACTCACGCATACATACGGCCAGGGCTCGTGTACATGGAGAGGCAGCGACAGTGCCCTGTTCATCGGCAGCCAACTGGCTGGGTCGGAATGGAGAAACTGCGTTGTCATGTTCATCGGGAGGCAATGGAATGCGTGCTGTTCATCGGGAGCCAACCGGCTTGGACAGAACAGCCGATCGAAACGAGGCCCGACGTACCGCAGAACGGAGGAAACGACCTTGTGTTCGACCTCCTACGGTCGAAACGGGATCCTGTTCACTGGGAGGGGTGTGGCATACCGCAAAACGGAGGAAACAGACTTCTCTTCGACCTCCTACGGTCGAAACGGGGTCCTGTTGATCGGGAGGGGTGTGGCGTACCGCAAAGCAGACTTGTGTTGGAGCGCTACGGTCGAAACGGGGTCAGGAGGGGTGTGGCGTACCGCAAAACGAGACTCCACGGGTTATTGTTCATCTCCATCGTCGACCTCCTTCAGCCTCCATGGGCTACTGTTCATCCACCGTCGACCTCCTCCAGCCTCCACCTGCGACTATTCATCCACGGGCTCCTGTTCATCCAGCCTCCACTGCTCCTCCACCGGCTACTGTTCAACCATGCCTCTCCACGGGGTCCTGTTCAACCAGCCCTCCAGGGGCTACTGTTCATCCATCCCTCCACCGGCTACTGTTCAACCAGCCATCCACGGGGTCCTGTTCATCCAGCCCTCCACGGGGTCCTGTTCATCCACCCCCAACCGGCTCGATCGATCGGGGTCTTGTTCATCTAGCGGCAACGGCCTCTACTACCACGGGGTCCTGTTCATCCACCCCCACCGGGAACTATTCATCCACCCCCAACAATGCTCATTGTTCATCAAGAGGCAGCAGGTTCGATCGGCTTCAGTTAGTAGCAGTAGCGAAGGAATCACTCTATCGGGTTCAGTTAACAGCCAGATTGATCGAACACTCGGGTTCAGTAACGTGTAGCCTACAGTGCAATCGCTCAGGTTCAGTTAGAGCCCAACGCCTCACACCCACGCGCGTATGTGTACGAGAGAAACACGCATCGCTCGGCCCCGACCACCCACCGTAACTGGGAACTCCCTGATGTTTTCCTCGCCCTCGCTTCTACCATGGTTTTTTCCGTCATGGACGACCCAAAGAATGTCATGCAGCTGTGTCTTTGGCCCGCCCAGGACGAAAAGCCCATTTTCTCATGATTTTTTGTCATAGAAGTAGGAGCCCACCACATCTATGATGATACCGGGTTCTGTCACAATTATAGTCATAGAAGTGTCATAATCATGACAATTTTTTTTCGTTCGGCCCAAAATGTCACGGATGTGTCTTTTTTTTGCAGTTCCCTAACAGAAAATAAAGTTTATTCCTTTTTTCCACCATTCTTTCACAGTCCATGGCTAGCCGTATCCACGGTACCTTCCATACCAACACTTTCCAAGGAATTTATTATTTGACAACATAAAGTAAATTTCTTTTCATTTCGGGACTGGGCATCCCCATTATTGCCATACTCTCATGCAATGACAAGTGAATAAACACTCATCTTGAGAATAACACATCTAGCATGAAAAATATTGGCCACCCCCTGCCGCTTCATGAGCGATACGAGCACACAAAAAGGAAATTTATTTTGAAAATTAGAGTTGGCACATACAAACTTACTTGGAACGGTAGGGGAATACCGCATATAGGTAGGTATGGTGGACTTATATGGCAAAAGTGGATTTAAGGATTTTGGATGCACAAGTAGTATTCCTACTTCGTACAAATGAAGGCTAGGAAATAGATTGAGAAGCATCCAACCAAGAAACGAAAATTCTCATAAACGACCAATAAGCATAACTAACACCGAATAATGCACCGCAAGTAGGATGTAATTTCATTGCATAACTATTGAATTTCGTGCTTGCATAGGGAATTACAAACCTTAACACAATATTCTTACTAAAGCATAATTACTCACCAACATGACTGATAACCCACAAGTTTAGGGGATCGTTTGTAGCCTTCTTCGATAAATAAGAGTGTCGAACCCAACGAGGAGCTAAAGGCAGAACAAATATTCCCTCAATTTCTATCGACCACCGATACAACTCTACGCACACTTGACGTTTGCCTTACCTAGAACAAGAATAGGACTAGGAGTACTTTGCGGGAATAAAACTACGAATAAATTGCAAGGTAATAAAAGTGGATAGCTTTTGTCAATAAGAAAGTCATTTGTCCCTAGGCAATCGATAACAAGTACCGGTAATCATTCTTGTAATTCTATATGAGGGAGAGGCATGAGCTAACATACTTTCTCTACTTGGATCATATGCACTTATGATTGGACCCCTAGCAAGCATCCGCAAATACTAAAGATCATTAAGGTCGTCAAAGCCAACCATAGCATTAAGTATCAAGTCCTCTTTATCCCATACGCAACAACCCACCGACTCGGGTTTAAGCTTCTGTCACTCTCGCAACCCACAATAAGCAAATCCTGAACGTATTGCAACACCCTACAACGAGGACCCCTCACGTTTGCACGAGACGGGGCACCATAGGATAACACCATAAATAAAATATACAATCATACCAACCAAGATCAAGATTAACCCATAGGACAAAATGGATCTACTCAAACATCGTAGGATAGCCAAATATCATTGGGAAATAATATATGGACTTAAGCACCATGTTTAATTAGAGATTACAATAGGGAGAAGGGGTGTTACACCACTGCATAGAGGGGGAGAGAGTTGGTGTTGACAGTAGCAAGATTGTCGATGTAGATCGCCGTCACGATGCTAGCCCTGGCGGCACTCCGGCGCCACCGGGAGAGAGGGGGAGAGAGCCCCTCCTCCTTCTTCTTCCTTGGCCTCCTCCCTAGATGCGAGGAGAGTTCCTCCTCTGGTCGATGGTCTCCATGGCGGCAGAGGGGCGGTAGCCCCTCTGAGATTGGATGTCCCTCTCTGTTCTCTTCTGTTTCGCGTTCCCCAGATCTAGCCCTTCACCGTTTCTTAAATTCCTAACTCTGATTGTGCTGAAATTGTCACACAATTTTTTCCATAAATTATCTTTCTTGCGCCAGAAGAAGGGCCCCAACCGCCTTACGGGGTGGGCACAAGACACCTGGGCGCGCCAGAGGGTCCCTGGCGTGCCCTGGTGGGTTGTGGAGGCTGTGGGCCTCCGTTAGCATTGATTCCAAGTCCCAAAAATCACATATATTCCAAAATAATTCTGCATAATTTTTTAATCGCGTTTGGACTTTCTTTGATATGGATTTTCTGCGAAACAAAAAACATGCAACAAACAGGAATTGGCACTGGGCACTGGATCAATATTTTAGTCCAAATAAATCATATAAAATGTTGCCAAAAGTTTATAAAAGTTGTATACTATAGGCATGAAACAATAAAAAATTATAGATACGACAGAGACGTATCAGCATCCCCAAGCTTAATTCCTGCTCGTCCTCGAGTAGGTAAATGATAAAAAAGATATTTTTTGATGCGGAATGCTACCTAGCATAAACTTGATCATATATCTAATCATGGCATGGATATTAAGACATAAGTGATTCAAAGCAATAGTCTATAATTTGACATAAAGAAATTAATACTCAGGCATCCCAACAAACAATCATGTCTTTCAAAATATCAACGCTAAAGAAAGCTATCCCTACTAAATCATATAGTCTTGTCATGCTCTGTCTTCTTAACACAAAGTATTTATCATGCAGAACCCTGATGACAAGCCGAGCAATTGGTTCATACTTTTTAACGCGCTTCAGATATTTCAACCCTCACGCAATACATGAGCGCGAGCCATGGATATAGCACCACGGGTGGAATAAAGTATGATGATAGGGGTAAATATGGAGGAGACAAAAAAGTAAGAAAGTCTCACATCGACGCAGCTAACCAATGGGCTATGGAGATGCCCATCAATCGATATCAATGCAAGGAGTAGGGATTGCCATGCAACGAATGCACTAAGAGCTATAAGTGTATGAAAGCTCAATATGAAACTAAGTGGGTGTGCATCTAATCCTATAATGAAAAATTCCCACTAGTATATGAAACTGACAACATAGGAGACTCTCCATATGAAAAACATGGTGCTACTTTGAAGCACAAGTGTGGAACTAGGATGCCCCTTCTCTCTTTATTTCTTTATTTTCTTTCTTTATTTTTTTCCTTTTCCTTTTCCTTTTCCTTTTTATTCTTTTTATACATTTTCTCTCTCATTGTCCAGAGTCTCATCCCGACTTGTGGGGGAATCATAGTCTCCATCATCCTTTCCTCACTGGGGCAATACTCTAAAAATGAATAATGATCATCATCACACTTCTATTTACTTATAACTCAAAAGAAATAAAAATTACAACTCGATACTGAAGGAAATATGCTCTAGAGGAAATAATAAAGTTGTTATTTATATTTCCTTATATCATGTTAAATGTTTATTATTCATGCTAGAATTGTATTAACCGAAAGCTTAGTACATGTGTGAATACATAGACAAACTGAGTGTCACTAGTATGCCTCTACTTGACTAGCTCGTTAATCAAAGATGGTTAAGTTTCCTAACCATAGACATGAGTTGTCATTTGATTAACAGGATCACATCATTAGAGAATGATGTGATTGACCTGACCCATCCGTTAGCTTAGCATGATGATCGTTTTGTTTGTTGCTATTGCTTTCTTCATAACTTATACATGTTCCTATGACTATGAGACTATGCAACTCCCGAATACCGGAGGAACACTTAGTGTGCGATCAAACGTCACAACATAACTGCGTGACTATAAAGATGCTCTACAGGTGTCTCCAATTGTGTTTGTTGAGTTGGCATAGATCAAGATTAAGATTTGTCACTCCGTGTATCGGAGAGGTATCTCTGGGCCCTCTCGGTAATGCGCATCACTATAAGCCTTGCAAGCAATGTAACTAATGAGTTAGTTAAGAGATTTTACATTACAGAACAAGTAAAGAGACTTGCCAGTAACGAGTTTGAAGTAGGTATTGAGATACCGACGATCGAATCTCGGGCAAGTAACATACCGATGACAAAGGGAACAACGTATATTGTTATGCAGTTTGACCGATAAAGATCTTCGTAGAATATGTAGGAACCAATATGAGCATCCAGGTTCCGCTATTGGTTATTGACCGGAGATGAGTCTTGGTCATGTCTACATAGTTCTCGAACCCATAGGGTCTGCACGCTTAACGTTCGGTGATGATCGGTATTATGAGTTTATGTGTTTTGATGTACCGAAGATAGTTCGGAGTCCCGGATATGATCACAGACATGACGAGGAGTCTCGGAATGGTTGAGACATAAAGATTGATATATTGGAAGGCTATGTTTGGATATCACAATGGTTCCGGGTGAGTTCGGGCATTTACCGGAGTACCGGGGGGTTACCGGAACCCCCCGGGGAGTATATGGGCCTTATTGGGCCTTAGTGGAAGAGAGGAGGGAAATGCCAAGGTGGAGGGCGCGCCCCCTTGCCCAATCCGAATTGGGCGGGGGCCGCCCCCCCTTCCTTCCCTCTATCTCCCCTTTCCTTCTCTCATACTCTAACAAGGGAAAGGGGGAATCCTACTCCCACCGGGAGTAGGACCCCCCCTTGGGCGCGCCATAGAGGACCGGCCCTCCCCTCCTCCACTCCTTTATATACGGGGGAGGGGGGCACCCCATAGACACACAAGTTGATTGTTTAGCCATGTGCGGTGTCCCCGTCCACAGATTCCACCTCGGTCATATCGTTGTTGAGCTTAGACGAAGCCCTGCGTTGTTAACTTCATCATCACCGTCATCACGCCTTCGTGCTGACGAAACTCTCCCTCGACCTCAGCTGGATCTAGAGTTCATGGGACGTCACCGAGCTAAACATGTGCAGATCGCGGAGGTGCCATACCTTCGGTGCTAGGATCCGTCAGATCGTGAAGACGTACGACTACATCAACCGCGTTGTCATAACGCTTCCGCTTACGGTCTATGAGGGTACGTGGACAACACTCTCCCCTCTCATTGATATGCATCACCTAGATGGATCTTGTGTGTGCGTAGATTTTTTTTTGAAATTACTACGTTTGCCAACAGTGGCATCCGAGCCAGGTCTGTGCGTAGTTGTTATATGCACGAGTAGAACACAAAGGAGTTGTGGGCGTGTGTATATACATATTGCTTGCCGTCACTAGTTGATTCTTGATTCAGCGGTATTGTTGGATGAAGCGGCTCAGACCGACATTACGCGTACGCTTACGCGAGACTGGTTCTACCGACGTGCTTCACACATAGGTGGATGGTGGGTGTCAGTTTCTCCAACTTTAGTTGAATCGGATTCAATGAATAGGGTTCTTTCTGAAGATCAAAAAGCAATCACTATACCGCGTTGTGGTTTTTGATGCATAGGTAAGATCAGTTCTTGCTCAGCCCGTAGCAACCACGTAAAATTTGCAACAACAAAGTAGAGGACGTCTAACTTGTTTTTGCAGGGCATGCTGTGATTTGATATGGTCAAGACATGATGCTAAATTTTATTGTATGAGATGATCATGTTTTGTAACAGAGTTATCGGCAACTGGCAGGATCCATATGGTTGTCGCTTTATTGTATGAAATGCAATTGTCATGTAATTGCTTTTCTTTATCACTAAGCGGTAGCGATAGTCATAGAAGCAATAGTTGGCGAGTCGACAATGATGCTTCAATGGAGATCAAGGTGTCAAGCCGGTGACGATGGTGATCATGACGGCGCTTTGGAGATGGAGATCAAAGGCACAAGATGATGATGGCCATATCATATCACTTATATTGATTGCATGTGATGTTTATCCTTTATGAATCTTATTTCGCTTAGTTCGGTGGTAGCACTATAAGATGATCTCTCACTAAATTTCAAGGTACAAGTGTTCTCCCTGAGTATGCACCGTTGCTACAGTTCGTCGTGCCGAGACACCACGTGATGATCGAGTGTGATAAGCTCTACGTTCACGTACAACGGGTGCAAGCCAGTTTTGCACATGCCAAAAACTCAGGTTAAACTTGACGAGCCTAGCATATGCAGATATGGCCTCGGAACACTAAGACCGAAAGGTCGAGCATGAATCATATAGTAGATATGATCAACATAGTGATGTTCACCATTGAAAACTACTCTATCTCACGTGATAATCATACATGGTTTAGTTGATATGGATCACGTGATCACTTAGATGATTAGAGGGATATCTATCTAAGTGGGAGTTCTTAAGTAATATGATTAATTGAACTTTAATTTATCATGAACTTAGTACATGATAAATGGCCTTAGTGGAAGAGAGGAGGGAAAGGCCAAGGTGGAGGGCGCCCCCCTAGCCCAATCCGAATTGGGTGGGGGTCCGCCCCTTCCTTCCCTCTCTCTCCCCCTTCCTTCTCTCCTACTCTAACAAGGGAAAGGGGGAATCCTACTCCCACCGGGAGTAGGACTCCCCCCTTGGGCATGCCATAGAGGGCCGGCCCTTCCCCTCCTCCACTCCTTTATATACGGGGGAGGGGGGCACCCCATAGACACACAAGTTGATTGTTTAGCCATGTGCGGTGTCCCCTCCATAGATTTCCACCTCAGTCATATCGTTGTAGAGCTTAGGCGAAGCCCTACGTCGGTAACTTCATCATCACCATCATCACGCCGTCATGCTGACAAAACTCTCCGTCGACCTTAGCTGGATCTAGAGTTCGTGGGACGTCACCGAGCTGAACGTGTGCAGATCGCGGAGGTGCCGTACCTTCGGTGCTAGGATCGTTCAGATCGTGAAGACGTACGACTACATCAACCGCGTTGTCATAACGCTTCCGCTTACGGTCTATGAGGGTACATGGAAAACACTCTCCCCTCTCGTTGCTATGCATCACCTAGATGGATCTTGCATGTGCGTAGGAATTTTTTTGAAATTACTGCGTTCCCCAACAGATACCTATAACAAAGTATGACTCTATATGAATGCGTCCGGCAGTGTACTAGGATGTGCAATGATCTTGCATAACAACGATATAAAAAAGGAGAAGCCATGGAAATATCATGCTAGCTATCTTATGACCGTGCAAAGCAATATGACAATTAATGCTCAAGTCATCAAAACGGAAGCGGTGGAAGTTGCATGGCAATATATCTCGAAATGGCTATGGAAAGGCCATAATAGGTAGGTATGGTGGCTGTTTTGAGGAAGATATAATAAGGCTTATGTGTGATAGAGCGTATCATATCACGGGGTCTGGATGCACCGGAAAAGTTTGCACCGACTCTCGAGGTGAGAAAGGGAAATGCACGGTACCGTAGAGGCTAGCAAATTGCAGAAAGGTAAGTGTGTGTATAATCCATGGACTCACATTAGTCATAAAGAACTCATATACTTATTGCATAAGTTTATTAGCCCTCGAAGCAAAGTACTACTATGCATGCCCCTAGGGGGATAGATTGGTAGGAAAAGACCATTGCTCGTCCCCGACCGCCACTCATAAGGAAGACAATCAATAATAAATCATGCTCCAACTTCATAGCATAACGAGAGACTATACATGCATGCTTCAGGAATCACAAACCTTAACACCAATATTCTTACTAACCACAACCATTTACTAGTACCTCCCACATATTACCATCTCTATATCGCAAAACTATGCAAGGAATCAAACATATCATATTCAGTGATCCATAAGATTTATGTAGGATTTTATGACTAACCATGCAAATGATCAATTCCCGTTGACTCTCTAAATAGATATAACACTACTGCAGGATGCTGCTAATGTGACACTATGATCATAGACCCTTCGACAAAACTGTGTGTGATGCAATAGTCGCAAACAATGGTGTAAAAGAACCGTCAAAAAAGGTGCAAAACGTTTGCGATGGCGGAGCCATCAAACATGGTTTAGATTTTAGTTGCGTGTGAGATGCAGGGCATATGGTTCAGTTCAATTAACTGTTTGCGATGAGGCGGAACAAAAGAAACGGGCAGCCAGATGAAGGCGTGTGCGATATACGGCATACGGTTCACTCGGATGAACTGTTTGTGATGAGGAGGAACCATCACTGGTGCACGTCGGTCCTAAACAAATGGTTTTTAACCCCTTCCGTGACGGCATATGGAACCGTCTCCAAGTGAGTGTGGGCGTTAGGGGGGTCCTTCCCACATGACCCAGAAACCGCCGGGATAGGGAGCCTTGATGCATACAGTTGTCCATGTATAACCATTTCCGATATCTTGAATATCCCAAACGCTTCATCCTTGCCACTCGTTTGTGCTCGCATTGCCATCGCAGTCAGAGTTTTGTGGTTCTGCCTAAAACCAGGCAGATTCCAGGCACGACAGTTTTCTAGGAAGATTCTAGGCACGGGAGATTTACGATGCCTGGCACATCATAAACAGTTCATGATTATAAACCGTGTATGATAGGTACACAATCACACACATTTAGTTTCCCCGCACCGTATGTGATAGTGTCTGACATCACACACGCTTTGCAAACGGGAACTGTGTGCATGCTTGCACACGTTTCCTCTCTGTGAACCGTCTCGGATTATGGTGTATACCACAAACGTTTGTGTTTTACAAACCATGTGTGCTGTAATGACTTGCACAACGTAATTTTTCCCTAATTTAATTGCCGCTATTTAAAATCGTACCTAATTTAAACTTGAAAGTAGGCTATAGCTTTATTCATACCCATCAGGTTCAAACAACCAATGCATTATTCGATTCATAGGTACATACGTTTAAGAATTACAGAAGCACCAAATAAAGAATGATGTACCAGGGTTCTATACTTGTACTATTACAGATGGTAAAGAAAGAGGCGACAAACATTCCAGTTGCTGAACAAGGTGAAGCGGAATGGCCCTATTGTGCTCTCCTGGATGCAGAAGGCATGCATGACTCTTGTCCATCCCCTTGTGATGGCCGCCCGCCAATCATGTAGTTTGAGAGGTAATCTTGAGTAAACTACTTCAGGATCCACTGCAAAAGAAAAAAGATTCAGATATTGTCATCTACCACAACTCATTACGGGCATAAAAAGAAGGCTACAAGGTTCTTACTTACCATCCTGCAGTTCACTGATGTCTTGCATAAAGTGTAAACAATTAGTTCGATTGACATCTTTTGACCCATTTTAGTAACAATCTTTATCAGTTTCCTCACTTGATGCTGGTTCATGAATATCTCATTGCCCCATACGCAGAAAGGGTCGAAGTGTGGATCTTTGGCAATGATATATATACCTAAAAGCACCAAGTTAATATTAGAAGCTAAACAACAATTGAAAATGATGTAGTACAAGACTCCATCCATCCCATTATATAAGATTTTATTACATGTATATCTAGACATCATCAGAACATTAAGGTAACACTCTTCCTTGTTGCTATGTAGCCTGGGATTGCATATTTAGTCATTCAGTACAATGCATGTTGCTAAACAACAATTGAAAAACGAAAAGGCATGTTAACTGCAATATCCTTAACAGCAACCAAATATCGTAATTCATAGTGGAATTGTTGAAACTCTTATTGATGAAATTGAACTGCACAGCAAATAGTTGCACATATAGAGCATCACATTGTGAAGAACTGAAATAAACAAGTCATAAGGACATCTCTAGGTGATCCTTAAAAAGTTAAAGGACTAAAACCCTTAGTGGATATATATACTCTAGCAATTTTTGGCCTTTTCTAGTCGATCCCCTAAAATTAAGGTTGTAAACTTCAATTTGATCAAGTTCAAAGCAGGTTCCACCGAAAGTAGCATGAATTCAAACATAAACATAGATAGTTTTGCATAACCGAACATAAAACATAAATTTAAACTAAGCTAAACTACTTTCGGTCGAAGTAGAGGTCGAGCCAATCCTTCCTCGTCATGTACGGTGTGCCGCAAGCCGGGTCCGGGCCAGTACCGTCGTCGTGGTCGTTGGGGAAGCCACTCCTCCACTCGTCGACGTCGATCTCCTGGTCCTCAGGGCCCACCTTGACGCCCTCTGCGCCACCTTCGTCGCCGCCTTCGACCTCGTCATCAGAGGAGAGCGCGATAACATCGCCGCCCTCCGCGCCACCGTCCTCGCCGCCTTCGACCTTGTCATCGAAGGAGAGCGCGATAACCTTGCCGCCCTCCGCGCCGGCAAAGATCGCCCACTCCGTCTCCACGAGCTCTAGGTGCTGCCGGCGGAGCTCTTGCATGTAGGCCTCGTCAGCGGCCTCGGCCTCGAGACGCTCCCACGCCTCACGGTCCTCCCGCGCCATAGCTGAGCTCACCACCCTGGCTCCGGCGGAACAAGGTGGACCGGACGTGTGCCGAAGGGGAAATTGAGCCTAGCCGCCGCGCCGTGGTAGCGGACCTGCCAGCGGTCGTACTCCATGGCCGCAAGCTCGACCACGTGGAAGCTACCGAGCCACCGGTGGGTGTGGGTCTCTCGATCTGTAATCTCGACGACCCACGTCCCCCACCGCCGCTGCCGGACCCCGAAGTAGGACTTCGTCGGCTGCTGGGTCCGGGGGATGTCGGTGTACAAAAAGAGGGGTACACTTTTTGTACCCCTATAACTGTGCACGGGCAGTCTGAGCCACGGGCACCACCACACGAAGCAAGGCAAGGGAGGTGAGCCAGGGTAAGACCGAAGCTCAAGAGAACTAGAACAATGCCAAGGCCAAGACCACGAAGAGCAAAGGGGACGAAGCGGACTCCCCCGGCAAGATCCTTGCCGGGAGACAGTTCTAGCAGCCCCTGCAAGACCCTTGCCACGGCGACTCGTCCCGCGCCTACGGAGCAAACCACCCTCGAGTCCACTGCCTCCAAAGGGCAAGGATTCGGGAGACATCCCCATGGCGGCATGCAGATCATTCTGAAGACATTCAAGATCAGATACGCACTAAGGAGACGACAACCCTTGGCGGGATCCCAGCCGAGGAAGACCACAAGGCCCCCGGCAAGCGCCTTGCCGGGGATGACAGCAGGCGCCCCGACAAGACCCTTGCCGGGCCCCCGGCAAGGCCCTTACCGAGGACACCCGCAGGGCCACCATCAGGCCCACGCTGACTAAACCTCCACTGCCGTTCGCATGCAGCTGCCGACCCAACTAGCTGGGCAGGCACCTGCATGGCGGCATGCAGATCTTCATGAAGACCCACCACTGCGCCACCTCAGCTGCCTGCCTACCTACGTGGCATCGCAGGCGTCGCTGGCCAGGGCGCGTGTCGACACAAGAAGGAGCGGCGACGGACGAGACAGGTTTCTCCCCCGTCCCCGATAAAGCAAGGACACCTAAGCAAGACGCATTAAATGCGCCTTGTCATGTAATGCAAGGGATAACCTCGCATCACTGTACCCTTTCCACCTCCTGTGTGCCACTGTGGCAAGCCCTTTTTCTATAAAAGGAGGCCCGAGGCGACCAGAGGAAGGATTCGGCTTTTTGGAGCTCCTCACGCCCCATAGCTAGCTCAAGAACACAGATATACAATCCACCAAAGCAAGAGTAGGGTTTTACGGATCCTCGCGGCCCGAACCTGGATAAACGAACCGTGTGCTACCTGTTAGGTCCACTCTTCTCACGACCCCGCGCCCCGCCAACCACAGTAGGGATTCTTGTGATACCATAGGTGTCGTTCCCACCGACATCTCTGGCGCGCCAGGTAGGGGGCGCAGTTGTGAGAATCGGCTCTAGCAATCAGCCCAGCACTCCTTCGTCTTCGTGGCTCTTGGAGAGGGAAGGAGGCTGGAAGATCAGCGCTCAAGCGACTACAGAGAGAAGCTAAGTTGCACTGAACCCTTATTTGTTCTATCCTTTTTATATGAGGTTATTTCCCCCGGAGATGTCACACCTTTGTATGAGAAACCTGCACGCCAGGGGGCTCTCCCACGATCGGCAACGCCCTTGCCCTATTTCGAGTCCGCTCAACAGCTCAAGCGGCTGTGTCGGGAATGGCAGAGTAGCCTTCCGTGATCAACAATGCCCTCGATTCTGACTCGAGTCAAGCTCGACAGTTCGAGCGGCCGCGTTCAGAACAGAAAGGTGGCTCGTCCGGCAGCACGCATACCCAGCAGGCCCATGGGGATCCGTCCCCAAAACGCCGCTAGGGGCTTCCACGCCGGCGAGCCTACCCAATCAACGTAGGGCGCGCATACAAAGAGGAATTGAACGGGGAAATAACGTGCATGAAATTAAGAGTACTGCAAAGTTATATTACATCACATCATTGCTGTGGTTCTAACTAAAGATGAAATTTGTCTTGGTCGTGAACCTGCAGCGGCGGTGAAGAACGGGATGCCTAATCCCGGCGCTGGCCTTCCACCCTCTTGATTTCGTCGATGCTGCTGATGACAGGCTTGATGCGCTCCTTGAGCACCGTGAGGTCAGTACCATCCGGCAAGCTATCCATCGCGGCATCGAAGTCGAGGTCGGGATTCCAGTACGCCATCTTGGTGAGGACCTTGGTCATGACCCCCCGGCAAAGTCGCCGGGCCTCCCCGGCCAACGTGGCCGCTCTGCTGGAGTGAAGATAAGCCAAGGCTCCAAGGGCGCCCTCGAAGAACTGGGTCAGCTTGGCGTTGACGGTCCCGCTGCGCTCAGAGGCATACCTCACATTTGGCATCCCCATGGTGGCCAACTGCGAGGTGACCCTGCCGGCGACGTCCTCCAGACGGCTGATCCATCTGTTCTCGCCCGCCACATAATCCTGGTGGGAGGCGGCCTCGTTCGCCCACAGCTGCTTCTCCTCCTCCAGGCTCCTGGTCAAGGTCTCCTCCCGAGCCCTGCTCTCCGACAACATCTTCTCGAGATCCTCCATCTTCAGCTTGAGATCTCTGACGGAGTTTTGCGCTTCGGAGAGCTCCCCAGTCCTGCTGATGACCGCTCCTTGCGCCTCTACCAATGCACTGTTGAGCGTGCTCTTCTCGTTGGACAGCTTGAGGGCCTGCTCCTTCAGCTCATCCAGCTCCACCTCCAACTCCCTTACTTTGCCGGCATGGGCCAGAGCCTGGGCATCGAGTGCCTCCTTGTGCCTCTGCTCCAGCTCGCGAGTCCACCGCGCGACAAGGGCCTCGAGCTCCTCATCCTTGCCACGGAGCGCTGCGGCAAGCTTCGCCTCACGCATGGTGAGGTCCTCTTCCTGGGAATCCAGTGCGGCTTGATGCTGGTTCTGGACGGCCTCGGCCACGGTAGCCAAGTTCGCCGCCTTTTCCTGGGCCTTCTCGATGTCAGCCATCTTCATGGTGAGCTCGACATTGCACTTGGCCAATTCCTCCTGAAAGGCCCTCTGCTCCTCGCGAGTCTGGTGGAACTAGGTCTGCGTCTCAGCAACGCGCGCCTTGAAATCCACCTCCGCCTGGTCCACCGTTGCCGTCCTGGACTTGACCTTGTCCAGACGGACACGGTAGAGCGCCTAGAGTTTTCGGAAGTTGGCCCCCATAGAGCGGAAAAGCTGCTCTTCTGGAGAACCATCACCGCCAATGCCAGGCTCAGCGACAACCTCGAGCCCGGTGGCGGCAAGCACCTCGCCGTCAAAGACTTCCCATTCGGCGGGTGCTCGGGAACTTGACGCCCATGGGAGATGGACGAAAAGATCGTCGCCCACCTTCAGGTATCTGCCGGGGCCCGAGGTTGAGGAGGAGGGAGGCTGATCATCAACCACCTCTTCCTCGGCGGTGGCCTTGCCGGCTTCCCCGGCAGGCCCACCGCTGGCACCCTCGGCAGAAGTCTCGCCGGTCGCCTCGGCGGCCCCCGCAGCGGTGTCCTCGGCAGCATCCTTGGCGGCCTCTGCCGCGGCCTCCTCAGCAATATTCCCAACAACAGTATCCACGTCCTCCATATCTATTGAAGGAGGGCCTGGGTAGTAATGGGAGCATTGAAGACAAGAAAAAGAATAAGGG
This sequence comes from Triticum urartu, assembly GCF_056163025.1. Taxonomy (NCBI): domain Eukaryota; kingdom Viridiplantae; phylum Streptophyta; class Magnoliopsida; order Poales; family Poaceae; genus Triticum; species Triticum urartu. Next base: position 374,682,808 of record NC_141875.1, read on the forward strand.
AAAAACAGAGACGGAGGACAGGCGACTCACCAGTGCCAGGCTGTGAAGCAGAAGTCCCCTCCCCGCCAGCATCCGACGCCGTGGCAGAGTCACCAGTGCCCAAGTTCCCCTCTTCCTCCATGGGTGTGGGCTCCGTGCTTGATGCCCTTGCCGGGGACGCCCCTCGCGGTGGCGTAGTCGATGGGGGTGGTGTGTTGGGGGTAGCCCTCTGCGGCTCCTCCTGCTGCCGCTCCCCTCCTGCAAACCCGACAAGGTCAACACCATAGCATCGAACGCCTACCAGATGTCGAATAAGAGGAGGATGACGAACTTACGCTGGGGGCTATGCCGGGGGCTGCTGTCCGGGCTGCTCAACACCACCAGTGGCGTCTTTGAAGCCCCAGCTGGGGGCTGACTGCTCGCCGAGGCCTTCGCCCTCTTCACCCTCTGGGCCAACGTCTCTGCATCCCCGCGAAAGGAAAAACGGATCAAGATGAGTGACTTAATTCAGAGGAATGGAAATGGCAGTAAGGAACGGAGTACTTACTCGTCATCCACCTCCTCCTCTTCCACCACTTTCCTTTTCCTCTTCGGGCTGAGAGGCCCGAGATCAAAAGCGACCCCTGCATCAACATCTGCCGGAGGAGGCGAAGACGGCGGGGTTTGTGCGTGCCCAGATGAGGAAGGGGCTGTTGTCTTCTTCTTCTCAGCGGCCTTCATCAGCCTCTTGGCTGCCGTGGCCCTCGTGTGACGCCCAGACCCCTCCAGGGTCAATTGAGGCCGCGTAGCCCTGCCGGGCCGGACCGGCTCGCCGGAGCCAGCCCGCCGCAGGATTCGCCCTCTTCCCCTGGTTGGCGTCGAGCCCGCCGCCACGTCCTCCTCCGACGACGACTCGTCGGCCGCGTCTTCAACGAGCGGAGCTCCAGTGTCGGCGCTGCTGACCTCCCCGGAGGCCTCCACCCACCGGGTGAGCTCCTCTTCCTCCGCAGCTGTTGCGGCCTTGTCCTCCACACCCCCGGCGCTGCCGGCCTCCATGGCAAGCTGTGCCTCCCTCGCCCTAGTGGCGATGTAGTCCAGCTCTGCCTGGGTGGTGTCCATGACAAGCCATCACTCGGCATCAGCATTGACATACACCTCGATCAGGGTGTCAAAGAATTGCTGCACATCAGCATCCTTCGGCTCCTTCCAGCTCGGGACAGGGCCGTGCGCGTTACAGTCCGGCATCATAGCGATGATCTCGGACCGACGTGAATTGTTGCACAACGGGACCACCCCCACTGGCAGCTTGAAAAACGACCCCTTGAGGGCCTTGCCAACCTTTGCGGCAGCACTCGCGGCCTTGCCGATCCTTTTGACCTCGCCATCGCAACCCACATCAAGCTGGAAAAGCCGCTGGCAGAAGTGGGCATGCGCCAGCACTGTGAAGTTGTGATCGAGGCCGGGGCGGAGTCGCATAATGTCAGCCGGATTCGCAAAGAGCCAAGCTGGCCTCCCCTTGTTGTGCAACGGGGCGATCCGGCGGCGAATGAAGTCCGCACCGATCATCTCAAGGGTGAGTCCGGCCCGGGTGAGCTGGAGAATCCTAGTAGTGGCAACAGTGAGCCTCCCGTCGGTGGCGTCGACATCGCTCCAATCGCTGTCACGGACCGGCGGCACTCGGTGGACCTTGCAGAATTCCGGCGGGTTTTCATCCTCAATCCAGCACCACCGGCCACGCCATTCCTCCCACCTCTCCTTCACGGCACCGTCTGGGTACGCCCCCTTGGATCTTGGGATCCAGGTGACGCAACCAGAGATGGCACCTCCCGGCTGGATCCGAGGGAAGAAATAATGGCGGAAGAGCGCCGTGTTGGGCTGCACCCCGACAAAGCCTTCGCAAAGATGCGCGAAGAAAGCCATGCACGCCACCGCATTCGGAGTAAAATCCAAGAGGCGAAAGCCGAAGGTGTGCATAATGTCGCAGAAGAAATCGGAGAAAGGGGGGCATAACCCGCAAGAAAGATAATCGACGAAAAAGGGATACCGATTTGGAGCAGGATCGACGCAAGCAGCAGGAATGACGCGCGTCACCGGGTGTCCCGAATTCTCTCCCCCCGTCTTCGCTCCCCATAGGGGCCTGAAGGAGGCCCGGAGCTCATGAACATCAACCGTCAAGGGGAAGAAAAAGGCGGACTTCGTCCGGTCCCCCGACAGCGTGCTCTCCGGCGGCTCCACAGTCCCAGCGCCCTTAGCCACCCCCTTGCCCTTGACGGATTTGGGCGCCATGGCGGCCAAGAAGTTCAGAGGGCTGAGGATGGGGGGTGGCGAAGCAATGACGGCGGGCGACGGCGGAAGCTTAGGAAGGAAGGAAGAGAGGAAACGGCGGCTCTGAGATTGGAAAAGGCACGAGGAAAGAGGAGAAAGTGAGCAGCGCGCCCACGGTTATTCCTTTTTATGGGGGAAAACACGGGCCGACTCCTTTCACATTAACTGTGGTGTGACGCATGCCCGCGGGAACCAACCCCACGCATGCTGCCCACGTCACACGCACCTCCCCACGCCGCGCCACGCGCGGGAGTCTTGGGAAGCGCAGCGCGCGAAGAATCTTACCGCGGTAAAAACCGCCCCGCCTGCCCGCACACCGTTTTTGGGCCTAGCCCAACAACGCGTTGCGCTTATGTGTGGCCCAGGCCCGGGGGGTCTTGTCGGTGTACAAAAAGAGGGGTACACTTTTTGTACCCCTATGACTGTGCACGGGCAGTCTGAGCCACGGGCACCACCACACCAAGCAAGGCAAGGGAGGTGAGCTAGGGTAAGACCGAAGCTCAAGAGAACTAGAACAACGCCAAGGCCAAGACCACGAAGAGCAAAGGGGACGAAGTGGACTCCCCCGGCAAGATCCTTTCCGGGAGACAGTTCTAGCAGCCCTAGCAAGACCCTTGCCACGGCGACTCGTCCCGCGCCTACGGAGCAAATCACCCTTGAGTCCACTGCCCCCAAAGGGCAAGGATTCGGGAGACATCCCCGTGGCGGCATGCAGATCTTTGTGAAGACATTCAAGATCAGATACGCACTAAGGATACGACAACCCTTGGCGGGATCCCAGCCGAGGAAGACCACAAGGCCCCCGGCAAGCGCCTTGCCGAGGATGACAGCAGGCGCCCCGGCAAGACCCTTGCCGGGGCCCCGGCAAGGCCCTTGCCGGGGCCCCGGCAAGGCCCTTGCCGGGGCCCCGGCAAGGCCCTTACCGAGGACACCCGCAGGGCCACCATCAGGCCCACGCCGACTAAACCTCCACCACCGCATGCATGCAGCTGCCGACCCAACCAGCTGGGCAGGCACCTGCGTGGTGGCATCCAGATCTTCGTGAAGACCCACCACTGCGCCACCTCAGCTGCCTGCCTACCTACGTGGCATCGCAAGCGTCGCTGGCCAGGGCGCGTGTCGACACAAGAAGGAGCGGCGACGGACGAGACAGGTTTCTCCCCCATCCCCGATAAAGTAAGGACACCTAAGCAAGACGCATTAAATGCACCTTGTCATGTAATGCGAGGGATAACCTCGCATCACTGTACCCTTTCCACCTCCTGTGTGCCACTGTGGCAACCCCTTTTTCTATAAAAGGAGGCCCGAGGCGACCAGAGGAAGGATTCGGCTTTTTGGAGCTCCTCACGCCCCATAGCTAGCTCAAGAACACAGATATACAATCCACCAAAGCAGGAGTAGGGTTTTACGCATCCTCGCGGCCCGAACCTGGATAAATGAACCGTGTGCTACCTGTTAGATCCGCTCTTCTCACGACCCCGCGCCCCGCCAACCATAGTAGGGATTCTTGTGATCCCATAGGTGTCGTTCCCACCGACAGGGGAGGACGGGTAAGTCCTCGAACCGACGTAGGGATGCGGCGGCGGGCGGATCGGGGGACCGGTGATGGCGGATCGGGCCCGCGGAGGACGACGGGGACACCTCAACGGCCACCTCGTCGGCGTCGGACAAAAAGGCCGCGATAAACCTCCTTTTGTCCATTGGCCACTCGAGCTCCCCGACACATAGGTATAGGTTGAGAATGGAGGCACCGTCGATGGCAGCAACCTACCAATGGTTTCGAGGGTTGTGTGTGTCTATGAGAGCGAAGGTTGTGTTTGAGGAAATACTGCAGCAACTGAAAATTTTACTAGGCGGGAGTAACAAGGCGGGGCTACTGAAAATTTGGATCAAGGGCGAGCAGATATTTTTGAGATTGCGAGGGATGCAGAGGCGGGAATAAAATGTTGGGACTACTGAAAATTTGAATCAAGGGACTGAAGCAGAGCGGGAGTAACAGACATCGTACACGGTCCGCACATACTAATCGTGTGCTATCAAACATTAAAACCTTCCAGGCGGTAGATATTTTCGAGATTGCGAGGGATGCAGAGGCGGGAGTTTTTGGGGAGCGAGCTAGTGTGCTTGACACGTCGGCTGTGGACTGTAGCCGACGCGCCTTCTCGCGTAATCCATAGGCGTACTATACACCGACGGTGCTCCAAGATATTTTGTACTACATCTCACACAGTTGGTGAGAATAAACTGTGTGGGATCTACTTGATTTGAATTACAAAATGGGGTCACAACGGTAATGGACGGTGTTTGAATTGCTATACCTTTTATCTGCAGTGAACATGGAACTGTATGTGTGTCGTAAAAGAATTGGAATATATTCAGGGTACGTTTGGACATTTCATACATTAAATTGGTTGAAAAATCAAATCTGTGTCCTTCAGTGCATGCTTAGGTCCCATGGAAGAAATGGGAATGCTTTTTTCGGGGTTCGTTTGGCCTTTTTATACATTAACTGGGTTTTCTATGCAGTTTATGTGCACAATTCAAATTTGAACTACAAGCACATGCTCCAATGCACCAAAGTTGGTTGAAAAATCACACGTGTGTCCTTGGGTGAATTTCTAGGTCCCATGCAAGAGATGGGAATGAAATTCAAACACCATGGCACTGTTGATTGCCGGCAAAATGTTGAGATGCCTGTTTTTTAAATTCTAGTAAATCCAAAACTCGTCTGAAATTCATGAAACTTGGCATGCTATCATGGAGCGGCATCAACATGCCATGGTGAAAATTTTGTCCCATTTGGGGCAGGTTCGGGTATAAGCTTCTCACAAACCAGAGCTTCTCACAACAAGCATGATGGTTTCGATAGGAACATACCACCTTTGGTGACGGGACGATATCCGTTGACTCTTATTGCTTTCAAAAATTTTCTAGTGTCAACATAGAACAACAGGAGTGTTGTGTTCTATCTTGGAATTTTTCTGGGTTCGTTTGGCCTTTTTTATACATTAACTGGTTTTTAGGCATTTTATGTGCATAATTCAAATTTGAACTACAAGCACATGCTCCAATGCACCAAAGTTGGTTGAAAAATCACATGTGTGTCCTTGGGTGAATTTGTAGGTCCCATGCAAGAGATGGGAATGAAATTCAAACACCAGGGCACTGTTGATTGCCGGCAAAATGTTAAGATGCCTGGTTTTTAAATTCTAGTAAATCCAAAACTCGTATGAAAATCATGAAACTTGGCATGCTATCATGGAGCGACATCAACATGCCGCGTTAAAAAATTCGTCCCATTTGGGGCAGGTTTGGGTATATGCTTCTCACAAACCAGAGCTTCTCACAACAAGCATGATGGTTTCGGTAGGGAACGTCCCACCTTTGGGGACGAAATGATATCCATTGCCTCTTATTGCTTTCAAATTTTTTCTCGTGTCAACATAGAACAACAGGAGTGTTGTGTCAATTGTTTGGATTTTTCGGGGTTTGTTTGGACATTTTTATGCATTAACTAAGTTTTCAATGCATTTATGTGCATAATTCAAATTTGAACTACATGCACATGCTCCAACGCACTAAGGTTGGTTGAAAAATCTAATCTGTGTCCTTGGGTGAATTTCTAGGTCCCATGCAAGAGATGGGAATGAAATTGAAACACCAGGGTACTGTTGATTGCTGGCAAAACGTTGAGATGCCTGGTTTTTAAATTCTAGTAAATGCAAAACTTGTATGAAATTCATGAAACTTGGCATGCTATCATGAAGCGGCATCAACATGCCATGTTAAAAATTTTATCCCATTTGGGGCAGGTTTGGGTATATGTTTCTCACAAACCAGAGCTTCTCACAACAAGCATGATGGTTTTGGTAGGGAACGTCCCACCTTTGGGGAAGAAACAATATCCATTGCCTCTCATTGCTTTCAAAAATTTTCTCATGTCAACTTAGAACAACAGGAGTGTTGTGCCAATTTTTGGGATTTTTCGGGGTTTGTTTGGACATTTTATGCATTAACTGAGTTTTCAATGCATTTATGTGCATAATTCAAATTTGAACTACATGCACATGCTCCAGTGCATATAAATTGGTTGAAAAATCAAACCTGTGTCCTTGGGTGCATGCTTAGGTCCCATGCAAGAAATGGGAATGAAAACACCAGGGCACCATTGATTGCCGGCAAAACATTGAGATGCCTCGTTTTTAAATTCTAGTAAATCCAAAACTTGTCTGAAATTCATGAAACTTGGCATGATTTCATGGAGCGGATCAACATGTCGTGGTAAAATTTTAGTCCCGTTTGGGGAAGGTTTGGGTATATGCTTCTCACAAACCAGAGCTTCTCACAACAAGCATTATGGTTTCGGTAGGGAACGCCCCACCTTTGGAGACAAAACGATATCCACTGCCTCTTATTGCTTCCAATTTTTTTCTCGTGTCAACATAGAACAACAGGAGTGTTGTGTCAATTTTTTTGATTTTTGGGGTTCTTTTGGACATTTTTATGCATTAACCGAGTTTTCAATGCATTTATGTGCATAATTCAAATTTGAACTACATGCACATGCTCCAGTGCATATAAATTGGTTGAAAAATCAAATCCGTGTCCTTGGGTGCATGCTTAGGTCCAATGCAAGAAATGGGAATGAATTTCAAACACCAGGGCACCGTTGATTGCCGACAAAACATTGAGATGCCCGGTTTCTAAATTCTAGTAAATCCAAAACTCATGTGAAATTCATGAAACTTGGCATGCTATCATGGAATGGCACCCGACATGATGTGGTATTTTTCGTGTTCGTTTTGAGAGAAGGCGCACTTGAATAATGACAGCCAACAAAGGCATTTTGAAAAAATAGCTGCCACTTTAATATCTCAAACGTTTGTATAATTCAAACCGTGTGCGTTCTATTAACCATTCACATGGCGCCACGTGTCTTGGTATTAATGGCTGTAGGAGGTGCCGTGCGGACAACTGCTTGACCTTGACTGAACGGGAGGCGTACGAGCGTAGTCCGGTGTGCAGGCTGACCGAGAGGCGTGCAAGCTGTCCTCCTATGCGCAGGCTCACTGGGAAGCATGCGAGCTGTACACTGCGTAGGCTCCCGGGAAGCGAGCCCTTTGACTTCCATGGCTGCCTGCCTTCCTCCCTATTAATGGCGCCCGAGCCGCTGTTTAATATGGGCAGCCTTACTGTTCGCCTCCCATTCCCCTCCCCCCCGCAGACCTCCACCGCCATGGCGCAGAATGATCATCTGCCACTAGTCTTCAAGTTTGGTGAAGTCGACTCCGAGCCGGAGGAGATAGAAAATAAGAAGGAATGGGGCCTCATGGACATGGCCCAGAACGAGCTGGCTGCGGCGGTTGCTACCCCCCCTCCCGTCCCAGCTCCCATCCCCGCGCCTGCGCCAGCGACCATCCCCGTAGCATTGACGGGCTGGTCGCCGAGCACTATCACAGAGCTGGAAGCCGCGGGCGTCAGCGAGGTCTCCACGGACCCGCGCGAGCTCGTGTACATGCCAGCGCTAGCGCCCGTGCCCGTGCGCGCCCCTCCACGCACCGTGGTGCCGGCCCCCGTGCATTTGGCTGCACCCGCCGCGCCCGTGCGCGCCCCTCCACCCATCGCGGCACCGGTCCCCGTGCATTTGGTTGCACCCGCCACGCCTGTGCCCATGCCCGTGTGCCCCCCTCAGCGGCATGGGACACTGCCGTCGACCGCTACCTCTCAGCGGCGCCAGTTGACGTCCTCCGATGCTCCGCCCGTCGATCGTGCGATGACATGATGTTTGATTTACAAGTGAAGAACATTTTGTGCTGCCTTGAAGACTTCAACAACGGCGTCCAGGAGGACGGCAACGACGGCGCGACACGCCACCTCCGCCGTCGCCGGAAATAGTTTTTTTGGGGTTTAATACTGTATCTCGAATTCTCGATCATATGAATATAAATTCGCAGTGCGACTGAATGAAAGATATGGTTTGAACGAACTTGCGTTTTGCTCTCTTAATGTATAGACTTATCAAATGATTTTATTAAAAAAACGTCAATGGTTTTTAAATATAAAACACTCATCACAAACGTTTTAGTTAGAACACCCATATGCAAACCGACAGCTTCCCCAGGAAGCCAAGGGAAAATGTGCCGAGCAGGATTTCTGCATCCCTTCAATGCAAACGGTTGTTTTGCATGACCCGTGTGCAACCACGTACAAAAAATTAGGTAAGATTTGCATATCTATCATTTTGGGTATGTTGCCATTTCTCAAACTAGAAAGAATTGACATTTGTTTATCTAGTAACATAGCCATTTGTCAACCTTGTAACACTGCGATTTGTCAAAATATGCAGCTACTAATCACTAGCACTATCTAATTTTTGGAACTAAAATCACTAGCACTGTTCATATGGACACCACTAGCAGGCGTGAGTTCATGGACGCATATGAAAATGTACCATTGATTACATACAACAAGTCATCAACCCACAACGACAACGAGGATACACGTTGGATTATCAATCATTTCCAACAAAACATTCTAGTAAAGTTTTTCTCATACAACAAATAACAAAGCGATGAAATGTACTTCAGCTCAACCACTCGTCGGCATTGGAAACGCTTGCTTTGAACCAGAAGTGATTCTGTGGGAAGGGCCAGCTACTATCAATCTCGAGACCAACGCATGACTGATCATCTAGGCTGAAGCGGCCTATTTCAATACCCATATTGGGATGGTAGGGAAGCATACTAATGTCTGAGGTATAAATATAGTTGCTTCTCATAAATGGTAGTAATGTTGTGTCAACAGCAGCTGGATCACCTTCCACCATCATTGGATAGTTTTGTCTAAGGAAGAGCGAGTTTCCTCCAAGACTTTCAATACTGAACCAGGGAGAAGTTGTTGGCGCTACTACACTAGTATCCATCCCGAATACCCTGCAACGGATGTTGGAATAGGTCCGGAGAGTGCGACCATACGAGACAACACCTGCTTCCTTAGTAACATCACCAGTGCCCCGTATACAGACAAGAAGAGGTGATCCATCGGAATAAGTTGCCAGGCGCCACTGAGTATATGGGTCCTGCTCGTCCTCATGCTCGTGAATAAAATTTTCAAGTATAGGTGGTGGAATGTTCACAGGACCTTGAAAACACAAGAAGGTTAATTAGTAAAGGGAAACTAGCTAACCCGCATGCATGTGGATGAAACAATTATAATTACGGTGGAAGAAAAACGTACCGAAATCATGAGGATTCCATGCAAAAACAGTGCCACGAGTGGTGGCAGCAAACACAAGACCCTCGTATTGAATTGCATCATAGTACTCATCCGTGTATAGAAACTGATTTTTGAGCAATATCCATCGAGTCAAACTATGAAGGACGACAACAAGCTTGTCGAAGGTAGCGACAACATAAGCATTCCTATAACCCCATGAGCGGTTGGGAAATCGACAAATTGTTATCTTCCGTAGACGACAGTCAGCATGATCGTATTTGAACTCACGTAGAATACCGCTGTACTCATCCTCTAGGCAGTCGTCTGATATTTTTCGAAGTGGAACCTGGTGAAGAGTGTACACATTCACAAGTTCCCACTCGCAGTTGTACCCAATATAAACAACCCAATCTCCATTTGCGCCTGCCCAAGCCTTGCCCCCAAGCGATGGCATCTTAACATCATACGTATCATTGTCAAGCGGCATCAACTTACACAAGGCGAGGCTTCCCTCGTCCCCGCTCCAGTCAGCAGGGTCACGACGAAGAAGATAGGGGAGATCAAACCGCTCATGAACCCTTGGGTTCCTTGTAATGATGTTATTAGTTGAGTCGAGAATGGTCTTGAACGAACCTGCCATGGTAGCCGAGGTGATGACGTCGCACCGATCAATGAGTTCCTCCACCGCGTCATCATTCAGATCAGGGCAAGAATAATGGGGTCGTTTCTGGCTTGTTCCCTCCATGGAGAAGACGATCAAACAATGTCAGAAGGAAGGGTGAAGGCAAATGGAGGAGGATGGAAGAGCTAGCATGCGACAACAGTTCCAAATCGAGAGGGAAAGGCGAAGAGTCGGTGGACAGTTGCCACGGTACATGAAGAGGCGCCTGGGGAGCGAACGGTTGCCACAGAGGTCACACACTGACGACAACGGCCGAGTGAACCGCATGCAATCCCATCGCACAACACACACGTCTTGTTAAGTTGAACCGTTTCTGTTCTCTTGTGTCAACGCAAACAGTTCATCCGAGTGAACCACATGCCTTATATCGCACACACCTTGATCTGGCTGACCGTTTCTTTTGTGTTGCCTAATCACAAACAGTTCATCCGAGTGAACCATATGCTGTATATTGCACATGCCTTCATCTGGCCGCCTGTTTCTTTTGTGTTGCCTAATCACAAACAGTTCATCCGAGTGAACTGTATGCTGTGTATCGCACACGCCTTCATCTGGCTGCCCATTTCTTTTGTTCCTCCTCATCGCAAACAGTTAATTGAACTAAACCGTATGCCTTTCATCGCACACGCAACTAAAATATGAAACGTGTTTGATGCATCCTCCATCGCAAACGTTTTCACCTTTTTTGATGGTTTTCATACACCACTGTTTGTGATTATTGCGTCGCACACAGTTTCTCGAAGGGTCTCTGATCGTAGTGTCACGTTAGCAGTATCTTGTAGTAGTGAATAGAAACGGGCAGCTAGATAAAGGTGTGTGTGATTGAGGGCATACGCTTCAGAAGGATTAACTATTTGCGATTAGGCAACATAACAGAAACGGGTCAGCCAGATCAAAATGTCTGCGATTGATGGCATACACTTCACACGGATGAACTGTTTGCGATTAGCCGCAACAAACAGAAATAGTTAGATAGATTAACATGTGTGCGCTAGATGGGCACATACATTCTAATTAAAAGAAGCATGCGCGATGGTAATAACGAGCGCGCACGATTGTTGAAACAAGACGTGTGCTGACATTGCCTATTGCGGTGCACCCTATGGTGCAAACACCACATACACGGCCAAGAAGGCGTGCCCACGTTATGCCTTTCAGGAATAGTGCCGCACTTATAACCGTTATATTGGGCCTGCGTCCCATCACATTCCAAATTTCAAACCTATTCACACCGATCAAAACCTAAACGGTTTCCCACTTAGGAGCGTATTAGTACTCGGTTATAAATACTACTACTCCAAGATGACTGCACATTCCTCCTCAACTCCTCATTCACAAAAACAAACAAGTCATTCATCATCGTTCCATTGCGTCTGCCATGGCCAGCATGAGTTCTGGGTCGAGAGATTGCCACCAGGGAGATGCGAGCATGGAAGCGGAAGCACGAGAGATGTCCCGCTTCGCCGCGAACATAGCCGGCATGTCCCGCCACGTGGTCATAGTAGCACAGAGGTCCCGCCACGCCGCCGAATCAGCACGGAGGTCCTGCCGCGCCGTTGATGCAGCAGAATGGTCCGGCCGCGCCGCGGAAGCAGAAGAGATGTCCCGCCGCGCCGTGAATGCAGCAGAGATGTCCTCCCGCGCTGTGGCGGCCTGGGAAAATGTCTTGCGGGCAGGCGATGACTCTTACAGGCGCATGCATGCGATCGTCCATAGCCAGATGGATCAGATCTCCGGCTCGGCGAGGTTGTAGGACAACATGAAAGCCTCTTTTGAACAGGCTACCGACGTTAGCCGACAACTAAATGAGAGCAATGCGAAGCTTCTAGCCTAGCGCGACTTGCTGAGGGCGAAGATCGTCGGAAGTGCGGAGCAGTAGGAGGAGACCACTGCCTTGTTGAAGAGGACGGCACCATCGTCGAGAAACTTATGGACGAGAATGCCATGCTGCGCATCGAGCGCAGAAGGCTGGTGGAGGAATCCGTGTATGCTCTCAAGCAGCATGTTGAGGAAAAGAAAGAGCTCGTCTCCGCTCGCCTCAGGGACTAGTTCTGACGGCCAGCAGCAACACATCAAGAAAGTAGAGATCAGCAAGCCAGATCGTTGTCTTCCTTCTTCTTTTGCCATTATGTATTTCGGGCATTGCCGCATGTGGCTTTTTTAATTATGTTCCTAAATATGTAAGACAATTATTACCCATTGTCATCGTCCTTAATATTCATCATGCTTGCTATAAGTCGTAGTCGATGCTATATAGGTCCGTCGGATCTTACATCAAGATCTGTGCAAAGCTTTCTTTTTAGATTTTCATTTTTCTCTGTTATATCTCAGTCCAGTGAGACATATAGCCACGCCGTAGAACAGGGGCTCGGGCTCCATTAATGGAGACGTTGGGTGGAAGGTGCGCGGCAGGTAGAGGTCAAAGGGATCTCCTCCCGATGAGCACGTGCAGGGGTTTGATCGGACACCTCCCGTACTCAAATAGCTACCCCGCACAACACCTCCTAGCCAATAAAAAAGGGGACGTGTGGTGGCACGCAATTGGTAAGTAGAACGCCCACGGTTTCAATAATACTTGTGTTTACAATTTGTAACGTGACAACACTTGTTCCAAAATGACTTTGTTGATTGTTAATGTGCGTGCCTTCGCAAATCGGACAGAAAAATTACCACAATATGTTGGTGCCATGTCATGACACCATGCCAAGTTTCAGGATTTTCAGACGTGTTTTGGATTTACAGGAATTAAAAAACCTAGTTTCTCAATCTTTACGGCCGAGCCACGATGCCCAGATGTTTGAATTTCATTCCCATTTCTTGCATGGGACCTATAAATTCACCCAAGGACACACATGTGATTTTTCAACCAACTTTGATGCACTAGAGCATGTGCTTGTTCAAATTTGAAATATGCACATTAAATGCCCCAAAACTCAATTAATGTATAAAAAATGACAAACGAACCCGGAATAATTCCAAAATTTAGCATGATACTTCTATTTGGTCTAATCTGCCTGTGTAAAAAAATTAAGGCGGGAGAAGGCAGTGTACGTATGTCGTTTCGCACACGGATGTGACATGATCCCTCTCAGAACCACAAGCCTTCTTGAGGGAAGCTCCGGTTTGCAAGAAGCTTACATCAAAGCTTTTCCCAATTCGGCCAAAAAAACTACCGCAACATGTTGGTGCTATGTCATGACACCATACCAAGTTTCATGATTTTTAGGTGTGTTTTGGATTTACAGGAATTAAAAAACCAAGTTTCTCAATCTTTACGGCCGAGCCACGACGCCCAGATGTTTGAATTTCATTCCCATTTCTTGCATGGGACCTATAAATTCACCCAAGGACACACATGTGATTTTTCAACCAACTTTGATGCACTAGAGCATGTGCTTGTTGTTGAAATTTGAAATATGCACATTAAATGCCCCAAAACTCAATTAATAAAAAATGCCAAACGAACCCAGAATAATTCCAAAATTTAGCATGATACTTCTATTTGGTCTAATCTACCCGTGTAAAAAAATTAAGGTGGGAGAAGGCAGTGTACGTATGTCGTTTCGCACACGGAGGTGACACATTCCCTCTCGGAACCACGAGCCTTCTTGAGGGAAGCTCCGGTTTGCAAGAAGCTTACACCAAAGCTTGTCCCAATTCGGCCAAAAAAATTACCGCAACTTGTTGGTGCCATGTCATGACACCATGCCAAGTTTCATGATTTTCAGACGTGTTTTGGATTTACAGGAATTAAAAAACCTAGTTTCTCAATCTTTACGGCCGAGCCACGATGCCCAGATGTTTGAATTTCATTCCCATTTCTTGCATGGGACCTATAAATTCACCCAAGGACACACATGTGATTTTTCAACCAACTTTGATGCACTAGAGCATGTGCTTGTTCAAATTTGAAATATGCACATTAAATGCCCCAAAACTCAATTAATGTATAAAAAATGCCAAACGAACCCGGAATAATTCCAAAATTTAGCATGATACTTCTATTTGGTCTAATCTACCCGTGTAAAAAAATTAAGGTGGGAGAAGGCAGTGTACGTATGTCGTTTCGCACACGGAGGTGACACATTCCCTCTCGGAATCACGAGCCTTCTTGAGGGAAGCTCCGGTTTGCAAGAAGCTTACACCAAAGCTTGTCCCAATTCGGCCAAAAAAATTACCGCAACTTGTTGGTGCCATGTCATGACACCATGCCAAGTTTCATGATTTTCAGACGTGTTTTGGATTTACAGGAATTAAAAAACCTAGTTTCTCAATCTTTACGGCCGAGCCACGATGCCCAGATGTTTGAATTTCATTCCCATTTCTTGCATGGGACCTATAAATTCACCCAAGGACACACATGTGATTTTTCAACCAACTTTGATGCACTAGAGCATGTGCTTGTTGTTGAAATTTGAAATATGCACATTAAATGCCCCAAAACTCAATTAATGTATAAAAAATGCCAAACGAACCCGGAATAATTCCAAAATTTAGCATGATACTTCTATTTGGTCTAATCTACCCGTGTAAAAAAATTAAGGTGGGAGAAGGCAGTGTACGTATGTCGTTTCGCACACGGAGGTGACACATTCCCTCTCGGAATCACGAGCCTTCTTGAGGGAAGCTCCGGTTTGCAAGAAGCTTACACCAAAGCTTGTCCCAATTCGGCCAAAAAAATTACCGCAACTTGTTGGTGCCATGTCATGACACCATGCCAAGTTTCATGATTTTCAGACGTGTTTTGGATTTACAGGAATTAAAAAACCTAGTTTCTCAATCTTTACGGCCGAGCCACGATGCCCAGATGTTTGAATTTCATTCCCATTTCTTGCATGGGACCTATAAATTCACCCAAGGACACACATGTGAGTTTTCAACAAACTTTGGTGCACTGGAGCATGTGCTTGTAGTTCAAATTTGAATTATGCACATTAAATGCCCACAAACTCAATTAATGCATAAAAATGCCAAACGAACGCGGAATAATTCCAAATTTAAACATGAGACTCATGTACTAGTTGCATGTTGACTGTACGTAAATGTTCTAGCAATTCAAACACTATCCTTTCCCTTTGTAACACCATTTTGTCTTTCAAAACATAATGAAAAAAATCAGGTATACCACAAACAGTTTACTAGAAAGAATCGTGTGGGATGCGATATAAAATGTCTTGGTGCACCATGTTGTCTGGCTTACATAGGAAGCTTCGTCATCTACAATCCACCGCCCCCGCTTGAACCAAACTTGCGCGCCAGTGTCTCGCGTCACCAAGCTAAATTTTTTGCCACCGCGGAAATATCTATCTCCCCGCCCCCTCCCTCCCACCAAAAGCCACATTTCCACTATTCCTCGTTGCTTTCCTAGTTCAAACCTTCATTGCTACTTACTGGTAGCTCAGCCTCCTCACCAACAACCCTTCTTCTTGCAGCTCAGCCTCCTCGCTGGTGACCCTTCTTCTTGCAGCGTCGCCTCCTCGCCGGCGACCCTTCTTCTTGCAGCGCCGCCTCCTCGCCGACGACCCTTCTTCTTGCTGTGCCGCCTACTCGCCACTGACCCTTCTTCTTGCTGTGCGGCCTCATCGATATGGTCAGGTAATCCACACCCCACGCACGCCATGCTCCTCCTTTCCCATCCCACATCCCCCGACCGACAGTGCTACACCTTCCGTTGAAATCACTGCCCCTCCACCAATTAAGCGCCGTGCACAGCCATTTTGCACGCAGTATAACGCGGAGCTCAGTAGCATGCGGCCGCACGCGTGCACAAGGTCGCTATGGCTGCCATGCGTGTCGACTACCAGATCTTGGAGGAGCACCTCGTCTTCGAGGTTACCGTCGACACCACCACGCGGTTGTCTACTTTAAAATACAGTTCGTGTTGTTTTCTCGAGGCCACTGCCAGTGCCTTCTAGCAATTTGTCCTCTGTAATGTTAATATGCAATATGATGCTCAGCTAACAGTTTGGTCCTTCGAAATGTAATGTTCAGTTAACACTTTGGTCCAACAATTGCTACATTTCATAGTACTGTTCTCAAGCATTCTTTGTTTTGTTAACCGTCTTATCTTCTAGTACATGTTTCTATTCTGCAATGTCGTGCTCAGTTAACTATTTTGGTTTATCTGGTCTACTGTCCATTTAACTGTTTGGTTCAGTTATGCAATTTGATTTTCATTTGTTGTGGGTTCAATTTTGTATTGTTATGCATGTGACACCAATCGAATTTGGCTGTACTCAATACATATTCTACTGATAGTATGGCAACTCTCAGTTAACCTGGTCAAGATCTTCCTTATGTGTGTTGCAGGGAAACAATGGGAGACACTACGGTTTACCATCGAGGTTTGTTCAAGCATGGTCCTTTGGCTAATAGCACATTATTGTGTAGTTGCATGAATCATTCTAATATTTAGGTTTCTTGCACATGCAGGGTCCTGCTGTCGGAGGCCTAGACCCACTGTTCGACCCATTTTGCATATGGGGAAATGAGATGTACATGAATATCAGTCAAGTCAAGAAACTCAAAGATTGTTAGGATGAAGAAACTTGCGACGAATAACAACAAGATCTTTGGTTGCACAATGATGAAGACACCAGTCAACTATAGGATATTACTAACTCTTTTACCTTGTTTTTACCCCTTGTGCCATTTCAAAATTTATAACAGCGATTTATGCATATCTTTGTTTTTAGTACTTTACAAAGCAGTTCACCGATGATTACCTCTCAAACCACCTGCATGGTCAAGAGGCGAGGAAGGTATTCATTCAGCACCCATGGTACAATATTGAAGTCTTGCTGAAGAGGACTAAGGTTGGGCGGGCAATTATCCATAGCCACTGGCCTAAAGTTGCAAGGACATTCAACATCACTAAAGGCTCAATATTTGCCTTCCGCTTCTGCAGTTTCCCAGATGAGATTCATCTATCTATTTACCATGTATGATGCTACTTTCCAAAGGTTTTTGATGTTGCATGTGAAACTTGGTGCTGTTGTGTAATGGCGTAACTGAGTGCCGAAGCTATCTGATGTAATTCAACTATGAAATCCTGGTTGCTTTTATACGGATATGAAATATCTGGCGTGTTTTATAAGAAATATCAATTTGATTAGTACATGGATTATCAATAATAGGCTAATTACCCTGCTTATCGGGGTTTTCTATTGTAGACGGTTACTCAGACAACACCGTGGGCGATGAACTCAAACAACCCACACGGTTTCTAGAAAGTAGGCGTGTTCGATCAACAACAATCACACCCGGCTTCCAGGGGCGAACTATTTGCGTTAGGCCACCTTGCACAAACGTTTCCACACAAAGAAGTGTGTGTGATATACTTACGAACATAAATGATTTTCTGGGATTCACTGTGTGGGATGTACATACCTACGGAAATGATTTTCTGGGATTCACCGTGTGGGATGTACATACCTACGGAAATGATTGGGTTTCGATGCCTCGCTCGATCGCACACGAGCTCATTTGGTGTCTCGGGAGGGCCTATCCCCGACAATTTTTGGGTCATGTGGGAAGGACCCCCTATCGCCCACACTCACTTGGCGATGGTTCCAAACGCTGTCGCGGAAAGGGGTTAAAAACCATTTGTATGGCACGTCACCGTACCGGTGTAAGTGAAGCATGAGAGTTTAATTCTTTCTACAAAATACCATGCTCTAATAATTATAAGTGAAGCAAAATAGCATTCTACAAATAACGGCTTTCCATGTGATGAGAAACAGACAATCCAAACTTCAAATGATATAAGTGAAGCACATGAAGCATTCTATAAAGTCATACTCAAAATATATAAGTGAAGTGCAAGAGCATTCTTGAAATCAAGGTACTCAAAAGATATAATATGAGTGAAGCATGAGACTTTACTTATACATAGCATACACAGTTTCTTGCAATTTTATCATGTGGGAAACATAAAGAGGTGGAGATGTAGTTCCTCTCTCATAATAATTGCAAGTAAGAGCAGCAAGAACATGCATATTATACTCATCAAGATCATCATGTGCAACGGTAAAAGGCAACCCATCAATGTAATCCTTAATAAGTGCAAACTTCTTCGATATATTGTAGTTGGGAGAATTCAAAAAAATAATAGGACTATCATGTGTGGGTGCAATAGCAGTAATTTAATTCTTAATATAAGGAACTATAGCAAGTTCATCTCCATAAGCATAATTCATATTGGCATCATGGCCACAAGCATAGCAAGCATCAAGTTCATCAAAAAGCGATATTTCAAAAGAATCAACGGGATCATAGCAATTATCATAACATTCATCCTTCGGTAAGAACGAAGGGACATTAAACAATTTATGAGTTGGAGGGTTACACTCATTAGAAGGTGGGCACATGTAACTAATCCGCTCTTCCTCCTTTTGTTCTTCGCTCTCCTCACCATCTTTTTCATCCAATGAGCTCACAATTTCATCAATTTCTTCTTCCATATACTCCTGTAAAATATTAGTCTCTTCTTGGACAACGGAGACTTTTCTCAATAAATTCTTAAATATGAGAATTGTATTTGTAATTATCATAGAAATATTTAAGGATAGCAACATTTTTAGGACTATAAACTGAATCATCAAAATCTTAAAACTTTTCAAACAAGATTCAATTTCATAAGCACCCTTAAAAGCAACAAATTCTTCTATTAGTTCCACATTATAGTAATCATATATACCATTAGCATAAGAAGCCAAGGTTTCATTATCATTACATTTGCATGAAAAGGGAAGGTGTGGAGCGTTCATCCTAGAGCAACAAGTATAATCATATCTCTGGCATAAATTCCAAGCATACCAATGCAACATATGAAGTTGATCCCATAAAAGTTTTCTTTTTTAGTCAAGTGATAATCGCTAAAGTATTCACGTTGATCCAACATTACTCCCATTATCAAGTTGAATGGGTTTTCTCAGGATTTTCAAAGTAGTGCATAATATTTTTCACATAACGAGCATCGAGGGTTTTAGGAGGTTCCCCATCTCCATGAGTAGCAAGTACCACTAATTATTTTGGTGTTTCATGTTCCATATCCATAACTAAAGATAGAGAACAACTTAGAACAGAAAATAAAACTACACAGTGATAAGGCAAACAAGCACACACTAGAATATTCACCCCACGCTATTGCTCCCCGGCAACGGCGCCAGAAAAGGTCTTGGTAATCCACAAGTGTAGGAGATCGTTTTGTAGCCTTCTTCGATAAATAAGAGTGTCGAACCCAACGAGGAGCTAAAGGCAGAACAAATATTCCCTCAAGTTCTATCGACCACCGATACAATTCTACGCACGCTTGACGTTTGCCTTACCTAGAACAAGAATAAAACTAGGAGTACTTTGCGAGAATAAAACTACGAATAAATTTAAAGGTAATAAAAGTGGATAGCTTTTGTCAACAAGAAAGCCATTTGTCCCTAGGAAATTGATAACAAGTACCAGTAATCATTCTTGTAATTCTATGAGGGAGAGGCATGAGCTAACATACTTTCTCTACTTGGATCATATGCACTTATGATTGGACCCCTAGCAAGCATCCTCAACTACTAAAGATCGTCGTGAAACCCAACCATAGCATTAAGTATCAAGTCATGTTTATCCCATACGCAACAACCCACCTACTCGGGTTTGAGCTTCTGTCACTCTCGCAACCCACCATAAGCAAATCATGAATGTATTGCAACACCCTACAGTGGGGACCCCTCGCATTTGCGCGAGACGGAGGGCACTGTAGGACAACACCATAAATTAAATATACAATCATACCAATCAAGATCACGATTAACCCATAGGACAAAACAGATCTACTCAAACATCATAGGATAACCAAATATCATTGGGAAATAACATATGGAATTGAGCACCATGTTTAAGTAGAGATTACAGTGGAGAGAAGGGGTGTTACACCGCTGCATAGGGGGGGGGGAAGTTGGTGTTGATGGTAGCAAGATTGTCGATGTAGATCACCGTCACGATCCTAGCCCCGGCGGCACTCCGGCGCCACCGGGAGAGAGGGGAGAGAGCCCCCTCCTCCTTCTTCTTCCTTGGCCTCCTCCCTAGATGGGAGGAGAGTTCCTCCTCTGGTCCATGGCCTCCATGGCGGCAGAGGGGCGGGAGCCACTCCGAGATTGGATCACCCTCTCTATTCTCTTCTGTTTTGCGTTCCCCAGATCCGGCCTTCACCGTTTCTTAAATTCTCGAAGATCCGTAACTCCAATTGCGCTGAAATTTTTACACGATTTTTCCATAAATTATCTTTCTTGCGCTAGAAGAAGGACCCAACCTCCTTCCATGGTACACACAAGACACCTGGGCGCGCCAGAGGGTCCCCGGCGTGCCCTAGTGAGTTGTGGAGGCCGTGGGCCTCCGTTAGCATTGATTCGAAGTCCCAAAAATCACATATATTCCAAAATAATTCTCCATAAAGTTTTATCGCGTTTTGACTTTTTTTTATATGGATTTTCTACGAAACAAAAAACATGCAATAAATAGGAACTGACACTGGGCACTGGATCAATATGTTAGTCCAAATAAATCATATAAAATGTTGCCAAAAGTTTATAAAAGTTGTATAAAATTGGCATGAAACAATCAAAAATTATAGATACGACAGAGACGTATCATTGACTCACATATTATTATCTCCATATCACAAAACTCTTGCAAGGAATCAAACTTATCATATCCAATGATCTATATGAAACTTTTTATTATATTCTTCTTGGATATTCATCATATTAGGACCAATTTCAAAGCTTGTGTAAATTTTCATGACTAGTGTCAACTCTCAAAATAATATAAGTGAAGCATCAGAGTAAATAACAAACTATTCCAAAAAGACATGAGTGAAGATCAAGTGAGTAGTTAAGTAAATGGGTAGCTATTTGAGGACTCTCTCTTATTTAAAAACTTTCAGATCTAAGTATTTTATTAAAACATCAAGCAAAACAAAATAAAATGACATTCCAAGAGTATCACACATCATGTGAAGAAGCAAAAACTTAGGCTCAACCGATACTAAACGATAATTGTTGATGAAGAAAGGTGGGACGCCTACCTGGGCACCCCCAAGCTTAGATGCTTGAGAATTCTTGGAATGTTATCGGGGGATACCTTGGGAATCCCCAAGCTTGAGCTTTTGTGTCTCCTTAATTCCTTTTATATAACGGTTTCCCTAAATCTTAAAAACTTCATCCACACAAAACTCAACAAAAACTCATGAGATAAGTTACTATAAATCAATGCAAAACCTTATCATTCTCTACTGTGGAAAATCACTAAGATTAGTATTTAACATTGCATATTAAATGCCTCTATCCTCAAATAGAATCATTAAACAAATAAACATATGCAAACCATGCAAACATAACAGTAATCTGCCAAAACAGGATAGTCTGTAAAGAATGCAAGAAGATTCATACTTCTGTAACTCCAAATTATTTGAAAAACTACCACACTGTAGACAATTTTTCATAGCTTATTGTGTAAAAATTTCAAGATTTTGTCATTCTGACATTTTTTAACAATTCAGACAATGATAGAAAACCTTTTGTTTTCAAAACAACAACATATATACTTGCAAAATAAGCATGGTAAAGGCTATCCTTGACATTTTATTGAAATAAAATATGCAAACCATTATTATAAATAGCAGCAAGCAAATGCAAATAAAAGAAAATGACGCTCCAAGCAAAACACATATCATGTGACGAATAAAAATATAGCTCCAAATGAGGTTACCGCTTATGTTGAAGACGAAAGAGGGGATGCCTTCCGGGGAATCCCCAAGCTTATATGCTTGGGTCTTCCTTGAATATTACCTTGGGGTGCCTTGGGCATCCCCAAGCTTAGGTTCTTGCCACTCCTTATTCTTCTCATATCGACATCTCACCCAAAACTTGAAAACTTCAATCACACAAAACTTAAGGGAACTTCATGAGATAGGTTAGTATGATAAAGACAAATCATTCACTTTGGTACTGTCAAAGACAAGATTCATAATTGGTCTCACACAATGCCTACTATACCTTATCATTTCCACAATTTATATTGAGCAATATAAGCCATAGAAACTAGGAAACAAGCAAACTATGCATTGAAAACAGAACCTGTCAAAAAGAGACCAGTCTGTAATGATCTGGACAATGACCATACTTCTGCTACTAAAAAATTCTAAAAAAAATAGGACAACGTAGGAAATTTGTAAAGCAATCATCTGTAAAAAATTCAGAATTTTATCATGTTCAAGTGAGTTTAAACAATTCTATTACTAGAAGCAAAAGTTTCTGTTTTTGCATAGAATCAAGTCAACTATCATCCACACTATCCCAAAGGCTTTACTTGGTACTTTATTGAAACAAAAGCTATAAAACATGATTACTACAATAACTTAATCATGTGAACTCACAAAAACAGTAGGGGTAAATGTTGGGTTGTCTCCCAACAAGTGCTTTTCTTTAATGCCTTTTTAGCTAGGCATGATGATTTCAATGATGCTCGCATAAAAGATAAGAAATGAAACATAACAAGAGCATCATGAATCACATGGAAAGCACATTTACGTCTAACCCACTTCCTATGCATAAGTATTTTTGTTGGGAAACGTTGCATGTATAAACAAAAAAATCTACGCACACGCTAGATATATCCATGGAGATGCATATTAATGAGAGGGAGAGTATGTCTACGTACCTTCGTAGACCATAAAACGGAAGCGTTTAACAACGCGGTTAATGTAGTCGAACACCTTCGTGATCCAACCGATCATGTACCGAACGTACGACACCTCCGCGTAAAGAACACGTTCAACTCGATGACGTCCTCGCCTTCTTGATCCAGCAAGACGGGCGAAGTAGTAGATGAGTTCCGGAAGCATGACGGTGTGGTGATGGTGATGGTGAACTTGTTCCCGCAGGGCTTCACTGTGCACTGCAAAAAAAAAACTGGACAGAGGACTAAACTATGGAGAGGGGCACCACACACGACTAAGAGATTGTCGTGGGTTGTGTGGCGCCCCTCCCTCTCATATATATAGGTGGGGGGAGGGGAGGCAGCCTTGGGTGCGCCCCAAGGTGGCCGGCCGACCCCCTTGGGCGCCCCTTCCTTGTTTTCCTGTGGGGGGAAGGTAGGAAGAGGTAGCGCCCCCCTTTCCTTCCTCTTAGGTGGAGGGAAGGAAAGAGGGGCTAGCCTTCCCCCTTTCCATCCATAGGGCCGGCGGCCGAGGGAAGGGCACACTAGCCCCTTGTGGGCTGGTGTGTTCCCCCCTCTTGGCCCATAAGGCCCATTAACCTCCCGGGGCTTCCCGGAACCCCTTCTGGTGATCCGATGATGACCTGATACACTCCAAAACCTTTCCGATGACCAAATAGCATTGTCCTATATATCAATCTTTACCTTCGGACCATTCTAGAGCTCCTCGTCATGTCCGTGATCTCATCCGGGACTTAGAACAACATTCGGTCACCAAATCACGTAACTCATACAATACTATATCATCAACGAACGTTAAGCGTGCGGACCCTATGGGTTCGAGAATGATGTAGACATGACCGAGACGCCTCTCTGGTCAATAACTGATATGTCTCTAATGTATCTATAATTTTTGATTGCTCCATGCTATATTATCTACTGTTTTGGACATTATTGGGCTTTATTATCCATTTTTATATCATTTTTTGGACTAACCTATTAACTAGACGCCCAGTCCAGAATTGATGTTTTTTTTGCCTATTTTAGGGTTTCGAAGAAAAGGAATATCAAATGGAGTACAAGCAGAATGAAACCTTCGGGAACGTGATTTTCTCACAGAACATGATCCAGGAGACTTGGACCCTACATCAAGAAATAAAGGAGGAGGGCACGAGGTAGGGGGCGCGCCTACCCCCCAGGCGCGCCCTCCACCCTCATGCCCCCCCTGTTGCTCCACCGACGTACTCCTTCCTCCTATATATACCTACGTACCCCCAAACGATCAGAGATGGAGCCAAAACCCTAATTCCACCGCCGTAACTTTCTGTATCCACGAGATCCCATCTTGGCGCCTGTTCCGAAGCTCCGCCGGAGGGGGCATCCATCACGGAGGGCTTCTACATCAACACCATAGCCCCACCGATGAAGTGTGAGTAGTTTACCTCAGACCTTCGGGTCCATAGTTATTAGCTAGATGGCTTCTTCTCTCTTTTTGGATCTCAATACAATGTTCTCCCCCTCTCTTGTGGAGATCTATTCGATGTAATCTTCTTTTTGCGGTGTGTTTGTTGAGACCGATGAATTGTGGGTTTGAATCTTCTTTGAATTCTTTTATGTATGATTGGTTATCTTTGCAAGTCTCTTCGAATTATCAGTTTGGTTTGGCCTACTAGATTGATCTTTCTTGCAATGGGAGAAGTGCTTAGCTTTGGGTTCAATCTTGCGGTGTCCTTTCCTAGTGACAGTAGGGGCAGCAAGGCACGTATTGTATTGTTGCCATCGAGGATAAGAAAATGTTTTTTATCATATTGCATGAATTTATCCCTCTACATCATGTCATCTTGCTTAAGGTGTTACTCTTTTTTCATGAACTTAATACTCTAGATGCATGCTGGATAGCGGTCGATGAGTGGAGTAATAGTAGTAGATGCAGGCAGGAGTCGGTCTACTTGTCTCGGACGTGATGCCTATATACATGATCATACCTAGATATTCTCATAACTATGCTCAATTATGTCAATTGCTCAACAGTAATTTGTTCACCTGCCATAAAATACTTATGCTCTTGAGAGAAGCCACTAGTGAAACCTATGGCCTCCGGGTCTATCTTCATCATATTAATCTTCCAATACTTAGTTATTTCCTTTGCTTTTATTTTACTTTGCATCTTTATCACAAAAACACCAAAAATAGTATCCTATCATATCTATGAGATCTCACTCTCGTAAGTGACCGGGAAGGGATTGACAACCCCTTTCGCGTTGGTTGCTAGGAGTTATTTGCTTTGTGTAGGTATGAGGGACTCACGCGTAGCCTCCTACTGGATTGATACCTTGGTTCTCAAAAACTGAGGGAAATACTTACGCTACTTTGCTGCATCATCCTTTCCTCTTCATGGAAATCCAACGCCGTGCTCAAGAGGTAGCAAGAAGATTTCTGGCGACGTTGTCGGGGAGTCTACGCAAAAGTCAATATACCAAGTACCCATCACAACCCTTATCTCCCGCATTATATTATTTTCCATTTGCCTCTCGTTTTCCTCTCCCCCACTTCACCCTTGCCGTTTTATTCGCCCTCTCTCTCTCTCTCTTTCCTCCCTCTCTTTCTCTATTTGCCTCTTTTTGCCCGCTTTCTGTTTGTTTGCTTGTGTGTTGGATTGCTTGCTTGTCACGATGGCTCAAGATAACACTAAATTGTGTGACTTTACCAATACCAACAACAATGATTTTATTAGCACTCCGATTGCTCCTCTTACCGATGCTGAATCTTGTGAAATTAATGCCGCTTTGCTGAATCTTGTCATGAAAGATCCGTTTCCGGCCTTCCTAGTGAAGATGCCGCTACCCATCTCAATAGCTTCGTTGATTTGTGTGATATGCAAAATAAGAAAGATGTGGACAACGATATTGTTAAGTTGAAATTATTTCCTTCTTCGCTTAGAGATCGTGCTAAAGCTTGGTTTTCGTCTTTGCCTAAAAATAGTATTGATTCTTGGAACAAGTGCAAAGATGCTTTTATCTCTAAGTATTTTCCTCCCGCTAAGATCATCTCCCTTAGAAACGATATTATGAATTTTAAGCAACTTGATCATGAACATGCTGCACAAGCTTGGGAGAGGATGAAATTAATGATACGTAATTGCCCTACTCATTGTTTGAATTTGTGGATAATTATACAAAAAATTTATGCCAGATTGAATTTTGCTTCTAGAAATATTTTAGATTCGGCTACGGGAGGCACTTTTATGGAAATCACTTTAGGAGAAGCTACTAAACTACTAGATAATACTATGGTTAATTATTCTGAATGGCATACTGAAAGATCTACTAATAAAAAGGTGCATGCGATAGAAGAAATTAATGTTTTGAGTGGAAAGATGGATGAAATTATGAAATTATTTTCTAGTAAAAGTGTTTCTTCTGATCCTAATGATATGCCCTTGTCTAATTTGATTGAGAATAATAATGAATCTATGGATGTGAATTTTGTTGGTAGGAACATTTTTGGTAACAACACGTATAGAGGAAATTTTAATCCTAGGCCTTATCCTAGTAATCCCACTAATAATTATGGTAATTCGTAGAACAATTCTTCAGGAAATTATAATAAGATGCCCTCTGATTTTGAATCTAATATTAAAGAATTTATTACTTCGCAAAAGAATTTCAATGCTTTGATTGAAGAAAAAATGCTTAAGATTGATGAGTTGACTATGAATGTTGATAGAATTTCTCTTGATGTTGATTCTTTGAAACTTAGATCTATTCCTCCTAAGCATGATATCAATGAATCTCTCAAAGCCATGAGAATTTCCATTGATGAGTGCAAAGAAAGAACCGCTAGGATGCGTGCTAAGAAAGATGCCTTTATAAGAGCGTGTTCTTCTAGTTCCTATGAAAATAAAGATGAAGATCTAAAAGTTATTGATGTGTCCCCTATTAAATCTTTGTTTTGCAATATGAATCTTGATAATTATGGGACTGAATATGACCCACCTTTACCTAGAAGGCATTCCAAAAATTCGGAGTTATTAGATCTTGATGCTAAATTCGATGAAAGTGGGACTGAAGAAATTAAAACCCTAGATGTTGCTAAACCCACAATTTGGATTTCAAGGAATTTAATTACGAAAATTGCTCTTTGATTGATTGTATTTCCATGTTGCAATCCATGCTAAATTCTCCTCATGCTTATAGTCAAAATAAAGCGTTTACTAAACATATCGTTGATGCCTTGATGCAATCTTATGAAGAAAAACTTGAGTTGGAAGTTTCTATCCCTAGAAAACTTTATGATGAGTGGGAACCAACTATTAAAATTAAGATTAAAGATCATGAGTTCTATGCTTTATTTGATTTGGGTGCTAGTGTTTCCACGATTCCAAAGACTTTGTGTGATTTGTTAGGTTTCCGTGATTTTGATGATTGCTCTTTAAACTTGCACCTTGCGGATTCCACTATTAAGAAACCAATGGGAAGAATCAATGATGTTATTATTGTCGCAAATAGGAATTATGTACCCGTAGATTTAATTGTTCTTGACATAGATTGCAATCCTTCATGTCCTATTATTCTTGGTAGACCTTTCCTTAGAACAATTGGTGCAATTATTGATATGAAGGAAGGAAATATTAGATTCCAATTTCCGTTAAGGAAAGGCATGGAACACTTTCCTAGAAAGAAAATTAAATTACCTTATGAATCGATTATGAGAGCCACTTATGGATTGCCTACCAAAGATGGCAATACCTAGATCTATCCTTGCTTTTTATGCCTAGCTAGGGGCGTTAAACGATAGCGCTTGTTGGGAGGCAACCCAATTTTATTTTTATTCCTTGATTTTTGCTCCTGTTTAGTAATAAATAATTTAACTAGCCTGTGTTTTGGTTGTGTTTTTTATGTTTATTTAGTGTTTTTGCCAAGTAGAACCGTTGGGAAGACTTGGGGAAAGTCTTGATATCTTGCTGTAAAAAACAGAAACTTTAGCGCTCACGAGAACTGCTGCCATTTTTATTTGGAAAGTGATATTTAGTTAATTATTTTTGCAGATGATTAATAGATAAATTCCTCACGTCCAGAAATTTATTTTAGAATTTTTTGGGTTTCATATCTTGCACTAGCTAAATATTACTACAGACTATTCTGTTTTTGACGGATTCTGTTTTTCGTGTGTTGTTTGCTTATTTTGATGAATCTATGGCAAGTAAAATAGTTTATAAACCATAGAGAAGTTGGAATACAGTAGGTTTAACACCAATATAAATAAATATTGAGTTCATTACAGTACCTTGAAGTGGTCTTTTGTTTTCTTTCGCTAACGGAGCTCACGGGATTTTCTACTTTAAGTTTTGTGTTGTGAAGTTTTCAAGTTTTGGGTAAAGATTTGATGGATTATGGAACAAGGAGTGGCAAGATCCTACGCTTGGGGATGCCCATGGCACCCCCAAGATAATCTAAGGACACCTAAAAGCCAAAGCTTGGGGATGCCCCGGAAGGCATCCCCTCTTTCGTCTACTTCTATCGGTAACTTTACTTGGAGCTATATTTTTATTCACCACATGGTATGCGTTTTGCTTGGAGCGTCTTGTATGATTTTAGTCTTTGCTTTTTAGTTTACCACAATCATCCTTGCTGTACACACCTTTTGAGAGAGCCATACATGATTTGGAATGTGTTAGAATACTCTATGTGCTTCACTTATATCTTTTGAGTTATATAGTTTTGCTCTAGTGCTTCACTTATATCTTTTAGAGCATGGTGGTGGATTTCTTTTGTAGAAACTATTGATCTCTCATGCTTCACTTAGATTATTTTGAGAGTCTTAAATAGCATGGTAATTTTCTTAAATAATTCTAATATGCTAGGTATTCAAGATTAGTAAAAAAAAATTCTTATAAGTATTTTGAATACTAAGAGAAGTTTGATGCTTGATGATTGTTTTGAGATATGGAGTTAATAATATCAAAGTCGCGCTAATTGAGTAGTTGTGAATTTGAGAAATGCTTGTGTTGAAGTTTGTAAGTCCCGTAGCATGCACGTATGGTAAACTTTATGTAACAAATTTGAAACATGAGGTGTTCTTTGATTGTCCTCCTTATGAGTAGCGGTCGGGGACGAGCGATGGTCTTTTCCTACCAATCTATCCCCCTAGGAGCATGCGCGTAGTGCTTGGTTTTTGATGACTTGTAGATTTTTGCAATAAGTATGTGAGTTCTTTATGACTAATTTTGAGTCCATGGATTATATGCACTCTCATCCTTCCATCATTTCTAGCCTCTTCGGTACCGTGCATTGCCCTTTCTCACATTGAGAGTTGGTGCAAACTTGTAGCGACTAGACCTCAAACGGTCCAATCTCTGTGCTCAGGTGTCATCCCTGGATCAGTAATGCGGACACCACACAGTACTTGAAGGATTTATAACAGAGTAGCAATCACACACTTATTACATCGAGTCTCAAAAAGAAAACTTATTACAATAAATATGGCTTAAGGCCATCTAATAACGATAACAGCGGAAGGCTTGGAAGATAAGTGAGTCCATCAACTCCAACGACATCACTGAGTATAGAACCACGACCTAAAAGGCACCTTACTCATCGTCTGAAAAGTCTGCAACATGAACGTTGCAGCCCGAAAACGGGTCAGCACATGTAATATGCTGGCAAAGTAACACATAGAGAGCAATGAAAGAGTAAGACTATACTACATGCATATTTGGCTGGTGGAAAGCTCTATGGTTACAGTTTTGCGTAAATCCAATTTTTCCCTACTACAAAGGAATAAATTTTATTTAACTATCATGGTAGTTGTTAAACATTGAGAATGGTTGACAGCATTCTCAATCCCAATTAAGCAACATCATTAAAACCCAACAAAATTAATTTAGAGTAACGTGGTGAGATTCACATGATAATCCAAGAACTAGATACTCAATATGTCCATAACCGGGGACACGTCTAACCATGATTAGTTTATATACTCTGCAGAGGTTTGCGCACTTTTCCCCACAAGACTCGATCTCCTCCATTGGGATTCTTGCACTACATGGTGTTTGAGAAACGGATGACCGAGACATAGTCTTTCAGAAGCGCTAGCACCTTACGAACGGGTAGACCGTACCAACCTACATCCCCTACATCTGCTAGTCTACCACTGTAAGAGTTCGCACGACTTAGTCAACTATGCTAGAGCCCATAGTAGCTTGTGGCTGCACACGGAAGTTTCTAGTATGAATAATCTCATGATCCCTTTGAGCCTGGGTAGTGGTCCAAAAGAAAATCAACAGGCAATCGCTTGAATACCCAGGTGCCTCAATCCACCCAGATGTGTGTTTAAGTTGCCACCTTAGATAAACCATTAATTTAACAAACTCACATCTGTCATGGATTTCACTCACCCAATCCACGTCTACTAGCATAGCATGGCATAATAAGCAAACGTAGAAGTAACTCCCAAAGGTTTGATAATAACAGGTGATAGGTACTACCTCAACTACTTCCCAAACCCCACAATTTAATTAGATCCTAATCATGCAATGTGTGAGAGTTGATCTAATGCAATAAAAACTGGGTAGTAGGAGGTACGATCAAAGTGTTACTTGCCTTGCTGATGATCCGTGAAACCTAGCGATTCGAAGTAGCAAGCGGCGCACTCCGGATACTCTATCGCAAACAAACAAGCATACAATAAGTACTCATCTAATGCACAGGTAAAACTCGAATAAGAGATCTAACCATAAGGTTCAACTTAAGAACTCCGGTTGGCAAAATGAAACAAATCGAGCGAAACAACGAAAGTCAAACGACAAAAGAAACAAGCTCCGTTTACTAATCTGAATCTAGGTCAAATTTTACTGATGCAAAAACTTGTTTGAGTTGGTTAAACGGAAAGAGGGTTTCGAGACGAAACTCCAGGCGCTTGAATCGCCTGATTTTGATAAACGAGCAAAAAGTTATACTAGAACGAAAATCGGATCAGGAATCGCGATCAGAAAAATCGTGGATTTAATCCGAGAAAAAGAAAAACGACGAACAGGTTTACGAACGAACGTTCGTTAACTGGAACTAAATGATGAACGCGTTGGTTAAAACGAACGAACGAGCGAACGCTCGCTAAATTAATAAACCGGAGAAAACCGATCTATTTAAAGAAAAAAAAATGAAAACTAGGGTTTTCTAAAAAAAACCGAAGTGGTTTTTCTCAGAAAATCGGGCGGCGGCGGCTACCTCGGCTCGGGCTCCGGCGGGGCTCCGGGCGGCGGCGGGTGGTTTGGGGCGGCGGGGCGGCGGCGGTGGCGGCAGGCGGCGCGGGCGGCGGCTTGCGGTGGCGCGGGCGGCGTGGGGAGGCGGCGGTGGTGGCACGGGGCTCCAGGGGGGGGGGGGCTCCGGCGGGGTTATAAAGGGGGGGGCAACTTGGGGAAGGGGGCGGCCTCGGGAGGCGAGTCCTCCCCGGACACGGCGGCGGCGGCGATCTGGACTTCAGTCCCGATCCGGCTTGCGGGAGGCGGCGGCAGCTGGGCCGGCTCAGCTGGGCCTTCGGCCCAATCGGGCGCGCAGGTTTTTTAAACAATATTGCTGCAACTAAAAAAAATTCTAGAAAAATAAATAAAAATCTAAAAATGCCAAAACAAATTTTCACCGTCTAAATAAAATATTTAGAACAGGATGAACATTTTCTTGGCCCTAAATGCAATTTTTGAAAACGTGCAATTTTTCCTAAATTCAAATAAAATAGCAAATAAAACCAAAATAAAATCTTATTTGATTTTTTTATTAAATCCTCAATATTTCTTTATTTTGGGAAAGTCATTTTATTCCCTCTCTCATAATTTTATAATAGAAATAATTGAAGATAAAATAAATAAAATCAAATGATCCTATTTTCAAAATTTGAGAAAACTCAAATATGAAAATAACGAAATCCCCAACTCTCTCCGAGGGTCCTTGAGTTGCGTGAAATTTCTAGGATCAACCAAAATGCAAATAAATATGATATGCAATGATGATCTATTGTATAACATTCCAAATTGAAAATTTGGGATGTTACAAACCTACCCCCCTTAAGATGAATCTCGCCCTCGAGATTCGGGTTGGCTAGAAAATAGGTGAGGGTGGTTCTTCAACAGATCTTCCTCTCGTTCCCAGGTGGCTTCATCCTCCGTGTGGCGGCTCCACTGAACTTTGCAAAACATGACAACCTTGCTGCGGGTGACTCGACTGGCATACTCAAGAATCTTGACTGGTTTCTCTTCATAGGTCAAATCATTGTCCAACTGAATCGCTTCCAGCGGCACTGTATCTCTTAGCGGTATATCAGCCATCTCTGCGTGGCACTTCTTCAACTGGGAAACGTGGAACACGTCGTGAACTCCTGACAATCCTTCGGGCAATTCCAACTTATAAGCTACTTCTCCCATACGCTCCAAAACTTTTTATGGGCCTACAAAACATGGCGCTAACTTTCCCTTAACTACAAAGCGCGTAACTCCTCGAAGTGGAGATATTCGAAGATAAACTCGGTCTCCGACTTCGTAAACTGTCTCCTTGCGTTTAGAATCTGCGTAACTCTTCTGCCTGGATTGGGCTACCTTGAGCCTATCGCGAATCAATTTTACTTTCTGTTCAAACTCCTTAATCAGATTTGGTCCAAACAACTGACGGTCTCTGACTTCACCCCATGACAACGGGGTCCTGCACCTCCTTCCGTACAAGGCTTCAAAAGGGGCCATCTTCAAACTGGATTGATAACTATTGTTATAGGAGAACTCTGCATATGGCAAATTCTCGTCCCAGCTAGATCCGTAATCTAGCGCACAAGCTCTCAGCATATCCTCCAAAATCTGATTGACTCTTTCGGTCTGTCCATCTGTCTGCGGATGGAAAGCTGTACTGAATTCTAGCCTGGTACCCAAAGTTTCATGCAACCGATTCCAGAACTTTGAGGTAAACTGGGTTCCTCTATCTGATACAATGCTCTTTGGAACTCCATGCAGACATACGATTCTGGTCATGTATATCTTTGCCAGTTTGGCACTAGTATAGGTAGTCTTGACTGGGATGAAATGAGCTACCTTTGTCAAACGATCGACTACAACCCAAATCGAGTCATAGCCTGAACGAGTTCTGGGCAATCCTGTAATAAAATCCATGCCTAGCTTTTCCCACTTCCATTTGGGTATCGGCAATGGCTGTAGCAATCCCGCTGGCTTCTGATGCTCGGCCTTTACTCTCTGACATACATCACAAACTGCTACATACTCCGCAATATCCTTCTTCATACCGGTCCACCAGAAAGTATCCTTCAAATCCAAATACATCTTGGTATTTCCTGGGTGAATCGAATATGGTGAATCATGGGCCTCTTGCAGAATCAACTTTCTGATCTCCGAATCATTAGGCACATAAACACGGTCTTCAAACCATAAGGTATCGTGCTCGTCCTCACGAAATCCTTTAGCTTTTCCCTTGCTCATTTTCTCCTTAATAGAAGCAATCTCCGTGTCAGTCTTTTGAGCTTCTCTGATCTTATCCATCAAAGTAGACTGAATCTCCAATGCTGCTACATAGCCTCTCGGAACTATCTCCAAACATAGCTCACAAAGATTTTCGGCTAACTCCCTTGGTAAATCTCTCGTCATTAAGGTGTTGACATGACTTTTACGGCTCAACGCATCAGCTACTATGTTAGCCTTTCCAGGGTGATAATGCAATGTCATATCATAATCCTTGATGAGCTCCAACCATCTCCTTTGCCTGAGATTCAACTCCTTCTGTGTGAAAATATACTTCAAACTCTTGTGATCCGTGTACACCTCACAATGGTTTCCAATGAGAAAATGTCTCCAAGTCTTCAATGCATGCACTACGGCTGCTAACTCCGAATCATGCGTAGCATAATTCAACTCATGAGGCTTAAGCCGTCGTGAGGCATATGAAACAACTCTTCCTTCCTGCATAAGCACTGCTCCAAGTCCTCGACGTGAAGCGTCACAATGCACCTCATAATCCTTGGTCTGATCTGGCAAAATCAACACTGGTGATGTAACCAAACGTTTCTTCAACTCCTGGAAACTGGCCTCACATTCCTCGGTCCATATGAACTTGGTATCCTTCTTCAACAACTCCGTCATAGGTTTCGCAATCTTCGAGAAATTTTCAATGAATCTCCGGTAGTATCCTGCAAGTCCAAGAAAACTCCGGATCTCTCCAACTGTTGTTGGCACTTCCTACTTTGTCACAGTGTCAACCTTGGTGGGATCTACTGCTATACCTTCTCCGGATATAACGTGTCCGAGGAATCCAACTTGCTTCAACCAAAACTTACATTTGCTAAACTTGGCATATAACTGATGTTCTCTGAGCTTACCAAGTACCAAACGCAAATGCTCCTTATGCTCCTCTTCATTCTTCGAGTAAACTAGGATATCATCAATGAACACTACAACGAACTTATCCAAAAACTCCATAAACACTTTTTTCATCATGTTCATAAAATAGGCAGGTGCGTTAGTCAGACCAAATGACATAACGGTATACTCGTACAGCCCGTACCTGGTGGTAAAAGCCGTCTTAGGTATATCCTGTTCTTGAATCTTCAACTGATAGTATCCTGATCGCAGATCGATCTTGGAAAATACCTTAGCTCCTTGCAATCGATCAAACAGATCATTGATCATTGGTAGTGGGTACTTGTTCTTGATGGTTACTTCATTCAATCCTCGATAATCAACAACCATCCTTAACGATCCATCCTTCTTCTCCACTAGAAGTACTGGCGATCCCCAAGGCGAAGAACTTGGGCAGATATATCCTTTATCCAGTAACTCCTTAATCTGCTTCTTAATCTCCACCAAATCCTTTGCGGGCATCCTATATGGTCTCTTAGATATTGGCCCTGTGCTTGGCAAAATCTCAATCAAAAAACTCAATATCTCTATCCGGTGGCATGCCTGGCAACTCCTCTGGAAATACATCCGGGAAATCCTTTACTACTGGTACTTCCTCTTGCACAACTCATGTTAAGCAATTTAGTTGAGTCCTTTTCGGCACATGCCGGGATACATATTTGATCCTTCTCCCTTCTGGGGTGTTAAGCAAAATTGACTTACTAGCACATTCAATGTTCCCTTCATACTTCGATAACCAATCCATGCCTAATATCACATCCAATCCTTGGGATTCCAATACTATTAGGTCTGAGGGAAATGCGTAGTTACCAATCCTTAATGGTAACCAATCACACCATAGACTAGCCATATACTCTGCTCCAGGTGAAGTTACTAACATAGGTGACCTAAGGGCTTGGGTTGGCAGTTTATACTTATCCACAAATCCCCTTGATATGTATGAATGCGATGCACTAGTATCAAAAAGAACGAGTGCAGTAAATGACTTAACCAAAAACTTACCGATTACTGCATCGGGCCGCTCTTCAACCTCCTCCACATTTACGTGGTTCACTTGTCCCCTGTTGAAAGGGTTTGGCTTCTTCCCAGAGATTCCATTGCCATTTCCATTCTGGGCTTCAGGACATTCATTAGCGTAATGTCCGGTCTTCTGGCAATTAAAGCAAGTTACTTGGCTCAGGTCTCTCTTGGCTGGGGTTGATGGGTTTGTACGGTTCTGGCCGTTGCTTCCTCCATTCCCATTACCATTCTTGGTGCCATTATGATTGTGCGAGCTACCTCCTCCATGGGTATGCTGAAAATGTCCTCCCGGTCTAGGGGTAAAACGTGGCTTCTGCTAAGCTCCAGAATTGTACTTCCCTTGTCCATACTTCCTCTTGCGGTTCTCAATTTGCTGCTGCTTCCCTTCAATCATGAGAGCACGGTCTACCAACTCCTGGTAGTTGTTGAAGGTTGCTACCATCAACTGCATGCTCAACTCATCATTCAGTCCTTCCAGAAACTTCTCCTGCTTAGCTGCATCCGTAGCAACGTCATCTGGGGCATAACGTGCTAGCTTACTAAAGTCCTCCACATACTGGCCAACTGTCCGTCCTCCTTGGCGCAACTTGCGAAACTCTCGCTTCTTCATGGCCATAGCTCCTGATGAAACATTGGCAATATGGAAAGCCTGTTGGAACTGGTCCCATGTGACAGTGTCAACAGGGAAAGTGGCTGTGAAATTCTCCCACCATGATGCTGCGGGTCCTTCAAGCCGATGTGCGGCAAACTTCACCTTTTCCGCATCTGTGCATCCTGCCGGGGTCAACTCCCTTGCTGTCTTGCGGGCCAATCATCTTCTACTATTGGCTCGGTGCTACTGGAAAACACTGGCGGATTCAGCCTAAGAAAATGGGCTAAGTGATCAATAGGTGGTGGTGGTGGTGGGTTGTTGTTGTTGTTCCCTTGATTCTAGTTCTGGACTAGCAACTGCATCAACGTGTTCTGCTGCTGGATCAACTGGGTGAGCTCCGGTGGGAAGGTAAATCCGGGGTCACGTCTCGGAGGCATTTGAGGGTTTAGAAAAGATGAGATTTAAGAATAGAGAGGGGTCTAAAGAGAAAACACTACCTATATGCACATGAGGCAAAATCAAACAATTCACTTCATTCAATCAAACAAGGGCATACAATCGATCTACTATCGCAAAAGTGCTCGGACTATTATATTTACATGGTGGACTACTACTACTGATGGGGTGGTCTACTAGAAATATTCTTCGGTTGCAGAATCCATGATATCTGCTCCAGCTTCATCAACATAGTCATCATCACTATCATCTGGATCCGAGTCGGTGTCGTCGATGATGATGTAGTCTTCCGGGTGAATCTCCTTGGGTTCTTCATCTTCTTCCACTGGTGTAGGGTCTCCCATAAATATTCCAATCTTCTTGATCAGATCGTCATTCTTCTCCACTGATACTTCGATTTCCTCTTCATAATCTTCACGTGTAGCCTTGAGTTCTTCCTCCAGTTCCTTGATTCTTGTCCTCGCCTTCTTCAGATCTATCATGTCGGCGCACATCTGGTTCTCCTGTCGTCGAATGTGCTGGTTTAACTCCTGGATAAAAGCTGCAATTGATCTATCCTTCCTGGTGCTGATCATCTCCCAGTGCTCATCTCGGCGCCCACAAATTTGGCAGATAGTATCCTTGAGATCATCGCGATAAACTTCTCCAATGCGTCCCATGGCGATGTGAGATGCCATGCTCTTTCCTAGACTCCAGGTTGGTGCATCAAAAGAAACCTCTATGGGCTCAGTGACGGGCATGAACGTCCTTCCTGGAACTTGAACTTGAATCATCCTGTGCTCTTCTTCCGGTAAAGTGGCGTTGTAGGTTCCAGTGAAGCTTGGTACTCCTATGTTTAGATATCTAGTGACTTCCTTCAAGTGACATCCAAAGGGTGTATCTTCATCCGGCTGGGTGAACTTGTTCCTTGCATCCGCCATCCTAAAAGAGTAGAAAAGATGAGGAGTCAGAATGAGAAGAGAGTAGTGATCTAGGGCTTTAGCTTAGTGGTCGTGTCCTACAGTCAGCCTGTGCTCTGATACCATCTTATAGCGACCAGACCTCAAATGGTCCAATCTCTGTGCTCAAGTGTCATCCCTAGATCAGTAATGCTGACACCACATAGTACTTGAAGGATTTATAACAGAGTAGCAATCACACACTTATTACATCGAGTCTCAAAAAGAGAACTTATTACAATAAATATGGCTTAAGGCCATCTAATAACGATAACATCGGAAGGCTTGGAAGATAAGTGAGTCCATCAACTCCAATAGCATCACTGAGTATAGAACCATGACCTAAAAGGCACCTTACTCATCGTCTAAAAAGTCTGCAACATGAACGTTGCAGCCCGAAAACGGGTCAGCACATGGAATATGCTCGCAAAGTAACACATAGAGAGCAATGAAAGAGTAAGACTATACTACATGCATATTTGGCTGGTGGAAAGCTCTATGGTTACAGTTTTGTGTAAAGCCAATTTTTCCCTACTACAAAGGAATAAATTTTATTTAACTATCATGGTAGTTGTTAAACATTGAGAATGGTTGACAGCATTCTCAGTCCCAATTAAGCATCATCATTAAAACCCAACAAAATTAATTTAGAGTAACGTGATGAGATTCACATGATAATCCAAGAACTAGATACTCAATATGTCCATAACCGGGGACATGGCTAACCATGATTAGTTTATACACTCTGCAGAGGTTTGCGCACTTTTCCCCACAAGACTCGATCTCCTCCGTTGGGATTCTCGCACTACATGGTGTTTGAGAAACGGATGACCGAGACATAGTCTTTCAGAAGCGCTAACACCTTACGAACGGGTAGACCATACCAACCTACATCCCCTACATCTGCTAGTCTACCACTGTAAGAGTTCGCACGACTTAGTCAACTATTCTAGAGCCCATAGTAGCTTGTGGCTACACAAGGAAGTTTCTAGTATGAATAATCTCATGATCCCTTTGAGCCTGGGTGGCGGTCCAATAGAAAAACAACAGGCAATCGCTGGAATACCCAGGTGCCTCAATCCACCCAGATGTGTGTTTAAGTTGCCACCTTAGATATACCATTAATTTAACAAACTCACATCTGTCATGGATTTCACTCACCCAATCCACGTCTACTAGCATAGCATGGCATAATAAGCAAACATAGAAGTAACTCCCAAAGGTTTGATAATAACAGGTGATAGGTACTACCTCAACTACTTCCCAAACCCCACAATTTAATTAGATCCTAATCATGCAATGTGTGAGGGTTGATCTAATGCAATAAA
Organism: Triticum urartu; assembly: GCF_056163025.1. Taxonomy (NCBI): domain Eukaryota; kingdom Viridiplantae; phylum Streptophyta; class Magnoliopsida; order Poales; family Poaceae; genus Triticum; species Triticum urartu. The sequence continues at coordinate 374,721,431 of NC_141875.1, forward strand.
AACTGGGTAGTAGGAGGTATGATCAAAGTGTTACTTGCCTTGCTGATGATCCGTGAAACCTAGCAATTCGAAGTAGCAAGCGGCGCACTCCGGATACTCTATCGCAAACAAACAAGCATACAATAAGTACTCATCTAATGCATAGGTAAAACTCGAATAAGAGATCTAACCAGAAGGTTCAACTTAAGAACTCCGGTTGGCAAAAAGAAACAAATCGAACGAAGCAACGAAAGACAAACGGCAAAAGAAACAAGCTCCGTTTACTAATCTGAATCTAGGTCAAATTTTACTGAAGCAAAAACTTGTTTGAGTTGTTTAAACGGAAATAGGGTTTCGAGACGAAACTCCAGGCGCTTGAATCGCCTGATTCCGATAAACGAGCGAAAAGTTATACTAGAATGAAAATCGGATCAGGAATCGCGATCAGAAAAATCGCGGATTTAATCCGAGAAAAAGAAAAACGACTAACATGTTAACGAAAGAACGTTCGTTAACTGGAACTAAACGATGAACGCGTTCATTAAAACGAACGAACGAGCGAACGCTCGCTAAATAAATAAACCAGAGAAAACCGATCTATTTAAAAAAAAATGAAAACTAGGGTTTTCTAACAAAACCGAATGGTTTTTCTCAGAAAATCGGGCGGCGGCTACCTCGGCACGGGCTCCGGCGGGGCTCCGGGTGGCAGCGGGTGGTGCGGGGCAGCGGGGCGGCGACTCCTGGCGGCAGCGGCAGGCGGCATGGGGAGGCGGCGGCGGTGGCACGGGGCTCCAGGGGGGGGGGCTCTGGCGGGGTTATAAAGGGGGGGGGGGGGCAACTTGGGGAAGGGGGCGGCCTCGGGAGGCGAGTCCTCCCTGGACACGGCGGCGGCGGCGATCGGGACTCCGATCCCGATCCGGCTTGCGGGAGGCGGCGGCAGCTGGGCCGGCTCGGCTGGACCTTCGGCCCAGTCGGGCGCGCGGGTTTTTTTTAAACAATATCGCTGCAACTAAAAAAATTCTAGAAAAATAAATAAAAATCTAAAAATGCCAAAACAAATTTTCACCGTCTAAATAAAATATTTAGAACAGGATGAACATTTTCTTGGCCCTAAATGCAATTTTTGAAAACGTGCAATTTTTCCTAAATTCAAATAAAATAGCAAATAAAACCAAAATAAAATCTTATTTGATTTTTTATTAAATCCTCAATATTTCTTTATTTTGGGAAAGTCATTTTATTCCCTCTCTCATAATTTTATAATAGAAATAATTGAAGATCAAATAAATAAAATCAAATGATCCTATTTTCAAAATTTGAGAAAACTCAAATATGAAAATAACGAAATCCCCAACTCTCTCCGAGGGTCCTTGAGTTGCGTGAAATTTCTAGGATCAACCAAAATGCAAATAAATATGATATGCTATGATGATCTATTGTATAACATTCCAAATTGAAAATTTGGGATGTTACAAAACTTCGCCGGTGCATCCAAACCCCATGATATGATACGCTCTTTCACACATAAACCTCCTTATATCTTCCTCAAAATAGCCACCATACCTACCAATTATGGCATTTCCATAGCCATTCCGAGATATATTGCCATGCAACTTTCCACCATTCCGTTTATCATGACACATTCATCTTTGTCATATTTCTTAGCATGATCATGTAGTTGACATAGTATTTGTGGCAAAGCCACCATTCATAATTCTTTCATACATGTCACTCTTGGTTCATTGCATATCCCGGTACACCACCGGAGGCATTCATATAGAGTCATCTTTTGTTCTAGCATCCAGTTGTAATCATTGAGTTGTAAATAAATAGAAGTGTGATGATCATCATTTTCTAGAGCATTGTCCCAAGTGAGGAATTAAAAAAAGGCCATAAAAAAGAGAGAAAAGGCCCAAATAAAAAAAGAGAGAAAAAGAGAGAAGGGACAATGCTACTATGCTTTTCCACACTTGTGCTTCAAAGTAGCACCATAATCTTCATGATAGAGAGTCTTTTGTTTTGTCACTTTCATATACTACTGGGAATTTTTCATTATAGAACTTGGCTTGTATATTCCAACAATGGGCCTCCTCAAGTGCCCTAGGTCTTCGTGAGCAAGCAAGTTGGATGCAAACCCACTTAGTTTCTTTTGTTGAGCTTTCATACATTTATAGCTCTAGTGCATCCGTTGCATGGCAATCCCTACTCCTTGCATTAACATCAATCAACGGGCATCTCCATAGCCTATTGATTAGCCTAATTGATGTGAGACTTTCTCCTTTTTGTCTTCCCCACATAACCATCATCATATTCTATTCCACCCATAGTGCTATGTCCATGGCTCGCACTCATATATTGCATGAAAGTTTATAGGTTTGAGATTACTAAAGTATGAAACAATTGCTTGGCTTGTCATCGGGGTTGTGCATGATGAGAGCATTCTTGTGTGACGAAAATGGAGCATGACTAAACTATATGATTTTGTAGGGATGAACCTTCTCTGGCCATGTTATTTTGAGAAGACATAATTGCTTAGCTAGTATGCTTGAAGTATTATTATTTTTATGTCAATATGAACTTTTATCTTGAATCTTTCGGATCTGAATATTCATACCACAATTAAGAAGAATTACATTAAAATTATGCCAAGTAGCACTCAGCATCAGAAATTCTGTTTTTATCATTTACCTACTCGAGGACGAGCAGGAATTAAGCTTGGGGATGCTTGATACGTCTCCAACGTATCTATAATTTTTGATTGCTCCATGCTATATTATCTACTGTTTTTGGACATTATTGGGCTTTATTATCCACTTTTATATTATTTTTGGGACTAACCTATTAACCGGAGTCCCAGCCCAGATTTGCTGTTTTTTTTGCCTATTTTAGGGTTTCGAAGAAAAGGAATATCAAACGGAGTCCAAACGGAATAAACCTTCGGGAACGTGATTTTCTCACCGAACATGATCCAGGAGACTTGGACCCTACGTCAAGAAATAAAGGAGGAGGCCACGAGGTAGGGGGGAACGCCTACCCCCCTGGCGCGCCCTCCACCCTCGTGGGCCCCCTGTTGCTGCACCGACGTACTCCTTCCTCCTATATATTCATACGTACCCCCAAACGGCCAGAGACGGAGCCAAAACCCTAATTCCACCGCCGTAAATTTCTGTATCCACGAGATCCCATCTTGGGGCCTGTTCCGAAGCTCCGCCGGAGGGGGCATCCATCACGGAGGGCTTCTACATCAACACCATAGCCCCTCCGATGAAGTATGAGTAGTATACCTCAGACCTTCGGGTCCATAGTTATTAGCTAGATGGCTTCTTCTCTCGTTTTGGATCTCAATACAATGTTCTCCCCCTCTCTTGTGGAGATCTATTCGATGTAATCTTCTTTTTGCGGTGTGTTTGTTGAGACCGATGAATTGTGGGTTTATGACCAACATTATCTATGAACAATATTTGAATCTTCTCTGAATTCTTTTATGTATGATTGGTTATCTTTGCAAGTCTCTTCGAATTATCAGTTTGGGTTGGCCTACTAGATTGATCTTTCTTGCAATGGGAGAAGTGCTTAGCTTTGGGTTCAATCTTGCGGTGTCCTTTCCCAGTGACAGTAGGGGCAGCAAGGCACGTATTGTATTGTTGCCATCGAGGATAACAACATGGTTTTTTTTATCATATTGCATGAATTTATCCCTCTACATCATGTCATCTTGATTAAGGCGTTACTCTGTTTTCATGAACTTAATACTCTAGATGCATGCCGGATAGCAGTCGATGAGTGGAGTAATAGTAGAAGATGCAGGCAGGAGTCGGTCTACTTGTCTCGGACGTGATGCCTATATACATGATCATACCTAGATATTCTCATAACTATGCTCAATTTTGTCAGTTGCTCAACAGTAATTCGTTCGCCCGCCGTAAAATACTTATGCTCTTGAGAGAAGCCACTAGTGAAACCTATGGCCCCCGGGTCTATCTTCATCATATTAATCTTCCAATACTTAGTTATTTCCTTTGCTTTTTCCTTTGCTTTTATTTTCCTTTGCATCTTTATCACGAAAACACCAAAAATATTATCCTATCATATCTATCAGATCCCACTCTCGTAAGTGACCGTGAAGAGATTGACAACCCCTTATCGCATTGGTTGCGAGGAGTTATTTGCTTTGCGCAGGTACGAGGGACTCGCGTGTAGCCTCCTACTGGATTGATACCTTGGTTCTCAAAAATTGAGGGAAATACTTACGCTACTTTGCTGCATCATCCTTTCCTCTTCAAGGAAATCCAACGCAGTGCTCAAGAGGTAGCAATAACCAATTGCGGAACCTGGATGCCCATATTGATTCCTACATATTCTACAAAGATCATTATAAGTCGAACCTTATGACAACATACGTAATTCCCTTTGTCTGTCGGTATGTTACTTGCCCGATATTCGATCGTCGGTATCTTCATACCTAGTTCAATCTCGTTACCGGTAAGTCTGTTTACTCATTCACTAATGTTGGGGAACATAGTAATAATTCAAAATTTTCCTACATGTCACCAAGATCTATCTAGGAGATGCTAGCAACGAGAGAGAGGGAGTGCATCTTCATACCCTTGAAGATCGCTAAGCGGAAGCGTCACAAGAACGCGGTTGATGGAGTCGTACTCGCGGTGATTCAAATCGCGGAAGATCCGATCCAAGCGCCGAGCGGACGGCGCCTCCGCGTTCAACACACGTATAGCCTAAGGATGTCTCCTCCTTCTTGATCTAGCAAGGTGAGAGGAGAAGTTGAGCGAGAGCTCCGGCAGCATGACGGTGTGGTGATGGAGTTGTGGTTCTCCGGTAGGGCTTCGCCAAGCACTACGGAGCAGGAAGAGGTGTTGCAGGGGCAAGGGCTGCGCCAGGGGAAGGGTGCGGCTGCCCTCCCACCCCCACTATTTATAGGGGGAAGGGGAGATGGGGCCGCCCCCCCTAGATGCATCTAGAGGGGGGGTGGCCAGGAGGGGGAAACTTGCCCCCCAAGCAGGTGGGAGGCGCCCCCTCCCCCTAGGGTTTCCAACCCTAGGCGCCTTGGGCCCTTGGGGGGGGGGGTGCACCAGCCCACTAAGGGGCTGTTTCCCTCCCATATTCAGCCCATTATGTCCTCCGGGGCATGTGGCCCTACCCGGTGGACCCCCGGACTCCTTTCGGTGGTCCTGACACAATACCGATAACCCCCGAAACCATTCCGGCGACTGAAACTGGACTTCCCATATATAAATCTTCACCTCCGGACCATTCTAGAACTCCTCGTGACATCCAGGATCTCATCCGGGACTACGAACAACCTTCTGTAACCACATACAATTTCCCATAACAACTCTAGCGTCACCGAACCTTAAGTGTGTAGACCCTAAGACTTCGGGAACCATGCAGACATGACCGGGACATCTCTCCGACCAATAACCAATAGTGAGATCTGGATACCCATGTTGGATCCCACATGTTCCACGATGATCTCATTGGATGAACCACGATGTCGGGGATTCAATCAATCTTGTATACAATTCCCTTTGTCCATCGATATGTTACTTGCTCGAGATTCGATCATCGGTATCCCCATACCTCGTTTAATCTCGTTACCGGCAAGTCTCTTTATTCGTTCCATAACGGATGATCCCATGGCTAACTCCTTAGTCACATTGAGCTCATTATGATGATGCATTACCGAGTGGGCCCAGAGATACCTCTCCGTCATACGGAGTGACAAATCCCAGTCTCAATTTGTGCCAACCCAACGGACACTTTCGGAGATACCTGTAGTGCACCTTTATAGACACCCATTTATGTTGTGACGTTTGATACACCCAAAGCACTCCTACAGTATCCGGGAGTTGCACAATCTCATGGTCTAAGGAAATGATACTTGACATTAGAAAAGCGCTAGCAAACGAACTACACGATCTTGTGCTATGCTTAGGATTGGGTCTTGTCCATCACATCATTCTCCTAATGATGTGATTCCGTTATCAACGACATCCAATGTCCATGGTCAGGAAACCACAACCATCTATTGATCAACGAACTAGTCAACTAGAGGCTCACTAGGGACATGTTGTGGTCTATATATTCACACATGTATTACGGTTTCTGGTTAATACAATTATAGCATGAACAATAGACAATTATCATGAAAGAGGAAATATAATAATAACTATTTTATTATGCCTCTAGGGCATATTTCCAACAATCTCCCACTTGCACTAGAGTTAATAATCTAGTTACATTGTGATGAATCGAACACCCATAGAGTTCTGGTGTTGATCATGTGTTGCTCGTGGAAGAGGTTTAGTCAACGGATCTGTGACATTCAGATCCGTATGCACTTTACAAATATCTATGTCTCCATCTTGAATATATTCATGAATGGAGTTGAAGCGATGCTTGATGTGCCTGGTCTTCTTGTGAAACCTGGGCTCCTTGGCAAGGGCAATAGCTCCAGTGTTGTCACATAAGAGAGTCATCGGGCCCAATGCATTGGAATCACTCCTAGGTCGGTGATGAACTCCTTCATCCAGACTGCTTCCTGTGCTGTCTCTAAGGAAGCTATGTACTCCGCTTCACATATAGATCCCGCCATGACGCTTTGCTTGCAACTGCACCAGCTGACTGCCCCACCATTCAAAATGTACACGTATCCGGTTTGTGACTTGGAGTCATCCAGTTCTGTGTTGAAGCTAGCATCGACGCAACCCTTTATGACGAGCTCTTTATCACCTCCATAAATGAGAAACATATCCTTAGTCCTTTTCATGTACTTTAGGATATTCTTGACCACTGTCCAGTGTTCCATACCGGGATCACTTTGGTACTTCCCTACCAAACTTAAGGCAAGGTTCGCATCAGGTCTGGTACACATCATGGCATACATAATAGAGCCTATGGCTGAGGCATAGGGGATGACACTCATCTTTTCTCTATCTTCTTCCAAGGTCGGGCATTGAGCGTGCTCAATATGACACCTTGCAATATAGGCAAGAACCCTTCTTGGATTGATCCATATTGGACTTCTTCAATATCTTGTCAAGGCATGTGCTTTGTGAAAGACCAATGAGGCATCTCGATCTATCTCTATAGATCTTGATGCCTAATATGGAAGCAGCTTCTCCAAGGTCCATCACAGAAAAACACTTATTCAAGTAGGCCTTTATGCTTTCCAAAAGTTATATATCATGTCCCATCAATAGTATGTCATCCACATACAATATGAGAAATGCTACAGAGCTCCCTCTCACTTTCTTGTAAATACAGGCTTCTCCATAAGTCTGCATAAACCCAAACGCTTTGATAATTTGATCAGAGCGAATGTTCTAACTCCGAGATGCTTGCACCAGCCCATAGATGGAGCGCTGGAGCTTGCATACCTTGTTAGCGTTCTTAGGATCGACAAAACCTTCTGGCTGCATCATATACAATTCTTCCTTAAGGAAACCGTTAAGGAATGCTGTTTTGACATCCATTTGCCATATCTCATAATCATAGAATGCGGCAATTGCTAACATGATTCAGACGGACTTCAGCTTTGCTACGGGTGAGAAGGTCTCATCGTAGTCAACCCCTTGAACTTGTCGATAACCCTTAGCGACAAGCCGAGCTTTATAGACGGTCACATTACCATCCGCGTCAGTCTTTTTCTTAAAGATCCACTTATTCTCTATGGCTTGCCGATCATCGGGCAAGTCTGTCAAAGTCCATACTTTGTTTTCATACATGGATCCTATCTCGAATTTCATTGCTTCAAGCCATTAGTTGGAATCCGGGCCCGCCATCGCTTCTTCATAGTTCGAAGGTTCACCGTTGTCTAACAACATGATTTCTAGGACAGGGTTACCGTACCACTCTGCTGCGGAACGTGTCATTGTGGACCTACGAAGTTCAGTAGCAACTTGATCTGAAGTTTCATGATCATCATCATTAACTTCCTCTCTAGTCGGTATAGGCACCACAAAAACATCTTCCTGAGCTGCGCTACTCTCTGGTTCAAGAGGCAGTACCTCATCAAGTTCTACTTTCCTCCCACTTCTTTCGAAAGAAACTCTTTCTCCAGAAAGGATCCATTCTTGGAAACAAAGATCTTGCCTTCGGATCTGAGGTAGAAGGTATACCCAATAGTTTCCTTAGGTTATCCTATGAAGACACATTTTTCTGATTTGGGTTCGAGCTTTTCAGGTTGAAGTTTCTTGACATAAGCATCGCATCCCCAAACTTTTAGAAACGACATCTTAGGTTTCTTTCCAAACCATAATTCATACGGAGTCGTCTCAACAGATTTCGACGGAGCCCTATTTAAAGTGAATGCAGCAGTCTCTAAAGCATAACCCCAAAATGATAGCGGTAAATCGGTAATAGACATCATAGATCGTACCATATCCAATAGAGTGCGATTACGACGTTCGGACACACCATTACACTTAGGTGTTCCAGGCGGCGTGAGTTATGAAACAATTCCACATTTCCTTAAGTGGGTGCCAAACTCGTGACTCAAATAGTCTCCTCCACGATTTGATCGTAAGAACTTTATTTTCCTATCATGTTGATTCTCTACCTCGCTCTAAAATTCCTTGAACTTTTCAAAGGTCTCAGACTTGTGTTTCATTAAGTAGACATACCCATATCTACTTAAGTCATCAATGAGGGTGGGAACATAACGATAGCCATGACGAGCCTCAACGCTCATTGGACCGCACACATCAGTATGTATGATTTCCAACAAGTTGGTTACTCGCTCCATTGTTCCGGAGAACGGAGTCTTGGTCATTTTGCCCATGAGGCATGGTTCACACGTGTCAAATGATTCATAATCAAGAGACTCCAAAAGTCCATCTGCATGGAGTTTCTTCATGCGTTTGACACCAATGTGACCAAGGCGACAGTGCCACAAGTATGTGGGACTATCATTATCAGCCTTACATCTTTTGGCATTCACACTATGAATATGTGTAACATCACGTTCGAGATTCAATAAAAATAAACCATTGACCAGCGAGGCATGACCATAAAACATATCTCTCATATAAATAGGACAACCATTATTCTCGGATTTAAATGAGTAGCCATCTCGCATTAAACGGGTTCCAGATACAATGTTCATGCTCAAAGCTGGCACTAAATAACAATTATTGAGGTTTAAAACTAATCACGAGGGTATATGTAGAGGTAGCGTGCCGGCGTTGTTCACATCGACCTTGGAATCATTCCCGACGTGCATCATCACCTTGTCCTTCGCCAGTCTCTGCTTATTCCGCAGCTCCTGCTTTGAGTTACAAATATGAGCAACCGCACCGGTATCAAATACCCAGGAGCTACTACGAGCGCTGGTAAGGTACACATCAATAACATGTATATCATATATACCTTTGGTGTTGCCGGCCTTCTTATCCGCTAAGTACTTGGGGCGGTTCCGTTTCCAGTGACCATTTCCCTTTCAATAAAAGCACCGAGTCTCAGGCTTGGGTCCATTCTGTGGCTTCTTCCCGGGAACTGACTTATCGGGTGCGACAACTCCTTTGCCGTCCTTCTTGAAGTTCTTCTTACCCTTGCCTTTCTTGAAACTAGTGGTCTTATACACCATCAACACTTGATGTTCCTTTTTGATCTCCACCTCCGCTGATTTCAGCACTGAATATAACTTAGGAATGGACCTCTCCATCCCTTGCATATTGTAGTTCATCCCAAAGCTCTTGTAGCTAGGTGGAAGCGACTGGAGGATCCTTTCAATGACCGAGTCATCTGGAAGATTAACTCCTAGCTCAAACAATTGGTTGTGCAACCCAGAAATTTTGAGTATATGCTTGCTGACAGAACTGTTTTCCTCCATCTTACAACTGTAGAACTTGTCGGAGACATCATATCTCTTGACCCGGGCATGAGCTTGGAAAACCATTTCCAGCTCTTGGAACATCTCATATGCTCTGTGTTGCTCAAAACGCTTTTGGAGCCCCGGTTCTAAGCTGTAAAACATGCCGCACTGAACTTGGGAGTAGTCATCACTATGCGACTGCCAGGCGTTCATAACGTCTTGAGTTGCTGGGAAAATGGGTGCGTCACCTAGCAGTGCTTCAAGGACATATGCTTTCTTGGCAGCTATGAGGATGATCCTCAAGTTACAGAACCAGTCCGTATAGTTGCTACCATCGTCTTTCAACTTGGTTTTCTCTAGGAACGCGTTGAAGTTGAGGGCAACATTAGGCATGGGCCGTTTGATCTACAAGACATATTGTAAAGATATTTTAGACTAAGTTCATGATAATTAAGTTCATCTAATCAAATTATTTAATGAACTCCCACTCAGATAGACATCCCTCTAGTCATCTAAGTGATACATGATCCGAATCAACTAGGCCGTGTCCGATCATCACGTGAGACGGACTAGTCATCAACGGTGAACATCTCCATGTTGATCGCATCTACTATACGACTCATGTTCGACCTTTCAGTCTCTCGTGTTTTGAGGCCATGTTTGTACATGCTAGGCTCGTCAAGTCGACCTAAGTGTTTCACGTGTGTAAATCTGGCTTACACCCCTTGTATGCGAACATTAGAATCTATCACACTCGATCATCACGTGGTGCTTCGAAACAACGAACCTTTGCAACAGTGCACAGTTAGGGGGAACACATCTCTTGAAATTTTAGTGAGGGATCATCTTATTTATGCTACCATCGTTCTAAGCAAATAAGATGTAAACATGACAAACATCACATGCAAATCATAAAGTGACATGATATGGATAATATCATCTTGCGCCTTTGATCTCCATCTTCAAGGCGCGGCATGATCACCTTCATCAGCGGCATGACACCATGATCTCCATCATCATGTCTTCATGAAGTTGTCTCACCAACTATTATTTCTACTACTATGGTAACGATTAGCAATAAAGTAAAGTAATTACATGGCATTTTCATTGACACGCAGGTCATACAATAAATTAGGACAACTCCTATGGCTCCTGCCGGTTGTCATACTCATTGACATGCAAGTCGTGATTCCTATGACAAGAACATGATCAATCTCATACATCACATATATCATTCATCACATCCTTTTGGCCATATCACATCACATAGCATACCCTGCAAAAACAAGTTAGACGTCCTCTAATTGTTGTTGCATGTTTTACGTGGCTGCTATGGGTTTATAGCAAGAACGTTTCTTACCTACGCAAAAGCCACTATGGTGATATGCCAATTGCTATTTACCCTTCATAAGGACCCTCTTCATCGAATCTGATCTGACTAAAGTGGGAGAGATAGACACCCGCTAGCCACCTTATGCGTCAAGTGCATGTCAGTCGGTGGAACCTGACTCACGTAAGCGTACATGTAATGTCGGTCCAGGCCGCTTCATCCCACAATGCCGCCGAATCAAGATAATACTAGTAACGGTAAGCAAATTGACCAAATCATCGCCCACAACTACTTTGTGTTCTACTCGTGCATAGAATATACGCATAGACCTAGCTCATGATGCCACTATTGCGGAACGTAGTAATAATTCAAAATTTTCCTACGTGTCACCAAGATCAATCCAGGAGATGCTAGCAACAGGAGAGAGGGAGTGCATCTTCATACCCTTGAAGATCGCTAAGCAGAAGCATCACAAGAACGCGGTTGATGGAGTCGTACTCGTGGCGATTCAAATCACGGAAGATCCGATCCAAGCGCCGAATGGACGGCACCTCCGTGTTCAACACACGTACAGCCCAGGGACGTCTCCTCCTTCTTGATCCAGCAAGGGGAGAGGAGAAGTTGAGGGAGAGTTCCGGCAGCACGACGACGTGGAGGTGGAGCTTGTGGTTCTCCGGCACGGCTTCGCCAAGCACGACGGAGGAGGAAGAGGTGTTGGAGGGGGAAGGGCTGCACCAGGGGAAGGGTGCGGCTGCCCTCCACCCCCACTATTTATAGGGGGAAGGGAAGAGGGGGGCGCCCCCCCTAGATGCATCTAGAGGGGGGGGCAGGAGGGGGAAACTCCCCCCCCCCAAGCAGGTGGGAGGTGCCCCCTCCCCCTAGGGTTTCCAACCCTAGGCACCTTGGGCCCTTGGAGGGGGGGGCGCACTAGCCCACTAAGGGGCTGGTTCCCTCCCATATTCAGCCCATTAAGTCCTCCGGGGCATGTGGCCCCACCTGGTGGACCCCCGGACACCTTTCGGTGGTCCCGATACAATATTGATAACCCCCGAAACCATTCCGGTGACTGAAACTGGACTTCCCATATATAAATCTTCACCTCTGGACCATTCCACAACTCCTTGTGATGTCCGGGATCTCATCCGGGACTCCTAACAACCTTCGGCAACCACATACAATTTCCCATAACAACTCTACCATCACCGAACCTTAAGTGTGTATACCCTACGGGTTCGGGAACCATGCAGACATGACCGAGACATCTCTCCGGCCAATAACCAATAGCAGGATCTGGATACCCATGTTGGCTCCCACATATTCCACAATGATCTCATCGGATGAACCACGATGTCGGGGATTCAACCAATCCCGTATACAATTCCCTTTGTCCATCGGTATGTTACTTGCTCAAGATTCGATCGTCGGTATCCCCATACCTCGTTCAATCTCGTTACCGGCAAGTCTCTTTACTCGTTCCATAATGCATGATCCCGTGGCTAACTCCTTAGTCACATTGAGCTCATTATGATGATGCATCACCGAGTGGGCCTAGAGATACCTCTCCGTCATACGGAGTGACAAATCCCAGTCTCGATTCGTGCCAACTTAATAGACACTTTCAGAGATACCTGTAGTGCACCTTTATAGCCACCCAGTTACGTTGTGACGTTTGATACACCCAAAGCATTCTTGTGGTATCCGGGAGTTGCACAATCTCATGGTCTAAGGAAATTATACTTGACATTAGAAAAGCGCTAGCAAACGAACTACACGATCTTGTGCCATGCTTAGGATTGGGTCTTGTCCATCACATCATTCTCCTAATGATGTGATCCCATTATCAACGACACCCAATGTCCATGGTTAGGAAACCACAACCATCTATTGATCAACGAACTAGTCAACTAGAGGCTCACTAGGGACATGTTGTGGTCTGTGTATTAACACATGTATTACAGTTTCCGATTAATAGAATTATAGCATGAACAATAGACAATTATCAAGAACAAGGAAATATAATAATAACTATTTTATTATTGCCTCTAGGGCATATTTCCAACACATAATACATCATCTCATAACTAACTCTTTAGTCACTTTGCTTGCAAGCTTCTTGTGATGTGTATTACCGAGAGGGCCCAGAGATACCTCTCTGATAGACGGAGTGACAAATCCTAATCTCGATCCATGCCAACTCAATAGACACCTTCGGAGATACCTGTAGAGCATCTTTATGATCACCCAGTTACGTTGTGACGTTTGATAGCACACAAGGTATGTCACAGCCCTAGCTTAGTCTTGCCTGTCATTGCATAATCTCCATGCATCATGTTTAATTTTTGTTAAACTTGAAATGGGGATGTTCAAACCCTAGCACCAAATAGAATTCAACCAGGCTCAATTTGAAATCGTTTCAATGAACCCAAAATGCCCTTCTGAAAAGTTCATCATTTTTGAATTGGTCCAGAACCTCTGCCAAAAATGGTCCATATTTTTCTAGGACACTTTGGATTTTTGAATTAATTCATAAGTATTTAAACTTGGACATTTAAATCTTATAAATATTTTTAAATGTCCAAATAATCCTAAAAGTAATTTAGGGCTGTTGGGAAATATTTCAAAGGTGCCCAAAATTATTTTCAGGATTTTACCAAGTGGTTTAGTATTTTCACTAAATAAAAAACAATAGCAGAAAATAGAAAAACATAAATAAAAAAGAGAGAGAATACCTGTGTTACCTGCGGCCCAACTACTGTGCAGCCACCTGGCCTGTCACTGCTGGCCCAGCCCACCAGGGGCTCCCGTGTCTTCTTCCTCCTCTGCCAGGAGGACAAACAGGTGCGTGGCGAGCGCCGACGCTACCATGACCACCTCCTGCTTCCCCGGCCCCTCCTAGCGATGCCACGACGATGCCCCGCTCCCCTCTGGATCTTTCCCCCTTGTAGTGCGCTCTCTCCTCTCCCCTGGTGGTCCCTCTCTTGCACTGCCGAGCGCCACCATCACCAACGTCGCCGTCCGCGGCGGCCACAGTCAACCCCTTGCCCCTCTGCCGTGCCCATGAGCTCCGCGCCGTCGTCCTGCATCGTCTCCATCAGCCACGCTTCGACGGATTCCCTGTGAAGCCGCCTTCGCCGTCGTCTTCAACTCCGGGCACCGGAGATCGCCACCGCCGCCCCGTCGACTCCAGAACCTCCACCAAGCTGCCGAGCCCTCCGTCCGACGCGATGTGAGCTCTTGATCCGTTTTCCCCTTTCAGAGTTGTCCCTCGCGTCCTACAGTCGTCGCCCCACGAGCACCGAGCTCCGGCCATCACCATGGCCGACAAGCCTCGCTCTCCCAAGCTCTTCCGTTCTCTCCAGTAGCACCCATGTGCTCGCAGGTTCCCCAGGAAGACGTGTAACCCTTTGGTTGGTCCCCCCCGTGCACCACAACGTCGGCTACGTCATGCCCGTGGCTCGGCCGTCGCCAAAGCTCGTCGCCGGCTATGCTCCCGGCGTCTCTGCGCCCCCCTGACGCGTCCCTGGATGCACATGATCGCCAGCTACCCTAGGGCCAAGCAGCGCCCCTGGCCGATGCCTGTAGCACCGTCCCGAACGGACACCGTCACGCTAGATCATCGCCGGCGGCCAAGTTCCGGCCGGCTGACGTGGCCCTATAATTAGGGCCTAATCCACCCACTAATTACCCACCACGGTCACTAACAGCCGGGCCCCACCAGTTTAATTAACCTACTAATGAAATTAGTTAGACTTAATTTGATTCCAGTGGACCCACACGTCAACATTGACTCTGTTGAGGTGGTGTTTGACCGGACCCACCTGTTTGTGACTCGAGCCAGCACCAAGACACTGACATGCGGGTCCCATTGGTCAGTTTGAACTGATCGACCCCTGTTCAATTGCTAACATCACACCGATGTCATCGTGACGCAATAAATCATTTACTAGATTTTGTTTATTTCTAAAAAACCAGAAAAATCCAGAAAATGACTTAAACTTAAAAAAATCATAGAAATTCAACCGTAGCTCAGAATGAAATAATTTATATATGGAAAATGATCAGAAAAATATGAAGAATCTGTTTATGCCATATTCATGCATATTTGAGCAAGTTAACATCACTCTTTAGGACAAACTAAGTGAATGTCATTTGAATATTAACTCATGGAGTTTGAATTTGAACCTAGGGTTCAAACCAACTTCATCTAATATGGTTGCTAGTTGCATTAGCTCAATCAACAGCATATTGCCATGTCACATTCATGCATCACATTGTTGCATTGCATTGATTGTGTTTCCTCTCTGTTGCCGGTAATTGTCCCCCTTCAGTAGATGTTGTTCCAGCGATGAGTTCGATGACACTGATGAAGAGATATACTATCTTCGGAAGTGCCAGGCAAGAAAAACCCCCTTGTTCATTCCGATACAATCCCACTCTCTCGCTTCTGCTCTATTTTACTACATTAGGACAACAACGATTCAACCGTTACATGCTGCGGTAGTTGAACCCCTTTCCTCTGCATGACCTGTCATTGCCACAGTAAATAGATGAAACCCACTAGTATGAGTAGGAGTTGTTTAAGCCCTGATGTGCCTACTCATTCATGCTTGTTTTTCATGCCTGCTACTTCTTAGAGTTGTGTCAGGTCTGATTCATCGGGGATGAATTGGAAAGTTGTGAACATGTCCTACTGTTGAGAGCTAAGTGTGTGAACACGATTTGGTAAAGGTACCGGTGAGAGGCCATGTAGGAGTACATGGTGGGTTGTCTCATTGAAACCATCCTTAGGAACCGACTTCTGTGTTTGTGATCCATGAACAGCTACTACCACGCGTTGGGCCCGAAACCAATGGACCCTCTCGACTTATTAACCGCCTTAATCTCTGTCCAGGAGTTGCAACTAGTTTTTGGTGTTTGTAGGATATGTGTTGGAGGCCATGCATAGTGCTGACCCTAGGGGTGGGCTATGATGTGGTAGATACACCGTGGCACGGTGTGCCGGGCGCCCGTTTGGTGTCTCGGGAACCCTACACATATCATTTGGGGCTGTGAGCGAAACCCCGACCGGATCTCCTCACGGAGGGAACCCGAATAGGCGATAAACCTGGACTAGAGACTTGTGTGGTTAGTCAGGTCGTGGCCGACTCCCTCGCCAGGCTTCTGCTTGAAGGTTGCCGAGATACATGATGTGTACATGGTGGTAAGTGGCGAGAGCGTGTGTGAAGAAGTACACCCCTGCAGGGTAAACATGATCTATTCAAATAGCCGTGTCCGCGGTAAAGGACTTCTGGGTTGCCTGTACAATTCATAGACAAGTGAAAGTGGATACTCTAAAATGTGCAAGATAAGCGTGAGTGCTATGGATGGCGTTCTCGTAGGGAGACGGGAGCGGATCCATAGTGGTGTATTGATATGGTGAATATGTGGACTCGTGTGCGCCACCTCAAAAGAGTTATCCGCAGTCATAGTACAGGATAGCCAATGAGTCAAAGCTAGCTTGCTGTAGTTAAACTCCACCATCCCTTTGTTGATAATGATGCATATGTAGTTAGTTCTGATGTAAGTCTTGCTGGGTACATTTGTGCTCACGTTTGCTTAATTATGTTTTTACAGAGAAACTTCAGTCTCACTAGTAGTTCCACGTGGACTTCGACGTTTAGCTTGTTACCTCAGCTATGATCTTGTGCCCTCGGCTGGATCTTGTAGATAGTCAGGCTTCTCAGCCTTTTTCATTTGTAGTTGTCTGTACTCAGACAAGTTAAGCTTCCGCATGTGCTTGTTGCTTGTATGCTCTGTATGTGGGGTCATGAGACCCATGTTTGTAATACTTGGCTCCTCGGAGCCTAATGAATAAATACTTTGAGTTGTAGAGTTTTGTTGTGATGCCATGTTGTATTTGCACATATCGAGCATATTGTGTGTATGATTTGAAATGCTTGGTATGTGTGGGATCCAACAACCTAGTTGTCTATATATCCTTGGTAGCCTCTCTTATGGGGAAATGTAGTCTAGTGCTTCCACTGAGCCATGGTAGGTTGCTACAGCCCGGTTTACCGGAGTCCTGCTAGCCCAGTTGCTACAGCCTGAAATCACTCGCAGATGACCGACACGTTCATCGCTGGGTCATGTATGCCTGTCCCTATAAGTTAGTGCCACTTTGGGTTCACGACGAGTCATGTCGGCCCGGGTTCTCTGTCATATGGATGCTAGCAACACTATCATATACGTGAGCCAAAATGCGCAAATGGTCCCGGGCCAGGTAAGGTGGAACCCGTGGGAATACCGTGCGTGAGGCCGCAAAGCGATATGATGTGTTACATGCTAGATCGATGTGGCTTAGGATCGGGGTCCTGACAAGGTATTCCTCTGATATCCGGGAGTTGCATGATGTCATAGTCGAAGGAATATGTATTTGACTTTGAGAAAGCAATAACAATAGCAATAAACTGAACGATCATATGCTAAGCTAGCAGATGGTTATCAAGTGACAACACTAGTCTATGGTTAGGAAACCTTAAAGATCTTTGATCAACGAGCTAGTCTAGTAGAGGCTCACTAGGGACACTGTATTTTGTTTATGTATCCACACATGTATTTAAGTTTCCGATCAATACAATTCTAGCATGAATAATAAACCTTTATCGTGAATAAGGAAATATAATAATAGCAACTTTATTATTGCCTCTAGGGCATATTCCATCAGTCTCCCACTTGCACTAGAGTCAATAATCTAGATTACGCTGTAATGAATCTAACACCCATGGAGTCTTGGTGTTGATCATGTTTTGCATGTGGAAGAGGCTTAGTCGATGGGTCTACTACATTTAGATCCGTATGTATTTTGCAAATTTCTATGTCTCCATCCACTACAAAAAATACACTTTCGTGATGATACGTGCTTGTCACAGTAGGTCATGTTTTGTGTCATGCATGTACATCCATGACGATTTTATGACAGAATCAAGATAGTCATACCCGTGCTGTCGTAGAAGTGTTCCATGAAAATACCAAAATTATCATCACAGAAGTTTCCACTTCCATGACGATAAATGGCACGTCATGGAAGTGCTTTCGTCAAGGGTAACCAACATGTGGCATCCACCATAACAGGTCACTGTTAAGCTATCGGGTTCGGGTTTGGATCCGATAACGCGTTAACAGCCCAGACCAATGGGGATTTTCCATGTGTAAAATTCTCAATGGCCAGAGGAACCACATGTCGGCTCACTATTGGGACAGATGTCATCCACTCATTGGACCGGAGGCGCCTATGATACGTCAACACATGGCACATCCCAACAGAGGCCCATTCCGGTGAAAAGGCCGGGCCCGTTTGACTTGGTTAAAAGGTAGTGGGACGGCCCACGGAAAGCATGTTAGCGACTTGTTTGCATATAGCCCATTTACAACCCGCTAACTCACGCCCCGTTATGGCCCATCCGAATTAGGCCCAGTAGTGTCATCTGGGCCATCTAATATGATTCCAGCCCGTTGTAACTTCCGGCCCTTGTAAGACCCATGACGTCTTTTGGCCCATACGAGGCCCTTTTTAACTCTGGCCCGTTAAAGCCCCAAGGTGAAATTGGCCCATAATGAACAGTGTATCGCTTTATGCCCATTAATGGCCCATTATTCCATTGGCCGTTTCCAGCCCGTGTTAACTTTCGACCTTCTAAGGGCCCATTTATTCTTGGGCTCATTTCCAGAATTCAGTTACTTACGGTCCATTACTGGCCTATTCTGCTTGTGGGCCAAATTCAGCCCATGGTTACAGTCGGCCCGTTTGTGGCCCGTTAACCTGTTGGGTTGTTTTCATAGCGTCATCAAATACGGCATATTAATGGCCCGTTATGGTCGGGCCATAAACATACGATTTCCACTCTGGCCCATTTACGACCAATTTTGCAGACCGTTATTGGTCCATGAATAGTACAACCCATGTTTGGCCAAATGATTATACGGCCCGTAGAAGGCTCATTGATTATATGGCCCGTAGAAGGCTCGTGGATCCTATGGCACGTAGAAGGACCATGGATCCTATGACCCGTAGGAGGCCCATGGCCACTACAGCAGGTAGCAGGACCATGGCTACAATGGTCCATATGTTGCCCATGGTTATTGTGGCCTAGTTATAAAAATAGGTTATTGTGGCCACTAGAAAAACACGGAAAAAGAACTGCAGTGACTACAAGCAAACAACTAAACAAGACAATAAGGAAATAAATAAGCAAGCAACTAACGCTAGGCTATTACGGCTATTACACATATTACATCCACTGGGCATCAAAGTCTGTCACCAGTGCAAATATAGGGAACAAAGCAGCATATTACATACACTGGCCGTCTAAATTGGCCACCAGTGCAAATAAACGCGGTAGCAAAACAAGTCCATAATTGCAACAACTTCAGAAGAGCTCAAGAAATGTTATCCTAGGCATCCACCATGCTGGCAATAAGCTTAGCAAGCTTATTAGATTTCTCCTGTTTGGTGCTAAAATCCTCCAATGCTTGCTGTTGCACCAGAACATATGCATCTGAATTCTCCAAGGACTTCCATAGTCCTTCGGCTTCTTGTCGCAGCATAGCTGATCGATGTCTTTCAGCTTGTAGTTAAGACTCAAGAAACCGAACGGATTTAGACAGTGAGTTCGAGTAGCTTGTGCCAGCGGTAGTGGCCAGTAACTCGAACACTACACCAAGACATTACTTTGGGGTTGTCTCACTGTCTTCAAGATAGTTTTCCTTAGCTGTTTTATAAGCTTTGTTGGAGACCAACAAGGATGTCTCACTATCATGAACCTTATCTGCATTACTTCCTTTACCATTGCTTAATAAGCTACTCTTCCCCAATATCCAGTCAGCATTCTAAAAGAAGAAACAAGCAGACACATAACATGTTTAGCATGTAGTATATGAAATTCATTTCGGTGAACCAGTTCATTAGTAAGGTAGACAAGATTAAACTACCAAGTCTTCTATTGCCAAGTAGTACATAATAAAAGCAACAAACAAACATATATCTATGTCCTATGGTTATCGTATTGTCTTGCCAAATCAAAATAGAGACACGGTTCAAATCATATCAGTTCAAGACAAAGCAGCATTGAAATAATACAAAGTGTGGGAAACTACACAGCACAACAAGATTTCAGATGGGTACCACGGTTCTCCATGTACAACAACACTATTGGCTCTGTTGTGATGCTAGTAATGTGCATGATATGAGAAGTCAACTATATACACAATTGAAATTGAAATCAACATGGCTATTTATAAGAGGAAACCCATTAATGAAACATGCTTAAACATACCAGTTGTGCCGTTGGAGTTTCGACTAGATCCCTCAATTTAAAAATAAGTTTGTATGAGTAAATACAGTGATACAAGAGCAAATCAGTATGCACGATAGCATTGGAATCTTAAATGAGAACAGTTGGTCTTCAGGTTTAAGCACTTGTTCTACAGGAACATAGTATAGTAAGAGGCAGGCATATAGTACTTAGAAATAAAAAAATGAGCTCATAGACACTACTGCAGGAGACTGCTAACGCGACACTACGATCAGAGACCCTTTACCGAAACTGTGTGTGATGCAATAATCGCAAACGGTGGTGTAAAAAACCCGTCAAAAACGGTGCAAAACGTTTGCGATGATGTATGCATCAAACACGGTTCAGGTTTTAGTTGCGTGTGTGATGAAGGGCATACGGTTAATCCTTTCAAACTATTTGCGATGAGGCATAACAACAGAAACGGGCAGCCATAACAATGTGCGTGCGATGCAGGACACACGATTAATCCATTAAAACTGTTTGCGATGAGGTAGAACAACAGAAACGGGCAGCCATATCAATGTGTGTGCGATATACGACATACGGTTAACTCGGATGAACTGTTTTCGATTAGGGAACACAACATAAACGGTTCAACTTAACAAGATGAGTGTGATATGCAGCATATAGTCACTATAAAAAAAGACACATCCGTGACATTTTGGGCCGAACGAATTTTTTTTCTGTCATACATATGACACTTCTATGACGATAATTGTGACAAAACCCGGTATCATCATAGATGTGGTGGGCTCCTACTTCTATGACAAAAAATCATGACAGAAAATGGGCTTATTGTCCTGGGCGGGCCGGAGACGAAGCTGCATGACATTCTTTGGGCCGTCCATGACGAAAAAAACCGTGGTAGAAGCGAGGGGGAGGAAAATTTCAGGGTGTTCCCGGTTACGGTGGGAGGTCGGGGGCCGAGCGATGCGCGTTCCTCTCGTACACGTACGCGCGTGTGTGCGAGGCATTGGCTCTAACTGAACCCGAGCGAGGTGTTGGGCTCTAACTGAACCCGAGTGATTGCACTGCAGGCTACGCGTTACTGAACCCGAGCGATCGATCGATGGCTGTTAACTGAACCCGATCAAGCAATTCCTTGGCTACTGCTGCTAACTAAAGCCGATCGATGGGATGAACAGTGAGCGTTGCGGGGGGGGGGGGGGGGGGGGGTTGGATGAACAATGAGCGGTGGCGTTGCCTCTGGATGAACAGGACCCCGTGGTGTGGTGGAGGACTGGATGAACAGTAGACGGTGGAGGGGTGCCCGTGGAGGGGTGGATGAACAGGACCCCGTGGTGTGGAGGGCAGGATGAACAGTAGACGGTGGAGGGGTGGTTGAACAGGACCACATGGTGTGGAGGGATGGATGAACAGTAGACGGTGGAGGGGTGGTTGAACAGTAGCCGGTGGAGTAGCGCGCGGTGGAGGCTGGATGAACAGGAGCCTGTGGAGGCTGGAGGAGGTCGACGGTGGATGAATAGTAGCTCGTGGAGGCTGGAGGGGGCGACGGTGGAGATGAACAGTATCCCGTTGAGTCCCGTTTTGCGGTACGCCACACCCCTCCCGATGAACAGGACCCCCGTTTGGACCGTAGCGCTCCAACACAAGTCCGTTTCCTCCATTTTGCGGTACGCCACACCCCTCCCGATCAACAGGACCCCCGTTTCGACCGTAGGAGGTCCGTTTCCTTCGTTTTGCGGTACGCCACACCCCTCCCGATCAACAGGACCCCCGTTTCGACTGTAGGAGGTCCCTTTCCTCCGTTTTGTGGTACACCACACCCCTCCCGATCAATAGGACCCCCGTTTCGACCGTAGGAGGTCCGTTTCCTCCATTGTGCGGTACGCCAGGCCTGGTTTCCATCACCTCTTCCGTCCAAGCCCTCCCGATGAACACGACCACACATTCCGTTCCGACCGATGAACACGACAACGACTCTGTTTCTTCATTCCGACCCAGCCATGTACACGAGCCCTCGCCGTACGTATGCGCGAGTAGGCGTTCGAGACCCCGCCCGTATGTACACATACGTGGCCGTATCTTCTTTCTTGCATCGTGGCCGCTGTACGTACGTGTACATGCTACGTGCGCGCCTCTACTACGACACGTGCACGCCTCTACTACGACACATGCGCGCCTCTACATCAACCAGTATGTACGTACACGTTCGCGACCAGAATGACAACGCCACATACGCTTCGACCAGGTGGGTCCCGACTGTCAGACACTTCCTTGCCTGCGAAGATGTAGCTGGTGGGTCCCAGCAGTCAGGGGGCGAATCGTTTTTTTTGTCTAGACGCACTTCCTTGCGTGTGAAGATGTAATTGGTGGGTCCTAGTAGTCAGGGGGGGGGGGGGCGAATCGTTTTGGTTTTTTTGCCCGGACGCACTTCCTTGCGTGCGAAGATGTAGCTGGTGGGTCCCAGCAGTCAGGGGGGTGAATCGTTTTTTTTGCCCAGACGCACTTCCTTGCGTATGAAGGTGTAGCTGGTGGGTCCCAGCAATCAGGGGGGAAACATTTTTTTCACGAAATACGGTGGCCCGTCTGGTGGGTCCCTACTGTCAGGTGGAGGAATCATTATTTTCCGTGTAATAAGGAGGCACTTCCTTGCTGCCGCCGTGGACCCAGCTGTCAGCCTCTCCACGTACAGTCCACGTCCGATGGAAGTCGTTCCTTGACCACGTTGACCACGCCGCGCCGAGAGCACCAGGGCAGTGGACGACGGCGAGGCCTAGGAAGGGGACGAAACAGAGGCAGGGAAGACTCGGCAGTTGTTTCCCACGCGGAGGGGAGTACGACTGTACGAGGGTTTACTGGTTCGTCTGCCGTCGCCGAAGAATAACAGCAGGTGTGGGTGAGTAGAGGGATGGCTAGGCCAACGATGGGAGTATGGCCAAGCGGTGAGGCCTGCGCGGCAGCATAGCCGGCCGCGAGGAGGAGGGAGCAGGCAGTCCCGCCGGCGCTTGTTTGAGCGGCTGGAGTAGGAAGAGCAGAGATTGAAGAAGCACGACGGCCGTTGGATGGACATCGAACAGTCAGTGCTTGTGCGTCAACCTTTTTTTAGGAAAGCCTCAAATCTGTGGAAAATAGCATACAACCCATCTGCCATTATTTCTAATAATTTACAGCCCATTTGCTAATTCTTAAGGTCTTTTTTGGAGCCCATATTCTTTTTGTTAGCATTGCAGCCCATATTGTGGGAACGGTTAAAAAATTATACGAAATTTTGCATATTTTGGTGTGGTCCGAACTGTTTTTAATCCCGAAATTTCGACTCACATTCAAACTGATTTTAAAAATAAATGTATATCAATATAAAATCCAACAAATTCTCCACGCATAAAAATTAATGTAATTTAAAATCTTGAAATGAAAAAAAGATATTTGAAATGAATTGCTGGTTTGATGTGTTTTAAAAATGTACAACCCATTTCTTATTACTGATGGGCCATTTTCTCGGCCAGCCGAATGAAAGCTCTCCTCGTCTTGAAAGATTTGCAGCCCAACAGGTCTGACAAAGCGACTTACTTGGCAAATCACAAAAAAACTGGGCTGTGGCCGTGGTCCCAGCTATCAGCCTCTCCACGTACAGTACTCTTCCGATGGAAGTCGTTCCTTGACCACGTTGACCACGCCACGCAGAGAGCACCACGGCGGTGGACGATGGCGAGGCCTAGGAAGGGGACGACGTGGCAGTGGAAGCCCGCGCGGAGAGGACTACGAGGTTCACTGGTTCGGCTGCGGTGTGAGGCTGCCGTCGCCGCAGGGCCTGGCCAGCGGTGGGAATAGTAGGGGGCGGTGAGGCCTCTACGGCAGCATAGCCGGCCAGGGGAGGCAGGAGCATGTGGCACGACTAGCGCTGCTTTGGGCGGCTGGAGCAAGAAGACCAGAGGTTGAAGAAGCACTACAGCCGTTGGATGGACATCGTACGGTCACTGGAGCTAGAATCGTTCATATTGACTAAGTTGACAAAGCCCTTCGTCCCCGTCAACTTAGTAGGCCCACAAGTCAGCCTCCCAGCAAGGTGGGTCCCAGCTAGCCGAGGGAGTATTCATTTTTTTGTGCGTAATAAGGAGGCACTTCCGGTGGGTCCGAGCTGACAGCGGGGGGAACGTTTTTTTCGCGAAATACGGTGGCCCGTCCGGTGGGTCCCAGCAGTCAGGGGGAAATGATTTTTTTCACAAAATACTGGTGGCCCGTCCGGTGGGTCCCTGCTGTCAGGTGGAGGAATAATTATTTTCCACGTAATAAGGAGGCACTTCCTTGCGGCTACCGTGGACCCAGCTGTCAGCCTCTGCACGTACAGTACTCTTCCGATGGAAGTCGGTCGTTGACCACGTTGACCACGCCACGTCGAGAGTACCAGGGCGGTGGACGACGGCGAGGACTAGAAAGGGGACGACTCGGAGCCGGGGAAGATGCAGCAGTGGATGCCCACACGAAGATGAGTACGAGGGTTCACTGGTTCGGCTGCGGTGTGAGGCTGCTGTCGCCGCAGATTAACAGAGGGTGTGGGTGAGTAGAGGGATGGCCTGGCCAGCGGTGGGAGTAGTAGGGGGCGGTGAAGCCTCCGCGGCATTACAGCCGGCCATGGGAGGCAGGAGCACGCGGCACGACCGGTGCTGGTTTGGGCGGCTAGAGCAAGAAGACCAGAGGTTGAAGAAGCACTACGGCCGTTGGATGAACATCGTACGGTAACATGAGCTAGAATCGTTCAGATTGACTAAGTTGACAAAGCCCTCCGTCCCCATCAACTTGGTAGGCCCACAAGTCAGCCTCCCACTATGCTGGGTTCCAGCTGGCAGGGGGAATATTCATTTTTTTGTGCGTAATAAGGAGGCACTTCCTTTCGTGCAAAGATAGCTGGTGGGTCCGACATGTCAGCGGGGGGCACTTTATTTCGCGAAATACAGAGGCCCTTCCGGTGGGTCCCAGATGTCAGGTGGAGGAATCATTATTTTGCGTGTAATAAGGAGGCATTTCCTTGTGTGCGGCCGTGGACCCAGCTGTCAGCCTCTCCACGCACAGTCTACTTCCGATGGTGTCGTTCGTTGACCACGTTGACCACGTCACGCCGAGCGCATCCAAGGTGGTGGACGACGGGAAGGCCCCGGATAGCAACGAGCCAGAGATGGGAAGACGCGGGAGTAGAGTCGCAGACGGAGAGGTGTACGAGGGTTAACTGGTTCTAGTGCGGTGTGGTTCGGCAGTCTGTGGAGAAGAATAGGAGGTGTGGAGGGGTGGAGGGATGGCCTGGCCAACAGTGGAGTAGCGCTTCATAGCGAAGCGTGCTAAGCAGAGCTGCTAGCAGCAGGAGGCGGGAGGTGGTCCCGGCGGCGCTGGAGGAAGAAGACGAGAGATTGAAGATGGATGCCTGTCGTTGGATGTAAATCCAACGGCTAACATGTCAGAATCATTTGTTGACTAAATTGACAACGACTTGCATTGGCTTCGACCTATTGGCCCACATTTCAGCCTCAAAAAATGTGGCACGTATTCAACCCATTTTTTCAGAATTTACAGTCTTTTTTTTGCACGGTAGAATTTACAGTCAATTTGATCTTTTTTTTGAATTACAGCCATTAGCTGGGCTGGGTGAAAAAATAATGTAGCGTCCATGTGGCCCGTTTATTTTATTTCCTAAAAAATTACAGGCCATTTGCACTTTATCGAAATACACGATTTTGCTGGGCTGATTCTAATTATAATGTTGGGTTGGGCCAGCAATGTTATCAAAAAATAAAAAGGGGCTGAGCACTTTGTTATAAATATATTTAAATAATAAGTGATATTATTACATTCGTCCTTAAATCTTACCAAGCTTTTGTACACAATCACTAGGATTTTCGTGCCAAAACAATCCACGATTTTATTTGTTAAGAAATTATTTTTATAAGTCAATAAGATGTGGGATATTGTGTTCTTACATTTGTAAGTATCTTTTAAATATATGATGACAATAAAAATAATATATAATAACATATGAATTTTTTTTCAGAAAAACAGGGAGCATCTCCCCGGTTCCATTGCTGAGAACGAAACCACAACATATTCTGATACAGCAGCTCAAAGAGCAGTTCAAAAGCAAAGGTAGAAAAGCTACAAACTAGGGGGTGGATGAACAAGTTCTCTGAATAATACAAATCACCCGAGCGGTGCCAAAGGCAGAGGATAGAGCACTCAAATGACACAAGGAGGGTCCAGCGAAGCCTTCATGGTCTTCAGCCAAGGGGCCGTGTCAGCCTGCGGCGACCAGTAAGCAAGCGGAGAGACCGGGCTGGAAGGCGTAGCATCATGGATGCCCCTCTTTTTCGGCGCCAGGTGCCCATCATCTTCATCAGAGATCTTGAGACGAGCCCACGGGTCCATCCCCAGAGAAGGTCGAGCCTTGTTTAGCCACAAGTGATCGCCAACGGTTTCTCGAGGGATCTTGTTAGGGTTTCCACGAAGCTCATCAACTTGTCCTTGTCCGATCCGGAGGAGAGAATCGCCCAGTTCCTCACCATGTTCCTGATCAACCTCAAGACCTGCGGAATGGAAATCCAGGAGGTGTTACTGAAAATCATAGCATTTCTATATTTCCAGAGGCAACAAAGGACAGCTGAGCTAACAGTGTTTAAAACTGAGCACTTTTTGGTAGCAATCCAGAATTTGGTGATAGATTCGAAGGATGAGCCAATCTGACTAGAGAAATATTCCTCAATGTGGGCCCACAGATGTTTAGCAACTATACATTCAAAAAATAGGTGAGAACAAGACTCTTGTTCCAAGCAGTAAACACAATCAAGGGGTTTGATGATGTGTCTCTTCCTAAGGTTATCCCTAGTCATCAATTTGTTTTTGGAGAGAAGCCAGAGAAATACATGAATTTTAGGGGGGGGGGGAACTCTCAATTTG
Source organism: Triticum urartu (assembly GCF_056163025.1). NCBI lineage: Eukaryota > Viridiplantae > Streptophyta > Magnoliopsida > Poales > Poaceae > Triticum > Triticum urartu. Next base: position 374,748,807 of record NC_141875.1, read on the forward strand.
CAGACAGCAGGGATAAACACGGGTTGAACCCCTCTAACGTTGATAACATGATAGAGGCAGCTGGAGGAATACTTCCCCTTATTGTCCAGCTGCCAAATCAGGGCATCCGGCTCGGCAGTAAAGGCAATGCTTTTGTTAAAGAGAGTTTTAGGCATTGACCGTCCCAAACTTCATTGACACTTTTGTTAAGCTCATTGCGGACAGAGTAAATAGGCCAAAATTGGACTGCTAGGGGGGATGTGCCAAACCAACTATCTTCCCAGAACTTGGTTCTGCTCCCATCCCCTATGTTCCATCTGTAGCCAAATTTTAGAGCATGCATAATAGATTTTAATCCTTTCTAGAATCTAGAGGTCTTAGGGTTGGAGGAAGGGACAAAAATATTAGGTTTATTTCCTAGGTATTTATGGGCAATAAGAAGCTTCCAGGGTTTCAGGTCTTCCTCATAGAATCTTTTAATCCAAGACTCTAGAAGACAGATGTTAATTTCTTGGAGGTTAGGTATGCCTAGGCCTCCAAAATCTTTTTTCATAGAGACTAGGGCCCAATTAGCAAGGTGTAGCTTCCTATTTGCCTCAAAATCATTCCACAAGCAATGAGACATCTGAGAATTGATGAGGTTCACTGCCCATTTGCACCCCTCCGCCTCGCTAAGATCTAAGCTATGTAAAGAACATCACAAGAGACACATGGTTTATACTGGTTCGGGCCACCGTTGTGGTGTAATACCCTACTCCAGTGTGTGGTGTGGTGGATTGCCTCTTGGGCTGATGATGATGAGCAATACAAGTAAGAACAGCCTCGTGAGGGTCTGTTCTTGGCTGGGGGGGATGAACTGCTAGGAGGAGTTCAGTCACCCTTCTCTCTCCCTCTCTTCTCGATTCTCTCTTTGATTTCGATCTCCAACCCTATGGGTGGCTAGTCCTATTTATAGGCAAAGGCCCTGGGCCTCTTCCCAAATACTGAGCGGGAAGGGCGCCAACAATTGGCCATTTTGAAGGGGAGCATCTGGTACACTTATCCTGACTAAAGTTGGTCCTCGCCTGCCAAAGACTCTGGTGGTGACGCTGGCTTGGGCTCCACAATGACTTCCTCCCTGCCGTTGGACTGGTCTTGGTCTCATTGCACCGAAACGGGTGCCTTTGCTTGATGCTCTCGCCTGCGCTTGCTCCCTTTGCACCAAAGAGGAAAGGAGGACACTGCATGGCTGACGCCCGCCTGGTGCCCTTGGTCATCATGGCTTGCGCCACGGGCACCTCGTGAGGTACCCCGCCTTGATCTCTCCGCCTCCTCGCGAGCCAGCCTGATGAGGCCGTGCCTGAGGAAGCTCCGTGTCGTCCGCCCCGCGAGGCCTGGCCCCTCGCGAGGGTCTTGGGTCTGTGTTGATGAAGATGGGCCATGCTGGGCCCCCTTTTGGGCCACGCCGCAGGCTGCAGGCAGGCAAGTCTGGGGACCCCCGTTCCCAGAACACCGACAGTAGCCCCCGGGCCCAAGGCGCGCCCGGACTTGGCCGTGCAGGGAGGCGAAAGGGCAAGAGCGAAGCGCCGCGGGCCCTAACAGCCTGCGGCCTTGGGCGCCGCGTGGCAGTTGATTGGACGTGGGCGTCTCCACTTCCCCATGGCGCCTAGGTAACTGCACGGATTGGACAAGTCCCTGCATGCAAAGCGGGTCATGATTACCTGCGATCGTGGAGGTCGGTGGTTGGCCTTCGCAGGCTATAAGTACGGATCAGCACGCGCCCTTCCAGTTCATCCCCCTTGCTTCTCCTTCTTCTTCATGGCCCCGTCAAGGAGGTTCTTGGCCACAGAGAAGGGGAAGGCTCGCCAGGTTGAGCCTGCCTCTCCCCCGCCCAAGCGCGGCCGAGGGCGCCCTCGCAAACATCCTGTGGCCACCATGGAAGCTCCCTGCGGCTGTGGAGATGATTTCCAGCACGGTGACGGGCGGACTGCTGCGGTCGGGGGGCGCGCTTTGGTCGCGCGTTCCCCTAGGCCGCGCTTTCGCACTGCAGAGGTGCTGCCGGAGTTCGTTGTGTGGTCGGCGGAGCCGACTAGCACCCGGCTTCCACTTCCTCGCTTCCTCCTTGGCGAGCTCCCGGCCGGCGCCCCGGGCGGCCTCTGGCTCCAGGCAGACAGCTGCTGCAGCCGGGCCTCATGGGCTTCACTGGAGGTCTCCGCAGCCGGGAGCCTGGCCTTGGCCCGCGGTTGGCAGATTTTTGCCCGCGCGCATGGCCTGAGCCATCGGTGCACCCTGCACTTCAAGTTTGACGGTGATGCCACCCTCTACGTGAGGGTGTTTGGGGAAGATGGTCGTCGCGCTGGGTGCTGCCTTGAGGACGACGACCGCGGCCGGGAACCCAGCCCCGACGATGATGGAGAGGACAGCACTCGCGTGACTGGCGGCACTCAGGGTTCCCCAAGCTTCACCGGTTCTTCTTCAGACGACGACTCTTCTAGCGGTGGCCGCGGTCAGCCTCCATGCCGTCGTACCTGCTTGGGAGGTGGTAGCGTGTCTGCCCGCCGTCGCGCCTCGGTGAAGCGCGAGAGGGAGTCTGCCTGAGCCCCGGAGGCAGCTCGAGTCTTCCCTGCAGGCCGGTGTGAGGCGAGCTGCGCCTGATTTGTTCTTTCTTTTCCTTTTTCCTGCGTAAAAAGACAGTAGCGTGGAGCCCCGCGGGGGCGTGTTTGGGTTATTGCTGTTAATCATCGCTTTGCTTCCGTTATCGTGCCTTCCGGCTACGTGCCCGCGCGTGGATAGTTCCCGGCCCCAGCCGTGGGGGGCGACCGACCCAGGCCCTATGTTCGTGTCGCGGTGCCCGTGGGGCACGGACTGGAGGGGTGCTCCTGTAATGGACCCAGGTCGCGAAACCTTTGAACGACTAGGATAGGAACACTCGCGAGGGCGCTCGGCTGCCCCCCTCGCGAGGCCTTGCACAAGAGAAATTGAGGCGGGAGAGTGAAAAGTCGAAGAACCACAAGCCAAGACGGCAACAACTTCAATAAAACTTCGAATGAGAATGAACAAGCCAACTGCGGAAAGCAAATGAAAAAGCCGCGTCCGGCACCTAATCTAGTCTTCGACGTCTTCTCACCAGCGCGGAGCTAAGTGATGCCACTGGGCGTGAGAGGGAGCCCCAGGGCCTGAGGCCGGCGCTCCTGAGACTCCAGGGCGTGTACAGCCTCAACTCATTATTACATGAGAGTGTCACGGGCGGCGAGCTTCACAGGCGTTGGCCTTCTTCACAGGCTCCGGGCCTTTCTTGGGGGAAGCAGGCTTCACGGGCATTTACCCTCTTCACAGGCTCCGGGCCCTTTTCCAAAACGCGACAGCTTCACATGCATTCGCCTTCTTCACAGGCTCTGGGCCTTTTCCAAAACGCGACAGCTTCACAGGCATTCGCCTTCTTCACAGGCTCTGGGCCTTTTCCAAAATGCGACAGCTTCACATGCATTCGCCTTCTTCACAGGCTCTGGGCCTTTTTAGGGGTAGAACCTTTGGAGGTGCTGGATGTTCCATGCGTTCTGGACCGGCACCCCCTCCTGAGTCTCCAAGCGCGCGGAGCCGGGCTTGGAAACATGAACAACCTTGAACGGGCCCTCCCACATGGGAGAGAGCTTGTGCAGTCCCTCCCTGGAGAGAACCCGCCTGAGCACGAGGTCTCCTACCTCGAGAGTTCTGGGGCGGATGTTGCGGCAGTGATATCGTCGCAGTGCTTGTTGGTACCTCGCTGCTCGCAGCGCAGCTTCTCGGTGACGTTCCTCCCCCAGCACGAGGTCCATCCCCCGCATGGCGTCCTGCTGCGCCTCGTCGAACGCCAGGACACACGCGGAGCGACGTCTGACCTCATGAGGGAGGACCGCTTCGGCTCCGTAGACCAGGAAGAACGGGGTCTCTCCAGTCGGCTTGGTCGCGGTTGTGCGGATGGACCACAACACGGACTGAAGCTCATCGTACCAACCTCTGCCGCAGGCCTCCAGCTTCTTCTTGAATGTCCTGGTCTTGAGGCCCCTCAGGACCTCTGCGTTGGCTCGCTCGGCCTGGCCGTTGCTTCGGGGGTGCGCCACCGAAGCGTAGCATATCTGCGTTCCAAGGTTAGCACAGTATGTTGTGAAGAGGTTACTGGTGAACTGCGAACCGTTGTCTGTGATGATGCGGTTCGGCACCCCGAACCGGCTCACGATGCCCCTGATGAACTTGACCACGGAACCCACGGGGATGGTGCGGACGGCCTCTACCTCAGCCCACTTGGTGAACTTGTCCACGGTGACGTAGAGGTAGCGGTAGCTCCCTGGCGCCCGAGGAAACGGGCCCAGGATGTCCAGCCCCCAGACTGCGAATGGCCACGAAAGGGGTATAGTCTGCAGGCCTCCTACCGGCTGATGGATCTGCTTGGCGTGGAACTGGCAGGCCTCACAAGCTTTCACTAGTTTGACGGTGTCATTGAGTGCGGTGGGCCAATAAAACCCACTGCGGAACGCCTTGCCGATGAGGGTCCGTGATGATGAATGATGTCCATAGTCTCCGCCGTGTATATCTTCCAGCAGTTCCTTTCCTTGCTCCCTGGAGATGCAGCGCGGGGATACATCGTTTGGTCACTTCCGGTAGAGCTCTCCATCCTTGATGCATTATGCCGTGGCCTACCGTGCCACACGCTCCGCTTCCTCCTCCTTTTCCGGCAGGGTCCCTTGTGTTAAGTAACTCTGGAGCTCCGCGATCCAGCACCCCTCCTAAGGTTCCATCGTCAGGAGCAGGCGTGCTCCTGAGGCCGGGCCACAGACCGGGGCTCCTGAGGCAGGTGGCTGGGGAATCTCCTCCCAAGGCTGAGCCGTGTTTGACAATGACGGCAGGGCTGAGGGCTTGAAGAGCCGCTCCTCGAAAATGCCAGGCTCCTGAGGTAACCGCCTGGACGCCCGTTTGGCGATGTTGTCGGCCTCCTGATTGGTGGCACGGGGCACATGCTGCAACTCCAACCCCCAGAACTGCTTCTCCATCCCGCGGACCTCCGCAAGGTAGGCTTCCATGTGCTCATCTTTCGGCTCGTACACCTTGTTGGAGAAATTGACAAGGAGCTACGAATCGCCCTTGATGGTGAGGCATTTCACCCCCAGGGCAGCTGCGGCCTTCAAGCCCGCTATTAAACCTTCATACTCCGCTATGTTGTTGGAGACCTTTTCACCTTGCTGGAAACAGAGCTGTACAGCGTAGTAGAGCTTGTCCTGAGTGGGCGATATAAGCACCGCCCCAGCCCCAGCGCCATGCCTGGAGAACGCCCCATCGAAGTACATGACCCAGCCTTCTGGCGCCTCGCTTCCCGGGGAGAGGGACCGGTCCTCGTCGGCCTTGAGGCCTGGTGCCTCCGTCCATTCTGCCACAAAATCCGCCAATGCTGCTCCCTTGATGACTCTGGTCGTGCTGAATTCGAGCTGAAACGCTTGCAGTTTTATGTTCCACTTAGCGACCCTTCCAGCTGAGTTAGGGCTCCTGAGCACTCTCTCTAGGGGGTATGACGAGACGACCTTGATGGGGTGACCCTGAAAATAGTGCTGCAGCTTGCGCGAGGCCACCAGTAGCACGAGGAGGAGCTTCTGAGGCATGGGGTATCGTGCCCTCGCGTCCCACAACACCGTGCTGACGAAGTACACCGGGTGCTCAACGAGGTTGGGTACGTCAGTGCTGGTGGCGCCCTTCGGAGACCATGGCGCCTCCCGAGGCGATGAGGCCTCCTGAGGCAGGCCATCTGGGAGAGGGGCCTCTTCCGCCTCCGGTGCACTCCTCTGCGGCGGCTAATCCTCCTCAGCCGTGGTGGCGGTTTTTGTAGGCCTTCCTTGTTCCTGTTTTGCCTTGTCCCAGGCTGCTGCTGTGGTTTTGATTCGACGCTCCTCTCTAACCGCCACCAGGGCTGCGCTGGCGGAGTAGGGAGTGGCGGCGAGGTAAAGCACCAGGGGCTCTTGAGGGCGCGGAGCCACCATGACCGGAGGGCTGGTCAGGTATCTCTTGAGATCCTGGAACGCCTTGTCGGCCTCTTCAGTCCACTCAAAGGGCCCCTTTTTCTTCATCAGCTGGAAGAAGGGCAGCGCTCGCTCCCCCAACTTGGAGATGAAGCGCCCTAGCGCGGTCACGCGCCCAGTGAGCTTCTGCATTTCTCTGAGGGTCTTTGGCGGGCTCATGTCCTCGACCGCCTTGAACTTTTCCGGGTTAGCCTTGATGCCTCGGTGGGACACGAGGAAACCCAAGAGTTTGCTCGAGGGGACTCCGAACACACACTTCTCTGGGTTGAGCCGCAGGTTCACTGCGTTGAGGCTCGCGAAGGTTTCCTCTAGGTCTTGTATCAGGGTCCTGGCCTCCCGAGACTTCACCACAATGTCATCGATGTAAGCCTCAACATTCTTCCCGAGCTGCGGGCCCAAGGTGATGTGCATCAGCCGCTGAAAGGTCGCCCCTGCGTTACGCAGCCCGAATGGCATGCATGTGTAGCAGTACACCCCACACGGGGTTATGAAGGCTGTCTTTTCGACGTCTTCTACCGCCATCTTGATCTGGTGATGCCCAGAGAAGGCATCCAAGAAGCATAGCAGGTCGAATTCCGCGGTGGAATCGACGATCTGGTCGATGCGGGGGAGCGGGAACGGATCTTGCGGGCATGTCTTGTTGAGGTTGGTGAAGTCGACACACATGCGCTCCTTCCCTCCCTTCTTTGGCACAACGACAGGGTTGGCAAACCAATCCGGGTATCGGACCTCGCGAATGACCCCAGCGGCTTCTAGTTTGCGGGTCTCTTGGACGATGAAGGCCTGCTTTTCTATGGACTGCCGCCTTGCCTTCTGCTTCACAGGGCGCACGTTGGGGCACACGTTGATGTGATGCTCGATTATGCTCCTAGGGATCCCCGCCAACTGGTCAGGCTCCCAAGTGAATACCTTCCTGTTTGCGCGCAGGAACCCGACCAGTGCCTCCTCCTGCTCGGGTTCGAGGTTGGCGCCTATGGTGAAAGTGGCGTTGGTGGTCCCATCCTCATCGACGGGTTTCTGCTTGGTTTTTGCCTTGTCTTGGGTGAATAACTGTTTCTTCTTGGCGGGTGCAGCCCCCTTGGGCTCGGGGGTCTCCGAGTCAGCGGGCTGTGCCGACGCCGCCGTCTTGAAGGCGAGCTTGAGCAGCCGCAGCGCGTCTGCGGTGTCCCCGTGCACGGTGAGGACACCACTGCTCCCGGGCATCTTCATGAGGTTGTACGCCGGGTGCGTCGCGGCCATGAACTGGGCCAGCGCTGGGTAGCCGAGGATGGTGTTGCAGGGGAGGCCGATGGGGGCGATGTCAAAGTCGACCAGCTCCGTGCGGAAGTTGTTGTAGGTGCCGAAGGTTACTGGGAGCCGGATCTGTCCCAATGAGCTGGATGATCCGCCCCCAACGCCTGAGAAGGGCCAGCTGGGTTGCAGCCGTTCCAGGGGTATGCAGAGGAGGTTGAAGGCCTCAACCAAGAGCACGCTGAGGCCCGCACTGCCATCAATGAGAGTTTTGGTGACGGCCACCTGGCAGATGGTGGGGGTGCACAGCATGGGGAGCGCACCCAAGCAGGCCGAGTTGGAGGGGTGGTCCTCCGAGCTGAAGGTCAGGCCGGCCTTGGGCGCCGCCTGGTCCGGGAGAGCCCCCTGCCGCATGGAAGCGGCGCTGACGCGGCAGATGAATGGCTTGATGTGGTGACTTGTAGGCGGCGTCTGCGAGCCGCCCAGGAGGGCCGCGACGACCGGGGGTGTTGATGTAGCATGGTGGGCGGGGAAGAGGCTGCGGAGCTCTTCCCAAGAGGCCACGGAGGCTGCCGGCAGGTGGAGCAGCCATGCGCGCGGAGCGCCGGTGAGGGCCATGGGGAGCCAGTTGGCCATGACCCTATCGTCACCTCCAGCTTCGAGGATGGCCTCCGCGTATGCCAGCAAGAAGGCCAGTGGATCAATCACGCCGCCATAGCGCGGCGGCGTCGTTGGCTTGAACTTTGCCGGCCACCGTACCCGTTGCAGGGCTGGGGCCAGGGCTCGGAGCCCCCTTGCCCCCGTGCTGGTGCCGGTGGCCGGAGCATGCGACACGCTACTCATCGCGAGGCAGGTCGCGGCGGTGGCGGAAGGGAAAACTCCGGTGCACCCCTACCTGGCGCGCCAAATGTCGGATTTCGGGTTCCAGCAGACCCTTGAGGTTCGAACACTGGGGTGTGCGTGGAGATTTCGCCTTCTACCTACCTGCACCCCTCCGCCTCGCTAAGACCTAAGCTATGGAAAGAACAACACAAGAGACACAGGGTTTATACTGGTTCGGGCCACTGTTGTGGTGTAATACCCTACTCCAGTGTGTGGTGTGGTGGATTGCCTCTTGGGCTGATGATGATGAGCAATACAAGGAAGAACAGCCTCGCGAGGGTCTGTTCTTGGCTGGGGGGGATGAACTGCTAGGAGGAGTTCAGTCACCCTTCTCTCTCCCTCTCTTCTCGATTCTCTCTCTGATTTCCATCTCCAACCCTACGGGTGGCTAGTCCTATTTATAGGTAAAGGCCCTGGGCCTCTTCCCAAATACTGAGCGGGAAGGGCGCCAACAATTGGCCATTTTGAAGGGGAACATCTGGTACACTTATCCTGACTAAAGTTGGTCCTCGCCTACCAAAGACTCTGGTGGTGACGCTGGCTTGGGCTCCACAATGACTTCCTCCCTGCCGTTGGACTGGTCTTGGTCTCGTTGCACCGAAACGGGTGCCTTTGCTTGATGCTCTCGCCTGCGCTTGCTCCCTTTGCACCAAAGAGGAAAGGAGGACACTGCGTGGCTGACGCCCGCCTGGCGCCCTTGGTCGTCATGGCTTGCGTCACGGGCACCTCGTGAGGTACCCCGCCTTGATCTCTCCGCCTCCTCGCGAGCCAGCCTGATGAGGCCGTGCCTGAGGAAGCTCCGTGTCGTCCGCCCCGCGAGGCCTGGACCCTCGCAAGGGTCTTGGGTCTGTGTTGATGAAGATGGGCCACGCTGGGCCCCCTTTTAGGCCACACCGCAGGCCGCAGGCAGGCAAGTCTGGGGACCCCCGTTCCCAGAACGCTGACACTTCTAATGATTTTATCCAGAAGGGGTTGGATATCCTCTCTCCTCAGTTTATCATAGTGGAGAGGGATACCTAGGTACTTAATGGGGAAGTTACCTTTATTACAGACTAGAATAGAGAGGAAGTCAGCTAACTCCTGATCATCCATGTTGATAGGGATGAGTTCACTTTTAGAGTAGTTGATTCTCATGCCTGAGACTTGTTCAAACCAGGTTAGAACAGTTTTCAGATTGCTAGCAAGTGTGGAGTCATTGTCTAAGAAAAGGATGGTATCATCTGCATGTTGAAGGCAGATGATGCCACCAGGGCAGACCTCAAGACAGAGCCCTGCAATCAGACTATGATCAGTAGCTTTGCTTAGCATTTTAGTAAGAACGTCCACTACTAAATTAAGCAAAAGCGGGGAGATGGGGTCACCTTGCCTAAGGCCTTTACCAGCAAGGAAAAAAATCACTTTCACAGTTATTTAACTTGACCCCAACAGACCCCCCATGAGTAAGTTGCTGGATCCAACTCTCCTCTATGAAAGGCTTGGAAAAGATCTAAGAGATCATTTTTCACCAAGTCCCAAAAATGCTGGTAAAACAAGAAGGGAATCACATCAGGACTAGGAGCCCCATCAGGATAAGAGCTAAAAATGGCTTCCTTCACCTCTGTCTCTGAAAAAGGGGCTTCTAGAAGCTCATTTTCAGCAGGAGAGACTTTTTCTGAAGCAGAGAAAAAATTGTTTTGTAGAGAGAACCCAGAAGGGTTTTCTTTCTTAAACAGGTCGTTGTAGAAGTCACTAGCCACTTTCAGCATCTCATCTACCTCAGTAACAGGGCCATTAGGGCCATCAAGGGAGTGAATGAGGGTTTTCCTCCTCCTCTGGTTAGCTACTGCATGGAAGTAAGCAGTATTTCTATCACTTCCAACATATCTAGCAGAACTGTGGGTTTTCCTTCTGACAGGGCAATTCTCAACTTTATGGGTAACCATTTTGCAGATAAAACAACTCTTGGGCTTGACACATTTATCCAAATGATGCCCTGGTTCTCCACAGTTGTAGCAGATCACCTCGGAGTATGCCATAAGGCCCGAAGTAGGGGCAGGAGAAGTTTTCTGGATGTCCTATCTCTTCTTTTGCTGATTCTTGCCTTGAGATTTCCCACTGATCTAAGAGTCAGAACCACCAGCAGATTGATCTTGGGCAATTACAGGAGCCTACCCAGATTGTGCCCCCATTTGGGGCGGACCTAGGCCGTACCACTACCCAACCGGCGCTCCCCCCATTGTGATAGGGGAAATTCATCGGAGTTCCTGGTTCCTGCTCATCCTCCAGCCAGATGTTGTCTCTTAGGAAGCAGAAATAACCACTAGACAACTCAATTGAGGCAGATTGCAAGCCTAATTTCAATCTTCTGCAGGTTTGGGTGAGAGGTAAGGTAGGGGATCCACCTGCTCCGGCTCTGGTGGCATGCTGGTGGGTAGGAGTCCAGTCAAGCATTCGCATCTCGCAGCACGGCGTGGATCTCCTGAATTCACTTCTCCTTTCGCCCATCGAACGAACGCAATCGGCGGATCACTGGGGTGGGGCATCTTGTGCTTCTCTGAGAAATCTCCTTCGAAGTAGATCTGCAGGGCTAGATTCAGCAACTCCCAATCCACATGATCCTTGCACATCCGAGCATACCTGCGCGAGTGAGAGAATGGATTCGGTCCCTCCTCGGCTTCCTCCCTAGCAGCTTCCTCCTCTGCTTCCCTCCATTCGCGCGTGCACTGGGTCCAGGAGAGAGCGTCGTCGCGGATCCGCATCGCCCGCTCCCTCCATCTCCTCCCTCGAGTCTCCCACAGCACCGCCGACGCAACGTAGTCGAGCGGCTGGAGCATCCGTGGGAAGGCTTTGTAGACATGTGGGAGATGCATCTTGTACATCTGCCTGTCTTCCAGCCATTCCCCCGTGGATATGGCCGGCGACTCCATGGGGCGCGCGAGCGGACTTGCTGAGGGGGGCAGGCGTGCCCGGAGTCAGGAGGCGGGGGGTGGCGGCGAGATCTATTTGCTAATTACTCCCTCCTTTTCGGTTTATAGGGCTCAATTCAAAAATCTCACCAACCAAGGTAGATGATGAGTGGTGGAATACTTTTTGTAGTTTGCAAAAGCACCTAATTAATGCACTTCTTTTCCTCAAAAAATTATGTTTATCAATGCATAAATTGCAATGCATGCATGCATAAAGTGCATGCATTGGTCAATTTTCTCTTAATACTTGCATGCAATGATTTAATGCACCTTGGAATCTGAACATGTGATGGAAAACAACCAAATTGAGCCTTATAAAATTGAAAAACTAAAATTTTGAGATAAGCCCTATAAACCGAAAAGGAGGGAGTATGTGAACTAAACAGTCAACATATAAAATAATTTAAATATATATAATATAGTTATAAGCGAAACATAAGTTGGACCTGGCATTCCTATTCTTATATAGAAAAATAGAACATACCTCTACGTTTTCTTCAAAAAAATACATAAATTGGGCTGCCAAAAATAAAAGCTTGGATGGGAGGTCCATAGGCCGGTCGATACATGACGACCCTAAGAAAATACAAACAGGCCTATGGACCTCCCATCCGAGGTCGTGGGCTGCACATGTTAAAAATGAAAGCCTAGATGAGGCAGCCCAAAACCACGTCCAACACTTGCCAAAACTTCGTCCCTCGTTTTCTCTGTGTTTCGCACACTCGACATTGTCTGGGAATTTTGACTGTGCATCATATGAAGATCTGCTATGCATGAATGTTGATCAACATGATGTTAACTGGCTGGTAGTTCCATTTTCGAGCATGAATAAAACTTCCAACATGATGTTAACCCTGTTTGAAAAGGCCGTGTTAATGTAAATGCTCTGCCTCTGAAAGTTGCAGTTTCTTATCTGAAACTGAACTTGCAGTTTCTTATCTGAAACTGAAACTTGCAGTTTCTTCTCTGAGAATCACATTGTCAGCACTTTTATACTCCTATGAAACTACATTTTTGAAGTCCTAAAAATAGATCTCTAGAATTCATAAAATACTTCATATGCTCAATACTGCAAATTTGAAATTTAAAAGACATTCATATCCGAAAGTACTCTCAAAATACACAACACAAAACACAATTCACAACCTACAAATACTGACAACCCTAAGCTCCTCCTGACAATTCACAACTTGCTTGACTATTGGGCTGGGGGGGGCAGCCCCCTCCTATTCCTCAATGGCAGACAGCCGCCCCGTGAGACGATGTGAATGGCGAGGGAGACGATGGCGCGGAAGCGTCGTCGGGCCAACTGCTTTTCTCCTCTTGCAGTTGGGTTCGGTCGACGAAGACTCCACCGGCTCGCTCTGGCAGGACACCCTCACAAACGGCACCCTGTAGATGCTCGATCCTTCAATCTCTGGTGGATGCTCCATCTGGGATCGATACTCTCACCACCGCTCCCTCATGATCGAATTCGGTGAATCTGTTTGCTCCATGGCCCAGAGGAGCAGCTCTATGTACTCCGGCGCGACTCCCTCCAGGAGTATCGCCGCCTTTTCTCTCTATTGCAGATATTTGGCCATGGATGTCGCCGTCGCCGCTAGTTGGTCCTTGTTGTCAAACCAATACTATATCTCTAACATCCTAGCTAGCTTCACAGGGTCGCCGTATGCGATCCTCACGTATCGTTTGTACTCCTCCATTGATCTACTTCTCCAAAGCACCTTCACTCGCCGGTGGTGGTTTTTGAATGGAAGAGGACAGGAGCAGCGCTGGTTTTGGATTAGAACGGGAGAGGAGCGATGCTGGTTTTGGACTGGAACAGGAGAGGAGGGGCGGTGGTTTTGAAATGGAAGAGGAGAGGAGCGGCACTGCATTTAGATTGGAACAGGAGAGGAGCGGCGGTGGTTTAAGAGGAGAAGAGCGGAAGAGCGGTGCTGGTCTTGGAAGTATTTTTTTATTGTTTCGCGTAATTTGGGTCAAAGTTTGACCACGTACTGTATTTGACAAGAAAAATGTGAATGCATGTCACAAAAAATTGTACTGTTTGGTTCGTATCTGAATGTACTTTCAAATTATACTCCCTCCATTTTTTTATACAAGGCCACAAACTCATATTACAGGTACCAAGGTAAAAATCAATGCTATGTTTAAGTCAATGTTGCTAGCTAGCTTGTCACCTTGATTGTCGTGTTAATTAATGTGATTTTTCTCTCCCAAGCACAACAAGCCAACCCTCTTACTCCTCATTGGTTGATTAATGTTGGGAATGCAAGCTAACCTTCTCACTCCCGCATGCACACAAGGGATATTAATGTCCTCGGGTGCTAGTACGAGGCAAACGCGATCAATTTTGCCTCGATTAATGTTAGTGGCCTTGTATAGTTGCAAATTGTAATTTTGATAGTGGCCTTGTATACAACGTATAACATATATTTTATGTGCGAAAATCATGGTCAATTATAACCCAGAATAAAAGGGAGACTAGTTAATGTGGGGTCGCTTTCTTAATTGAAGGGTAAATTGATTTTTATTTTGATCCAGTCAGAGCGCGCCGGCCCTCTCGTCCAATCCTAAATCACTACCGCACGCTCCTCTCCCTCTTCTCCATTGCAAAACAACCTCCTCTCCTCTCCATCATCTCCATTCCAAAACCACCGTCTCACCTCTCCCTCTTCTCTATTGCAAGACCACTGTGTCTCCTCCGTTTTCTATACGCTTTGCTCCATGGCGCGGGCGCAATCCATGGATACAACATTAGTATACTATATACTATTTAAAAGTCGAGGGCGGGGCTTTTCCTACGCGGTAGGCGGCGGGGCAGTTCTGCCTAGTCGGTTCGACAGAGACGCGAGAAGACGAGGGAGTAGGCTGGCCCCATGATTTGACTTGCCATTATCATTTAACTTGCGCTACGATCGGCATGAGTCTCCCAGATTCCTGACCACCTCCATACAGGTGCCTCTCCCAATGCTCCACCATGTAGTAGAGGCTGTCTCTTGCTTGAGAGCCCACTTCTCCACTTTTTCCTTGCCTCTCTTTCCTCCACATATGCAAAAATGCCATGTAAAGCGCACTATTGTACTTACTTTTACCTGCTCCTACAGGTGCTTAAGCTTGCCACATAGGCGTAAAGTCTGATGTGGCAAGTTAATCAAGAAGAGAGAGACTAGTTTGGTGACCCAAGGAAGAAATGGTGCTAAGCGCATGTACCTAGGTGAAAAGACAATTTTGAGTCTATAGCTAATTAAATGAAGCAAACTTAGCAACACCATTTCATTGGAAGAGGTCACTCCTTGGCAAATGCAATAAATACACGTGCTTACGAGCACCGTTTTTTCCTTGAGTACGAAGAAAGAGATAGAGAGGAGTAACAAAAAATACACTTATAGCCAACCTTGTTGTAGTATGAGTGACTAAGTGATGACTATGCATGACATGCCAACATCAGATAGCCTAACGCGCCATGTTAAATCTCCAAGGGCGCGACCGCGCGAGCGACGCGACGGTTGTGGTAGGCGCGACCATGATACGGGCTGCTGGCAGCCCTTGGATCTGAGATCAAACGGTCGCATGCTAAGTTGCTGAAAATTTGTAGAATAACCCTCCAGGATAGGATATTCACCCATAGGTCTAGAATCACGCCATGCAACCGTTCGATCTCATATCCAAGGGCTCTTGGAAGCCCGTATCATGGGAGTGGAAAGCCACTACCCTGCCGTTCGCACGCTGGCAGTTTGCTCCTACTCGTCCCCGCACGTCCTTCAATACTACGGCGGTTCCCTCCTAGTCGTCCCGTCCATTCACATTACGGTAGTTCCACTAATCCTAACCCTCCTCCCAAATCCATGGCGTCCCAAATATCCATGATCGGCGGTGAGTACAAGGTTAGAATCATCACCGGCGATGAGTTTGACGTCATCTACACCCGTTCTTAGGCGACGGTGAAAGGATGCCTTTCTCGCTTCAGACGCATGTTCGAAACTCAGATGATGAGTGGGTCGCTGGGCTAGATGTTGAGTACACCATAGTCCTGGGACGAGAGAAGGATCTAAAGGACGAAGAGAGGAAGAAGCCCGCCGTGATCCAGGTTTGCGTGCATGACTTATGCTTGGTCTACCACATATGCCATGCCGACGTTGAGTGCCAAGATTTTAAGGACTTCCTCGGGAGCAACCTAGTCAAATTCGTTACTGTAGACTTTGGTAACGACAAAGAAATCCTGGGTCGGATAGGCCTCGTTGTAGGCAACCCCTTCGACCTCCAGAAGAATCGGCTGGTGCCCTCTCGTCAGCCTTCAATGTTGACCCTGGCAGGAGCCATGGTTCATCCTTCGTACGGTAAACTGGTGAAACCTCCATACATGTTTCATCGTCATGCTTGGCAGCGGAATGTACTAGATATAGACCACATCCAGTACGCTGCAATGGATCTACCTTTGCTTCAATATCTACAACGGTTGGATGAAGAGCAACAACCAAGTGTGCGGTTCAAGCAAAGAAGTATTGGCCAAGAGGAAGAGGGACAAGGACGAAGTCGAGGACGTGGACGAGGACTCCGAGTAAGGTGGCAGTGTCGTTGCTCATGGTGGTTCTAATGCAGTGTCTACCGGAACAGTTGCAAAGTTTAATTTCAGGTGTGCTTAATTTAATTTGAGGGGTGTGTTGTGCTGAGCCCCCAGCAGAACTATGTTATGTTTCTTCTCGTTACTTTAACTCTTCAGTACGTACATACTAGTATTTCTTACATTTCATCTTTTAGTTGGTATAGTACTACCACTCGTTTCTTCACATTATATACGTACAATATATATGGCCAACATCATATAGCCAGCAGTTTAGTTGTCAAAGAATTTCAGGGTGTTTAGTTTTGTCAAAGAATTCTAGGATGCTTAGAGGGTGCTTGGATCCAAGGGACTTATTTTAGTCTGACTAAAAATAGTCTCTTTAAGAGGCTAAAGTTCCAAGCACCCCTGACTAAAGAGGGGCTAAAACTAGTCTTGAGACTAACTTTTTTTAGTCAGGGGTACCCCTACTAAAATGTGGATTAGTCCTCTCTCTACTCATTTAACTCCTCTCCTTTAACACATGCGAGTTCTGGATTGGAGGGTTTGGAGGATAATAAATGCTCATTAACTTGATTTTAGCCTTTTTAGTATTTGGATCCAAGCATGGGTGAGGCTAGCATGTTTCAGTCCCACTACTTTTAGTCATGGGACTAAAACGTATCCAAGCACCCTCTTAGTTTTATTTGAGGGGTGGGTTGTGCTGGACACCATTATTGTGACTAGCCTTTTTAATAGTACTATTTGCATATGGGATCGATACTCCCACCACTGCTCCCTCACGATCGGATTCGGTGAATCTGTTTGCTCCATGGCCCAGAGGAGCAGCTCTATGTACTTCGGCGCGACTCCCTCCGGGAGTATCTCCGCCTTTTCGCTCTGTTGCAGATATTTGGCCATGGATGTCGCCATCGCCGCTAGTTGGTCCTTGTTGTCAAACCAAGAATGTATCTGCAACATCCTAGCTAGCTTCACAGGGTCGCCGTCTGTGATCCTCATGTATCGGTTGTACTCCTCTATCGATCTACTTCTCCACAGCACCTTCACTCGCCGGCGGTGGTTTTTGAATGGAAGAGGAGAGGAGCAGCGCTGGTTTTGGATTAGAACGGGAGAGGAGCGACACTAGTTTTGGACTGGAACAAGAGAGGAGGGGCGGTGGTTTTGAAATGGAAGAGGAGAGGAGCGGCGCTGCATTTAGATTGGAACAGGAGAGGAGCGGCGGTGGTTTAAGAGGAGAAGAGCGGAAGAGCGGTGCTGGTCTTGGAAGTATTTTTTTGTTGTTTTGCGTATTTTGGGTCAAAGTTTGACCATGTACTGTATTTGACAAGCAAAATGTGAATGCATGTCACCAAAAATTGTACCGTTTGGTTTGTATCTGAATGTACTTTCAAATTATACTCCCTCCATTTTTTTATACAAGGCCACAAACTCATACTATAGGTACCAAGGTAAAAATCAATGCTATGTTTAAGTCAATGTTGCTAGCTAGCTTGTCACCTTGATTGTCGTGTTAATTAATGTGTTTTTTCTCTCCCAAGCACAACAAGCCAACCCTCTTACTCCTCATTGGTTGATTAATGTTGGGAATGCAAGCTAACCTTCTCACTCCCGCATGCACACAAGGGATATTAATGTCCTCGGGTGCTAGTACGAGGCAAACGCCATCAATTTTGCCTCGATTAATGTTAGTGGCCTTGTATAGTTGCAAATTGTAATTTTGATAGTGGCCTTGTATACAACATATAACATATATTTTATGTGCGAAAATCATGGTCAATTATGACCCAGAATAAAAGGGAGACTAGTTAATGTGGGGTCGCTTTCTTAATTGAAGGGTAAATTGATTTTTATTTTGATCCAGTCAGAGCGCGCCGGCCCTCTCGTCCAATCCTAAATCGCTGCCGCACGCTCCTCTCCCTCTTCTCCATTGCAAAACCACCTCCTCTCCGCTCCATCATCTCCATTCCAAAACCACCGTCTCGCCTCTCCCTCTTCTCTATTGCAAGACCACCGTATGTCCTCCGTTTTCTAGACGCTTTGCTCCATGGCGCAGGCGCAATCCATGGATACAAAATTAGTATACTGTATACTATTTAAAAGTCGAGGGCGGGGCTTTTCCTGCGCGGTAGGCGGCGGGGCAGTTCCGCCTAGTCGGTTCGACAGAGATGCGAGAAGACGAGGGAGTAGGCTGCTGCAAACGTGGGGCTGTGTGATTTGACAGCGAGTTACTGTTGGACAGGTGGGGCCCCGTGATTTGACTTGCCATTATCATTTTAACTGCGGCGCTATGACCGGCGTGAGTCTCCCAGATTCCTGACCACCTCCATACAAGTGCCTGTCCCAATGCTCCACCATGTAGTAGAAGCTGGCTCTTGCATGAGAGCCCACTTCTCCACTTTTTCCTTGCCTCTCTTTCCTCCACATATGCAAAAATGCCATGTAAAGCGCACTATTGTACTTACTTTTACTTGCTCCTACAGGTGCTTAAGCTTGCCACATAGGCATAAAGTCTGATGTGGCAAGTTAATCAAGAAGAGAGAGACTAGTTTGGTGACCCAAGGAATAAACGGTGCTAAGCGCGCGTACCTAGGTGAAAAGACAATTTTGAGTCTATAGCTAATTAAATGAAGCAAACTTAGCAACACCATTTCATTGGAAGAGGTCACTCCTTGGCAAATGCAATAAATACACGTGCTTACTAGCACCGTTTCTTCCTTGAGTATGAAGAAAGAGATAGAGAGGAGTAACAAAAAATACACTTATAGCCAACCTTGTTGTAGTATGAGTGACTAAGTGATGACTATGTATGACATGCCAACATCAGATAGCCTAACACACCATGTTAAATCTCCAAGGGCACGACCGCGCGAGCGACACGATGGTCGTGGTAGGCGCGACCATGATACGGGCTGCTGGCAGCCCTTGGATCTGAGATCAAACAGTCGCATGCTAAGTTGCTGAAAATTTATAGAATAACCCTCCAGGATAGGATATTCACCCATAGGTCTAGAATCACGCCATGCAACCATTTGATCTCAGATCCAAGGGCTCTCGGAAGCCCTTATCATGGGAGAATGGAAAGCCACTACCCTGCCATTCGCACGCTAGTAGTTCGCTCCTACTCGTCCCCGCACGTCCTTCAATACTACGGCGGTTCCCTCCTAGTCGTCCCGTCCATTCACATTACGGCAGTTCCACTAATCCTAACCCTCCTCCCAAATCCATGGCGTCCCAAATCTCCATGATCGGCGGTGAGTACAATGTTAGAACCATCACCGGCGATGAGTTCGACGTCATCTACACCCGTTCTTCCGCAACGGTGAAAGGATGCCTTTCTCGCTTCAGACGCATGTTGGAAAACTCAGATGATGAGTGGGTCGCTGGGCTAGATGTTGAGTACACCACAGTCCTGGGACAAGAGAAGGATCTAAAGGACGAAGAGAGGAAGAAGCCCGCCGTGATCTAGGTTTGTGTGCATGACTTATGCTTGGTCTACCACATATGCCATGCCGACGTTGAGTGCCAGGATTTTAAGGACTTCCTCGGGAGCAACCTAGTCAAATTCGTTACTGTAGACTTTGGTAATGACAAAGAAATCCTTGGTAGGATAGGACTCGTTGTAGGCAACCCCTTCGACCTCCAGAAGAATCGGCTGGTGCCCTCTCATTAGCCTTCAGTGCTGACCCTGGCAGGAGCCATGGTTCATCCTTTGTATGGTAAACTGGTGAAACCTCCATACACGTTTCATCATCATGCATGGTAGCGGAATGTACTAGATATAGACCACATCCAGTACGCTGCAATGGATGGCTACCTTGGCTTCAATATCTACAAGGGTTGGATGAAGAGCAATAGCCAAGTGTGTGGTTCAAGCAAAGAAGTATCGACGAAGAGGAAGAGGGACAAGGACGAAGTCGAGGACGTGGACGTGGTCTTTGAGTAAGGTGGCAGTGTCGTTGCTCATGGTGGTTCTAATGTAGTGTCTACCAGAATGGTTGCAAAGTTTAATTTCAGGTATGCTTAATTTAATTTGAGGGGTGTGTTGTGCTGAGCCCCTAGCAGAACTATGTTATGTTTCTTCTCATTACTTTAACTCTTCAGTACGTACATACTAGTATTTCTTACATTTCATCTTTTAGTTGGTATAGTACTACCACTCGTTTCTTCACATTATATACGTACAATATATATGGCCAACATCATATAGCCAGCAGTTTAGTTGTCAAAGAATTTCAGGGTGCTTAGTTTTGTCAAAGAATTCCAGGATGCTTAGAGGGTGCTTGGATCCAAGGGACTTATTTTAGTCTGACTAAAAATAGTCTCTTTAAGAGGCTAAAGTTCCAAGCACCCCTGACTAAAGAGGGGCTAAAACTAGTCTTGAGACTAATTTTTTTTAGTCAGGGGTACCCCTACTAAAATGTGGATTAGTCCTCTCTATACTCATTTAACTCCTCTCCTTTAACACAGGCGAGTTCTGGATTGGAGGGTTTGGAGGATAATAAATGCTCATTAACTTGATTTTAGCCTTTTTAGTATTTGGATCCAAGCATGGGTGAGGCTAACATGTTTTAGTCCCACTACTTTTAGTCATGGGACTAAAACGTATCCAAGCACCCTCTTAGTTTTATTTGAGGGGTGGGTTGTGCTGGACACCATTATTGTGACTAGCCTTTTTAATATTACTATATGCATAATTTGGCGACGAGCGCTCTCTATATGTACCACCTTTTTTTAATTTCAAGTTTTGCTCCGTGGCGCAATCCATCGATACTACTGCTGTACAAAAGTATACATTTTTAAAAGGCTAGAGGGCGGGGCAGTCTAGCTTGGTCGGTTTCATGAGAGGCGAGGGCCTTTGTGATTTGACGGCTCATTACTGCTGGAAGGAGGGGCCTTGTGATTTGACTGCTCATATAAATGCGCCGACGACCTGATCGAGGAGGAGCAAAGAACCGTGCGGTATACTCAAGTTTTCCACTGGAGTAGTACTGCGACGGAGGAGCACGAAACACGGCGGACCAGTGCCATATGGCGATAAAAATGATCTAATTTGCTAGTCATCTCATTGTTAGCATTGTTCTATTCATTCCCTAAAAAACATTGTTCTATTCATGCCTCGCAGAGAACGTGACACGTGCGGCGAAACACCCGAAGCAAAAGATGAAACACATGAGCAAAAGAAGAAGTAAGATTATCACCCCAAATGATCTAATTCGCCGCGGAGTCGTAACTGCTTCTTCATCGCCTGCACGACCTCCATCTCCTTGCGCGTCTCCTCCGCCATCTTCATCATTCTGTCCATGACGCGGCAATTCTCAACGCGAGCCTTCATCATCTGTTCCACGGCCATATTACGTACCTTGACAGCAGCCGGGTGCTCGATGCGGAGCTTCGCCAACTCTTCCTTCTGTTCCATGGCGAGGGCCTACAACATCTTCATCGAGGAACTACTATTCTCATGCAGCTTCTTCCATCCGGCGTTCTTCTCCTTCAACAGGCCAATCTCGTGGCAGAGCTTCGCTTTGTCCTCCCGAAGTCGCAGGATTTCGCCGGTCGCCTTCTTCTCCGAGGCAATGCTCTTCTTCAGCAGCATCACCAAGCTGGCGGTCAACTCCCCGTACGGATTGAGCTCAGCGGGAATGTCGTCGAGGCTCTCCTTCAGCAACTCCATCAAGCCTTGGATGAACTCCTTCTGCTTATTGAGCTGATCGGGCATGCCGTCGAGGGATAATGACTCCAGCTCCGCTGGCTCGGCATGTTCGCCTCCGCGGCTAGGGCGCTGCTGGGAGCCATCGCCTGCCCGTGAGAGATCTTTTGAGGTCTCTGCATGGCGGCGAGCCCTCTTTTTTTTTCCGCGGCCTTGGTTGCCGCTCCCTTGTTACGAGTAGTTCTCGACCTAGAGCTCCGCTCACCGGCCATGGCAACGACGGACGAAGAAGAAGCACTTATGAGGAGGAAAGGTAGAGTGATTTTCGGTTAGGTAGTTCCCCCTTTTATAACCTAAGTACTAGCACTAGTACTAATACCTGCATAGTGGGAACACGTTCAGGTTTGGTACGTACTACTAGTAGGTGTGAGCAGGCTTTCGAATGTGATGGGAACAAGGTAAAGATTAATTGATGGTTTTGGTTTCGAGGCCCGAAACGGCTCCCGATGAGTTTAGCGGAACATAAATTTCAAGTACTACACTGCTCAAATGCGTAAATATTGAGTACATGTTACTGTCAACAATTGGCACAAAATACGAAGGAGACCAATGGAAGTATTACTAGCAACCCACGATTTAACTACTCGCATGCGCGCAGTGGGGTAATAATGTCTGTCTTCCGCCCTCACGTCCACTCAATTTGCATGCGCTGTATTAATCGACCATCAATGAAGTGAACGACTTTACACGCGTCAAATTATCACATAGGGTGGATCTTGGTACAAAATTGTGTCCGCCCGTGTACCCGCGTGTGCGTGCGAGGAATGAGTGCGTGCATGGCGTGCATGCACATCTTCTCTTCATGCATGTACCGCCAGTATGGCTCAGGGAGGACGAGTACATTCTTCTGGAACCAGCAGCACGTCACTGTGATCAATCCACGCAAGGAGGTCGCGACAACGCCTACACATGTGCCACGTGGCTTCATGAACTGTAAGAGAGACACTGTGTAGCGTGCTATTGGTATTCTAGTTTACGTGTTTACGTGCATTGCACGCATCAGATTTTGCAACCAAATTATGAATAAATACCACACTATAGCATGTAAGCTCTGAGTCATATATGCCTGATGTAGCCCTTCGTTTAATTCTTATAGTTCATCTCATTCAAAATCAATTAGTTTTTATAAAAAAGCTAAGAACGCGGGAATAGGAAAAACATGGGATTATAGTGGAATGTCGTCTTGAATCCTACAGGATTGTACGAGTGTTTGATTGTGCATAAAAAAACGTAGAATTCTTTCAAAGAGGTTTGAGTGGATGGGATGTTTCCAATGAAATCTAGTGCAAATGAATCATATGGAAAAATTCCTATGGTTTACAATCCTACGAATCAAACAACCAAGATAGGAAAAATTCCTAATGATTAGAATCCTCCAAAATTCCTTTGAGAATCCTTTGAATCAATGAAGCCCTTAATATATTTTATGATTCATGGAATTGTGCGTTGTAAAGCATAAAGTAAAAACAAATAATGGCAATTCAACTAGAAAAAAAGTTTGGGCAGTTATAATACAGAAGAATCTAGAACAAAAGAGAACCACTGTTGTTTTGAGGTTTGTGCATTATGCTTAAGTTCAACCATGGAGTCTGGTAGATTGTACATGTGGCAAAATCCGGTGGGTGGGCTAGAAGATGGTGCGAGGGGCCGAGTGGAGGGAGACTATGAAGGAATGCACAAGTGGAGATTGATATTTAGAGAGAGGGGACGAACACGTGCGCTGATGCGCGCAGTGGCGGAGCCATGAAAAATAAATGAGCTAGGGGGCCAAGCATTGCTAATCCTTTATGAGGAGGGTCAATTCATGAACTTAAACCATTTTTAGCATCAATTGTCTAATGATCACATTCATATTAGCCTTGATATATAGTGATGTTAGGGGGGAGGGGGGCAGGGCCGTTACCGCCCCCTGTCTTTGCCATTGTGCACGCGTCTGAGAGATGAAGAGGAAGGCATGGATGATGAGAGGGGGACGTTGGATACATAATTAATGTGGGTGTATTAGCTATATATGTTAATCCTATATAGAGAGATATAGATTGATCGATGTGGACGTGGGAAAGAGGGTGAGACCTCACTGGATATATCGATTGATCGATTTGTGTGGAAAACTATGAAAGACCTAGCTATATACACACATACATAGAGGATCATTGATCGTTGCGCATGCATGCGTGAGAGATAAAGAATGCCCGATATGATGGAGAGGGGGATGTGTGTTGGTGTGTGCCTTCATGGGAGACCGACCTAAAGAAAAAGATTGCATGCGTGCGATGGATAATGCCGACTGGTAGTGTGTGTGCATGCATGCACGAGAGAAAGTTAGTGGTATAATTATAAAGAGAAGACTACTGTGTGGGTGTAAAAGAATAGCTGAATAGGTGAGGTCACAATCAATGTAAAATTGAATTCAAATATTTGAATAAGAGATCCTAATTTGAAACCCATGCATGCGTGAATATAACGGAGATCTGCACAGTGTCGTTTGGAAACGAGCATGTTGTAATGTATACACATTGAACAAGGTCAGACTGATTTGAATTTGAGATACCGATGGCACACATCATTTGGCCACGCCGCATCCATGCATGGACACACTATTCTAATTGGAGATGATGGGCGGCTTTTGCATCACATATCTATATCTATACCCCTATATATATATTTTTATATTGTGTGCGGGTAACTTTAACTTTGAAAGATGGTCGTTGGATGAGGCGAATCCGATGGTCCAAAGATGGCAAATTTGAGCACTACTGGCCGTTGGATATCATCTAGATTCCACCAGATTTCGCCACATGTATAATCTAGAAGACTCCATGGTTGAACTTAAGCATAATGCACAAACATCAAAACACAAGCACTTCTTATTTGTTCTAGAATCTTCCGTATCAGAATTGCCCAAATGTTTTTCTACATGATTTGCCATTATTTGTTTTTACTTTATATCTTACGACGCACAATTCCATGAATCTTAAAATAGATTAGCTTTCTTATAAAAACTAGATGATTTTGAATGAAATGAACTATAAGAATTAAACGAAAATCTACATCATGCATATATGACTCAAAGCTTGCATGCTATAATGTGGTATTTGTTCATAATTTGGTTGCCAAATCTCATGCGTGCAATGCACGTGTACCTTACTCTAGTCTAAATGGTGTTTGTGTGTGTGTTGTGCGTGTTGAGGTGCAAATTGTCTTTTTTTTGGGTACACGTTAAGCTTGTTCTTCTGAAATTTCAAGCCGCGCCTTGTTATGCCGAAAATTCAAGCTAGGTTCTCTGTCTATCGTGCTGTGAAACTCCCGCCTCTTCAACCCGCGCCTTGTTAGCCCGAAATATTTAAGATATATCTTTGTCTCGTTGTGCTCCGACAACTCCCTCCATCTCAACCCGCGCCTTGCTATTCTGAAATTACAACGCGCGCGAAAACTCCCACCTCCTGTGAAATCCAGACACGCGAAATTCCCGTGGTACCCCTGAACCGAAAGAACCGCCTCAAATCGGTGGGGTACTTTCGTAACTTACCCCACATTTCGGACAAGCGCGTCTCTAAGCCATGGTTCCCCACTGCCATCCCATCCACCCACCCATTCGTACACCGAGGCCGCAAAAACCCGTGATGAAACCCCACACCCTGCTCCATCCGCCACCCAGCCGGAGCCTCTTCCCCGACGACGTCGTCCACAGCAACACCTCGACATCCCTCATCCACCGTACCAGATGAGGATCCGTCGTCGATCTCATCATCCCGCCGGTTCAGCCACCCCGTCCTCCACCTCCAAGGAGCTGCCCCAACGTTCCCCTCGTCTTTCGCGCCACCTCCATTCCCACACCACCGTCTTCACCTGCACCACCAGAAGAGCATCAGCATCACCGTTTCCTCGGACGAAGCCGCAGCCTAATCGGCTCCACCAAAGAGGTTGTACACTAATCGCTGCATTTTCTTCTTGATTCAATCTCATGGTGCTGCCGGCGCTCGGTCCCGAGCCGACACGGCGCAGCTCCATCCACGGCGGCGTCGCCGGCCACTTCCTCCATGGTGTCGCTCCCTCGGCGGCGATGTCCACATCAGTAGGACATGCTGCTGCTTTAGCTCTCGCTCACGCTGCTGCTCTGCTCTTGCTCTCGGTCCCCTACCTGGTCTGCTCTTGCTATTGCTCTTGCTCGCGTTGTTGCTCTCGCTCTTGCTCTTGCTTGTGATGCTGCTCCGATTTAGCTACACTTCAGTCGACTGAATCGACTTTCGGGTCAGTCGATTTTCAGGTGGTGGGGGGGGGGGGCTCGCCGGGGTGAAGGAAGAACCAGCCGCAGCGGGGAGGGGGGCTCGCCGGAGAGATACCCCACTATCTATCTTAGGGTTCAGGATGGGGGCGGTGGTCGCCGGCGGTGGCGGGGCGTTGGCGGGGCGGTGGCGTGGGGATCGCTGGAGAAAAAGCTCGGCATGGGGTGGCCTAGAGGGATGGCCGGGGCGGCGGCGGACCGGCGGTGGGGAGTGTTTTCGGGGCGGGCAGGGCAGCGCACCGCCGGCCGTGGGCGGCGGGGGCTGCTATTTGGCCGGCTCAGGGGGGTGGAGGTTGAAGATAAACCATAGGCCTTTGATTTCGTATCCAACGGCTGCAAAATCGACTAACCAGAGATGAAAAAGTCATTCGACCGATGTGTAGCCTCACCTTGCTAGTGCGTTCAGTTTCGATAGCAAAATTCAATTTCGACAGCAAAATTCAGTTTCAACAGTTAAGTTCAGTTTTGACAGTTAAGTTCAATTTCGACAGTTAAGTTCAGTTTCGACAGTTAAGTTCAGAGATGAGCGGCTGATGTATTTTACATCTAGCACTTTGTGGTTATGTATTTTATGTCATGTATTGGAGATGCTATTAGAATTCCACTCAGGTTAACATTGTTCGTTGTCTCTCTTGTCCTGCTTCAGCCTCGGCGTCGTACAACTCACCGGAGCTGCTCCAACGACGAAACCTTCCATCACAGCGGAGCAGTACCTCGGGCTCCATCTCCAGACGCCTAAGATCTTCTTCCCCTCCTCCGACAGCCAAGTCAGCCGGAGCATCCTCACCGGCCAACCCAATCACGCTGAGATCGACATGGCTTCGCCAAAGAGGTTCTACACTTGTTGCATCTCTTTTTTACTCTACATGTTATATATATTGTCCACTGAGCACTCGTAGTAACGGGAAATACAATTATTTTATCCTACTATATGACAAGCAGTGAGGTACCAGGCAACTTAGCTATCCGTGATGGACTCTCTTGAACGCCATCATTATTTATCTCTGCGCGTTTCAGTTGTGCATTTGTCGATGGGCCTGGAAGTTGAGCTAGTATGGCAGTGGCCTGGGTCCAAAGTAATAGAAGTAGCACAAAAAACATTTTTTAGTGTAGGATTTTCCTTGCTCAAGCCTGCCTACTAGAATCGCCAGTGCTTGGAAGGAAAAGTGAATGAAAAACATCGGAATTGGAAAGTTTCCTATGGTACTACTTTTCATGAATTTGGTGCAAAGGAATGGAGCAAAGGAAAACTGTAGGATTTGTTCCTTTAGTGTCTCCTTGAAAGAAAAACCGTAGGAATTCTAATTTCCACTTCTCCTCTTTTTCATATTCCTATTCATCAAGCACAAGACTAAGAGATAGTAGCATAATAGCATTATAACTGTACATTTTCTTGTGGTTTGACTTAATCTCACCATGCTTTTTTGCATCCTGTGATCTTCCAATTGTTGTGAATCAAACACCTAGATTGGCAGAAATCCCGTGTTTTTAAATTCTCTGTTTTGCACGTGCATTCCTATCTATTTCCTATCCCTGCATTGTTAGAATCCTCAAATTCAAACAAGCCCTTACTCAATTACTTCTGTTACAAATATGTGTCAAAGAAAACCTTGTGTGGTTTGTCTTGCTCCTGCGGCGCTGTGTTCCACCCCAGCTCAGCTGCTCCAACAACGGAAGGGTTCACCACAGCAGGGATCCGCTCTCCAGACTGTCTTTTGCCGCCTCAGATCTTCTTCCCTGCCGCCGGCAGCCACGGCAACTGCATTACCATCATCAACTGGGCAGATGACCTTGAGGACTACATGGGTCCGCAAGAGAGGTCGCACTCTTCCGTGTCTGCTTACGTTATGTGTCGCTTAATATGATGACATGCTACATTATCGTCGTGTTCACCTATTAGACCCCGAGTCAGTTCCAAACTAATGCTGAAACTTGAGTTTTTAAATGGTTGTGGGGTACATATTGGGGCAGCAATCAGTACTATCTGTCTACTATCTGGTTAATCTCCGGTGTCTACTATGAGTTTCATGTTGGGTGCAAACAAACATTAAAGGAGCCATTATCTGTATTTTTTAACTAAAGCTATTATCTTCCTACTATCATTGGTTTTGGGTCTATCCACAGTTTGCTACCATCACTCTAGATTTGTGCATGCACTCCTTACATAATCTCACTATGTTTTATTCCTATGCATGCCAGTTATTGTACACAATGGAACTGATCATGTAGAGCAAAAGAGACGAGCCTTGCGTGGCAATAAAATTTCATGCAGACGTCATTCCATGGTGGGCGCAAAGGCAGCCCCCCTCCACCCATTTCGGATCGTAATCAAGAGGAAGATAACTGTTATGAGGGGGATTCAGAAGGAGAAGACCACTCCTATTTACCCCATGAGGTCTTCGCTCTAACTTGGCATGCTGATGTTGGTAATATCATGTATA
Organism: Triticum urartu; assembly: GCF_056163025.1. NCBI lineage: Eukaryota > Viridiplantae > Streptophyta > Magnoliopsida > Poales > Poaceae > Triticum > Triticum urartu. The sequence continues at coordinate 374,776,863 of NC_141875.1, forward strand.
TGGTGCCTTGCATTGCTTACTGTATACATTAAAGATGTCATCTGCTTAGTTTAGACATGCTTTGTGTCAATGCCATCTGTTTAGTTTCTTTATCGTATATGTGAATCATGCAATGCCATCTTGTCTAGCCAGGCATCATATATGTGAATTTTGCAATGCCATCCTGGTTAGCCAGTCATCTTATATGTGAATTATATCATGCCATCATTTTTTTATTACGTGTTAAATTTGTCAACAATTTTAGTACATTCAATTACTCTTCCTGTGCATCAGCCATTTGGCACGGTCATGGAAAAATCTGGAGTGGAAACAAGGTCTTCAGAGCAGACAATGCTATCTGACGAAGCGCATGTCTTGCTGGTTATCGATAGCTCCTCAGAGGAGGATTTAGAGACGGATGACCAGTCATATTCCCCCCCGAGGTGCATGCCCTAACTTGGCAGGGTTATGTTGCTCATATCGTGCGTATGTTATCTTGCATTGCTATGCCATTTGCTTAGTTTAGACATGCTTTGTGTGAATGCCACCTCTTTAGTGTCTAATTACCATATATGTGAATTATGCAATGCCATCTTGTTGCAAGACATTATATATGTGAATTATGCAATGTTATCTTGTTGCAAGGCATTATGTATGTGAATTATGCAATGCCATGCTGTTTAGGCAAGCGTCATATATGTGAATTATATCATGCCATCCTTTTTTGTATTTCTCATTGCTTTTGTCGACAATGTTTGTATATTCAACTGCTCTTCCTGTGCATCAGCCATTTGAATTGGTGATGGAGAAATCTGGAGTGAAAACAAGGTCTTCAGAGCAGACAATGCTACCTGCTGAAGCAGATATCTTGCTGATTACAGATAGCTCTTCAGAGGAGGATTCAGAGGCAGATGACCAGTCCTATTATTCCCCTGAGGTGTATGCTCAAACTTGGCAGGGTTATATTACTCATATAATGCATATGTTGTATTGCAATGCTTAGTTTTTACATCATATACACAATATTGAATGCGATCTCCTTAGTTGACACATCATATATGCAATTGCCCTCTGCTCACTTCCTTAGTATATAAATCATATATTTGAATTATGTCATGCTATGATGTTTACATAGACAACATGTATCTGAATTATGGCATGCCAACCCATTTTCTAAAGACATAATATCGTTATATCATCTCATCCTGTTTACATAGTCATCATATTTAAATTATGTCATTCTATCCGTGAATTATATCATGCCATCATGTTTCCATCGACGGCATGTTTGTGATTTATGGCATGCCAACCACTTTAATAGACACATCGTATAGTTATATCATGTCATCATGTTTACATAGTCATCATATTTTGAAGTATGTCATTCTATCCTGTTTAGTTAGCCATCAAACATGTGAAATTGTGTCATGCTATCCTGTTTAATTAGCCATCATATATGTGAAATTATGTCCTGCTATTCTGTTTTCTTAGACAACATAAATGTGAATTATTTCATGCCCTGTTTTCTTCCCTACTATCCATTGCACCTGTCTATCTTACAACGCCTGTACATTCAATTACTTTTCTTGTTTATCAGCCATTTCAATTGGAGGGAGTGATGGCAGTATCTGTGGGAGTAAAAACACGGTCTTCAGAAAAGATTGTGCTACCTGTCGATGCAGGTAGAACCACGGTTGTACTTGCCCAAGAACCAGCCCCACCACACATAACCCACACTCATGCAGATTGTACCCCTACCCAGTTGGACAGAGAACCAGCTACACCCCTTCTAACCCCAACCCCAGCAGATAGACACCCAGTTCCCGTTGACACAACACCGTCTCCACCACAGAGCACCCAAACACGAGCAGTTAGTAAGGCAACTGCAGTGCCCAAATCACAAGGACCACCACTCCGAACCCGAAGTCAACGCTTAAAGCAGAAGAAGAATTGTTCTCAGGTCAGGTTCCATAGCTATGGTTCGTACTACTTTGCTCTTGCATCACTGTATTTACTGATACCAACTAATTTCAAATTTGAAGGATGCAACTGAAACTCGAATGGCGCAACAGGTATGTTTTAAACCTGTTTCTTCAACCTGTTTGGCTGTTTGCTGTTGTAACTTGCTCTATGTTGATTTCAGTTTCAATTGAATAAACAGTTATGTTCTCATGCCATGCACATTACAAGTGTTGTTATTGTTGTATAGTTTCCCACACTTATATTCTGTCTATGCTGCTTTGTCTTAAATAGATATGATTCGAACTGTATCTATCTTGATTTGGCAACATAAACTAGAATGATATAGACCATACAGTGACCATACTACATAGATATATGTTTGTTTCATGCTGTTATCCTGTCCACCTTACTACTGAACTGGTAAACCTGAGATGTGTTTGTTTGTTTCTCTTTTAGAACGCGGATAAAATATTGGAGAAGAGTACCCTGTTATGCAATGGTAAAGGAAGTAATGCAGATAAGGTTCAAGATAGTGAGACATCCCTGTTGGTCTCCAAGAAAGCTGATAAAACTATATTGAAAGTTGATAAAACTATATTGAAGACACTGAGACAACCCCAAAGTCATGTCTTGATGTAGTGTTCGAGTTATGGGCTACCACTGCTGGTACCAGCTCTTTGAACTCGTTGCCTGAATCAGTTCGGCTTCTTGAGTCTCAACTTCAAGTTGAAAGACATCGATCATATTTTATGCGAAAGGAAGCCGAGGGACTGAGGAAGTCCCTGCAGAATTCAGATGCATACTTTCTGGTGCAACAACAAGCGCTGGAGGACTTAAGCACCAAACAAGAGAAAGTTAATAAGCTTGCTAAGCATCTTGCCAGCATTATGGGTACCCAGGATATTATTTCTTGAGCTCTTCTGAAATGGTTTCAGTTCTGGACTTGCTTTGTTGCGGCATTTATATCCTGCTGTGTTCCCTATATTTGCACTGGTGGCGAACTTTGATGCCCAGTGGATGTAATATGTGTAATAGCCGTGATAGCCTAGTGTAAGTTGCTTGCTTATTTATTTCCTTGTTGTCTTGTTTATTTGTTTGCCTGTAGTCAGTGCAGTTCTTTTTCTGCGGTTTGCTAGTGGCTGCAATAACCTATTTTTTAAAACTAGGCCACAATAACCATGGGCTAATATTTACTGTAGTGACACTGGGCCTCCTACGGGCCGTAGAAACTGTGGGCCTTCTATGGGCCGTAGAAGCAGTGGGCCTTCTACGGGCCATAGAAACAATGGGCCTTCTACGGGCCGTATCATCAATGGGACTTATACGGGCCGTATGATCGATTGGCCAAACATGGGCCGAACAGACCACATTCTGGCCATAAACAGGCTAGAGTTGGAATCATCCGTTCATGGGCCGACCATAACGGGCCATCGTTAATAGGCCATATTTGATGATGCTATGAAAACGGCCCAACGTATTAACGGACCACAAACGGGCCGACTGTAACCACGGGCTGAATTTGGCCCACAAGCAGAAAATGATACTAATGGGCCGTAAGTAAACGAATGCTGGAAATGAGCCCAAGAATAAATGGGCTCTGAAGAAGGCCGGAAGATAACATGGGCTAGAAACGGCCCAACGGTATAACGGGCCGTTAATGGGTATAAAGTGATACACTATTCATCACGGACCAGTTTCACCACGGGCCGTTAAAGGGTGTAAAGTGATACACTGTTCATTACGGGCCAGTTTCACCACGGGCCGTTAATAGGCCAGGAGTTACATAGGGCCTCATATGGGCCGAAAGACGTCGTGGGCCATACATGGGCCAAAAGTGAAAACAGCCTGGAATCATATTGGATGGCCCAGATGACGCTACTGGGCCTAATTCGGATAGGGCGTAACGGGCCTTGGGTTAGCGGGCTGTAAATGGGCTATATTCGAACATGCTGTTAACAGGCTTTCCATTGGCCGGCCCACCAGCTTTTGACCAAGTCAAACGGGATGGCCTTTACACAGGAATGGGCCTCTGTTGGGCCGTGCCACGTGTTGACGTATCATAGGCGCCTATCTGACCCACTGACGAGCTGACACGTGTTTCGTCCGGCCAATAAGAATTTTACACATGGAAATTTCCCATTGGTCGGGGTTGTTAACGGGTTATCGAATCCAACACCCGACCCGATAGCTAAACGGCGTTCCGTTACGGTGGATGCCACGTGTCGGTCACCCTTGATGAAAGCACTTCTGTGACGCGCGATTTATCGTCATGGAAGTGGACACTTCCGTGATGATAATTTTGGTAATGTCATGGAACACTTCTACGACATCACAGGTATGACTATCTTGATTTTGTCATAAATTTATCATGGATGTACATGCATGGCAAAAAAGCGACCTACTATGACAAACACGTATCATCACGGAAGTGTATTTTTTTGTAGTGAGTTCGCATGGATGAATTGTTTGCGATGAGCCAAAAGAACACAAATGAGTCATGTAAACAAGATGTGTGCGATACATGGCAAACAGCCGACTCGGATGAACTATTTGCGATGAGAAATTACAACACAGACGGTCAATACAGTTACTTTGTGTGTGATTCTATGTGTACAAAAAACTTTAAAAAAATGCAAACTAGTTGCTTGCGGTGGCTAGGAGTATCGGACATGATGCGTCTGCGAGTACTCATGTGCGATGATTAGTATGTTACACATACGTTTCCTTATGTGGACATGTGTGTGAATTTGTAATATGGATAATTAATATGCAAATGCCTTCTGGACATCGGGAACACGCTTAAACTCAATGAACTGTGTACGATACTAATACTTTCCATGAAAATTTATGAACTTGGGTAACAACATTTGAGTAAAATATATATAGTGGTTACACTATTCGACAAAAGGAGGATCTTCGTAACACGGTTTTGACAACCATATGGTCCATATGTACATACTTAACATAGTAACAACTATCACATTTTAAGAGGCTAAGGGCCAACAACCATATGGTCCATATCTACATACTTAACATATATAGTAATAGCTAGCACATTTTAAGAGGTTGATGGCCAACAACCACAACTATCCACTGGAAGCATCTTGATCACGGCGACTCGACATCTCGTTAATGAAAAGGAAGAGCCCTCCTGTGCCTTGGTAGAGCAGGAGTAGAATAGTGTCTCCAATTTTCCAATATGGATGCATTGCCATGAGAAACGAGAACTTGTTAATTTGAATGGTTCCATTTTTGCGGGAAATGCGGTACCTTGCAATCACTTTGGCGTTATTAGCAAGCACAAGTGTAATTCGACCACGCCGGGAAATCGATCCAGGAACGGCTACAGGGGGCAATTTCTGTTGACAAGTAGAATAAAAACACAATTGTAACATATCGTTGAATATATATATAGTTTATGAGCATCAACATTAAAATACGACTTTTTACCAGCGCATTGTGCACACAATTGGTCTTGTTCAGTGTGTGCACCATAGTTCTAATTAATCCCATCCAAAATCCAGCGTTCATACGCTGTGCTATCTCTGTCAGATTATCAACAAAGTTTATGACATGATTCAAGTCCTTCCAGTGAAATTTGGTACGCTTAGTAACATACAGATCATTCACTATGCATCCAACATATCCTGCTTAAAAGGTGGAAAGGTATTATTTGTTCAAAACATGGCAGAAGAATATATAGTGCACATAAATTTGTAAACACAAGTTGTTACTGCCTAGGAACGGAGTCAGAATATGATATCACAATTGGTTGCTTAAATAGTGATCAATTGATTGCTTAAATAGTAATATGATAGCATGGAGGAAGTTGAAAGGACACTAACCTCGATTAGACTTTGATCGGCTGATGACGTTGGGGAAGTAAACATCCATGTTAATAGACCAGGCTGTGGTGCACGCACTAGAATTTTATTGCCAGTTTTCAGTTCATAACACTTAGACATTTTTCTCCAAAGGTCCGCATTAAAATAGGAGTGACCATCTTTATCAAGTTTTACACTAATCGTCATTGTAAACCCATGTTGCATTGTCAATATGACATCCTGGGAGTCAGCAAAGTAAAGCCCAAGATTTCCTTCTACTCTTGTTCTTGCAAAGTAAGGGATGTACTTCTTGAAATGAAAATTAAGATCATAAATTAGATATATTGAAATAACCGAGCAAGATGCAAATATGGGAGTAACTGATAGAACATATCCATATGTAGATGCAAGTAAAGTACAAACATATAGAATTAAAAATAGATAATGTAACAAAGATTTGATGCAAATATATAGATAATGTAGCAACAGATAGTATATGTTCACAAATTTAGGCCATGCTGATCGTGGTAGGTTGAGACTGAACATACCGAGCGCTCCGTGAAGTCATCCGGAATGGTGAGATAGAACTTCGTTTCCAACTGGCCATGACCACAGTTACCCAATTTGTGCTCGCACTGTGCACACATGAATGAACACCCACGAATCAGCTAGAACAAAAATGATTCCAGGACGATTTCCGCCGGTTGATTAACAGCGACGGACAGACTGAGATAAGAGATGAGTGAATATTTCGCTAATTAAGTTGATTACCTTCTCCATGAGAAAAATCCTCGGCCCAATCCCGTAGAAAACCACAGTCAACCAGAGTCTAGAATGTTGGCGCAGATAGGCGGCGGAAAGTGGTGGAGGCGAAATCCGGTGCCGTTTGGAGTGCGACCTACGACCGCCGCCAACTACCGTCAAGCTTAGGGTGCAGAGTTGCGGAGGAGTCCGCGGTGAGTGAGTGGGGATGAAGTGGGCAAGGGTTTTCTTTTCCTTTTGCATGTGTGAGTGAACACACGCGGTTCGCAGAGGCGACGGAGATGAACCATGTGCGATAGTAAATCACCGAGATTGAATGGGAATTCAAATTTCCTTTGTCTTTCATCCATGAGTTTTTTTCTACGGTGAACATAAACCCTGCTAATCACCGTGTTCAAATTTGACACTTTTCCGGGTTCATTTACAATATTTAGGGGATTATGTGCATTTTGTAGGAATTAATGCACGCAATTCAAATTTAAACAATTGGTGCATGAAAGGGTGCACAAGATCGGTCTGGAAAAACCATACTCATGGTATTTAGTAATTTCTCAAGCCTTTTACAAGGAATGGGCAGAGATTTCAATGGAGTCAACCACAAATGCGTCATTTACTGGGTTATCAACTATAGAACAATGAAATATGTGCTTGAAAAACATGACGGCTGGCATGGTGCCATGGTATGGCCTCACCGCGCCCTAGTTAAAAGCTGAAAAGGTTTGATTTATGTCGTCATGCACGCCCTTCATAAATCGAACCATGACCGAGGAAGTTCAATGCTTTCGAGAGGGAAATCACCAAGATTGAAGGAGAATCCAAATTTCCGTCCTAGTTTGTCTTTCAGTTTTTTCCAACGATCAACATACAGCCTCAAATGAAACGTGTTCAAATTTGACATTTTTCCAAACTCATTTACAATATTTAGGGGATTGTGTGCATTTTCTAGGCATTAATTATGCACATAATTCAAATTCGAACAATCGGTGCATGAAAAGGTGCACAAGAACGGTCTGGAAAACCATGCTCATGCTATACAAAAAAGTGAAACACATGGTTGGAAAATATGACGCCTGGTGTGGTGCCATGGTATGGCCTACCATGCCCCTGGTAAAAATTGGAGAATGTTTTCCTTAAGTCGTGATGCTCGCCTTTCATAAAATGAACCATCATCCGAAGAAGTTTCATGGTTTCGAGGGGGAAATCACCAAGACTGAAGGGGGGGGGGGGTCCAAATTTCCTTTGTCCTTTGTCCATGGTTTTTTCTATGATGATCATACAACCTGCAAATCACTGTGTTCAAATTTGGCACTTTCCGGGTTCATTTGCCATATTTAGGGGATTATGTGCATTTCCTAGGCATTAATGCGCATAATTCAAGTTCAAACAATCGATGCATGAAAGGGTCCACAAGAACGGCCTAGAAAACCATGCTCGTGCCATTTAGTAAATTCTCATGCCTTTTACAAGGAATGGACAGATATTTCGATGAAATGTGTGGCAATAGTCAACCACAAATGTTTGTTTGTTGGCTTTTCAACTATAGAAAAATGAAATAAATGCTTAAAAACATGACGCATGGCATGGTGCCATGGTATGCCTCACCATGCCCTGGTAAAAATTTGAGAAGGTTTGGCTTATGTCGCCATGCATGCCCTTCATAAATCGAACCATCACCGAGGAAGTTCCATGCTTTCGAGAGGAAAAATCCCCAAGATTGAAGGGGAATCCTAATTTCCGTCCTAGTTTGCCATTCAGTTTTTTTTCCAACGATCAACATACCGCCTCAAATGCAACGTGTTCAAATTTGACATTTTCCCAGGCTCATTTACAATATTTAGGGGATTATGTGCATTTTCTAGGCATTAATGGACATAATTCAAATTTGAACAATCGGTGCATGAAAAGGTGCACAAGAATGGTCTAGAAAACCATGCTCGTGTTATTTAGCACATTCTCATGCCTTTTGCAAGGAATGGGCAGATATTTCAAGGAAATGTGTGGCAATAGTCAACCATAAACGCGTCGTTTACTCGGTTAACAACTAGACAAAAAATGAAACACATGGTTGGAAAACATGACGCCTGGTGTGGTGCCATGGTATGGCCTCACCATGCCCTGGTAAAAAATGGAGAATGTTTTCCTTATGTCGTGATGCACGCCTTTCATAAATCGAACCATCACCGAGGAAGTTTCATGGTTTCAAGGGGGAAATCACCAAGATTCAAGGGGAGTCTAAATTTCCTTTGTCCTTTGTCCACAAGTTTTTTCTACGATGAACATACAACCTGCAAATCACCGTGTTCAAATTTGGCACTTTTCTGGGTTCATTTGCCATATTTAGGGGATTATGTGCATTTCCTAGGCATTAATGCGCATAATTCAAGTTCAAACAATCGATGCATGCAAGGGTCCACAAGAACGGCCTAGAAAACCATGCTCGTGCCATTTAGTAAATTCTCATGCCTTCTACAAGGAATGGACAGATATTTCGATAAAATGTGTGGCAATAGTCAACCACAAATGTTTGTTTGTTGGCTTTTCAACTATAGAAAAATGAAATAAATGCTTAAAAACATGACACCTGGCATGGTGTCATGGTATGCCTCACCATGCCCTGGTAAAAATTTGAGAAGCTTTGGCTTATGTCGTCATGCACGCCCTTCATAAATCGAACCATCACCGAGGAAGTTCCATTACCGAGGAAGTTCCATGCTTTCTAAAGGGAAATCCTCAACATTGAAGGGGAATCCAAAATTTCTTCTTTCTTTGCCCTAGAGTTTTTTCTACGACGAACATACACCCTGCAAATCACCATGTTCAAATTTGGCATTTTTCCGGGCTCAGTTACCATATTTAGGGGATTATGTGCATTTTCTAGGCATTTAGCGTATATAAATACAATCCAGCTACAGGTGCATGGGTGTGATGTGAGGGACGTGGATTGCCGTTCGATCGCGGTGCATCCAACGGTGCACATGCGCGATCTGCGTGGCTGGGGTTTCTGCCAATCATAACGCAACACACAATAGGCTCAGCGCACACTATTTATGGAAGCGACGGAGATGAACTGTGTGCGATAATGAACAAGCAAAATTGTAAGGAAGCAAAATTTCTGTTGTCGTTTGTGGTTGAGCTCTTGAATACCACCGCACTGTATGGCTGCCTGACTCCTCCGTCCCAGAGCTCTCTCCAGGTGTCGTCCATGGCACCGCGGTGCACAGTAACTGGTAAGGAAGCGATGGCATCCCGCCGCGCCGCGTTCCTCGCCGCCCGTGACCGCGCACATGGTAAGGAAACGAGGGCATCTTGCCGCGCCGAGTTCATCACCGCCGGTGGCCAGACAGTTACATGGGCGGACTTTGAGGCTGCCATGGCCGAATGGGTGGTGGATCTAGAGGCGGCCAAAGCCGCACAGAAGGAGCGGAAAAGGCAGAAAGTAGTCAACAAAAGAGAGTCCCGCTACTGCAAGAAAAAAGAGGCCGCACGCCGTGGTGAGGAGAGCTTGGCGGAGATCGAAGCATGGTGGGCTGCTGCCTACAAGGCCGGGAAGGAGAACGCCGGCGTCTGGCCAGCATGCCCTGATGGAAGCATGTGAGAAGTAGTTTAAGTTTGTAGTATTAGAGGAAATTACCAGCAGTACTTTAAGTTTGTAGTATTAACGTACAATGTCGGTAAGAGCATCCTTTGAGGGCGTTGAGCGTTGATTAGCACGTGTGCCCGTGTGCGTTTTTTTGTGTTAATCATTAGAAGATCGCAAAACACATGGTTTCTATGCCGTACCCGTCTGCGTTTGTTGCGTTAATGACCCATAAGTGAATTACCTATGCGATATTTCCTAATAAACCAGGCGTACCATTGACCGAAAAAATCAAGTACACGTGTACATTTTTTGGAGATGGGATCTGCCAACTTTCTTTTTTCTCGCACACGAGTATTTTACGCGCTTCGTCTGCGTTGTGTGTTTCCCCCGCCCAAGTTTCAAATTTTGCACAGAAATTTTCATTAGGCGCGCGATTTTAGAATTTATTCCTCCAACCACTTCTCCTTCCCCTCAGTATCCCCCTCCCTCGTGCCTCCCCCTACCGGCATCTCAAACCGCCATCGCTGCAACCACAGATTCAACCACATCTATGTTCTGCTCGGATCTAGTCAGGTAACCCACTGATCTCTATCACATCCCCGGCCTGATTTGTACGGTTGATGTATTAAGCATGTCCGTGCCTTGTTTATTTCAGTACTACACACTATGTGATGTTCAAATATTACCGTGTCCAGCTCAATTTCACCAATACCAACAACAAACTTACAATACATGACTCAGGATATCACTAGAGATGCTGCCCATTTGCTACTTTTAGTGGATGCTAACCCTGTTGCACTTAACATGCCTGTCCATGTACTTACGCAGGGTCATAACGCCGATGCTTTTGTTTGTCGTCGAGGTGAGCTGCATCCCATGTCTTACAACATTTCACATAATTTATGCAATTGTAGTTTAACTTCTACCCATTTACTAGTTGCCTGTAGGTACACATGTCAGTGGCACTGAACCACACTTCGACCCGAAGGAACGGCTCGCCTCTGCCGTCGCTGAGTTTGGGCGAGCTCTGGCCAAGATGAAGTGCCCCAGCAAATACCTCTGATGACTTACCAAGTATGTACTCACCAGTTCAATCTTACCAATACCAGTTGCAATTAATGGCTATGTTCTGTACGGTTGATGTATTAAGCATGTTCTAGTAAACATGCTTAACATGTTTTTGCCACTATCCCTACCTTTTTATAGACATCTGGGCCATTCTCTGCTCTGGCAGCACCTGCCTTGTGATGTTGAACTATGCCAATTGCATTTTTATCAGTACCGGTTTCAATGTCTTTTAAGCCTGTTGCAATCAACAGTTGAATCCATTTTTAAACAGTTGCATTTCAATGGCTACAAACTTACAAAACATGACTTAGGATGTTGTTAAGCCTGTTGCAATTAACAGGTGTATCCATTTTTTAATACGTCCATTTGCTACCATGCTACTCTCCGCAATGAAGATATACTAGAGATGCTGCCCCATTTGCTATTTTTGGTGGACGCTAAACCTTTTGTACTTAACATGCTTGTCTATGTACTTACGCAGGGTCATAACGGCCGATGCTATTGTTTGCCGTCAAGGTTAGCTGCATCCCATGTCTTACAGTATTTCACACCATTTGTGCAATTGCAGTTTAACTTCTACCATTTAGTGGTTGCTTGTAGGTACACAAGTCAGTGGCACTGATCCATGCTTCGACCCGGAGGAACAGCTTGCCTCCGCCGCCGCTGACTTTGAGCGGGCTCTGGCCAAGATGAAGTGCCCTAGCAACTACCTCTCAGGACTTACCAAGTATGTACCCACCAGTTCAATCTTACCAATACCAGTTGCAATTAATGGCTATGTTTTGTACTGTCGATGTATTAAGCATGTTGTAGTAAACATGCTTAACACATTTGAGCTATTTTCCCTACCTTTCTATAGACAACTAGGCCATTATCTGCTCTGGCAGCACCTGCCCTATGATGTTTAACTCTACCAATAGCATTTTTATCAGTACAGTTTCAATGGCCATTAAGCCTGTTGCAATTAACAATTGTATCCATTTTTAAAGAGTTGTATTTCACTGGCTACAAACTTACAAAACATGAATTAGGATGTTGTTAAGCCTGTTGCAATTAACAGTTGTATCCATTTTTAATCCGCCCCTTTGCTATCGTGCTACTCTTTCGAAATGAAGATATCACTACAGATGCTGCCATTTTATTACCATTTGCTATTTTTGGTGGATTTTAGCCATGTTGTAGTTAACATTGGATTTCCATGTACTTACATAGGGCTACAATGGGCGATGCTGTTGTTTGCCGTCGAGGTTAGATGCATCCCATGTCTTATACACCATCTATTCCTAAATATAAGTATTTTTAGAGATTCCAATATAGACTACATAAGGAGCAAAATGAGTGAATCTAGATTCTAATCTAAACTATATCTATAATTCTATATACATCCGTATGTAGTTCATATTGAAATCTAAAAAAATACTTGTACTTAGGAACATAGGTAGTTGTATTTTACATCATTTGTGCAATCTCAGTTTAGCTTCTAACATTTACTGGTTGCTTGTAGGTACATATATGAGGGGTACTAATCCATGCTTCAATCCCTTTTGCGTATGGGGCAATGAGATAGTCATGAACAAGCGTCAAGTGAGGAAACTAAGAAAGATTGTTAGGCGAAAGAAATAGGTTATTGGAATTAAGCTCTTTATTTACACTTTGTCGAAGACAATAGTGAACTTTAGGATGGTAAGTAATGTGTTGCCTTTTCCCCTGCCCACAACAAGTTACTCTATTAGACCTCGGTACCTGATATTTTTCTCTTTTTAGTGGTTTTCGAAGTTATTTATTGATGATTACCTTGCAAACTACATGATCGGAGTGGAGGCAAATAAGGTTAAATATAATTCATGCTACCATGATAATGCTCTAGAAGTCTTCCTAAAGGCGGTGAAGGATGGGCGGGCGATCGTCACAAGGGGTTGGACAAAAGTGGTTCGTGCCTATGGCATGCAGGAAGGCACATTATGGGCATTCCGCTTCTTCAACACCGTCGGCAGTCAAAATGATTTACGCTTGTCTCTTCACCTTTACCGCCTTTAAATACTGCGGCTCATCATAGTTAATTGCTGCCTAATCTTGTAATTACAGAACATATTGTACTAGAAATTTTATTTATGGATTCGTTGTTGAACCATTGTGCTGAGAATTTGAATTGCACGTTTCATATTTCAAAATTTCCAACTAGAATAATAAATTATAGGCAAAAATAAAAATAGAACAGAGAGTCATGGACCTTTGCAAATGGTTCTAGCAGTAAAAGGGCCTATCAAAAGAATGTTTTTTTATCGGGACGATAACTCTGAAAAGCAAGATTTCCATCTTTTCTTTTAACTCGGGAGAAATACGATCGGGTGACGCAAATTCGAATCCCTCGGGCAAAATAAGAACATCACCTACATTCAACCCTCCCTTTTCCATTAGAAAGAACTTGTTTCAATTGCATATCATAAGGAATTCGAAGAACTGCATCAAATACAATATCGGGAAGCACAGCTTGGGGAACTACAATATCAACGGGCTTGCTAGCTAAATGGCAATTGGCACATACAATTCGTCCAGTTGCTTCTCGTGGGTTTTCATAACCCTGCTGCACAAAAATGGGATATGCATTTTAAATAGATGTCCGAGTCACTTGCGATGGATAGCCCAATGCCACACAGTTTTCTACATCAAATTGTGTGTGATGTAGTTAATGAAAGCAAACAGTTAACCAAGGCAGAGCGTGTGTGATAGTTACACCTTTCACACACGAGCGCATACATAAAACCGTGTGGGATGTACATCCGAATAGAAACGTTTTCCCTGGATTGACTGTGTGGGATGTACATAAAAACAGAAACGTATTCCTTGGATTGACTATGTGTGATATACATACGAACGAAAATGATTTTCTAGGATTCACCGTGTGGGATGTACATACCTACGGAAATGATTTCTGGGATTTACCGTGTGGGATGTACATATGTCAATGTCAAAACCAGCGGATCTCGGGTAGGGGGTCCCGAACTGTGCGTCTCAGGCGGATGGAAACATGAGGCAGGGGACACGATGTTTACCCAGGTTCGGGCCCTATTGATGGAGGTAATACCCTACGTCCTGCTTGATTGATCTTGATGATACGAGTATTACAAGAGTTGATCTACCACGAGATCGTAGAGGCTAAACCCTAGAAGCTAGCCCATGGTATGATTCTATGTTGTCCTACGGACTAAACCCTCCGGTTTATATAGACAACGGAGGGGGCTAGGGTTACACAAAGTCGGTTACAAGGAAGGAGATCTTTACATCCGTATTGCCAAGCTTGCCTTCCACGCCAAGGAGAGTCCCATCCGGACACGGGACGAAGTCTTCAATCTTGTATCTTCATAGTCCAACAGTCCGGCCAAGGGATATAGTCCGGCTGTCCGGAGACCCCCTAATCCAGGATTCCCTCAGTAGCCCCTGAACCAGGCTTCAATGACGATGAGTCCGGCGCGCAGATTTGTCTTCGGCATTGCAAGGCGGGTTCCTCCTACGAATATTCCATAGAAGATTCTGAACACAAGGATAGTGTTCGGCTCTGCAAAACAATTTCCACATACCACCATAGAGAGAATAATATTTCCACAAATCTAATTTGCTGACATGTTTAGCAACATGACATTATGCCATGGCCCGGTCTTTATTCGAACCGTTTTCTCAACCAGCATTGCACATATCGCGAGGCAGTTTTCTTGACACGTCTTGTCAAAGCAGAGATCGTGCCCCCCTTATTAGGGATTCTCATCAATACGGACATGGGTAACCCAATCGTGCCCATTGGTGTGACTCCTCGATTTTAGGTAAGTCCCAAACGGCCATGAGGAGGACGCTTGATATTCACCCTCTTTATAAAGAGGCCAAGGCTTGCCCTTTTTCCCTCTCGTGCTCAATCGAATCCTTCCCATGCCTCGAGTTCCAACACCCAAGGCTCAGGTCAGGCGCTTCGGACCTTTAACCATGTCCGGATCCAACCTCCAAGGTCAGTGCATGCCTTCCTCTGTCACAGAAGAAGACATCAAGAAGCTAATAGAGGCCAGGTATTTGACCCTCGAAATCTCGCACAGGCTGCCTGCTCGAGGGCAGGTCATTCCCACTCCCGAACCCGGCGAGAGCGTTGTATTTATCTCTCACTTCCTCTGAGGGCTAGGCCTCACTCTGGATCCCTTTGTTAGGGGGCTCATGTTCTATTATGGGCTGGATTTCCATGACCTGGCCCCGGATTCCCTCCTTCACATCTCATCATTCATCGTCGTGTGTGAGGCCTTCCTTCGCATTACCCCACACTTCGGCCTGTGGCTCAAGACTTTCAATGTGAAGCCGAAGATGATCGAGGGGCGACACACAGAGTGCGGAGGTGCCGTGATAAGCAAAAGTGCTGATGTTACGTGGCCAGAGGGTTCCTTCCCAGAGGTGTCCGGTTTATGGCAACGGGAGTGGTTTTACATCATAGCTCCCCGAAGTGCCAAGTGGGTAGTTGCCCCTGCCTTTCGCTCGGGCCCCCACCACAGTTGACGTCATGGATCAACAAGATGCTGAACTGGGGGCTAGTAAATGATGTGCCGATATTGCAGAGTCGCATCCGAGATCTCCTCGAGAGAGAAGCCAGCCTGACCACGGTAATGCAAGTCATGCTAGTTCGTCGAGTCCCGCCTTGCAAACACCGAGCCCTCCGTATGTGGGAATTCAACCCGGAAGGACCGCGAACTATCCAGCACTTCCTCGACATGACGCCCGAAGAGATGTACAAATTGTTCTTCGGACCACAAATAAAGTGTCCGGACACCACCGAGGATGCGGGTCTGAGCTGTAATCGCCTAGATACCCAAGTAAGTAATCCCGTGGCCGAACACGCTGTCTTTTTATTTATCATAACATTATTTTGAAAAGTTGCTCCTTCAC
The DNA here is from genome assembly GCF_056163025.1 of Triticum urartu. Lineage (NCBI taxonomy): Eukaryota > Viridiplantae > Streptophyta > Magnoliopsida > Poales > Poaceae > Triticum > Triticum urartu. The sequence continues at coordinate 374,792,955 of NC_141875.1, forward strand.
CAGGACTGGATAACAAAGGTGAAGATGATTAGGTGTTCGGCCTCCCTTCCCGAAGGGTCAGCAAATCCAGTACTAGCCAGAATGCTCGAGCCGGCGCCTTATCAGGCGCCCTCAGGGGAAGACAAAGGGGGGAGTAAAGAGGCTGAGAGCCGACCTCACTCATTATTCATCCAGATCGAGGGAATTAGCACCTCCGCGAAGGAGGATAACCAGGGAGAAGAATCTAAAATTCCCTCTCCCCAAGGAAGGAAGAGGACCACCTCTGAAGACCCGGAAACAAAGGTTTCCAAACGGGGGAAGAAATCTTCGCCAGAGGGTCCTGCCTCGGAGGGTACTCTTGCTGCACAGTGCCCGCAAGGGGATCAGCCCTCTACCGAGCTGTAAGTAAACAAAAAGTACTTCATAGTAAAAATATCCTACATTACTACTGAAGACAATAACCGAAGCATATGTTTTGTAGTTCAGGTCGTAGCCCTTCTCGACAGAGTTCATCTTCGGGGGATCTTCTTCCAGAGATGATGGAGAGCGAAACACCTCCCCCTGCCACCCCACCTCATGAGGCAGGCGACCCTGAAGTGTCGTCATGGAGGGTTTCTCCTGATCCGCCAAGGCCAGAGGGTAATCCTTTGGCCACCCGAAGTCCTCAGTATTCGGCTCTTAAAGAGAGCAACCGAAAGAGTCCGGAACCGTACAGTGTGCGGTCGGACGCATTGAAGGATCTTCTGGAGCAAGCGGCCATCTCAGAAGCGCATCGTACACTAATGGGTATGGTGATTGAGAAGATTTTATCTGCCGAAAGCGGGTTGCACGAAGCTTTTATGAGTTTGCTGAAAGGCTTTGAGGTACGTGAAATAGTGTATGTTTTTGAAAGTACCGCACACGTTAGGTGTGCCCTATGCAGATAGTAGCCCCTAAGACTCTGGTTGCCGTCGAGAATGGCGGCAAACAGAGGATCATAGTCCCAGTCAATAATCAGGCCGCTGTCATGTGCAGGTGGCTGAAGGTCCGGTGGCTAGCCGGACTGATGAGTTTGCCGAGCTGATGCGGCAATTTGATGCGGCAGATGCCGACATCGTGCTTGTCAACAAGCGGCTCAACGAGGCATAGGGTATGTGATTTCTCCGGTGATCAACACATAGTAAGAAGAGCATGATGCTAGTATCTTTAATATGTTTTGACTATAGATGTTGCAGCCGCCGTGGAGACCCTTCAGTCGGAACTTGCCCAAGGCAAGGAATAAGCCAGGAATAGTAATGCGGCCGCTCTAAAGGCGGTTGAAGAGCTGAGGGCCGAAAAGGCCACACATTGCCAAAGCATGGAAATAATAGCCAAGATGGCTGTTGATTTGAAAGATGCCGCCGGCCGTTACCAGCTTCTTGAAAAAGAAAGCCGAGCGAAGGTGACGGACCTGGAGAAGGCCATGTTAGCAGCCAAGGAAGCCCGCTACAAAATCGAAGCGGCGAAGGAGGAGCTGCATCAAGCTGGGGATATCGCGGCTGGGAAGCCCTTTTTGTTGAGGACCAAGTTCGGAGATCCGAAGTATGCCCCTCTTGATCAATTATGGAGTTCTGCAGATGGATACGTGGATTTGGCAGCAAGTGCTGCTGATGCGGTCGAGTACTTCAAGGATCAAAAAGATCGTGAAGTGGAAAAGTTGTTCTGGTCACAGTTCCATGCTCTAGTGCGTCCGCTGGTGTTGAATGAGCGAATGGCCGAGTGGGCCGAGCTCCATAGGTTGTCCGGACTTGCCATGAGGTCTATTGTGGATCATCTGTGGCCGGAAGGGTCAAGGCCGAATAGTTACTTTAGTTTAGTGCAACAATTCCTTGGTGCTGTGCCGCACATCAACGCTATGAAGAGGTTGGCGTGCATAGAGGGTGTGCAGATGGCACTTGCCTGTGTCAAGACATACTGGGCAGAGATGGAGGCCACCACTATTGCAACACAGGGTTCGGCCATGGGCCGAGTAGCTGCCGAGCACTACTTTGAAGAAGTCCTTGAAGGCGCTCGTTCGATAGAAGCTCAGTGCTCGAAGAATATTATGTTCTAGTGACATGTATTCCCATTGTAAAAACAATGTTTTATTGAATTATAAAGGCTGTGTTTATACTTTTGCCTGAAAGTATTATGATGCCTCCTGTGCGGCCATTTATGTGTATATGTATATAACCTAAAAGTTTGCAGTCGTCGGCTTCAGCCCCCACGCATATAATGTGGGGGTGTTCGCAAAAAACGCGTATTCACACTTGATCCAACGTCTTGGTCCGTAAAGGAGGTAGTAGCACGGCGAACGAGGCAATCAGACTATATTGCTTTAACACTTTCACTTAGCCATAGGAGTTTGATGGTGGGACTACTATATAGCCCCTGGTACTTCCGCGCTCATCCGAATACGGGGCGCGTACGTACATGACCAGGAAACGGCCCTTCGTTAATGCGGAGGAATCCTGAAGATTCCGCTAAGTCACCGAGTGGTTGACCAGTCTCGCGCTTTATCATGACAGTCAGTTTTCGGCTTTCTCTACTGAGGTGCTCATCTGGATGAACCAGGGCACAATCGGAGTAGTTCTCCCGGTGCCGCCTTAGACGATAGAGCGTAACGTAAGGTAGCAAAACACGAGAGCCGGGCAAACCCAACATTTGACCAAAGACATGATTCGGAGCTGATGCATATAAGGCCAAACTCGTGACGCCGAACACTCCCTAAGGTATTCGGTCTTCGTAGCATATGCCGGGGTGAACAATGCCCTTAATAATAAACCCCGAGTGTCCAGGTACGTGCAATATCCTGACATGGCCACATGCCAATAACGTCAGCATCCTTCTCGGTTGTATTGAGTATCTGGAGGATGTGAATCAACAAGAGACAGTAAAAAAGGTTTGCGCAGGGTCTTAATCTGAAAGAAACCTTTGAGCAGGTCCCTGGTGCATGTTTACGCCTGTGTCTCCGTTGTGCCGTGTCCTGGACGGGTGTAGCACGATTGTCATCTGTAAAAGAGAAGAACTTAGGTGAAAGTTGTCGTGCCAGAAAATTGGTTATTATCAATAAGCCATTAAAATTCAAGATAAGTCAAGTTGATCCGAACTAGACCTGATTACACGCGGGAAGCCCCTTTTACCATTGATGAGGGTTTAACCATCAAACTAATCTTATGTATATGTAGTGATGCGCCAAACTCGTTTAACCATGTCCGTGGTCTTGACGACCTGTCATTTATTCTGGTTAGTGAGGCCGTCTAGTGCTCGGCTGTTAAAGCCGCCGCACGTTCTTCTGTGTGTAGAGAACGCTCAATATTTCCACTAACTATGATGGTGCCACGTGGACCGGGCATCTTAAGCTTGAGAGAAGCGTAATGCGGTACTGCATTAAAACGAGCGAAAGCCGCTCTTCTGAGTTGTGCTTGATAGCCACTTCGGAATGGAGCGATGTAGAAAGGTAACTTTTCGCTTCGGAAGTTGTCGGAAGAACCGAATACAAATTCTAGTAATAGAGAGCCCGTGTAGCGGGCCTCTGGGCCTGGTATTACTCCCTTGAAGGTAGTATTACTGCGGCTGATTTTTGTCGGGTCTATCCCCATTTTGTGGACTGTGTCCTGATATATCAGATTTAGACCACTGCCGCCGTCCATAAGGACTCGTGTGAGATGGTATCCGTTTATTATTGGGTCTAACACCAAGGCAGCCAATCCTTCATGTCGGATGCTTGTCGGGTGATCCTTGCAATCGAAAGTGATCGGGCAGGCCAACCAGGGGGTGAACTTGGGGGTGGCGGGCTCTACGGCGCGTTTGTCTCGGAGTGCATGTTTGCTTCTCCTCTTTGTCACATGGATCATGTTTACTGTTTTAACCTCTGGTGGTAATTTTTTCTGTCCTCTAGTGCTTTGCTGGCGAGGTTCGTCCTCATCTTCGCTTGGTGCTTCCCCCTTGTGTTCGGCATTAAGCTTACCGGCCTGCTTGAAGACCCAGCATTCTCTGTGGGTGTGATTTGCAGGTTTATCGGGGGTGCCATGAATCTGACATAGTTTGTCTAGAATCTTGTTTAGGCTGGATGGCCCATCTCTGCTGCCTTTGAAAGGCTTTTTCCGTTGACCTGGTCGAGCGACCCTGAATCCGGTGTTTACCGCCGTATTATCTGGGTTGTCTTCTTTATTTCGACGCCTGCTTTTACTGCGTCGTGGTTTTCCATTGTCATCCCTGACTTCGGATGTGTTTGGGTCGCTGGTGCTACTGCGGGCTAACCAGCTATCTTCGCCCGCACAAAAGCGGGTCATGAGGCTTGTCAGGGCTTCCATTGTTCTCGGTTTTTCTTTGTCGAGGTGTCAGGCGAGCCATTCGTCTCGGACACTGTGCCTGAAAGCTGCTAAGGCTTCGGCATCCGGACAGTCGGCGATTTGGTTCTTCTTAGTGAGAAACTTGTTCGAAAGCTTTCGGGCCGACTCTTCGGGTTATTGAATTATATGACTTAAATCCTCTGCATCCGGAGGTCGGACATAGGTCCCTTGGAAATTAGCCCGGAAAGCATCCTCGAGCTCCTCCCAACTTCCAATTGAGTTTTCGGGGAGGCTTTTCAGCCAGTGCCGAGCTGGTCCTTTAAGCTTGAGGGGCAAGTACTTGATGGCGTGGAGGTCGTCTCCGTGAGCCATATGGATATGGAGGATAAAGTCCTCAATCCAGACCCCAGGGTCTGTGGTCCCGTCGTACGCCTCTATGTTCACTGGTTTGAAACCTTCTGGGAATTCGTGGTCCAGCACCTCATCGGTGAAACATAGGGGGTGTGCGGTACCCCTGTATTTGGATGTATCATGGCGTTCGGACGGTTGTAGTATTCGGTTTTGATTTTGTGCCGGAGCGCGGTTCCTAGATCCATAGATGGATCTGGTCATACCGGATTTTTGGTGCAAGTCCTCATGTAGATCGTGTGTTGACTTATGTGCGGCCTTGTTAGCCGCTCTATCGTGGTCACAAGGTGGTTGATCCGTCCGGTTGGCCGTTTCATTTTTCGGCTGTGTGGGCTCTAAGGCCTCATCGTCGAATTCAGGTAATAGCTTGCGCTTTGGATAGATCTTTGTGTGGTAACTTCCACCATACTTTTCTTTGTTGTCAAGCACTTTGTTCCACCTCCTGTTGAGCGTATTTTGTGCGGCCTTAAGCCTTTGTTTCTGCTTCTTCAGACTCCTCGCTGTGGCAATAAGCCTTCTGCGGAGGTTCTCTTGCTCCAAGTGCGTTTCTGGGACGATGTGTGCATCTTCGTCCGGACTGTTTTCCTCCCCAGAGGGGGTTTGATGACGTTTATCCTCGGCGTCGCCGTGTTTGGACATCGGATCCGTACTGTGTTCACTGTTTGCAGTTTCGTCGTGCTCTGGAGTTGACTGGAGTGTTATTTTCTCTTGCTTTGTTATCGCTGTTTTTGCCGAGGCAGGATTTTGAGCGGCGCCTACGCCGACGCTTTGATTGCTTCTCGAGGGAACTATTCTTTGCTGAATCCTGCCGTTCTTCGTCATTGTTTTCTTTGGGTGTATCCACCATGTATATGTCATGTGGTGAAGTGGTTGTCCAGCGCCCTGTGGGTACTGGTTCCTGTTCCTCTCCTGCATCGTCATCCATGCCGTCTATGTCTTCGGAGTCGAAATCGAGCATGTCGGTTAAATCGTCGACAGAGGGTACTAAGTGGGTGGTGGGTGGGCAGCGAATTTCTTCGTCGTCCACATCCCATTCTAGCCGGACATAGTTCGGCCAAGGTTCTCCTGACGAGGAGAGAGACCTTAATGAATTTAGCACAGTGGAACTCTCAATGAAAGCACCAATGTCGGTGTCAAAACCGGCGGATCTCAGGTAGGGGGCCCCGAACTGTGCGTCTAAGGCGGATGGTAACAGGAGGCAGGGGACACGATGTTTACCCAGGTTCGGGCCCTCTTAATGGAGGTAATACCCTACGTCCTGCTTGATTGATCTTGATGATATGAGTATTACAAGAGTTGATCTACCACGAGATTGTAGAGGCTAAACCCTAGAAGCTAGCCTATGGTATGATTGTATGTTGTCCTACGGACTAAACCCTCCGGTTTATATAGACACCGGAGGGGGCTAGGGTTACACAAAGTTGGTTACAAGGAAGGAGATGTACACATCCGTATTGCCAAGCTTGCCTTCCACGCCAAGGAGAGGTCCGTCCGGACACGGGACGAAGTCTTCTATCTTGTATCTTCAAAGTCCAATAGTCCGGCCAAAGGATATAGTCCGGCTGTCCGGAGACCCCCTAATCCAGGACTCCCTCAACATACCTAGGGAAATAATTTCTGGGATTCACCGTGTGGGATGTACATACCTACGGAAATGATTGGGTTTCAATGCCTCACCCGATCGCACACGGCCCCAGCCTGGGTCCTAGGAGGGCCTATCCCCGACGATTTCTGGGTCGTGTGGGAAGGACACCCTATCACACACACTCACTTGGCGACGGTTCCAAATGCCGTTGCGGAAAGGGGTAAAAAACCGTTTGTTTAGGGCCGACGCGCACCAGTGAGACCTTACCACATTCTTGGTTCGGGACCAGTACAAAACAAGGCATTCTTAGTCATCGTCCCGTAAATGTGTCTTAGGAGAACATAAGGGAATTTGATGAGTTTCTTTGCCAGTGAAGTACGTTTTCTTCAGGTAATTCTGATACTGCCACCAAGCATTATTGAAGATAGCAGAGGTATTAGCACAGGTTACCTCATCCCGAGTTTCCAAATTGGTCCTTCTCTATAGAGAAAAATGGGAACATTTGCTGTATTATAACCATCATGGAGGTAGAATGTATGTGACAAAGCAAAGTAATTGCCATTAATAACATTACTTACACATAACTCCTGGACGAACACCTACAACTAGCATTTTGCTTCATCTTTAGTATAGTATTTCGATGATGGGAAGATACGCACATAGGATTTAACCACACCAAATGCGATAGATGCTAAGCTACGAATGGTTGGTTGTGCTTCCTCCACGGGAATAGGTGTACTAACTGGTGGAGTTGGGGTTCGCCGTGGTAGTACTGGCGCTATGGGCACTGGAGCTGCCTTACTGACTCCTCTTGTTTGGGAGCTCTGTGGTGGTGATTTTCCTGTGTCAACAAGAACTGGATTACTATCTGCTGGGGTTGGGGTTAGATTGGGTGAAGCTGGTTCTCTGTCCATCGCAGTAGGGGTACAATCTGTGAGAGTCTGGGTTATGTGTGCTAGGGCTGGTTCTCGTGCATGTACATCCGGGGTGCTATCTCTACCAAGAGGTAGCACTGTTTTATTTGAAGACCGTGTTTTTACTCTGCTAGATACTGCCATCACCCACTCCAATTCAAATGGCTGATAAACAAGAAACATAGTTGAATGTACAGACCTTGTATGAGAGACAGATGCAATAGATAGTGTGGAAAAAAGAGGGCATGAAATAGTTCACATGTATATTGTTTAACTAAAAAGGATAGCATGACATAATTTCACATATATGATGTCTATCTAAACTAGATAGCATAACATGACATAATTCAAAGATATGATGACTAACTAAATAGGATGGCATGAGATAATTATATGATGTCTTTAGTAAACAGGTTCACATGACATAATTCGCATAAATGTTATCGAAGTAATCAGGATCGCATGATTTAATTCACATATGTGATTTATATACTAAGCAGAGGGCATTCACATATATTATGTCTTAACTAAGAACATGGTGTTGAATATTGTGTATATGATATCTAAACTATGCAATGCAAGACACCATATGCATGATATGAGCAGTATAACCGTGCCAAGTTAGAGCATACACCTCGGTGGGGGGAATAGGACTAGTCATCTATCTCTGAATCCATCTCCGAGGAGCTATCCTGACCCAGCAAGAGATCTACTTTGACAGGTAGCACTATCTGCTCTGAAGACTTTGTTTTCACTCCAGATTTTTTTCACCACCCACTCAAATGGCTGATTCACAGGAAGAGTAGTTGAATGTACAAACATTTTCGACAAGTGGAAATGTAATGAGGAAAAGGGTTGGCAAGATATCATTCAAATATATGATGCCTGGTTAAACAGGATGGCATTGCATATTTCATATATATTATGGCTGGCTAGAAGAGATGAGATTGCATAATTCTCATATATGATATAGAAACTAAACATGTGGTATTACAGAACATGTCTAAACTAAGCAGATGACATATATGATGTCAAAAGTGAAAGTAGGCACCGCAAGGCAACATATGCATGATATGCCCAACATCATCATGCCAAGTTAGAGCAAACACCTCGGGGGGTAAATAGGAGTGCTCAGCTGCGTCTGAATCCGCCTCAGAACAGATATCTTCCTCTGGATTACAATCAAGGGGCGGGGAGGGTTTGCCATTGAACCCACCATGGAGCGATATCTGCATGACATTGTATTGACGTGCAAAACTCTTCTCTTTTTCTCTACATGTTTAGCATGACTGTGTACAATATCTGACACGCATATGAAAAAAATAGTGAGATTATGTAAGGAGAGCATGCAGAAATCTAGAGTGATGGTAACAATCAGTGGATGGATCCAAAAATAATGATAGCAGGCTCATGCTAGCTTTAATTTAATAAAAAGACAGATGATGAGTGCTTTACTATTTGTTTCCCACCCAAGATGAACAACATAGGCATACCCTAGGTGAACCAGATAATAGATAGAGATACTATTCATTGCTGCCTTGATATGTGCCCCACAAGTAATTTTCAACTCAAGTTTGAACATTAATTTGGACCTCACTTGGAGTCTAAGAGGTGAACAGGACGATAAAGTAGCAGGTAATATTAAGCAATGCATTACATAAGCAGAACAAAAGAGTGCGACCTCCCTTGGGGACCCGTGTACTCCTCAGGTTCATCTGCTAAGTCGATGATGGTGATGCAGTTGCAGTGGATGCCGGCGGCAGGAAAGCAGATCTGAGGCGGCGAAAGATGATCAAGGGTCATGATGTCTGGTTTGGTGGATGCTTCTGTCGATGGAGTAGCTCAGATGAGGTGGATGACGTCGCGGCAGGAGCAGGACAAACCACACAAAATTTTCTTCGACACCTATCTGTAGCTGAAGTAATTCTGTAAGGGCTCCTTTGCCTTGCAGGATTCTAAAAACGCAAGGATAGGAAAAACACTGGAATATGATATGAATGCACGTGTGAAAGAGAGCATTTGTAAACACATGATTTTTGTCAAGTTGGGTGTTTGGTTCACATGAACTGGAAGAATGCAAAAAAACATGGCCAAATTAAAGTGAAACCATATGAAAGTGTGTACAGACAGAATGTTATTATGCCACTAATGCACTTAGTCTTGTTTTCATGCATAGGATTTTGAAAAGTAGGTCCATGTGGATGTTTTGCTCCATTCCTTTCAATGAAATGCATGAATAATTGAATAGTAGAGTGTCATAGGAAAATTTCCTATTTCTATGTTTTTCCTTCACATTTTCTTTTAACCAAAATAGCTCTAATGGATTGACATGAATGTAGAGTAATAAGTGATGATACAAGTGTACAACCTTTTTGGCGTAGCCGTCTCGACCTCAACATCGTTGGGTTGGTCACTGAAGAAGTTGCGACAGAGGTGGCTGTCGGAGGTGTGGAGGAAGATCTGAGGCGCTTGCAGATGGCGTACAGGGCACTGCTCTGTTGTCATGGATGGTTCCATCACCGGAGCAGCTCTGGCGAGCCGTAAGACGTCGAGGCTGAAGCAGTACAAGACAAACATTGTTAATCTCAAGTGGGATTCTAATAGCATCTCCAATAGATTATGTAAAATACATTACCAAAAAGTGATAGATGTAAAATTTACAACACCAAAAAACACCTGACTACAACAGATGAGGTAAAAATTGTTGACTCTAAACTTAACTGTCGAAACTGAAATTTACCGTGGAATCTAAATGTTACTGTCGAAACTGAATGCACTAGTAGCAGAGAGGCACTTCACATGTAGTTTAGGCTGCTCGAGCACTAGTAGTAGAGAAACAATGATCTAAATTAGAAGACGATCGACGGGGAACATAGTAGCAGATAGCAGCCGGAGCAGCAACGCTTGGAGGAGCAGCACGAACTAGAGCCAGAGAAGCAACTCATGTAGCTGCAGCAGCCCGTGTACCAGCATCAACAGTGCAAGCGAGAGCAAGAGCAGAGCAGAAGCACGAGAAAGAGGGAGAGCAGAGCAGCAGCGCCACCGAGCAAGAGACAGAGCAACAGCAGCTGCGCAAGCGAGCGAGAGTCGGAGCAGCAGCAGTAGATCTGGCTGGTATGGACGACGACGCCGAAGGAGCCTCGTGCTACCTCTTTTAGCACTGCGTTGGTTTTCCCCGAAGAGGAAGGGATGATGCAGCAAAGTAGCGTAAGTATTTCCCTTAGTTTTTGAGAACCAAGGTATCAATCCAGTAGGAGGCTACGCACGAGTCCCTCGCACCTGCACAAAACAAATAAATCCTCGCAACCAACGCAAATAGGGGTTGTCAATCCCTATAGGGCCACTTACGAGAGTGAGATCTGATAGATATGATAAGATAATATTTTGGTATTTTTATGATAAAGATGCAAAGTAAAATAAAGGCAAAGTAAATAGCAAAGTAAATAACTAAGTAGTAGGAGATTGATATGATAAAGATAGACCCGGGGGCCATAGGTTTCACTAGTGGCTTCTCTCGAGAGCATAAGTATTCTACGGTGGGTGAACAAATTGCTGTTGAGCAATTGGCAGAATTGAGCATAGTTATAAGAATATCTCGGTATGATCATGTATATAGGCATCACGTCCGAGACAAGTAGACCGACTCCTTCCTGCATCTACTACTATTACTCCACTCATCGACCGCTATCCAGCATGCATCTAGAGTATTAAGTTAAAAACAGAGTAACGCCTTAAGCAAAATGACATGATGTAGAGGGATAGACTCATGCAATATGAAGAAAACCCCATCTTGTTATCCTCGATGGCAACAATACAATACGTGCCTTGCTGCCCTTACTGTCACCGGGAAAGGACACCGCAAGATTGAACCCAAAGCTAAGCACTTCTCCCATTGCGAGAAAGATCAATCTAGTAGGCCAAACCAAACTGATAATTCGAAGAGACTTGCAAAGATAACCAATCATACATAAAAGAATTCAGAGAAAATTCAAATAATATTCATAGATAGACTTGATCATAAAGCCACAATTCATCGGTCTCAACAAACACACCGCAAAAAGAAGATTACATCGAATAGATCTCCACAAGAGAGGGGGAGAACATTGTATTGAGATCCAAAAAGAGAGAAGAAGCCATCTAGCTACTAACTATGGACCCGTAGGTCTGAGGTAAACTACTCACACTTCATTGAAGGGGCTATGGTGTTGATTTAGAAGCCCTCTATGATCGATGCCCCCTCCGGCGGAGCTCCGGAACAGGCCCCAAGATGGGATCTCGTGGATACAGAAATTTACGGCGGCGGAATTAGGGTTTTGGATCCGTATCTGATCGTTTGGGGGTACGTGGGTATATATAGGAGGAAGAAGTACATCGGTGGAGCAACAGGGGGCCCACGAGGGTGGAGGGCACGCCTGGGGGGGTAGGTGCGCCCCCTACCTCGTGGCCTCCTGTTATGTTTCTTGACGTAGGGTCCAAGTCTCCTGAGTTGTATTCGATGAGAAAATCACGTTCCCGAAGGTTTCATTCTGTTTGGACTCCGATTGATATTCCTTTTCTTCGAAACCCTAAAACAAGCAAAAAGCAGCAATTCTTGGCTGGGCCTCCGGTTAATAGGCTAGTCCCAAAGATAATATAAAAGTGGATAATAAAGCCCAATAATGTCCAAAACAGTAGATATTATAGCATGGAGCAATCAAAAATTATAGATACGTTGGAGATGTATCAAGCATCCCCAAGCTTAATTCCCGCTCATCCTTGAGTAGGTAAATGATAAAAACAGAATTTTTGATGCGGAGTACTACTTGGCATAATTTTAATGTAATTCTTCTTAATTGTGGTATGAATATTCAGATCCGAAAGATTCAAGACAAAAGTTCATATTGACGTAGAAATAATAATACTTCAAGCATACTAACAAAGCAATTATGCCTTCTCAAAATAACATGGCTAAAGAAAGTTATCCCTACAAAATCATATAGTCTGGCTATGCTCTATCTTCACCACACAAAATATTTAAATCATGCACAACCCCGATGACAAGCCAAGCAATTATTTCATACTTTTGACATTCTCAAAACTTTTTCAATTTTCACGCAATACATGAGCGTGAGCCATGGATATAGCACTATAGGTGGAATAGAGTGATGGTTGTGGAGAAGACAAAAAGGAGAAGATAGTCTCACATCAACTAGGCGTATCAACGGGCTACGAGATGCCCATCAATAGATATCAATGTGAGTAAGTAGGGATTGCCATGCAACGGATGCACTAGAGCTATAAGTATATGAAAGCTCGAAAAGAAACTAACTGGGTGTGCATCCAACTTGCTTGCTCATGAAGACCTAGGGCAATTTGAGGAAGCCCATCATTGGAATATACAAGCCAAGTTCTATAATGAAAGATTCCCACTAGTATATGAAAGTCACAACATGAGAGACTCTCTACTATGAAGATCATGGTGCTACTTTGAAGCACAAGTGTGGTAAAAGGATAGTAACATTGTCCCTTCTCTCTTTTTTCTCATTTTTTTATTTGGGCCTTTTCTCTTTTTTTATGGCCTCTTTTTTTTGTCCGGAGTCTCATCCCGACTTGTGGGGGAATCATAGTCTCCATCATCCTTTCCTCACTTGGACAATGCTCTAATAATGATGATCATCACACTTTTATTTTTCTTACAACTCAACAATTACAACTCGATACTTAGACCAAAATATGACTCTATATGAATGCCTCCGGCGGTGTACCGGGATATGCAATGACTCATGAGTGACAAGTATGAAAGAATTATGAACAGTGGCTTTTCCACAAATACTATGTCGACTACATGATCATGCTAAGCAATATGACATTGATGGAGTGTGTCATAAACGGAACGGTGGAAAGTTGCATGGCAATATATCTCGGAATGGCTATGGAAATGCCATAATAGGTAGGTATGGTGGCTGTTTTGAGGAAGGTGTATGGTGGGTGTATGATACCGGCGAAAAGGTGCGCGGTATTAGAGAGGCTAGAAAAGGTGGAAGGGTGAGAGTGCGTATAATCCATGGACTCAACATTAGTCATAAAGAACTCATATACTTATCACAAAAATCTACAAGTTATCAAAGCAAAGTATTATGCGCATGCTCCTAGAGGGATAGATTGGTAGGAAAAGACCATCTCTCGTCCCCGACCGCCACTCATAAGGAAGACAATCAATAAATAAATCATGCTCCGACTTCATCACATAACGGTTCACCATACGTGCATGCTACGGGAATCACAAGCTTAAACACAAGTATTTCTCAAATTCACAACTACTCAACTAGCATGACTTTAATATCACCATCTCCATATCTCAAAACAATTATCAAGTATCAAACTTCTCATAGTATTCAACACACTCATAAGAGAGTTTTATTATTAATCTTGCATACCAAGCATATTAGGATTTTAAGAAAATTACCATGCTATTAAGACTCTCAAAATAATCTAAGTGAAGAATGAGAGATCAATAGTTTCTATAAAACAAATCCACCACTGTGCTCTAAAAGATATAAGTGAAGCACTAGAGCAAAATTATATAACTCAAAAGATATAAGCGAAGCACATAGAGTATTCTAACAAATTCCAAATCATATATGGCTCTCCCAAAAGGTGTGTACAACACGAATGATTGTGGTAAACTAACAAGCAAAGACTCAAATCATACAAGACGCTCCAAGCAAAACACATATCATGTGGCGAATAAAAATATAGCTCCAAGTAAAGTTACCGATAGAAGTAGACGAAATAGGGGATGCCTTCCGGGGCATCCCCAAGCTTTGGATTTTTGGTGTCCTTAGATTATCTTGGGGGTGCCATGGGCATCCCCAAGCTTAGGCTCTTGCCACTCCTTGTTCCATAATCCATCAAATCTTTACCCAAAACTTGAAAACTTCACAACACAAAAGTTAAAGTAGAAAATCTCGTGAGCTCCGTTAGCGAAAGAAAATAAAAGATCACTTCAAGGTACTGTAATGAACTCATTATTTATTTATATTGGTGTTATACCTACTGTATTCCAACTTCTCTATGGTTTATAAACTATTTTACTAGCCATAGATTCATCAAAATAAGCTAACAACACACGAAAAACAGAATCTATCAAAAACAGAACAGTCTGTAGTAATCTGTAGCTAGCGCAAGATCTGGAACACCAAAAATTCTAAAATAAATTGGTGGACGTGAGGAATTTATCTATTAATCATCTACAAAAATAATTAACTAAATAGCACTTTCCAAATAAAAATTAAAACAGTTCTTGTGAGCGCTAAAGTTTCTGTTTTATAAAACAAGTTCAACAAGACTTTCCCCAAGTCTTCCCAACGGTTCTACTTGGCACAAACACTAATTAAACAAAAAAAACACAACCAAAACAGAGGATAAATAATTTATTTATTACTAAACAGGAGGAAAAATCAAGGAATAAAAATAAAATTGGGTTGCCTCCCAACAAGCGCTATCGTTTAACGCCCCTAGCTAGGCATAACAAGCAAGAATAGATCTAGGTATTGCCATCTTTGGTAGCCAATTCATAAGTGGATCTCATAATAGATTCATAAGGTAATTTAATTTTATTTCTAGGAAAGTGTTCCATGCCTTTCCTTAATGGAAATTGGAATCTAATATTTCCTTCCTTCATATCAATAATTGCACCAATCGTTCTAAGGAAAGGTCTACCAATAATAATAGGACATGAAGGATTGCAATCTATGTCAAGAACAATAAAATCTACGGGCACATAATTCCTATTTTCAACAATAAGAACATCATTAATTCTTCCCATATGTTTCTTAATAGTGGAATTCGCAAGGTGCAAGTTTAGAGAGCAATCATCAAAATCACGGAAACCTAATAAATCACACAAAGTCTTTGGAATCGTGGAAACACTAGCACCCAAATCACATAAAGCATAGAATTCATGATCTTTAATTTTATTTTTAATAGTTGGTTCCCACTCATCATAAAGTTTTCTAGGGATAGAAACTTCCAATTCAAGTTTTTCTTCATAAGATTGCATCAAGGCATCAACAATATGTTTAGTAAACGCTTTATTTTGACTATAAGCGTGAGGAGAATTTAGCAAGGATTGCAACAAGGAAATACAATCAATCAAAGAGCAATTTTCATAGTTAAATTACTTGAAATCCATAATAGTGGGTTTAGCAACATCTAGGGTTTTAATTTCTTCAATCCCACTTTTATCAATTTTAGCATCAAGATCAACAAATTCCGAATTCTTGGAACGCCTTCTAGGTAAAGGTGGATCATATTCAGTCCCATCATTATCAAGATTCATATTGCAAAACAAAGATTTAATAGGGCACACATCAATAACTTTTAGATCTTCATCATTATCTCTAATCCTAATGGACGAGTTGGTTGAATAGTCCCACCACTTTCGTCTGGTTTTTTTTCGTCTGGTTTTTTTGTCCCCTCCCCCACCCCTTTTCTATGGGTTTATTTTCGTCTCCATTCTTTCCTTGTAAACCAACACTTTCCTAAGATACAAAAGATCACAGGTCTAACTTTCCTAACTTACCTAAATCAACTGATTCCTCCCATCAATGCAATTTACTTTAGGAAATAAAATAATGAATTTTAAGGAAATAAATAACGGAATTTTACCCACGATCTATTTAAACCAAATTTATATGCCAATAAGATCAATTTTCGGTAACTTTTATATGGAAAGGAATAATTCATGATCAATCTTTAATCAAGCATAAAAAAATTGGGTAGTATTTGGTAACTTTTATATGGAAATGAATAAATCACGATCAATCTTTGATCAATCATAAATCATTACTATTATATGAGAATGGGTCATTTGATTCCTCTCTCGAAAAAGAAAAAAAACAGTACGCCGCCAACTCCTCTCTCGATCCTATCCTCCTTGATATTTTTGCTAGGTTGTGGCTATGGGATGGCGCCGCCGCCGCCGCCATCACGGGACCACAGTTCCATGCCTCCGCCGTCCAACGTCTTGCCCCTTCCCGTTCTAGGGCTTCCACAAGTCAACATCGCACCTCCTCCCCACCAGAGAACATGTAGCAGTAGGAGCAGAGAGGAATCAGGGGCAGGGTTCGCCGGAAGCACCTCGCTGGGACAATCCCCATGGCGACCAGGCGCATAACCAGCACGCGGCAGTCGCTCCACGGCCAGCCAACAGAGGTGAGTCGCCTGTCCGCCCATCAACATAATCTCTCTTTCTCGCTGCGCTGCATGGGAAACGACCGCTCTAGGGATTCTCGATTCGGTCCTGGCTGCGCCGTTAGGTTTCTCACGGCTTTGTTTCAGTTGAGTTCTGATGTTCATAGTCTAATTCGTCAAGACCAAATTTTCATTAATAATGTTTCCAACCAGGACAGTCTGATGCGAGAGAGTTTCTTGCCCGATTCGTGTGTCAACTAGCAATTCCTTGATCTTTACTCATGTTTCTTGTTCGTGATGTCCAGGTGCCGCAGGCCCGACAGGGAAGCAGAAGGACGCCGGCGCCAGCGCTGGCCTCCCCTGTGTGAGAGGAAACAGACGGGTGCTCGGGGACATCGGCGATGTTCTCCACGTGAACGTCCTCGACGGGTAAGAAACCAGCGCAAGGATCGAATAATGTTCTGTTTTTTGTTCTTCCGTTCTTTGGACTGAACTGAATCTTGTCTTGTTCACTGCAACAGCAAGATCCAACTGCCGACGGGGATCAATCACCCAATCACCAGGAGCTTTGGCGCCAACCTCTTGAAGAAGGCTCAGGCCGATCCATCTAAGGTATGAACAACACCCCCTTTTCTGCTCATACAGGCTTTCGAAAGCAATTTCCTATAGATGACATCAACATTTTGATCCTGCACTTGCAGATGACATCAACATTTTGATCCTACACTTGCAGGAGTTCTTGGGTTCTTCTTAATTTACCATTGCTGGAGGAACTAGACCAACACTCTAGGTAGTATCGCTAATAGAGTGGTGCGTTAAGTGGATGAGCAGGATAGGTAGATAACTTACTTTGCAAGCAAAATTCTAGGTGTGAATGCACTGTTTTGTTGGGGTTTCAGCATTCAATGTTTTCATATTACCATACATTATGTACTTAGATATATATCTCAATACCATTCATTCCTTGACTCTAATGGCGGGGTTAGTGTGTTTCCTCTGCGACCAATGCAAGGACTGTGCTGGCCATACTTCTTAGATATCTCACTACTAATGCAATGCATCTACTCGAGGCAGGGTTGGCACTGTTGCCTTGAGGATGTCTGATTGGAGAACACCATCATCCTCCCCGTGGTCTCTGATGTATTGGTAGAGTGGTGGATCATGAGCAGGGTCCTCATTTCAAAGAAGAAGCAGTGAGGTTTTGATTCTCTGGTCATGTTAACCGGCTGGAGCCTTTATTATTTGCCAACACTAATATGTGACCACTCAAATCTTATCTGATATGCCTCTTTGGAAGCTGGCCAGAGGAACCGTAGTTGCTGCATGTGGGAGTAGTTCCATTTGTATCTAGGAGTGATGTATTATTGGTGTTCCTATTATTACGACAGCTCTCTTGTAACATTACTTGCTTTCTCCTTCTATAATAAATATTGTAAGCAATTTGCGTGCTCTAAAAAACAAGGTCGGGTTAGTATTCACCTCGTCCTATAAGAGGCTATTGTGTATGCACATGGTTGACTTGGCAGCAGAGACTCATTAATTCAGTATCAATGTTAACTGTGCCTCTCTGCTTATTTTGAACACTCTGCTTTTGAGTTGCATATAGTTTATGTTCGTCAATTAGTTGACAACCTCAGACCTTAACATAGCTGAGAATTATTATTGTGCGTATAACTGGATAGAAAATTAATTGATGCAGACTTGGAGATGGTGAAGAAGTTGGTTGGAAAGAGCAAAAAATAAGCAGGCTAGACTTAAGGTCGACAACTTGATGTGCATGAGGAGTAGGCATAGGCGAGCATGGCTGCACAGAGCAGTGACATTAGCCGGTGACCGGCCAGCACGGCCTCGACGAGGATGCTCCACCCCATGCTTGCCATTGTTCTGCACCACCGAGGTTTTGTTTTTTCCCCATTCTCTTTCCTTCCTCCAATCTTCAGTCGAGCTGGATGAACAGAAACAAACTATCTCTTCTATTTGTAGATGAAGAAGTTGTCTGGCTTACCAGCCGCCTGAGCACCCAGATCTTCGCGCCCGACTATTGAAGAAGCCTTGGGCTGATTAAGCTATCCCAAACAAGGTACATACATCCCCATTGGCCAAGGTTCATAGATTTTTAAATTAAATATGTGCTAAAAATTCACCATTATATCTGTGGTTATCATCTGAAATTAAATATGCAGCTGTGACCTACTCCCTCCGTCCCAAAATAAGTGTCTCAACTTTAGTACAACTTTGTACTGAAGTTAGTAAAAAGTTGAGACACGTATTTCGGGACCGAGAGAGTAGATAATATTCAGAGACTATTTCTCACTATTGTCCAAAATTTGTTTGAGAGAAGTAGTCCAAATTTTGTTTGAGAGAACAGAAAGCTTATAGTCATCACGAGAAAGCAGTTGTCGTGGATGTTGATGCTTGAGCTGATAGGAGAAAAATAGTTGCTTTTATCAGAGGCTACGACATACCTAGGCAAGCTTCAAACTTTACTATCCAAACTTTGTTGTAAGTGTCTGACTCCTTTGTCGTGTACTTGTGTATTTTTGCAGCTTCTCATGTAACAGCTATTGGATTCTATTTTTTTACAGGAGTAGGAAACTTATGTTATGTTCGGTTCTTAATCACTGCAATGAGATCATAATAGACAGGAAGAATAGTTACATCTTCTCCTATGCTTAGTGTTAATTTGAATTGTTGTTCTGAAAGTTTTATTTAGGGAAACTGAAAGTAATTATCCTTGTCCTCCATTTGCAGTCAGATGATGCCCGCGGCCCTAGGGAACCATGGTATGACTTGCATTCAAAAATTGATGATCCAACAGCTTATGATGTTCTATAGAATTTTCAGGAGCGTTGGTTGAAGGCATCGAAACGCCATGGCAAATATCCTCAGAATATTCTCGAGATGAACCCATGAACCAGATTTGGAAACATTTATGGATCAATAAATCTTAATATTTGATCCACTATTAGCTAATAATTGTTATAGCTTATGATCTTATCGAGTTTAGGGTCGCTTATTATCTTATAGCTAAAGACACAAGCTGTTGAAAAATATCGTGGAAGTAAGTACTTTTCTCCCTCTCCACTTTCGTCGGTGACAAGTTCAGTTTTTTTTGTATTGATGGATCAAGTCGTGTTGGTTTAACTTCATAGTATAAGGAACTTGCAGTTATTTTTTGTTCATTAACTTATAAGCTACATAAAATAGCAGTATCATCTTGAAGCTGGTGATGGATTAGTGGCCCCAGGTATTCCTGGTAGTGCAAACATATATTCATTTTTGTGAACTGAAAATGGGGGTATAGTATGTGTGATGAGTGGGATGGGAAAGGTTCAATAAGGCCTTGTACAATGGGAGGTGCTTAGGAGAGGTGCTTAGAGAAATAAACCAGGATTTCCTTAAGCACCGGTGCTTATTTGTACAGAGTAGACGCTTAACTAAGCGTCTCTTCTATAGAAATAGGCACCGGTGCTTCAGAAAAACCCGGTTTATTTTTCTAAGCACCTCCCTAAGCATCTCCCATTGTACAAGGCCTAAGGAGACATGAGTAGATTGGTTATCTGTACCATATCAACATAATGTACTTTTAGTTTTCAAATTCTGATGTGAGCGTACGACTGACCCCTGTCATATTGGGTATAAAGAATTTTCCTTTTTCATCATGCCTCCTTGTACATGTTCTTTTGTGAGATTAAGAAAGAAAAAGCAAAATGGTTCAATTGCATAGGATGCATAAATACAACATTTTGCAACTGAATTAGTTCAGTGTTGTTTTTCCGTAAGAATAAACACAATATTTTGTAGGTTATGTTAGCTGGAATCCGGACTGCATGCTTAGAAATTGCAAAATTTTAAAAATTAGATTAAACAAATATAGTTGAATCATACTCCATATTACTCAGTGGAACGGAGGCACAGTGGATTCACTTGGCAAACTCTGAGCTGGTGTTAGAGTGAACACTCTCAGGGCGGGGAGGTGGTCGGACATCACTAATGCCGCCACGGCCAACGGACGAAGAATAGAGTTCCTTTCTGCTTTCCCGTGCATGGATGAATGATTGGAGGAGGAGAAGGTGAGCTTTCTTGGAGAAGTATACATGATGAGAGCTATATGTTTGAATAATGGTATACTATATGTTTTATTGTCCTGTGGCCAATTTGAATTGCACACATATCACCCGTTGAGGGGAAAGGAAAAAAAGTAACACACATGATCGGCTTGCCTGCTCGCCTTCTTCTTTTCTCTTCTCTGGCGGTACCATCTCTCCCATCACCAGTCCTCCCGGCATCTCCAATGCGGCAAGAGATGAAGATGGACGTGCCGACGCGCGTCGACCACCACAAAATAGGCCCGGTTGATCTTGCTACATACAAGAGCCCCCGAACTTCGGGTGTTTTCGCGCTCACGCATGAGCTTCATGGTGACGTCGCCAAGCAAGAGAACTAGAGGAGATCGATGAACGAATCGATGCACATTTCCCAATTAGAATATTTATTTAATTATCCTATTTTTTGTTGTTTCGTGGCAACACATGGGAATTCAGTTAGGTTGATTAAGATCTATTTTTGTCTTACGCCTTTTTATTAGGTTGATTATGATCGTTTTTTGTCCTACCTGTTGCAATAGGCATTGGAGTGGGATTTGGGTAGCATTGTGTTTTTCTAAGGAAGGCCATCATGGCTCCCTTGCATTATTTATGAGATTACATCGAAGAAAGGGGTTCATCGACCCAGTACGATGTTTTCTTATAATTAAAACAAAATACAGCTAACTATTGGATCATATGATTTACTTCACTTTGAGAGTGCTTTAATTTTCCCTCCTCATTTAATTGTCAAAACTTAAGCGTGTTAGAGAATCACAATGGTTAATGGGAAGGTGGGATATGCGAGAGGCACTTTAGCATTTGTTGTAATGTGCTCGTGGTATTTCTCGCCTTCTACCCATAGTAACACATGAACATTTCTTTATTAAAAAAACACATGAACATTTCTTTGTCATAGTAGAAGCATGGTGAAAGTGAGGTGGGTTTTGAAGGAGAGGGCTCCAACGAGAAATGTCCCTGTGGTGGGAAACCGAGACGGAAGAGAATGGTCCTGTAGGAAAAGAAAAAGGTGAGTCATGGGTTGGTTTCCTTTTGTGTTGGGCCCGCGTGTTGGAGACAACATGTTGGATAGTCCGGACAACCACATTTCTCTCACACATATGGTTTGGATTTGGGGGATCCCAGACAAACGGTTCAATTTTGGCGAGCCCGCTGGGCATCTGTACACGTCCGGACGTACGAGAGAAAAATGAACTTCGACCTTGAAGACGACCTTAATCATTTATTTATTTATTTATATGCATTGTAGCCCGTAGCAACGCACGGGCATTCTACTAGTTTTCATAGGAACTAGAAGAACACGCTCTTATAAAGGCATCTTTCTTAGCACGCATCCTAGCGGTTCTTTCTTTGCACTCATCAATGGAAATTCTCATGGCTTTGAGAGACTCATTGGTATCATGCTTAGGTGGAATAGATCTAAGTTTCAAAGAATCAACATCAAGAGAAATTCTATCAACGTTCCTAGCTAAATCATCAATCTTAAGCAATTTTTCTTCAATCATAGCTTTAAAATTCTTTTGCGAAGTAATAAATTCTTTAATATTAGAATCAAAATCAGAGGGCAACTTATTATAATTTCCATAAGAATTGTTTTAGGAATTACCATAATTATTAGAGGGATTACTAGGATAAGGCCTAGGATTGAAATTTCCTCTATACTCGTTGTTACCAAAATTGTTCCTACCAACAAAATTCACATCTATAGATTCATTATTATTCTCAATAAAAATAGACAAGGGCATATCATTAGGATCAGAAGAAACACTCTTATTAGCAAATAATTTCATAAGTTCATCCATATTTCCACTCAAAACATTAATTTCTTCTATCGCATGCACCTTTTTATTAGTAGATCTTTCAGTATGCCATTGAGAATAATTAACCATAATATTATCTAGGAGTTTAGTAGCTTCTCCTAAAGTGATTTCCATAAAAGTGCCTCCCGCGGCCGAATCTAAAAGATTTCTATAAGCAAAATTCAATCCGGCATAAATTTTTGTATAATCATCCACAAATTTAAACCATGAGTAGGGCAATGACGTATCATCAATTTCATTCTCTCCCAAGCTTGTGCAACATGTTCATGACCAAATTGCTTAAAATTCATAATATCGTTTCTAAGAGAGATGATCTTAGCAGGAGGAAAATACTTAGAGATTAAAGCATCTTTGCACTTATTCCATGAATCAATACTATTTTTAGGCAAAGACGAAAACCAAGCTTTAGCACGATCTCTAAGCGAAAAAGGAAATAGCTTTAATTTAACAATATCATTATCCGCATCTTTCTTCTTTTGCATGTCACACAAATCAACGAAGCTATTTAGATGGGTAGCGGCATCTTCACTAGGAAGGCCGGAGAACGGATCTTTCATAATAAGATTCAGCAAAGCAGCATTAATTTCACAAGATTCAGCATCGTTAAGAGGAGCAATCGGAGTGCTAATAAAATCATTGTTGTTGGTATTGGTGAAGTCACACAATTTAGTATTATCTTGAGCCATCGTGACAAGCAAGCAAACTAACACACAAGCAAACAAAGAGCAAGCGGACAAAAAGAGGCAAATAGAGAAAGAGATGGAGTATAGAGAGAGAGAGGGCAAATAAAACGGCAAGGGTGAAGTGGGGGAGAGGAAAACGAGAGGAAAATGGCAAATAATGTAATGCGGGAGATAAGGGTATGTGATGGTTACTTGGTATGTTGACTTTTGCGTAGACCTCCCCGGCAACGGCGCCAGAAATCCTTCTTGCTACCTCTTTTAGCATTGCGTTGGTTTTCCCTGAAGAGGAAGGGATGATGCAGCAAAGTAGCGTAAGTATTTCCCTCAGTTTTTGAGAACCAAGGTATCAATCCAGTAGGAGGCTACGCGTGAGTCCCTCACACCTGCACAAAACAAATAAATCCTCACAACCAACCCAAATAGGGGTTGTCAATCCCTATAGGGCCACTTACGAGAGTGAGATCTGATAGATATGATAAGATAATATTTTGGTATTTTTATGATAAATATGCAAAGTAAAATAAAGGCAAAGTAAATAGCAAAGTAAATAACTAAGTAGTAGGAGATTGATATGATAAAGATAGACCCGGGGGCCATAGGTTTCACTAGTGGCTTCTCTCGAGAGCATAAGTATTCTACGGTGGGTGAACAAATTACTATTGAGCAATTGACAGAATTGAGCATAGTTATGAGAATATCTAGGTATGATCATGTATATAGGCATCACGTCCGAGACAAGTAGACCGACTCCTGCCTGCATATACTACTATTACTCCACTCATCGACCGCTATCCAGCATGCATCTAGAGTATTACGTTAAAAACAGAGTAACACCTTAAGCAAGATGACATGATGTAGATGGATAGACTCATGCAATATGAAGAAAACCCCATCTTGTTATCCTCGATGGCAACAATACAATACGTGCCTTGCTGCCCTTACTGTCATCGGGAAAGGACACCACAAAATTGAACCCAAAGCTAAGCACTTCTCCCATTGCAAGAAAGATCAATCTAGTAGGCCAAACCAAACTGATAATTCAAAGAGACTTGCAAAGATAACCAATCATACATAAAAGAATTCAGAGAAGATTCAAATATTATTCATAGATGGACTTGAATATAAACCCACAATTCATTGGTCTCAACAAACACACCGCAGAAAGAAGATTACATCGAATAGATCTCCACAAGAGACGGGGAGAACATTGTATTGAGATCCAAAAAGAGAGAAGAAGCCATCTAGCTACTAACCATGGACCTATAGGTCTGAGGTAAACTACTCACACTTCATCGGAGGGGCTATGGCGTTGATGTAGAAGCCCTCTGTGATCGATGCCCCCTCCGGCGGAGCTCCGGAACAGGCCCCAAGATGGGATCCCGTGGATACAGAAAGTTACAGCGGTGGAATTAGGGTTTTGGCTCCGTATCTGATCGTTTGGGGGTACGTGGGTATATATAGGAGGAAGAAGTACGTCGGTGGAGCAACAGGGGGCCCACGAGGGTGGAGGGCGCGCCGAGTGGGGAGGGGGGGGGGGGGGTTAGGCGCGCCCCTACCTTGTGGCCTCCTGTTACGTTTCTTGACGTAGGGTCCAAGTCTCCTGAGTTGTATTCGATGAGAAAATCACGTTCCCGAAGGTTTCATTCCGTTTGGACTCTTTTTGATATTCCTTTTCTTTGAAACCCTAAAATAGGCAAAAAAAACAACAATTCTGGGCTGGGACTCCGGTTAATAGGTTAGTCCCAAAAATAATATAAAAGTGTATAATAAAGCCCAATAATGTCCAAAACAGTAGATAATATAGCATGGAGCAATCAAAAATTATAGATACGTTGGAGACGTATCACCTCGCACTGGGGAGAGCCACCGTGGAGATGTCGCCTACGGTGCAGGTTTCGAGGTAGCCGCGCCATGGGGATGTGGGATGGAGCATCGTCGGCACCGGGAGGTTAATTTAAGGAGAAGGTGCGATGCAATGAGTGTACAACCAATTTGGTGGCGCCGAGTAGGCCTCAGCTTCGTTCGACGAGTCGGTGAGGATGATGCGGTTTTGGTGGAGTAGGTTAAGGCGGTGCTACGAGGATGGATCAGCTGTGATAGATGAGGCGATCGTCGGAGCAGCTCCTTGGAGGTGGAGGACGGGGCGGCTGGACCGGTGGGACGACAAGATCGACGACAGATCCTCATCTAGGGAGGTGGATGAGGGACATCGAGTTGTTGCGGTGGATGGCATCGTCGGGGAAGAAGCTCTGGCTGGGCAGTGCCGGGGTGGTGGACGAAGGAGTGTGGGGTTTCACGGCTGGAGCAGAGAGGTTATGGTGACCTGGGATTTCGAATGGAGAAAAGGAGGTGATGGGAGGTGATGGGAGGGGGGAACCATGACTTAGGGACGCGCTTGTCCAAAATGTAGGGTGTTTTACAAAAGTACCCCCACCGATTTGAACTAGCGGCCCTTTCAACTCAGGGTTAGAAGGGGGATTTCACATGTCGGGATTTGGCAGCTGGAGGGAGTTTTCGCGCGCGTTGTAATTCTGGGATAGCAAGACGCGGGTTGTGAAGGCGTGAGTTTTGGGAGCATGATATCTGAATTTTCAGGATAACAAGGCGCGGGTTGAATTTTAGGGACAATCCAAACATGTAATTATGTACATACGAAATCAATTCGCACTTCCCACAACGAAAAAAATGAAAAAATAAAACTATCCGCACCACACAAAGAGAGAGTCTTGTCCCGTTTTACTGTACAAATGCTATTCAAAGCTATGAATCCATGTTATGTCCAATTAATTTTTTCGCTGGGTGTATAATGCATGTAACCTACTCATACGGACATTTTACTGCATTCCAAATGTCTATACTACTACTGCAATTCGAACTGAATTTGAATTTGTTTCTCTATTTGAATAAGAACCTACAATCATGATTGTTGCCAAGTTAAATCATCATTTGTATATTGTCTTAACAACAAACCACATAATTACTATAGAGATAGATATGAACTATGTGTACTATATGAGCTCATTCAAATTTTTTAATATGCCGGGGTTTCTGATCCACGGGCACCTATGGGACCGGCGGACCGGGTCCCTTTTGGTTCGGCGGGGGGCGGAGGTTGCGCAAAGAGCAGATCGAGGCGAAGCAAGCGGGCGGTTGGTCGTGCGAGGAGTAAACCGAGGCGAAGCACGCGAGCGATTTACCCAGGTTCGGGCCGCACGAATGCGTAAAACCCTACTCCTGCTTTGTGGATTGCTATTGATTTCTAGCTCGGGAGCGAGCATGAGTGTGTGGAGTTGCTGAACCTCGCGAGAGCTCTTGAGATCGCCGACCCCCTCTACGTTGCACACGGGCCTCCTTTTATACTCAAGGGGTTACCGACATAGAGCAACGGGGGCCAAGGGCAAAAATGGAAAGGGTGCCGTGGGTAGGCACAGCTAGGTGCTGTAGTAGGCACAGCTAGCTGCACCAGTGTTATCATACCTAACCCTGACGGCAGGGGACAAGGGCATTAAATGCCCGTCTGTGTCGCCTAGACAACACCGAAAGGGACCGCTAGGGACGCCACCGTCTTGCCACGATGGTTGTCTTGTCAGCGCCTGCGTGCCACCGCACGCCCCTAGCTGCACAGCCTCCTGCCACGTGCGCTCGGGATGGGCCCCGGAGCGACACGTGGGTGGATGTGCTGGAGCGCGGGCGTGGAGTGGGGGCTTGCCGCGGCAAGCGCCTTGCCGCGGCCGTCGACTTGTCGCTTCCGGGAGCTTGTCGCTCACGGGCCTTGTCGGGGCGCGTAGCGCGCCGCGGCAAGTTCCTTGGAATGCCTCGGATGGCCTTCCCGGCAAGCGCCTCTTGCCGGGGTCTTGGGACGCTTCTGATGGCCTTCCCGGCAAGCTCCTCTTGCCGGGGTCTTGCCTTCTTCCCGACAAGCTCCTCTTGCCGGGGTCTTGTCTTGAGTACTTTGTTCTTGAATGGTCTTCAGAGGGACCACGGGGAATCTTGGCGGTGACCTGGCAGGCCTTGCCGCGGGACGCTGCGACTGCCCGTGCACAAGTTCGGGGTACTAAGGGTACCCCTACTTTAGTACACCGACATAATACACTTGATGTTGATTCCAAATAATAGTACATTTGATGTACTAACTAGATATTCATAATCTAAATCATGTTCCATACGTACACTGTGTTTATCACACAAAGTATAGTGCCCCACCCCCTACATTATGACAAGTATTTAGCCCCCGAGCTGCAAAAGCCACACATTATCACAAATTAAAATAAATATTCTATATGGCTCCGAAAGCAGCCATGGCTCCGAAAGCCGACAGGGGGAAGACCGTGAAGACGACCGAGGCGCAGCGGCTCGCGGCGCTGCGGAGGACGCGGGCCGTTTCCCCCCCCAGGCTCGGCGCGACGGAGCTGAAGGCGGACTATTCTCTGTTCTGGTCGGCGGAGACGCGCGTGCATCCGCGCACAAGAGTTCTCCCCGCCGCCGCCTGTAAGACTGCCCCAAATGGGTACACCTTCTTCGCGTTGTTCTTCTATTGCGGGCTCTGCCCGCCCTTCTCTGATTTCTTCTGCGACGTCATGAACACCTATGGGTTCCACCTCCTCGACTTCACCCCCAACGCCGTTCTGACGATGGCAGTTTTCGCGCATCTCTGCGAAAACTTTGTCGGAGTTCTTCCCAATGTAGCCCTCTTCCACCATTTCTTCACCCCTCGAGTAGAGAGAGGAGAGCCTCTATCCGGTGGGATCGCCTGGATCTCGAGGATCGGCAAGAAGGAGACCTACCTGGAGGGAGAGTTCCGCGGCAAGTGGGAGGAGTGGAGGGCTGATTGGTGCTGGATTGTCGAGGAGAGTCCGCAGCCTTTCACCGCCCAGCGCCAAACCCCGGTGGCGCGCGGCGACGACTGGAGCGACCTGGCCCCGGAGGACGATAGGCTGAGGATCGCCGTCACCAGGATCCTGCGCCTCCGGAATGCCGGGCTCACTGTCGGCGCGGTTGGCGCAGACTTCCTCCACCGCCGCATCGCCCCCCTGCAAGAGCGGGGGAGGCCAACTTGGGAGTTCAAGAACGCGGCAGATATTATGAGGCTGCGGCCGGGCCTCAACTACAACTTCACAGTTCTGGAGCTCCATGCGATGCTGCAGGAGCTGTTCAAGTATGACCCCCAGCATCCCGAGGTGTTCAGGTTGCCGGGGGGCGTCGTGCCTTTGTGCAACAACTCCGCGCTCGACCGCATCCGTGCAATGATGCCGGAATGCGACTCGCACGGGATTGTGCCAACTTGGCAGGAGCCTGCCGACGAGGTCGTGCAGCACTTCTTTGACAACTTGGTGGAAGTGGACGTCCGCCCCGACGAGAAAGACGGCCTCACCCGCGACACCACTGACGCGGAGATGGCGCACATTGCCAGCAGGCTGGAGGAGGCGGCGGTAGCTGCAGCCGCGGGCGAGTTTGGGTTCACCACCGCGGAAGCAGACGCGGCAGAAGTGGCGAGCTGTGGCGAGCAAGGGGAGTCTGCCGGCAAGGAGGGGCTTGCCGGGCAAGATGCTGAGCCGAGCGAGCCTACCAAAGATACGAGCAGCTCGCGGCAAGTCGACTCCTCTTCCTCCTTGCCTCCGGATGGCCCACCAAAATCAGAGGCCCTAACGCCGCCCAGGAGGCGTCTCCACAAGGCTGGCGACGAGGCGGAGCGGCAAGCGGGTCAATAGTCGCCATGCCGCGTGACGCGCTCGACCTCGGCAAACACCGTTGCCGCGGGAGCGCCTCATGCTACGACGGCAACTGGAGCGGGGTCCAGCCGGACCACCGCTTCGGTCCCTGCCGCTTCCCGTGCCGTGCCGACAGCCGGAGCGGGGTCTTCTCAGACCGCCACCACTGCTCCCGCTAAGCGGCCAAGGGAAGCTTCTCCTCCGCCTCCTCGCTCTGGGAGCGCGCCGGGCTTCGACTTCTCTGCGCTGAGCTCCGACGAGGAGGATGAAGAAGAGTAAGCTTCTCTTACTGTACTCGCATTTCTTCGGTTTTTGTTGTTGCTCTTGCTTCTCAATTGCTTTTCCCCGAGCCTGCTCCTTTTTAGGACTCTGGCCCAGAGAGCGGCAAAGAGAGCTAAGGCCCCGGTGGTCATCGTTGAGGATGTGCCCACTGCGACAACAGGTGGCGCGCCCGAGACAACCTTGCCGGACCTGGCGACTTTCCTCCATGGCAGCCCCCAGCGTAAGTGTGTGAACTTTTTGCCGCGGTGAGGCGCGCATGGGTACTTGTCTTTGCTGATATCCGCTTGTTGCCTTGTGTAGGAGCAGAGCAGCCTCACCAGGAGCGTCCGGAGACAGCCCCCGGCATGCCATCTGCTTCAACTATGCCGCCCAGGGAAAATTCTCCGGTAAGAGATTCATCGGCGGGGGGTGGCTCTCCGGCAAGGGGAAGCTCTCCGCCAAGGGACGGCACCAGCATCCCCCCAGCGGCAGAGACCATGGCCACCGAGCCCAGCGCAGGTAATCTCCTTGCTTCAAATCTTCCCTTGGGTTCTTCTTCTTCTTCTGTTCTCTTTGAGTTTTTGGCTGGATCTTGTTTGACTCTTTCCCCCTTTGCCGGCCATCAGACCCATCCGCTGCGGAGCGGATGGAGACCGAGGTCGCCGCTGAGGACGCAGCCGGTGGTGGCGACGCCGCCAGCGCCGAGGCTGGCGCCGTGGCGGCTGGCGAGGGATCTGGCGATCGTACTGACGGCCCAGAGGCCGCAGGAGCGCCAGGCGCTGCACCGACCGCCGACCCGTCCGCCGAAGCCGCAGCGCCAAGCATCGAGGAGCCCCAGCCGGGCGTTTACTTGAAAGCCGGCGAAGGCGTCTTCATCAACCTCCCCTGGGCATCAAGCTCCAGGGCGCCGGTTGAGGGGGAGGTCTTCGACGGGGAAGTGCTTGCCTCCGCGGGTCTCAAGCTGGTCGACGCGCCGAGCAGCAGTAGCAATGAGCCCGAAGAGGAGCGGCTGCTGCGCAGGTTGATGTCGCTCTACCGCGCGCGACAAGCCAAGCTGGAGTCCCACGAGGCGCTTGTCGCGAAGGCGGGAGCAGACATTGAGAAGCGCGCAGACGAGCTCGCGGGTTTCCATCGGGAAGCCGTCCGATCCTTGGCAGAGGAGCGGGAGCAGCTCGCTGAGGCGAAGAAGGCCTTTCTCCTCGAGAAGGCCGAAGCCGAAGAGCTGTAGCGACTTGCCGCCGTGAAGCTAGCCGCGGAAGTGGGCGAGTAGGCGCAGCGGAAGGTCAACCTCGACGCTCACGAGGAGGAGCTTGCCGCGCGCGAGGAGAAACTGGGCGGAGCCCTCAAGCAAGCGGAGGACGCTGCCGCCGCTGCCGAGGCCGCCAAAAAGGTGCTGGAGATGAAGGTGGTGCAGCTGGAGGCCGACCGCAAAGCATATGGCGAAGAGCTCAGCGCCGCCAAGGACTCCAACGCCGCCCTCGAGTCGAGGCTAGTCGCTTTGACCAAGGCGCTGGACGACGCCAAGGAGCGGGAGGCGGCCTTGAAGAAGGAGATCGATGCCGACAAGGCGTTGCTAGAGAGTGCTGCCACCACCCAAAATGCCTTTAGGGATACGGTGGAGCACTGGACAGAGAGCCTCGTGAACGTCGCCGGGGACATCGACAAGGAGCTGGCGCAGCTGGGGGTGGAGGACTTCGGGTACTCCTTCGACGAGAACCTCCAACCTAGCGCCAAGCTCACTATGTTCTTCCAAGGCGTGGCGACGGCACTCCAGCGGCTCCGGGATGAGATCCCGAAGCGGCTGGCCGACGAGTCGCGCGAGATCTGTGCGGGAGCCCTTCAGAAGGTGTTGATGAAGGTTGCCTTCCGCAATCCAGGCCTCCGCCTCCACAACGTCCTCAGATCCTTGCCGCCTGATATTGATCAGGAAGAGCTCAAGGCCCTTGTCGCATCCATTGTGGACAAGGTGAGCGGGATCAAGAGGGTCGAGGGCGACCGCGTCGACTAGGCCGCCGGCTTCCTTCTTTCCCTGTCGCTGCTAGCTATGTCATAGAAAACATTTATTAGAGCTGCAACAAGCTATTTTGTAATATAATTTTCCTCTGGGTAGGCATTGCAATGTTATTCCCTTTACTTGACTCCTCCCTTTGTATGTTTTTGCCCTACGCTTTTAGGGAACTTGCCGGTGCAGGCATCCGGACCGCGAGCGCTGGGCGCGGAACTGGCGGTGTCGCTACCGGCAAGAAACCTTGTCGCAGCCAGCTGCAGCTCACTTAAGTTGCTGAGCGGGGCTCGAAGCAAAGTAAGGGCGCGGCTAGTGTAGCAACTAGCCGCAGCTAACTTACGTTGTTGAGCAGGCTCAATGCAAGGGCGCGGCTAGTGTAGCAACTAGCCGCAGCTCACCTAATGCTGTTGAGCGAGCTCGAAACAACGCAAGGGCGCAGCCAGCTACGAGTTGGCTCCTCCGCGCACAGGTTTCCCATACAAAGTGCAGTCGTTCAAGGGAGATAACTTAAAATTTTAAAAAACTTGGCTGCTCAAACTTTGGCAACTTAGCTTTTCTGTCATTTGCTTCCCGGCAAGACGAAATTCTTGAACGACGCCTGGTCCATACCCTTTTCTTCTCCCTTCCCCCCCGACAAACTTGTGGGCGAGGGATCCTTTCTTTCCTTGGAAGAAGGAAGAAAAGAAAGAAGAGAAAATAAAGATATAGAGCCTTGCAGCTTGTTATCGCTTATCGTGGGGCTGGTGCTGCACAAATGTCAGATCATATATGCCAGAAAATAGAAAGCATAAAATTGACAAAATGCGCGGAGCACGCGAGCTTTACTGCGCACGGGATCTGCGCCCGGCCTCGTACAAAGGATTACATGCAACAGCGGCAAGACTTTGTACAAGAGGTGGTTGCCGGAACGGGTTCCGACAACCGCGCCTTATGGGTAAAACTTACGAAGATGCTCGATGTTCCAGGAGTTGCTCACTGGGATGCTATCTTCGGTCCCAAGGCGGACAGCGCTGAGCCTTGTGACTCGTTTCACCCGTTAAGGGCCTTCCCATTTCGGCGTCAACTTTGTATGTTTTTACTCCACGCTTTTAGGGAACTTGCCGGTGCAGGCACCAGGGCCGCGAGCGCTGAGTGCGGAACATCAGCAGGCTGCTGGCGGTGCCGCTACCGGCAAGAAACCTCGTCGCAGCTAGCTGCAGCTCACTTAAGTTGCTGAGCGGGGCTCGAAGCAAAGTAAGGGCGCGACTAGTGTAGCAACTAGCCGCAGCTAACTTACGTTGTTGAGCAGGCTCAAAACAATGCAAGGGCGCGGCTAGTGTAGCAACTAGCCGCAGCTCACCTAATGTTGTTGAGCGAGCTCGAAACAACGCAAGGGCGCAGCCAGCTACGAGTTGGCTCCTCCGCGCACAGGCTTCTCATACAAAGTGAGCCGATCCACGGGGAACAGCTTAAAATTAGAGATCTGGTTGCTCAGGCTTTGGCAACTTATCTGTTCTGGGTGTGTTGATGTGCATGGTGGTCTTGGGCGCTCCGAGATCCACCAGCTCGATCTTGATCCAGCGAGTGCATGGTACCGTGAGTACCATGACGCTGCCGGTCCCGCGCCTCCTGAGATGGGCGCGGTGCATGCACGGACGCCGAGGTCTTGGAGTGCGCCCGGTCGTTGTGGGAGCCGGCCACGCCGCCGATGGGCAGCGCAGCCTTGCCCTGGGACCTGGCAGCACCGTGAGTTCCCTCGTCGATGCGTGCCCTTCCGCCGGCGCCTGCCCCACCATCCGTTTGCTCCGGCGGTGGGTGGCTCGGCGCGGACGGAGCAGCTGCCTCCGAAACTTTCTTCTTCGGTGGCATGTTGATGAAGAAGATGAAGATCTAGCTCGCAAGAACGCTGGATCTGATTCACACCACTTCGACGCCCCCTACCTGGCGCGCCAGAGATGCCGGGGTTTCTGATCCACAGGCACCTATGGGACCGGCGGACCGGGTCCCTTTTGGTTCGGCGGGGGGCGGAGGTTGCGCAAAGAGCAGATCGAGGCGAAGCAAGCGGGCGGTTGTTCGTGCGAGGAGTAAACCGAGGCGAAGCACGCGAGCGATTTACCCAGGTTCGGGCCGCACGGATGCGTAAAACCCTACTCC
The DNA here is from genome assembly GCF_056163025.1 of Triticum urartu. Taxonomy (NCBI): domain Eukaryota; kingdom Viridiplantae; phylum Streptophyta; class Magnoliopsida; order Poales; family Poaceae; genus Triticum; species Triticum urartu. Next base: position 374,826,023 of record NC_141875.1, read on the forward strand.
TGCTTTGTGGATTGGTATTGATTTCTAGCTCGGGAGCGAGCGTGAGTGTGTGGAGTTGCTGAACCTCGCGAGAGCTCTCGAGATCGCCGACCCCCTCTACGTTGCACACGGGCCTCCTTTTATACTCAAGGGGTTACCGACATAGAGCAACGGGGGCCAAGGGCAAAAATGGAAAGGGTGCCGTGGGTAGGCACAGCTAGGTGCTGTAGTAGGCACAGCTAGGTGCTGTAGTAGGCACAGCTAGCTGCTACAGTGTTATCATACCTGACGGCAGGGGACAAGGGCATTAAATGCCCGTCTGTGTCGCCTAGACAGCACCGAAAGGGACCGCTAGGGACGCCACCGTCTTGCCACGATGGTTGTCTTGTCAGCGCCTGCGTGCCACCGCACGCCCCTAGCTGCACAGCCTCCTGCCACGTGCGCTCGGGAGGGGCCCCGGAGCGACACGTGGGTGGATGTGCTGGAGCGCGGGCGTGGAGTGGGGGCTTGCCACGGCAAGCGCCTTGCCGCGGCCGTCGACTTGTCGCTTCCGGGAGCTTGTCGCTCACCGGGCCTTGTCGGGGCGCGTAGCGCGCCGCGGCAAGTTCCTTGGAATGCCTCGGATGGCCTTCCCGGCAAGCGCCTCTTGCCGGGGTCTTGGGACGCTTCTGATGGCCTTCCCGGCAAGCTCCTCTTGCCGGGGTCTTGCCTTCTTCCCGACAAGCTCCTCTTGCCGGGGTCTTGTCTTGAGTACTTTGTTCTTGAATGGTCTTCAGAGGGACCACGGGGAATCTTGGCGGTGACCTGGCAGGCCTTGCCGCGGGACGCTGCGACTGCCCGTGCACAAGTTCGGGGTACTAAGGGTACCCCTACTTTAGTACACCGACATAATACACTTGATGTTGATTCCAAATAATAGTACATTTGATGTACTAACTAGATATTCATAATCTAAATCATGTTCCATACGTACACTGTGTTTATCACACAAAGTATAGTGCCCCACCCACTACATTATGACAAGTATTTAGCCCCCGAGCTGCAAAAGCCACACATTATCACAAATTAAAATAAATATTCTATATATTATATGTTGTATAATATGTTCATAACCACACCATGTGTATCACCATTATATACATATATTCATTCATGCGTGTGTCGGTTTAAAACACTATGACATCTTCTTCAAATATCCGAACCCACTTTTATAATGAACTATGATCTCTATTCATCTTTTACACCAACACAATCCCCTTATCTTTGTAGCTAGCACTAACTTTCTCTCGTGCATGCACACGCCCGCCTCCCTCTCACCCTCCCTCAACATTCTCTAGCTCCATCGTGCACATTCGTCATTTCTCTTTAGGTCGTGCACCCACGGTGTGTGTACGCCCCCAGCTCCTTCTTTTCGGCACACACAGATCGATATACCTCTCTAGCCAGGAGTGCCTACTACAAACACAAGCTTTCCCTCTTCTCTTCTTACCGTCCATGCCCCCTCTGTAACATCCCAAATTTTCAAATTTGGAATGTTATACATTAGATCATCAATGCATATCATATTTTTATTTGCCACTGGCTTGATCCTAGAAATTCTACGCAACTCAAGCACCCTCGGAGAGAGTTGGGGATTTCATGATTTTCATATTTGAGTTTTCTCAAATTTTGAAAAAACAGGATCATTTGATTTTATTTATTTTATCTTCAATTATTTCTATTACAAAAATATGAGAGAGGGAATAAAATGACTTTCCCAAAATAAGGAAATATTGAGGATTTAATAATAAAATCAAATAAGATTTTATTTTGGAGTTATTTGCTATTTTATTTGAATTTAGGAAAAATGTGCATTTTTGAAAATTGCATTTAGGCCCCAAATAAATTTTCTTCCTGTTCGGCTTGATATTAGAAACCGGGGAAAATTTATTTCGGGATTTTTGGAGTCCGTTTAGTATTTCTTTTATTTGTTTTTTTGCGCATAATTATTAAAAAAACCGACCTTGGGCCGTGTTCGGCCAGGACTCCTCCAGCCGGGCCTTTATATAGCGCCGACCCCGAGCCCGTTAGCCCAAGCCGCCGACCCGCGCCAAAAACCCTAACCCTAGCCGCCCCAAGCCGCCGTGGCCGCCGCCGCCGTACGCCGCTGCCGCCGCCGGACGCCGCCGCCCCATGCCGCCGCACCACCGCCCCGCGCCGCCGCCGCCACCTGGAGCCGCCCTGCCGCCGCCCCGCCGCCGCTGCCCGACGCCGCCGGAGCCGCCGATGCCGCCCGCTGACCCCACCGCCGTCGCCGAGGTTGACCCCTCCGCCGCCGCCGGTTTTTCCTAGAAAACCGTTCGGTTTTCGCCGGTTTTCGATCGGTTTTTTTAGATCCTTTTTTAGATAGATCGGTTTTTCTCCGGTTTAGTTTATTTAGCGAGCATTCGCTCGTTCGTTCCTTTTTAACAAACGCGTTCATCACTTAGTTCCAGATAACGAACGTTCGTTCGTTAATCTGTTCATCATTTTTCTTTTTCTCAGATTTTCCGTGATTATTTCTGATCACGATTCCTGATCCGATTTTCATTCTAGTATAACTTTTCGCTCGTTTATCGGAATTAGGCGATTCAAGCGCCTGGAGTTTCGTCTCGAAACCCTCTTTCCGTTTAACCAACTCAAACAAGTTTTTGCCTCTGGAAAATTTGACTTAGATCCAGATTAGTAAGCGAAGCTTGTTTGTTTCGCCGTTTGAGTTTCGTTGCTTCGTTCGATTTGATTCTTTTTACAAACCGGAGTTCTTAAGTTGAACTTTCTGGTTAGATCTCTTATTTGAGTTTTACCCGTGCATTAGATGAGTACTTATTGTATGCTTGTTTGATTGCGATAGAGTACCTGGAGTGCGCCGGTTGCTACTTCGAATCGCTAGGTTTCGCGGATCATCAGCAAGGCAAGTAACACTTTGATCATACCTCCTACTACCCAGTTTTTATTGCGTTAGATTAATCCTCAAACATTACATGATTAGGATCTAATCAAATTGTGGGTTGGGAAGTAGATGAGGTAGTACCTATTACCTGTTTTATTATCAAACCCTTGGGAGTTACTGCTACGTTGCTTATATTGCCATGCTATGCTAGTAGACGCGGATTGGGTGAGTGTATCCATGACAGATGTGAGATTGTTAAATTAATGGTTTATTTAAGGTGGCAACTTAAACAGACATCTGGGTGGATTGAGGCACCTGGGTATTCCAGCGATTGCCTATTTTCTTTATGGACCGCCACCCAGGCTCAAAGGGATCATGAAATTATTCATACTACAAACTTCCGTGTGCAGCCACAAGCTACTATGGGCTCTAGCATAGTTGACTAAGTCGTGCGAACTCTTATAGTGGTAGACTAGCAGATGTAGGGAATGTAGGTTGGTACGGTCCACCCGTTCGTAAGGTGCTAGCACTTCTGAAAGACTATGTCTCGGTCATCCGTTTCTCAAACACCATGTAGTTCGAGAATCCCAACGGAGGAGATCGAGTCTTGTGGGGAAAAGTGAGCAAACCTCTGCAGAGTGTATAAACTAATCATGGTTAGCCGTGTCCCCGGTTATGGACAGCTTGAGTATCTAGTACTTGGATTATCATGTTAATCTCATCATGTTACTCTAATTAAATTTGTTGGGATTTTAATGATGATGCTTAATTGGGATTGAGAGGGTGTCTACACTCTCAATGTTTAACAACTACCATGATAGTTAAATAAAATCTATACCTTTGCAGTAGGGAAAACTTGGCTTTAGGCAAAACTGTAACCATAGAGCTTTCCACCAGCCAAATATGCATGTAGTATAGCCTTAATCTTTCATTACTCTCTATGTGTTACATTGCCAGCATATTCCATGTGCTGACCCGTTTCGGGGTGCAATGTTCATGTTGTAGACTTTTCAGACGACGAGTAAGGTGCCTTTAGGTCGTGGTTCTATACTCAGTGATGCCGTTGGAGTTGATGGACTCACTTATCTTCCAAGCCTTCCGCTGTTATCGTCATTAGATGGCCTTAAGCCATATTTATTGTAATAAGTTCTCTTTCGAGACACTCGTTGTAATAACTGTGTGATTGCTACTCTGTTATAATTCCTTCAAGTACTGTGCGTGTCAGCATTACTGATCCAGGGATGACACCTGAGCACAGAGATCGGACTGTTTGAGGTCTGGTCACTACAAGATGGTATCACAGGACACGCTGACTGTAGGACACGACCACTAAGCTAAAGCCCTAGATCACTACTCACTCTTCTCATTTCTGACTTCTCATCCTTTCTACTCTTTTAGGATGGCAGATGCAAGGAACAAGTTCACGCAACCGGATGAAGATACACCCTTTGGATGTCACTTGAAGGAAGTCACTAGATACCTGAATATCGGAGTACCAAGCTTCACCGGAACCTACAACGCCACTTTACCAGAAGAGGAGCGCTGGATGATTCAAGTTCAAGTTCCAGGAAGGACGTTCATGCCAATCACTAATCCCATAGATTTTTCCTTTGATGCACCAGCCTGGAGTCTAGGAAAGAGCATGGCAGCTCACATCGCCATGGGACGTATTGGAGAAGTTTACCGCAATGATCTCAAGGATACTATCTACCAGATTTGTGGGCGCCGAGATGAGCACTGGGAGATGATCAACACCAAGAAGGATAGATCAATCACAACTTTCATCCATGAGTTAAACCAGCACATTCGACGTCAGGAGAACCAGATGTGCGCAGACATGATAGATCTGAAGAAGGCGAGGACGAGTATCACGGAACTAGAGGAAGAACTCAAGGCTACACGTGAAGATTATGAGGAGGAAATCGTCGTACTAGTGGATAAGAATGATGACATGATTAAGAAGATCGGAATATTCATGGGAGACCCTACACCAATAGAAGAAGACGAAGAACCCAAGGAGATTCGCCCGAAAGACTACATCATCATCGACGACACCGACTCGGACCCAGCCGATAGCGATGATGACTATGTTGATGAAGCTGGAGCAGATATCATGGAGTCTGCAACCGAAGAATATTTCTAGTAGACCACCCCATTAGTAGTACTATTCCACCATGTAAATAGAGTAGTCCGAGCACTTTTGCGATATTTAGACCGATTGTATGCCCTTGTTTGATTGAATGAAGTGAATTGTTTGCAATTGCCTCATGTGATATGGGTAGTGTTTCCTCTCTAGACCTCATTCTATTCTTAAATCTCATCTTTTCTAAACCCATCAGATGCCTCCGAGACGTGACCCCGGATTTACCTTTCCACCGGAGCTCACTCAGTTGATCCAGTAGAAGAATACGTTGATGCAGTTGCTAGTCCAGAATCAGAATCAGGGGAACAACAACAACAACCCAGCGCCACCACCACCACCTGTTGATCACTTAACCCGTTTTCTTAGGCTGAATCTGCTAGTGTTCTCCAGTAGCACCGAGCCTATAGTACCAGATGATTGGCTCCACAAGACAGCAAGGGAGTTGACCACGGTAGGATGCACAGATGCGGAAAAGGTGAAGTTTGCCGCACATCAGTTGGATGGACCCGCAACATCATGGTGGGAGAATTTCACGGCCACTTACCCTATCGACACTATCATATGGGACCAGTTTCAGCAGGCTTTCCATACTGCCCATGTTTCAGCAGGAGCTATGGCCATGAAGAAGCATGAATTTCGCAACTTGCGCCAAGGAGGATGGACAGTTGGCCAGTATGTGGATGACTTTAGTAAGCTAGCACGTTATGCCCCAGATGACGTTGCTATGGATGCAGCCAAGCAGGAGAAGTTTCTGGAAGGACTGAATGATGAGTTGAGCATGCAGTTGATGGTAGCAAGCTTCAACAACTACCAGGAGTTGGTAGATCATGCTCTTATGATTGAAGGGAAGTAGCAGCAGATTGAGAACCGTAAGAGGAAGTATGGACAAGGGATGTACAATTCTGGAGCGCAGCAGAAGCCGCGTTTTACCCCTAAACCGGGAGGACCTTTTCAGCATACCCATGGGGGAGGAAGCTCGCACAATCATAATGGCCCCAAGAATGGTAATTGGAATGGAGGAAGCAATGGCCAGAAGCGTACCAACCCATCAACCCCAGCCAAGAGAGACCTGAGCCAAGTCACTTGCTTTAAGTGCCAGAAGACCGGACATTATGCCAATGATTGTCCTGAATCCTAGAATGGAAATGGCAATGGAAGCTTTGGGAAGAAGCCGAACCCTTTCAACAGGGGACAGGTGAACCACGTAAACATGGAAGAGGTTGAAGCTCAGCCAGATGCAATAATAGGTAAGTTTTTGGTTAAGTCATTTACTGCACTCGTTCTTTTTGATATTGGTGCATCACATTCATACATATCAAGGGGATTTGTGGATAAGTATAAACTGCCAACCCAAGCCCTTAGGTCACCCATGTTAGTAACCTCGCCTGGAGCAGAGTATATGGCCAGTCTATGGTGTGATCGGTTACCATTAAGGATTGGTAACTATGTATTTCCCTCGGACCTAATAGTATTGGAATCTCAAGGATTGGATGTGATATCAGGCATGTATTGGTTATCGAAGTATGAAGGGAATATTGAATGCGCTAGTAAGTCAATTTTGCTTACAATGCCAGAAGGAAGAAGGATCAAGTATGTATCCCGGCATGTGCCTAAGAGGACTCAAGTAAATTCCCTAACAGGAGTTGTACAGGAGGAAGTACCGGTGGTAAAGGATTTTCCTGATGTATTTCTAGAGGAGTTGCCAGGCATGCCACCAGATAGAGACATTGAGTTTTTGATTGAGCTTTTGCCAGGCACAGGGCCAATATCTAAGAGACCATACAGCATGCCCGCAAAGGATTTGGAGGAGATTAAGAAGGAGATTAAGGAGTTACTGGATAAAGGTTATATTCGCCCAAGTTCTTCGCCTTGGAGATCGCCAGTACTTCTAGTGGAGAAAAAGGATGGATCATTAAGGATGGTTGTCGATTATCGAGGATTGAATGAAGTAACAATGAAGAACATGTACCCACTACCGATGATCAATGATCTATTTGATCGATTGCAAGGAGCCAAGGTATTTTCCAAGATCGATCTGCGATCAGGATACCATCAGTTGAAGATTCGAGAACAGGATATACCCAAGACGGCTTTTACCACCAGGTATGGGCTGTACGAGTATACCATTATGTCATTTGGTCTAACTAACACACCTGCCTATTTTATGAACATGATGAACAAAGTGTTTATGGAGTTTTTGGATAAGTTCGTCGTAGTGTTCATTGATGATATTCTAGTTTACTCGAAGAATGAAGAGGAGCATAAGGAGCATTTGCGTTTGGTACTTGTTAAGCTCAGAGAACATCAGTTATATGCCAAGTTTAGCAAATGTGATTTTTGGTTGAAGGAAGTTGGATTCCTCGGACACGTTATATCCGGAGAAGGTATAGCAGTAGATCCCACCAAGGTTGACACTGTGACAAATTGGGGAGCCCCAACAACAGTTGGAGAAATCTAGAGTTTTCTGGGACTTGCAGGATACTACCGGAGATTCATTGAAAATTTCTCGAAGATTGCAAAGCCTATGACGGAGTTGTTGAAAAAGGATACCAAGTTCATATGGACTGAGGAATGTGAGGCCAGTTTCCAGGAGTTGAAGAAACATTTGGTTACATCACCAGTGTTGATTTTGCCAGATCAGAACAAGGATTATGAGGTGTATTGCGATGCTTCACGTCGAGGACTTGGAGCAGTGCTTATGCAGGAGGGAAGAGTTGTTTCATATGCCTCACGACAGCTTAAGCCTCATGAGTTAAATTATGCCACACATGATTTGGAGTTAGCATCCGTAGTGCATGCATTAAAGACTTGGAGACATTTTCTCATTCGAAACCATTGTGAAGTGTACACGGATCACAAGAGTTTGAAGTACATTTTCACGCAGAATGAGCTGAATCTCAGGCAAAGGAGATGGTTAGAGCTCATCAAGGACTACAATATGAGATTGCATTATCATCCTGGAAAGGCTAACATAGTAGCTGGCGCATTGAGCCGTAAAAGCCATGTCAACACACTAATGACGGGAGAATTACCGAAGGAGTTAGCCGAGGACCTTTGTGAGCTATGTTTGGAGATAGTTCCGAGAGGCTATGTAGCAGCATTGGAGATTCAGTCTACTTTGATGGATAAGATGAGAGAAGCTTAGAAGACTGACAAGGAGATTTCTTCTATAAGGAAGAAGATGGGCAAAGGAAAAGTTAAAGGATTTCGTGAGGATGAGCACGATACCCTATGGTTTGAAGATCGTGTTTATGTGCCCAATGACCCGAAGATCAGGAAGTTAATTCTGCAGGAGGCCCATGATTCACCATATTCGATTCACCCAGGAAATACCAAGATGTATTTGGATTTGAAGGATACCCTCTGGTGGACCGGAATGAAGAAGGATATCGCGGAGTATGTAGCAGTTTGTGATGTATGTCAGAGAGTAAAGGTAGAGCATCAGAAGCCAACAGGATTGTTACAGCCTTTGCCAATACCCGAATGGAAGTGGGATAAGCTAGGCATGGATTTTATCATAGGATTGCCCATAACTCGTTCAGGCTATGACTCTATTTGGGTTGTAGTCGATCGTTTGACAAAGGTAGCTCATTTCATCCCAGTGAAGACTACCTACACCAGTGCTAAGTTGGCAAAGATATACATGACCAGGATAGTATGTCTGCATGGAGTTCCAAGGAGTATTGTATCAGACAGAGGAACCCAGTTTACCTCAAAGTTCTGGAATCAGTTGCACGAAACTTTGGGTACCAGGCTAGAGTTCAGTACAGCTTTTCATCCGCAGACAGATGGACAGACCGAGAGAGTCAATCAGATTTTGGAGGATATGCTGAGAGCCTGTGCACTAGATTACATATCTAGTTGGGACGACAATTTGCCATATGCAGAGTTTTCTCACAGCAACAGTTATCAATCCAGTTTGAAGATGGCCCCTTTCGAAGCCTTGTACGGAAGGAGGTGCAGGAACCCATTGTCGTGGGATGAAGTTGGAGACCGCAAGTTGTTTGGACCGGATTTGATTAAGGAGTCTGAACAGAAGGTGAAGTTGATTCACGATAGGCTCAAGGTAGCCCAGTCCAGGTAGAAGAGTTATGCAGATTCTAAACGCAAGGAGACGGTTTACGAAGTCGGAGAGCGGGTTTATCTTCGAGTATCTCCACTTCGAGGAGTTAAGCGCTTTGGAGTTAAGGGAAAGTTAGCGCCACGTTTTGTAGGACCAAGCGTATGGGAGAAGTAGCCTACAAGTTGGAATTGTCCAAAGGATTGTCAGGAGTTCACGATGTATTACACGTTTCCCAGTTGAAGAAGTGCCATGCAGATATGGCTGATATACCACTGAGAGATACAGTGCCGCTGGAAGCGATTCAGTTGGACAGTGATTTGACATATGAGGAGAAACCAGTCAAGATTCTTGAGTATGCCAGCCGAGTCACCCGCAGCAAGGTTATCAAGTTTTGCAAAGTTAAGTGGAGCCACCACACCGAGGATGAAGCCACCTGGTAACGGGAGGAAGATTTGCTGAAGGACCACCCTCACCTATTTTCTAGCCAACCCGAATCTCGAGGGCGAGATTCATCTTAAGGGGGGTAGGTTTGTAACATCCCAAATTTTCAAATTTGGAATGTTATACATTAGATCATCAATGCATATCATATTTTTATTTGCTTTTGGCTTGATCCTAGAAATTCTACGCAACTCAAGGACCCTCGGAGAGAGTTGGGGATTTCATGATTTTCATATTTGAGTTTTCTCAAATTTTGAAAAAGCAGGATCATTTGATTTTATTTATTTTATCTTCAATTATTTCTATTACAAAAATATGAGAGAGGGAATAAAATGACTTTCCCAAAATAAAGAAATATTGAGGATTTAATAATAAAATCAAATAAGATTTTATTTTGGAGTTATTTGCTATTTTATTTGAATTTAGGAAAAATGTGCGTTTTTTAAAATTGCATTTAGGCCCCAAATAAATGTTCTTCCTGTTCGGCTTGATTTTAGAAGACGGGGAAAATTTATTTCGGGATTTTTGGAGTCCATCTAGTATTTCTTTTATTTATTTTTCTGCGGGAAATTATTTAAAAAACGAAACCGACTTTGGGCCGTGTTCGGCCAGGACTCCTCCGGCCGGGCCTTTATATATCGCCGACCCCGAGCCCGTTAGCCCAAGCCGCCGCCCCGCGCCGAAAACCCTAACCCTAGCCGCCGCCGCCCCGTGCCGCTGCACCACCGCCCTGCGCCGCAGGCGCCGACGCTGCCGCCCCGATGCCGCTGGAGCCGCCGCCGTAGCCCGCTGACCCCGCCGGCGTCGCCGAGGTTGACCCTGCCGCCGCTGCCAGTTTTTCCTAGAAAACCGTTCGGTTTTCACCGGTTTTCGATCGGTTTTTTAGACAGATCGGTTTTTTTCTGGTTTAGTTTATTTAGCGAGCGTTCGCTCGTTCGTTTGTTTTAATGAATGCGTTCATCATTTAGTTATAGATAACGAACGTTCGTTCATTAATCTGTTCGTCGTTTTTCTTTTTCTCGGATTTTCCGCGATTATTTCTGATGGCGATTCCTAATGCGATTTTCGTTCTAGTATAACTTTTCCCTCGTTTATCGGAATCAGGCGATTCAAGCGCCTGGAGTTTCGTCTCGAAACCCTCTTTCTTTTTAACCAACTCAAACAAGTTTTTGCCTCTGGAAAATTTGACTTAGATCCAGATTAGTAAACGAAGCTTGTTTCTTTCGCCGTTTGACTTTCGTTGCTTCGTTCGATTTGATTCTTTTTGCAAATTGGAGTTCTTAAGTTGAACTTTCTGGTTAGATCTCTTATTTGAGTTTTACCCGTGCATTAGATGAGTACTTATTGTATGCTTGTTTGATTGCGATAGAGTACCCGGAGTGCGCCGCTTGCTACTTCGAATCGCTAGGTTTCGCGGATCATCAGCAAGGGAAGTAACACTTTTATCATACCTCCTACTACCAAGTTTTTATTGCATTAGATCAATCCTCAAACATTGCATGATTAGGATCTAATCAAATTGTGGGTTGGGAAGTAGATGAGGTAGTACCTATTACTTGTTTTATTATCAAACCCTTGGGAGTTACGACTACGTTGCTTATATTGCCATGCTATGCTAGTAGACATGGATTGGGTGAGTGTATCCATGACAGATGTGAGATTGTTAAATTAATGGTTTATTTAAGGTGGCAACTTAAACACACATCTGGGTGGATTGAGGCACCTGGGTATTCCAGCGATTACCTGTTTTCTTTATGGACCGCCACACAGGCTCAAAGGGATCATGAGATTATTCATACTAGAAACTTCCGTGTGCAGCCACAAGCTACTATGGGCTCTAGCATAGTTGACTAAGTCGTGCGAACTCTTAAAGTGGTAGACTAGCAGATGTAGGGGATGTAGGTTGGTACGGTCTACCCGTTCGTAAGGTGCTAGCACTTCTGAAAGACTATGTCTCGGTCATCCGTTTCTCAAACACCATGTAGTGCGAGAATCCCAACGGAGGAGATCGAGTCTTGTGGGGAAAAGTGAGCAAACCTCTGTAGAGTGTATAAACTAATCATGGTTAGCCGTGTCCCTGGTTATGGACAGCTTGAGTATCTAGTACTTGGATTATCATGTGAATCTCATCATGTTACTCTAATTAATTTTGTTGGGTTTTTAATGATGATGCTTAATTGGGATCGAGAGGGTGTCTACACTCTCAATGTTTAACAACTACCATGATAGTTAAATAAAATTTATACCTTTGCAGTAGGGAAAATTTGGCTTTAGGCAAAACTGTAACTATAGAGCTTTCCACCAGCCAAATATGCATGTAGTATAGCCTTAATCTTTCATTACTCTCTATGTGTTACATTGCCAGCATATTCCATGTGCTGACCCGTTTCGAGCTGCAACGTTCATGTTGCAGACTTTTCAGATGACGAGTAAGGTGCCTTTAGGTCGTGGTTCTATACTTGGTGATGCCGTTGGAGTTGATGGACTCACTTATCTTCCAAGCCTTCCGCTGTTATCGTCATTAGATGACCTTAAGCCATATTTATTGTAATAAGTTCTCTTTCGAGACACTTGTTGTAATAACTGTGTGATTGCTACTCTGTTATAAATCCTTCAAGTACTGTGCGTGTCAGCATTACTGATCCAGGGATGACACTGAAGCACAGAGATCGGACCGTATGAGGTCTGGTCGCTACACCCTCTATCTAATACGGTTCCACGCACGTGCACACTCCCGCCCCTCTTTCCATCGATCTCATACTCGCACACTCCTTCCCCCTCGATATAGTAGGCCTCTCAGACCACCTCCTAGCTGCATCCCTCTCTCTCTATCCTTGTCTTTGGGGCTTATTTGCTTCTAACACATGCATGCATGTATACCGATCGATCTCCCTACATATACATAGGTCGACTATAACTCTTTTTCCCCATGCATCGATCGAGGTACCTCACAAGTTATGTCTATCCCTTTCTCTAACAAAGGACGATTGATCTTCCTATGTAGTTACGTATGCTTACCACAACCATATCTCCCCCCTCATCATTCGTACATGCCTCCTGACCCGTCTCTCACATGCACGTGCACATACAGGCAGGCATCCCCTCTCTTATTGATATTGCAGGCATGCCCTCTATTTGTCTAGCAGGCCTCTCCCACCATTTGTGAGAAGCAACGCCACCACCAACCCCTCCGACACTCTATCTCTATCTCTCTCCCGACCTTATTCCTCTCCTACCACTACAAAAAAAGAAACATCCGTGACATCTTGGGCCGAACGAATTTTTTCTGTCATGCTTATGACACTTCTATGACAATAATTGTGACAAAACCCGGAATCATCATAGATGTGGTGGGATCCTACTTCTATGACAAAAAATCATGACAAGAAATGGGCTTTTCGTCCTGGGCGGGCCAGAGACGCAGGTGCATGACATTCTTTGGGCCGTCCATGATAGAAAAAATCGTGGTAGAAGCGAGGTTGAGGAAAATATCGGGGAGTTCCCGGTTACAGTGGGTGGTCGGGGGCCAAGCAGTTGATGTTTCTCTCGTACATGTACACACGTGTGTGCGAGGCATTGCGCTCTAACTGAACACAAGCGAGGCGTTGGGCTCTAACTGAACCCGAGCGATTGCACTAGCTACATTACTGAACCTGAGCAATCGATCCCTTGCTGTTAACTGGACCCGAGTGATTCCTTCGCTACTGCTGCTAACTGAAGCCGATCGAACCCTGCTACCACCTTCCCTTGATGAAAAGTGAGCGTAGTTGGGGGGGGGTTTGGATGAACAAGTCCCGATGGGAGGTTGGATGAACAGGACCTCATGGTAGTAGAGGCCGTTGCCGCTGGATGAACAGGACCCCGTGGAGGGCTAGATGAACAGGACCCCATGGAGGGCTGGATGAACAGGACCCTGTGGAGGGCTGGATGAATAGGACCCCGTGGAGGGTTGGTCGAACAGTAGCCGGTGGAGGGCTGGATGAACAGTATCCCGTGGAGGGGTGGTTGAACAGGACCCCGCGGAGAGGGCTGGTTGAACAGTAGCCGGTGGAGCGAGCGGTGGAGGCTGGATGAACAGGAGCCCGTGGATGAACAGTCGCAGGTGGAGGCTGGAGGAGGTCGACGGTGGATGAACAGTAGCCTGTGGAGGCAGTCGACGGTGGAGATGAACAATGTCCTCTGGAGTCCCGTTTTGCGGTACGCCACACCCCTCCCGATGAATAGGACCCCCGTTTTGGCCGTAGCTCTCCAACACAAGTCCGTTTTCTCCGTTTTGCGGTGCGCCACACCCCTCCCGATCAACAGGACCCCGTTTCGACCGTAGGAGGTCCAAGTGAAGTCTGTTTCCTCCATTTTGCGGTATGCCAGATCCCTGCCGATGAACAGGATCCCGTTTCGACCGTGGCCGGTCGAACACAAGGCTGTTTCCTCCGTTCTGCAGTACGCCAGGCCTTGTTTCGATCGGCTGTTCCATCCAAGTCGGTTGGTTCCCGATGAACACGACGTATTCCCGTTGTCTCCCGATGAACACGACGCATTCCGTTGCCTCCCCATGAACACGATGACGCAGTTTCTCTGTTTCGACCCAGCCATGTACACGAGCCCTAGCCGTACATATGCGCGAGTAGGCGTTCGAGACCTCGCCCGTATGTACGTACGTGGCCGTATTTACTTTCTTGCACACTAGCCGCTATACGTACGTGTACACGATATTAACGGGACTGCGTGACATGCTACGTGTGCGCCTCTACTACGACACGTGCCTTTCCTTACACGGCCATGGTTCATCGCTGCAGCCTGCAGACAGACCGATCGACCAGTATTTATGTACACGTTCGCGACCAGATTAATAACGCTACATACACTTCGACCAGGTGGGTCCCGACTGTCACGCACTTCCTTGCGTGCGAAGATGTAGCTAGTGGGTCCCAGCAGTCAGGGGCGAATATTTTTTTGCCTGTAATATGGACGTACTTCCTTGCATGCGAAGATGTAGCTGGTGGGTCCCAGCAGTCAGGGGGGAAATGTTTTTTTTGTGAAATACGGTGGCCCGTTCGGTGGGTCCCTGCTGTCAGGTCGAGCAATAATTATTTTGCGCATAATAAGGAGGCACTTCCTTCCTGCGGCCATGGACCCAGCTGTCAGCCTCTCCACGTACAGTCCTCTTCCGATGGAAGTTATTCCTTGACCACGTTGACCACGCCGCGCCAAGAGCACTAGGGCGGTGTGTAACACCCCGGATGTAACTTTCCAAATTTGTACTCCAACTCTTGCCGTTTCCGGCGTTAAGTTATTTTATTTTCTCGGGTTCGGGTTTTTGTCTCCGTGTGTTGTTATCGTTGTCATGCATCCCATATCATGTCATCATGTGCATTGCAGTTGCATACGTGTTCGTCTCATGCATTCGAGCTTTTTCCCCGTTGTCCATTTTGCATTCCAGCGCTTCGTTCTCCTCCGGTGGTCATTTCTACCTTTCTTTCGTGTGTGGGGATTAAACATTTCTGGATTGGACAGAGACTTGCCAAGCGGCCCTGGTTTACTACCGGTGGACCGCCTGTCAAGTTTCGTACCATTTGGACTTCGTTTGATACTCCAACGGTTAACTGAGGGACCGAGAAGGCCTCGTGTGTGTTGCAGCCCAACAACCCTCCAATTTGGCCCAAAACCCACCTAAACCCTCTCCATCGTCTAGAGCATTCGATCATGATCGCGTGGCCGAAAACCGCACCTCATTTGGACTCTCCTAGCTCCCGCTATGCCTATATATCCCCGAAAATTCCGGATCAAATCCACCCTAAACTAGCCCCCTTCGTCTCTCCGCGCGCCGGACGTGTCCGGACGCACCGGACATCGCCGCCGCCCCCAACCGGGAGCTGCCACGTGGCGCCCCCGGACCACATCACCGCCCGCACCCGCCGAGGCCCGCGGGGCCCGTCCCCGGCCCTCCCGGCCCGACTCCCGGGCAGCGCAGCCGCCCGCAGCCGCCCTCGCTGCGCCGCCCCTCGCCTCGCCGTCTGGCGCCGCCGCGCCACTGTGGCGCCATCGCCGCCCGTCGCCTCGCCGTGCTCCACCGCCGCCTCATGAGCCCGAGCTCCGACTCCGCCGCTCGGCCGCGCCCTCCTCCGCCGCCCCGCGACTAGCTCCGGCCGGATCTGGTGAGATCCGGCCCGGGGACATCTACTCCGGCGCCCCACCATCTACTCCGGCGAACTCCGGCCAGATCCGCCGCCTTGAAAACAGTGCGAAACCCTAGATCCGGAGGTCGAAATTCTACTAAGTCCCCGATTTTTTCCAGTTTCAAGTGCCTATGTTCATCGTGCCATAACTTTGCATCTGTAGCTCCGTTTTTGGCATATAGCATATCAAAATGTTCATCTCAGAGAGTACATCATTTCATTCCATTGCATCATTTTCATTTAAGTTGATCTTGATGCCCGAAATGCTGTTAGAAAAGTGCTACTTGAGATATTTGTCAGATCTGCTGCTCCATTTAGATATTTGTTATTTTTGCCATGATTATTGTGTGCATGATATGCCCATGAGTTCTACATATGTTTTGTTAAGGGTTTTGCCATCTTTCCAGAGGTGCAACCCATGTATTTTTGTGATGTGTGTGGTGACTAGCACGAGCTTGCCAAGTGAGGCACTTGGTAATTCTGATTTCAGGGACTTAGTAATTCCACTAAGTCCTTGACCTGTTTATCTCATGATGCCATATGTTCATGCTGTTTCCTAGAGATCTGTGCCTCTTTTGAGGATGATCAGTAAGGATGTTTTGTTAATATGGTAATGCTCTATCCATCCATGTCTTTGTTTGCAATTATGGAGCAACCTAGCTTGAGTCAATCGAGCTCTACTTTTGCTACTTTGTGAATCTGGGCAGATTGTCAACTTGTTTGCAATTTTGCCGGTGTTGTTGTAGTTGATCCATGCATGCTATGCTATTGTTCTTGCCATGCCTAGCTTGCATTTTGTGTGTTCTTGATAGATGTCTGCTTAGCCTTTCATGACTTGCACCATAGTGAGTGCATCGAGCTCGTAAACCTGCCTACTTGATATCTGTTTTCAGCATGCTCCAGTTTTCACTAAGTATGAGAACTGATTATGTTTTTGCCATGTTCACATGCTTGCAATTGTATTTTCTGATCCCTTTTGGCTCAAGGTCACTAAGGGACTTTTGTTAAGCTCTTTGAGTAGCTCCATGCCATGCTTTACTTTGCCATGTTCAGGTCCTGTAGCATATAGTTTTGTTGCTCTGAAGAGTGCTACCTGATCTGAGATTCCAGACAAGTGTTAATTTCACTAAGTCTGAGATCTGTTTGCCATATGCATTTTTTGCCATGCTTGTTTGAACCTGTTAATGGATGATTTGGCCGTAGCTCAGTGCTAGACTTTTGTTAAGCATCTTGAATGCATACCTGTCATGTATTTTGTTGTCATGTTTGAGTGTTGTAACGTGTTCATCTCATTGCATTTAGATGGCTACTTGCTGTCAATCGCAGACCGGTGCCATATTTGAACCGCTTGCCATTTCCAAACCGTAACTCCGATTCCGGCGTTCTTTATATCGTTTTCAAGCGATTTCATCTCATCTTTCCAGTGGCTCACTTGGATTCCCAAGTTGAATACAGGTTCATGCATTCCTTGTCACATCTTGCATATGCATCACGCATCGCATCCCGCATAGCATATCATCTTTGCATCATTTTGTTTGAGCTTGCACGTGGTTGATTGTGTCCTTGTTGCTTGTTTGTCTTGTTTGGGTAGAGCCGGGAGACGAGTTCTCTAACGAGGAGCCCGTTGAGTTTGCTTTCGAGGATCCAATCAACTCTGACAACTGTGCAGGTAAGATGATCATACCCTCGAAATCACTACTATCTTTGCTATGCTAGATTGCTCGCTCTTTTTCTATGCCAATGCTATGATGCCTACCACTTGCTTTCAAGCCTCCCGAATTGCCAAGTCAAACCTCTAACCCACCATGTCCTAGCAAACCGTTGATTGGCTATGTTACCGCTTTGCTCAGCCCCTCTTATAGCGTTGCTAGTTGCAGGTGAAGATTGGAGGCCATTCCTTGTTGGAACATTTATTTTACTTGTTGGGATATCATTATATTATCTTGTTATCTTAATGCATCTATATACTTGGTAAAGGGTGGAAGGCTCGGTCTCTCGCCTAGTCTTTTGTTCCACTCTTGCCGCCCTAGTTTCCGTCATATCGGTGTTATGTTCTCGGATTTTGCGTTCCTTACGCGGTTGGGTTATAATGGGAACCCCTTGATAGTTCGCCTTGATTAAAGCTTTTCCAGCAATGCCCAACCTTGGTTTTACCATTTGCCACCTAGCCTCTTTTTCCCTTGGGTTTCCGGAGCCCGAGGGTCATCTTATTTTAAACCCCCCCGGGGCCAGTGCTCCTCTGAGTGTTGGTCCGAACCAGGCAGCCTGCGGGGCCACCTCGGGGAAACTCGAGGGTTGGTTTTACTCATAGCTTGACCTATCTGAGTGTGCCCTGAGAACGAGATATGTGCAGCTCCTATCGGGATTTGTTGGCACATTCGGGCGGTGTTACTGGTCTTGTTTTAACCTGTTGAAGTGTCTTGAAGAACCGAGATACCGAGTCTCATCGGAACGTCTTGTGAGGAGGTCTATTCCTTCGTTGACCGTGAGAGCTTGTCATGGGCTAAGTTGGGACTCCCCTGCAGGGATTTGAACTGTCAAAAGTCGTGCCCGCGGTTATGGGAAGATGGGAATTTGTTAATGTCCGGTTGTAGATAACTCGAACCTTAACTTAATTAAAATGAATCAACTGAGTGTGTTACCGTGATGGCCTCTTCTCGGCGGAGTCCGGCTAGTGGACACGGTGTTGGAGTAATGTTTGCGCAGGTTGTTCTCTAGTTTCTCGCCCACGCTTTGCCTCGTCTTCTCGCTCTCTTTTGCGAATAAGTTAGCCACCATATTTTGCTAGTCGCTTGCTGCAGCTCCACCTATATTTACCCTGCCTTACCTATAAGCTTAAATAGTCTTGATCGCGAGGGTGCGAGATTGCTAAGTCCCTGTGGCTCACAGATTACTATTATACCAGATGTAGGGCCTGATGATTCCGCTCAAGGTGACGCGTTTGAGCTCAAGTGGGAGTTCGACGAAGACTCTCAACGATACTATGTTTCCTTTCCTGATGATCAGTAGTGGTGCCCACTTGGGGGTGATCGGGACCGTGTCACATGTTGGGTTCTCTTTTATTTTGGCGCCGTAGTCGGTCCATGAGTGTTTGGATGATGTAATGTTATTTATGTACTTGATTGACGTGGCGAGTGTAAGCCAACTATGTTATCCCCCCTTTATGGTTTATATTACATGGGATGTTGTGAAGATTGCCTAACTTGCGACATATGCCTTCAATGCGATTATGCCTCTAAGTCGTGCCTCGACACGTGGGAGCTATAGTCGCATCGAGGGTGTTACAAGTTGGTAATCAGAGCCTTCCCCGACCTTAGGAGCCCCATTGCTTGATCGTTTTTAACGGCCGAGTTGTGTCTAGAAAAATGTTTTGAGTCATTTAGGAATTATATATCGGAGAGTTTAGGAATTCTTTTTACTTCCCAGTCTCCTCATCGCTCTGGTAAGGCATCCTGACGTAGAGTTTTGACTCATCTCTTCTCAAATTTCACAAATTTTTTTTAGGATCACGCTGGTATCTTGGAATCGTTCCGATGGTTTTATGATGAGAACATTGTCTTGGTGCCTCCTGTCAGGGGTTTTGTGGAAGTGTCCCGGGGAGTTGAGCTTTGAGGTGTTGTCATCATAATTTTATCGTTTCAATTCTGGAATACCTGAGTTTAGTACGCCGACATCGAAAAACTCTTTTATGCAGTTCGTTGGTGAGATAACCTCGACGCCACCCAGTACTGGGGCGGGAGTTCGGGATTATCGCCATAACTTGTATAACGGATGCTTTTCGAAGGTTGAGGTAGATGGTTTCCGAAGGTTTCTTGGTTATGTGTTGAAGGATGGATACAGCTGGATGTAGGATTTGCTAGATTTGGGTGAGATATTATGCTTCCCCTGTATCCCCAACACCTGATTGCATAACCGGAAAGGTTCGGGAGTTTCATAGGTGGGAATTCTAGTGGCTCTAGTTCTTCTTCCACGGATATTGGTTTGAGATTGGGATTTCTTACCGATTATTCGTTCTTGATCCGTACCTTGTTGATTTATTTCTCTACCTAAATTCTAAGTGGCTTCTCAATTTATGGATATGTGACCATTTCAAGAGGATGCATTCGTTCATTTTGTTCGGATGTGAAGACTATATGTTGCAATTTTCATTCTGTTGGATTCAGCTTCAATATTGTCTATCAATGTGCTAATGGTGGTCAACCTCTTCAGGATGGCTCCTCCAACGCGCACGACTCCGAATCCTGATCCGCCACCACCTCCACCTCCTCCAGAGGCATGGCAAGCTCTGATGGCCGCAACCAATGCAAACACATAATTGATCATGCAAATTCTTTAAGAGCGCAATCAAGGCAACCAAGGGAACCAAGGCAACAATCAGAATCACTTTGCTACACTCAACCAGTTCCTTGCTAACGGGCCAAAGACTTTCAGCAATTGTGTTGAGGCAACCGATGCTGACGATTGGCTTGTGGATCTGTGCAAGCATTTCGAGTGCAGTAACGTCAGGCCTGAGTACTTTGTCAAGTTCGCTTCCTTCCAACTCAAAGATCAAGCTGCGGAATGGTTCCAGCAGTACAAGGACTCCAGAGGTGGACGTGTTATCACTTGGGATGAATTCTGTCAAGATTTCCGAGCACATCATATTCCTTAGAGCGTGGTTGAAAGCAAGCGTGAGGAATTCCGCAACCTGAAGCAAGGTTCTTTGTCTGTCTATGACTACAACAAGTTGTTCCAGAAGCTCGCCCGCTTTGCCAAGCAGGACGTACCTGATGAGAAGAGCATGATATACCGGTTCAGGGGTGGTCTCAGAGAAGAAATTCAGCTAGCTCTTGTTCTCTTTGAGCCTTTGAGATACGATGAGTTCTACAACATGGCACTGAAGCAAGAGGCTGCCCAATTGAGGTGTGATGCTTCCAAGAAGCGAGTCAGAGATGTTACTCCTTCTTCCTCTACTCAAGTGGCCAAGCAACAGAAGTATTGGCTTCCTCCTCCTCCGTTCCGTCAGCCGTATTAGCAGAAGAGCAAAGGTGGCAGTGGTTCTTCCCACCCACCCAACCCTGGCTTTCAGAACAAGACTTCGTCTCAAGCTCCAAGATCGAGTGCTCCGTATCACCGTCCGCTTTCAGAGGTCACGTGCAATAAGTGCCAACATAAGGGTCACTATGCCAACAAGTGTTTCAACCAGAGGCGTCTTCCTCCTCCTCCTCCTCTCAGATTGGCAAGTACAGCTGTGGTCAAGCATAACCCCAAGCATGCCAAGGTCAACTTGATGAATGCAGCTCAGGCAGAGGACTCGTCAGATGTCATCATGGGTAACCTTCCTGTTAACGATATTCCTGCAAGAGTTCTTTTTGACACTGGTGCATCGCATTGTTTCATGTCAAAGCCATTTTTTACCAAGCATGAGTTCGTTTCTTCTCATTTGGGTAAACAAATGGATATCGTTTCTCCTGGAAAACGTTTGTGTGCAAGTCTGGAGGTGCCAGATGTTACTATCACATTGGGCGACTACAAGTTCCTTTCTTCCCCAATGGTTCTTGGTAACTCGGATATTGATCTTATTCTCGGGATGGCTTGGCTTTCTAAGCACAAGGCTCAGCTTGATTGTGCTGCAAGGCAGATTCAATTGACTCATTCGTCTGAGGATGTAATTGTCTTTGCCGCTCGTGATGATACCATCCGTCTGTTTTCTCTCAATGAGAAGGGTGAACTGGATGCTATCTCGCAAATTCTAGTCGTTTGCGAATATCAGGACGTCTTTCCAGAAGAGCTCCCAGGAATGCCTCCGCACCAGCCAGTTGAATTCGTTATTGATCTTGAGCCTGGTACGGAACCTGTGTGCAAACGTCCTTACAAGCTCGGACCTGAAGAGTTGAAGGAGCTGAAGAAGCAACTCGATATTCAAGAGAAAATGGGTCTCATCCGGCCTAGTTCTTCTCCGTGGGGTTGTGGTGTTCTTTTTGTGAAGAAGAAGGATGGAACGGACCGACTTTGTGTTGATTACCGTCCATTGAACAAGAAGACCATCAAGAACAAATACCCACTTCCCAACATCAATGAGCTGTTCGAACAACTCAAAGGTGCCCAAGTATTCTCCAAGCTTGATCTCCGTATGGGTTATCATCAGATTCGAATCCGTGAGCAAGATATTCCCAAGACGGCTTTCAGGACAAGCTATGGTTCATATGAATACACTATCATGTCTTTTGGCCTCGTCATTGCTCCTCCGACGTTCTCTCGCATGATGAACTTCATCTTTAACGCCTACACCAATGACTTCGTTTTGGTCTATCTCGACGACATTCTGGTTTTCTCGAGGAACAAGGAAGATCATGCCAAGCACTTGCGTTTGGTGCTCGATAAGTTGAGGGAACATCAGTTCTACGCCAAGTTCTCCAAGTGTGAATTTTGGCTTGATGAGGTTCTTTACCTTGGTCATATCATCTCTGCCAAGGGCACTGCCGTGAATCCTGAGAAGGTGTCTGCAATTGTGAATTGGGAACCTCCTCAGAACGTGAAGCAACTCCGTAGCTTCCTCGGTCTCGCAAGCTATTGCCGAAGATTCATTGAAAACTTTTCTAAGATCGCGAAGCCTCTCTCTAATCTTCTCCAGAAGCACGTCAAGTACGTTTGGTCTCCGGAGTGTGACATTGCTTTCAACACTTTGAAAGAGAAATTGATCACTGCTCCAGTTCTGACTCCGCCTGATGAATCCAAGCCGTACGAGGTCTTTTGTGATGCCTCTCTCCAAGGTCTTGGCGCAGTATTGATGCAAGAGAAGAAAGTTGTTGCTTATACCTCTCGCCAGTTGAAGCCCAACGAGAAGAACTACCCCACTCATGATCTCGAGTTGGCGGCAGTTGTGCATGCTCTTTTGACTTGGAGACATCTCTTATTGGGAAGAAAAGTGGACATTTTCACTGATCACAAGTCTCAAGTACATATTCACTCAGCCTAATCTCAACCTCAGGCAAACTCGATGGGTCGAAATGATTCAAGAATATAATCCGAGTATTGAGTATACTCCAGGCAAGGCCAATGTGATTGCTAACGCATTGAGCAGGAAGGCTTACTGCAACAGTCTAATTCTCAAGCCTCATCAACCCGAGCTTTGTGAAGCTTTCCGCAAACTTAATCTGCAAGTTGTTCCTCAAGGTTTCCTCGCCAACCTTCAAGTCTCTCCTACCTTGGAAGACCAGATTCGCCAAGCCCAGCTTCTTGATGCTATGGTGAGAAGGTGAAGATTGGGATTGCCAAGAGTCAACCCAAGTACAAGTGCTACCGCCTTGATGACAAGGAAACTCTCTTCTTCGAGGATCCTATAGTTGTACCCAAAGGTGACCTCCGTAAAGTGATCATGAACGAGGCTCACAATTCTCTCCTCTCCATCCACCCTGGGAGCATGAAGATGTATCAGGACCTCAAGCAAGCTTATTGGTGGACTCGAATGAAGCGCGAGATTGCTCAATTCGTGAATGAATGTGATGTCTGCAGAAGAGTGAAGGCAGAACACCAAAGGCCAGCTGGTCTCTGTAGGATCGAAAGTATGTCTAGAGGGGGGTGATTAGACTACTTGACCAAATAAAAACTTAACCTTTTCCCAATTTTAGTTCTTGGCAGATTTTAGCTATTTTGGGACAAGTCAAGCAATCATCACATAATTCAATCAAGCATGCAAAGAGTATATAGGCAGCGGAAAGTAAAGCATGCAACTTGCAATAATGTAAAGGGAAGGGTTTGGAGAATTCAAACACTATTGGAGACACGGATGTTTTTCCCGTGGTTCGGATAGGTGGTGCTATCCTACATCCATGTTGATGGAGACTTCAACCCATGAAGGGTAACGGTTGCGCGAGTCTACACAGGGCTCCACCCAAGGGCAACGGTTGCGCGAGTCCACACAGGGCTCCACCCACGAAGGGTCCACGAAGAAGCAACCACCCACAAAGGGTCCACGAAGAAGCAACCTTGTCTATCCCACCATGGCCAACGCCCACACAGGACTTGCCTCACTAGCGGTAGATCTTCACGAAGTAGGCGATCTCCTTGCCCTTACAAACTCCTTGGTTCAACTCCACAATCTTGTCGGAGGCTCCCAAGTGACACCTAGCCAATCTAGGAGACACCACTCTCCAAGAAGTAACAAATGGTGTGTAGGTAATGAACTCCTTGCTCTTGTGCTTCAAATGATAGTCTCCCCAAGACTCAACTCTCTCTCATAGGATTTGGATTTGGTGGAAAGAAGGTTTGAGTGGAAAGCAACTTGGGAAGGCTAGAGATCAAGATTCATATGGTAGGAATGGAATGTCTTGGTCTCAACACATGAGTAGGTGGTTCTCTCTCAGAACATATGAGTTGGAATGGTGTGTGTGTTCTGATGGTTCTCTCACTAAATGAGAAGGAGGTGGAGGGGTATATATAGCCTCCACACAACATCCAACCGTTACACAATTTTCCAATCTCGGTGGGACCGAATCAATAAGCTCGGTCGGACCGAAAATGTAAACCTAGTGACCGTTAGTGATTTTCGGTGGGACTGACATGCAACTCGGTAGGACCGATATGGTTAGGGTTTGGGCATAACGTAATCTCGGTGAGACCGATTACACAAACTCGGTGAGACCGAATTTGGTAATTAGCTAACCAGAGAGTTGGTCAGGCAAACTCGGTGGGACCGATTTGCTCTTTCGGTGAGACCGAGTGGAACTCGGTGAGACCGAAAAGTTACAAAGGGGAAACACTGAGTTTACATTGCAATCTCGGTGGGACCGATCCGCTCTTTCGGTGGGACCGAAAAGTTACGAAAGGGAAACAGAGAGTTTGCAACCCCATCTTGGTGAGACCGAGATCCTTATCGGTAGAACCGAATTGCTAGGGTTTGGCAGTGGCTAATGACAAGTGAAACTCGGTGGCGCCGGATAGGAAGAATCGGTAGGACCGAGTTTGGCTTAGGGTTTAGGTCATATGTGGATATGGTAAAGTAGTTGAGGGTTTTGGAGCATATCACTAAGCACATGAAGCAAGAGGCTCATTAAGCAACACCTCATCCCTCCTTAATAGTATTGGCTTTTCCTAAAGACTCAATGTGATCTTGGATCACTAAAATATAAAATGAAGAGTCTTGAGCTTTTGAGCTTGAGCCAATCCTTTGTCCTTAGCATTTTGAGGGTTCCACTTTCACATCCATGCCATGCCAATCATTGAGCTTTCCTGAAATAATCATCTTGGAATAGCATTAGCTCAATGAGCTATATGTTGTTATGAATTACCAAAACCACCTAGGGATAGTTGCACTTTCAATCTCCCCCTTTTTGGTAATTGATGACAACATATAGATCAAAGCTTCGACAAAAGATAATAATCATAAAATATATCGTCGCTTTGAGAAGTATGTGATAAGTAAGAGCTCCCCCTAAACTTGTGCATATTTAAAATTTGCTTTGGACTGCAAATGCACAAAGAGTTAGAGTCATGGGTTACTCTTCCATGTCACATACATCTTGGTGGAGCGCTTAAAATGATAAGAATGAAATACATGCACTCATCACCAAGACTAATGAATGATCACATAAGATAGATAAGATAATAGCATTAAGCAAGCATTAAGTGTAGCTTATGATCAAACACATGATCATCAATGTCTCACAAATAATAATGTAGTATCTCAAGCACTCAAAAGCACACAAAAGTTCGAAAAACCACCAAATAAAGCAAGAGAGAAAAGCAACACTCTCTCTCTCGAAGCCTATGATCTATACATCTTCTCCCCCTTTGGCAACAAGTTACCAAAAAGTTCCTACAAAATGCATAGCACTAGATCGACGCTCAGGCTTGATCTTCAGGTGGTGGTGGAGTCCGGATCACTCCAAGGACGAAGGCTTCGGTAGATGCTGAAGTAGACGCTAGAGTTGGAGCTGAAGTAGATGCTGGAGCTGGTGGAACTGAGGCTGTGGCTGGTGCTGAGGTGGTGGCTCTTGTGTCAGCAACTGGCACGGCAGACGACCTCGGACCTCTTGGCACTCTGGCAAAGGCATGAGTAGTAGTCCTGCCTCTCCTCTCCTGCATGTCCTCCTGGAGCTGCTCCACTGCAGACTGAACTTCTGTTACCTTGACATCCAAGTCATAGAACTTTTGTTCCATGATTCTCTCTAGGCTCTGCTGATTCTGAGTGAGGGTGGCCAGACTTTGCTCAATCCTCAGTGTGGATGCAATCAAGTAACCAAGTTGCTCTTGTTTAGTATTCAAGAAGTATTCAGATGCCTCCTCTTGAGTAGGCATCTTGGAAGCTTTTTCCTTCCTCGCCTTCTCCTTCTTTGCATATGCTTGTGCAGACGATGGCTCGTTCTCTGTCATCACAACTTCATTGTTCTCAAAATCTGGACGGATGGGCAGGTGTTCCTTGTCCAATAGATATATGCCTGTGCCCATCTTGGAGTTGATGAGCTCCTGAATCTGAGGGGCATATCCGCAACTCCTCTTCTGGTCTGCTGCAGTCCTCTTGATTGTTTCCACTATGAGGCTCATCACCTTGAACTTCTGAGGCACATCAAACACATGTAGCAAGTTGATAGCATGGCCTCTGATCATCTTGTGATCTCCAGACTTGGGCAGTAAGGTGTGCCTTAGTATCCAATTGATCGTCGGGAGTCCTGACAGAAGGTAATGTACTGAGCCAAACTTGAAGGTATCAAGTGCTTCATTGGGAATTTCCTTGTACATATTGGACATGGAGTTATGGTCCATCTTCTTCTTGGCATAGATATCCAAGTCATCATCTTGCTCCTCTGGGGCATTATTGATCTGTGCCCACTCAGCCACTGTAGATTGGTACCTTGTACCCTCAGACATCCATGTGATCCTCCCATCTGGATAAAAGTGAGCTGTGGAGTAGAACTGCATGATGAGTTCCTCGTTCCACTTTGTGAGCTTCTGCCCAACAAAGTCAGCTACTCCACAAGCATTAAAAATGTCATATACTCCTGGGTAGTGTTCCTCATTGTCCTTGATGTATGTCCAATCAACCCAACGCATACCATAGACAATGGGCTTCTTATCTAGCAGCACTGTCTCATAAAAATCCTGCTGCTCCTTGGTGTGAAACCTGTAGTCCACGGCAGTCCTTCTTCTTGAAGCATATGGGTCTGCTTCTCTCCATTTCCTTAGCCCTGAATCTCTCCTGAGCTTCATGTCCTCAGCCACAGGATGAGCATCGTTGTGGTCTGGGATCTTGGGCTTTAGCTTCCTTAGGACATTTTCTTCCTCTTCTTCAGCAACAGTCTCAGGCACTGGGGCCTTATTCTTCTCAGCTGCAGGAATGCTTCTTGTGTTCCTCTTTGGCTTTGGCTTTGGAGCTGACTTGGCCTTGGAAGCAGCTCCCCCTGATTTTATGGCATCTCCCATTAGCTTGGGTGCCTTGGGCGATGGTGCAGCTGCCTCTTCTTCTTCCTCCTCTTCCATGATGGAAGCTTTGCCAAGCACTCTAGCCACAGTCTTCTTCACCCTTTCCTTTCTTTTCTTGCCTTCTGCAGCAACTGTCTCTTTAGGAGTGGGCTTCTCAGTTGAGGCTCTTGCCTTTGACATGGGCTTCCTGCCTGCTGGCCTTTTGATTTTCAGACCTGGCTTAGTGCCTTGAGCTGGCTCAATTCTCTTGGAAGTGGCCTCTTCCTCTGCCACATAGTCCTCATCTTCGGAATCTGAAGTCCTCTTCTTCCTTTATCTTGTGGCAGCCTTTGGCAAGTTGCTAGGAGTGCTCCTGCTGCCTTCATCAGAAGAACTTGAGGGACTAGTGCCCTCACTCATCACTACTTGCTGCTCTGACATGTTTTGGCTATCACTTTGATCAGACATGCTGCAAACTGACTGCTGACCCTGTGAATAGATTATAGATGAGATAGAAAAGATGAGCATCACAAAATGCAGATATTTTTGCAAAAGAATGATCCAAAAACTTAGTTTTAGTTTCCCACTGAAATCATCTTGGATCTACCGATTTTCAAACTCGGTGATACCGAAGCAGTTTTGGAACCTAAACTAGTGAACTCGGTAGGACCGAGTCACAGTTCGGTGGCACCGAGACTGCTAGGGTTTCACTGAGTTCAAGAATCGGTCACACTGATAAGTAATTCTTGGTCAGACCGAGTCTCACTTGTGCAATGGCATAAGCCAAATCGGTGGGACCGAGTTTTTCAACTCGGTGGGTCCGAGATGGTTTCGGCGGAAACCTAAACCTAGAATTTTCGAATCAAACCTAATCTACGGGCGTTTTGACTGGATAGAAGTTTATCAAACGTGGCTAGAATCAATATGATCACATTGTGCTAGGAATCAGATTGAGGAATAGCACAAAGATCAAGTCCATACCCTAGTTCGGCGGGGACTTGCTACGGCGGCAACGGCGGGGCAGAATTCCCGTTGACGGTGATGGAGACCCGTGACTGGAGGCTGCTGGCGGCGAGAAGACGATCCGGAGACCACGAGGGCAAAGCAGGCTATCGCGCGGGCGAAGGGGTTCGGAGAAATTTCCAAATTTTGCCCGTGACTATATATAGCCCGACCCTGTCGGTGTGACCAAGTGGAACGACTCGGTGGCACCGAGATTCATAACTGCGTGCAGTTACTGAAACTCGGTGTGACCGAAAGGTTCAAATCGGTTGCACCGAGATCGAAAACCTAGATCAACTTAATGATCTTGGTAGGACCGAAAGTGGAGTATCGGTCAGACTGAGAATCATAAAGAGGTTTTGGAAGTTTAAGTCTATGACGAATCAGGGACTCCGAGCGCTCCTCACACAGAGTGGTTCGAATCTGACTTGATCAAATTTTGCGATGCAGCATGAATAGAGTTTGAGACGAGAAAAGCACAGACAGCTAGAGGAGGTTCTTAGGCATTATTGTCCATCCACTTGGCAAAAGAAAATAAAACCAAACAATCAAAACAACAAGTGGATGTCCTCGAATGAGTAAAATGTGCAACCAGCATGCTCACACAATAAGATGGCAAATGAAATATGTGGCAAGGCATGCACAACCAATTCTAGCATCTATCAAGCAATTTGCGATGACTAGGTCATCTATATATGAGTATATTGACTTAGGAGTCAAGTGAGATCACTTGATCATAGGTCATACTCATCGTTTAAGCTCAAGTGGGGTTACCACTTTTACATAAAGCATTGTTGTGTTCACATCTTTAGAGTTGCTTTAGCTCAAGTCTTAGAGTAAAGCTCCCCCTAGATGTGATATCCCCCCTAAGAGGGATGAACTAACCTTGGGTTTTGTCGATGATGACTTCATGTAGATATGGAAGATGTGGATGCTCAATGTTGATGTAGATCTCTTGGAGCTATCCATTTGAGTGAATTGCACTTTCAATACCTACATGGGTTAGTCCCACAAGGAACAAACAAGGATATCCATAGACATAGAGTGATGCACACAAAAGATGATGTCCATGAAAACTTTTAGGTTACCTTGTCCCTTGTCTTACCAACAAGAGGGTTTGTGACTCCTTGAACTAGTGCAAGATGTGGAAGTTGATTGCACTTGTTCTTGCCAAAATGATAAGAGTGAAGTATGTTGGCGGAGTCACCCTCAAGAACTCTCTAGTTCTTCTTCTTTTGGATCCACATCATCTTGATGGTAATCCTTGGAGTTGTAGTCGTACTTGATGAAGTGGAGCTTGAGGTAGTCTTGGGAATCCACTTGACTAAGGTCTTCAGAGCTTCTTCAAATGCATCAATTTCCTCTTGAAGCTTGTCCTTGCCTTTTTGCTTGTAGTCTTGTGGTGGAAGATCATCTTGAGCTTGTGTCCCCTTGAAAGAAGTATACTTCTCTTATTGAGGGACAAACTTTGTCTTGGGGTATTGATCTTCTTCCCACTCAACTCCATTGGCATTGAACTTTCGCTCAAAACCAACACCTTGATTCTTCCGGTGCATTCCTTGCTTGCGCACAATTTCCTCGAATTTCTTACTCCAGGCAAGGCTTTTGCACACTCCTTTCTCTATAATTCCCTTCAATAAACTATTTTCTTGCGCAAGTGTAACTTGGCTAAGAGAATCATTAGTGGAATCAAGAGAACTACTAGAAGCAACAATATTGGATTTAACATGATCGTTGTTACTGCTAGAGGAAGAATCTTTCTTGTTACTAGACTTGACTTGAGGCATGTAAGTGGATAAGAGTAAACGCTTGGCAATGTAAGAAGAACTTTTCTTGCGGAGATCATCATTGGTTGCTTTTAAGAACTCATGCTCTTGCTCAAGATTGAGCTTTTCAAGGCATAATTTCTCATGAGCTCTTAAAAGTTCTCGATGATCTTCGAAGATAGTGTCATGAGCTAACTTAAGAGTTTTTAGTTCTTTAGTTAGAGCCTCAATCTTCTCCTTATCATTGTCATTCGTTTTATCTTGATTAGCATGATTAATTGGTCTTTCATCATAGTATTCATCACTAGAGTTGTCACCAAGCAAATCATCACCTAACAAGTCATCTTCATCACTATTGAAATCAACATACTCGGGGTGTGTTACCTTAGGACCTTTGGCCATGAAGCATCTTCCAATTCCTTCATTTGGTGAGTCAAATATGTCGTAGGAGTTGTTTGACACAAGTGCTAGACCGGCAACACCTTCATCTTGAGTATCTTCGGAGTCGGAGTGATAACTTCTCTCGGAGTGGCTGTCGGAGTCGGAGCCGGGTACCCATTCATCAACATGAGCTTGATGTCTTCGTCTTGTGTAGCTCCTTGATGATTTTTCCTTCCTTTCCGAATCCTTGCTTCTCCGTGAGTATCTTCGTTCATAACGATCATCTCTACTCCTTCTCTCTCTTGGTGGTGATCCTTTGCTTCTTCTTTTTGGAGAATCTTCTCTTCTCTTGTAGGGAGCCGTACACTCATTGGAATAGTGTCCGGGTCTTCCACAATTGTAATAGTTTCGCTCTCGACTAGAAGATCTTTTGTCATTGTAGGACCTTGACTTGGAGCTTCTATCTTTGCTTCTACTCTTGTAGAACTTGTTGAAGTTCTTCACCATTAAGCTCAATTCTTCATTGAAGTCTTGTTTCTCACTTGATGATGTAGGGGCTTCACATGAGGCTTTATAGGCACCACTTGATTTGTTGTGAAGTTCCTCTTTATCCTTAAGTGACATCTCATGAGCAACAATTCTTCCAATCACCTCCGTTGGCTTGAGATCTTTGTAATTTGGCATCATTTGGATCGATGTGCACACGGTATCAAATTTTCCATCCAGGGCTCTTAGAATCTTCTTGATGATGAATCTGTCGGTCATCTCTTCACTTCCTAAGCCGGCAATCTCATTTGTGATGAGAGCAAGCCTAGAGTACATTTCAGCGAGACCTTCACCATCCTTCATCTTGAACTTGTCAAGTTGGCTTTGAAGCACATCCAACTTGGATTCCTTGACAGAGTTGGTACCTTCGTGCATATCAATCAAAGTGTCCCAAATTTCCTTCGCATTCTCAAGGCGGCTGATTTTGTTGAATTCTTCGGGGCACAATCCGTTGAAGAGAATATCACAAGCTTGAGCATTGTATTGCAACATCTTCAACTCATCCGCGGTAGCTTCACGGTTTGGTTCTCTCCCATCAAAGAAGTCACCTTGCAAACCAACACACACAATAGCCCAAACGGCGGGGTTATGTCCAAGAATATGCATTTTCATTTTATGCTTCCAACTAGCAAAATTAGTACCATCAAAGTAAGGACCTCTATGGTGATAATTTCCCTCGCTAGACACCATACTCTCCTAGGTTGTGAAACCAAGGCTATGACCACCAAAAGCTATGGAGATCAAGCAAATGGAGACCAAAGCTCTGATACCACTTGTAGGGTCGAAAGTATGTCTAGAGGGGGGGTGATTAGACTACTTGACCAAATAAAAACTTAGCCTTTTCCCAATTTTAGTTCTTGGCAGATTTTAGCTATTTTGGGACAAGTCAAGCAATCATCACATAATTCAAGCAAGCATGCAAAGAATATATAGGCAGCGGAAAGTAAAGCATGCAACTTGCAAGAATGTAAAGGGAAGGGTTTGGAGAATTCAAACGCTATTGGAGACACGGATGTTTTTCCCGTGGTTCGGATAGGTGGTGCTATCCTACATACACGTTGATGGAGACTTCAACCCATGAAGGGTAACGGTTGCGCGAGTCCACACAGGGCTCCACCCAAGGGCAACGGTTACGCGAGTCCACACAGGGCTCCACCCACGAAGGGTCCACGAAGAAGCAACCACCCACAAAGGGTCCACGAAGAAGCAACCTTGTCTATCCCACCATGGCCAACGCCCACACAGGACTTGCCTCACTAGCGGTAGATCTTCACGAAGTAGGCGATCTCCTTGCCCTTACAAACTCCTTGGTTCAACTCCACAATCTTGTCGGAGGCTGCCAAGTGACACCTAGCCAATCTAGGAGACACCACTCTCCAAGAAGTAACAAATGGTGTGTAGGTAATGAACTCCTTGCTCTTGTGCTTCAAATGATAGTCTCCCCAAGACTCAACTCTCTCCCATAGGATTTGGATTTGGTGGAAAGAAGGTTTGAGTGGAAAGCAACTTGGGAAGGCTAGAGATCAAGATTCATATGGTAGGAATGGAATGTCTTGGTCTCAACACATGAGTAGGTGGTTCTCTCTCAGAACATATGAGTTGGAATGGTGTGTGTGTTCTGATGGCTCTCTCACTAAATGAGAAGGAGGTGGAGGGGTATATATAGCCTCCACACAACATCCAACCGTTACACAATTTTCCAATCTCGGTGGGACCGAATCAATAAGCTCGGTCGGACCGAAAATGTAAACCTAGTGACCGTTAGTGATTTTCGGTGGGACTGACATGCAACTCGGTAGGACCGATATGGTTAGGGTTTGGGCATAACGTAATCTCGGTGAGACCGATTACACAAACTCGGTGAGACCGAATTTGGTAATTAGCTAACCAGAGAGTTGGTCAGGCAAACTCGGTGGGACCGATTTGCTCTTTCGATGAGACCGAGTGGAACTCGGTGAGACCGAAAAGTTACAAAGGGGAAACACTGAGTTTACATTGCAATCTCGGTGGGACCGATCTGCTCTTTCGGTGGACCGAAAAGTTACGAAAGGGAAACAGAGAGTTTGCAACCCCATCTTGGTGAGACCGAGATCCTTATCGGTAGAACCGAATTGCTAGGGTTTGGCAGTGGCTAATGACAAGTGAAACTCGGTGGTGCCGGATAGGAAGAATCGGTAGGACCGAGTTTGGCTTAGGGTTTAGGTCATATGTGGATATGGGAAAGTAGTTGAAGGTTTTGGAGCATATCACTAAGCACAGGAAGCAAGAGGCTCATTAAGCAACACCTCATCCCTCCTTAATAGTATTGGCTTTTCCTAAAGACTCAATGTGATCTTGGATCACTAAAATATAAAATGAAGAGTCTTGAGCTTTTGAGCTTGAGCCAATCCTTTGTCCTTAGCATTTTGAGGGTTCCACTTTCACATCCATGCCATGCCAATCATTGAGCTTTCCTGAAATAATCATCTTGGAATAGCATTAGCTCAATTAGCTATATGTTGTTATGAATTACCAAAACCACCTAGGGATAGTTGCACTTTTAGTCTCCTCCAACCTCTTGCCATTCCAGAATGGAAGTTTGAACACATTGAAATGGATTTCGTGACTGGGTTTCCAAAGTCCAAGCGTGGCAATGATGTTATATTCGTTGTCATCGACAAACTCACTAAAGTGGCTCACTTTTTGCCTATCAAAGAGTCGATCACTGCAGCTCAATTGGCGGAACTCTATACCTCTCGTATTGTCTCTCTGCACGGTATTCCACAAGTGATCTCTTCAGACCGTGGCAGCATCTTTACATCCATGTTTTGGGATTCTTTTCAGGAAGCCATGGGCACCAACATCCGCTTCAGCACAGCTTTCCATCCTCAAACTAGCGGTCAAGTCGAGCGTGTCAACCAGATTCTTGAAGATATGCTCAGGGCTTGTGTGATCTCCTTCGGCATGAAGTGGGAGGATTGTCTTCCTTATGCTGAATTCTCCTACAACAACAGTTTTCAAGCAAGTTCGGGCAAGGCCCCATTTGAAATTCTGTATGGCAGGAAGTGTCGTACCCCTCTCAACTGGTCCGAAACCGGTGAACGTCAGCTTTTGGGTAATGACTTAATCACAGAGGCAGAGGAAATGTGCAAAGTCATTCGAGATAACCTCAAAGCAGCCCAATCCCGCCAGAAGAGCTACTATGATAGTAAGCACCGTGATTTGGCTTTCGAGATCGGAGATCATGTTTACCTCCGCGTCTCTCCTATGAAAGGTACTCATCGCTTCGGTATCAAAGGGAAGCTTGCCCCTAGATACGTGGGACCTTTCAAGATTGTCAGCAAGAGAGGCGACCTCGCCTATCAACTCGAGCTTCCTTCAAACTTTGCAAATGTTCATGACGTGTTCCATGTCTCTCAGCTTTGAAAGTGCTTCAAGACTCCTGACCGCACCGTCAACTTCGAGGACATTGAGCTCCTAGAAGATCTCTCCTATCGTGAGCACCCAGTTGCTATTTTTCGAGAGACTGAACGCAAGACTCGCAACAAGTCAATCAAATTTCTCAAAGTCAAGTGGTCACACCATTCCGACCGTGAAGCTACCTGGGAACGCGAGGATCACCTCCGTTCTGAGTACCCGGCGTTCTTTCAGTCCTAGATCTCGGGACGAGATCCTTTCGTAGTGGTGGAGTGTTGTAACACCCTGGATGTAACTTTCCCAATTTGTACTCCAACTCTTGCCGTTTTCGGCGTTAAGTTATTTTATTTTCTCGGGTTCGGGTTTTTGTCTCTGTGTGTTGTTATCGTTGTCATGCATCCCATATCATGTCATCATGTGCATTGCAGTTGCATACGTGTTCGTCTCATGCATTCGAGCTTTTTCCCCGTTGTCCGTTTTGCATTCCGGCGCTTCGTTCTCCTCCGGTGGTCATTTCTACCTTTCTTTCGTGTGTGGGGATTAAACATTTCCAGATTGGACCGAGACTTGCCAAGCGGCCCTGGTTTACTACCGGTAGACCGCCTGTCAAGTTTCGTACCATTTGGACTTCATTTGATACTCCAACGGTTAACCGAGGGACCGAAAAGGCCTCGTGTGTGTTGCAGCCCAACACCCCTCCAATTTGTACCAAAACCCACCAAACCCTCTCCATCGTCTAGAGCATTCGATCACGATCGCGTGGCCGAAAACCGCACCTCATTTGGACTCTCCTAGCTCCCGCTATGCCTATATATAGTCTCCCCCGAAAATTCCGGATCAAATCCACCCTAACCTAGCCCCCTTCGTCTCTCCGCGCGCCGGACATCGCCGCCGCCCCCAACCGGGAGTTGCCACGTGGCGCCACCGGACCACATTGCCGCCTGCACCCGCCGAGGCCCGCGGGGCCCGTCCCCGGCCCTCCCGGCCCGACTCCCGGGCCACGCAGCCGCCCGCAGCCGCCCTCGCTGCGCCGCCCCTCGCCTCGCCGTCCGGCGCCGCCGCGCCGCCGTGGCGCCATCGCCGCCCGTCGCCTCGCCATGCTCCACCGCCGCCGC
Organism: Triticum urartu; assembly: GCF_056163025.1. Taxonomy (NCBI): domain Eukaryota; kingdom Viridiplantae; phylum Streptophyta; class Magnoliopsida; order Poales; family Poaceae; genus Triticum; species Triticum urartu. The sequence goes on from NC_141875.1 coordinate 374,861,318, forward strand.
ATGAGCCCGAGCTCCGGCTCCGCCTCTCGGCCGCGCCCTCCTCCGCCACCCCGCGGCTAGCTCCGGCCGGATCCAGGGACATCTACTCCGGCGCCCCACCATCTACTCCGGCGAACTCCGGCCAGATCCGCCGCCGCCTTGAAAACCGTGCAAAACCCTAGATCCGGAGGTCGAAATTCTACCAAGTCCCTGATTTTTTCCAGTTTCAAGTGCCTATGTTCATCGTGCCGTAACTTTGCATCCGTAGCTCCGTTTTTGGCATATAGCATATCAGAATGTTCATCTCAGAGAGTACATCATTTCATTCCATTGCATCATTTTCATTTGAGTTCATCTTGATGCCCTAAATGCTGTTAGAAAAGTGCTACTTGAGATATTTATCAGATCTGCTGCTCCATTTAGATATTTGTCATTTTTGCCATGATTATTGTGTGCATGATATGCCCATGAGTTCTACATATGTTTTGTTAAGGGTTTTGCCATCTTTCCAGAGGTGCAACCCATGTATTTTTGTGATGTGTGTGGTGACTAGCACGAGCTTTCCAAGTGAGGCACTTGGTAATTCTGATTTCAGGGACTTAGTAATTCCACTAAGTCCTTGACCTGTTTATCTCATGATGCCATATGTTCATGTTGTTTCCTAGAGATCCGTGCCTCTTTTGAGGATGATCAGTAAGGATGTTTTGTTAATATGGTAATGCTCTATCCATCCATGTCTTTGTTTGCAATTATGGAGCACCCTAGCTTGAGTCAATCGAGCTCTACTTTTGCTACTTTGTGAATCTGGGCAGATTGTCAACTTGTTTGCAATTTTGCCGGTGTTGTTGTAGTTGATCCGTGCATGCTATGCTATTGTTCTTGCCATGCCTAGCTTGCATTTTGTGTGTTCTTGATAGATGTATGCTTAGCTTTTCATGACTTGCACCGTAGTGAGTGCATCGAGCTCGTAAACATGCCTACTTGATATCTGTTTTCAGCATGCTCCAGTTTTCACTAAGTATGAGAACTGATTATGTTTTTGCCATGTTCACATGCTTGCAATTGTATTTTCTGATCCCTTTTGGATCAAGGTCACTAAGGGACTTTTGTGAAGCTCTTTGAGTAGCTCCATGCCATGCTTTACTTTGCCATGTTCAGGTCCTGTAGCATATAGTTTTGTTGCTCTGAAGAGTGCTACCTGATCTGAGATTCCAGACAAGTGTTAATTTCACTAAGTCTGAGATCTGTTTGCCATATGCATTTTTTGCCATGCTTGTTTGAACCTGTTAGTGGATGATTTGGCCGTAGCTCAGTGCTAGACTTTTGTTAAGCATCTTGAATGCATACCTGTCATGTATTTTGTTGTCATGTTTGAGTGCTGTAACATGTTCATCTCATTGCATTTAGATGGCTACTTGCTGTCAATCGCAGACCGGTGCCATATTTGAACCGCTTGCCATTTCCAAACCGTAACTCCGATTCCGGCGTTCTTTATATTGTTTTCAAGCGATTTCATCTCATCTTTCCAGTGGCTCACTTGGATTCCCAAGTTGAGGCCAGATTCATGCATTCCTTGTCACATCTTGCATATGCATCACGCATCGCATCCCGCATAGCATATCATCTTTGCATCATTTTGTTTGAGCTTGCACGTGGTTGATTGTGTCCTTGTTGCTTGTTTGTCTTGTTTGGGTAGAGCCGGGAGATGAGTTCGCTAACGAGGAGCCCGTTGAGTTTTCTTTCGAGGATCCAGTCAACTCTGACAACTGTGCAGGCAAGATGATCATACCCTCGAAATCACTACTATCTTTGCTATGCTAGATTGCTCGCTCTTTTGCCATGCCAATGCTACGATGCCTACCACTTGCTTTCAAGCCTCCTGAATTTCCATGTCAAACCTCTAACCCACCATGTCCTAGAAAACCGTTGATTGGCTATGTTACCGCTTTGCTCAGCCCCTCTTATAGCGTTGCTAGTTGCAGGTGAAGATTGGAGGCCGTTCCTTGTTGGAACATTTATTTTACTTGTTGGGATATCATTATATTATCTTGTTATCTTAATGCATCTATATACTTGGTAAAGGGTGGAAGGCTCGGTCTCTCGCCTAGTGTTTTGTTCCACTCTTGCCGCCCTAGTTTCCGTCATATCGGTGTTATGTTCCCGGATTTTGCGTTCCTTACGCGGTTGGGTTATAATGGGAACCCCTTGATAGCTTGCCTTGATTAAAGCTTTTCCAGCAATGCCCAACCTTGGTTTTACCATTTGCCACCTAGCCTCTTTTTCCCTTGGGTTTCCGGAGCCCGAGGGTCATCTTATTTTAACCCCCCCCCCCCCCCCCGGGCCAGTGCTCCTCTGAGTGTTGGTCCGAACCAGGCAGCCTGTGGGGCCACCTCGGGGAAACTCGAAGGTTGGTTTTACTCGTAGCTTGACCTATCTGAGTGTGCCCTGAGAACAAGATATGTGCAGCTCCTATCAGGATTTGTCGGCACATTCGGGCGGTGTTGCTGGTCTTGTTTTAACCTGTCGAAGTGTCTTGAAGAACCGAGATACCGAGTCTGATCGGAATGTCTTGGGAGGAGGTCCATTCCTTCTTTGACCGTGAGAGCTTGTCATGGGCTAAGTTGGGTTTCCCCTGCATGGATTTGAACTTTCGAAAGCCGTGCCCGCGGTTATGGGCAGATGGGAATTTGTTAATGTTCGGTTGTAGATAACTCAAACCTTAACTTAATTAAAATGAATCAAGTCAGTGTGTTACCGTGATGGCCTCTTCTCGGCGGAGTCTGGGAAGTGGACACGGTGTTGGAGTAATGTTTGCGCAGGTTGTTCTCTAGTTTCTCGCTCGCGCTTTGCCTCCTCTTCTCGCTCTCTTTTGCGGATAAGTTAGCCACCATATTTTGCTAGTCGCTTGCTGCAGCTCCACCTATATTTACCCTGCCTTACCTTGATCGCGAGGGTGCGAGATTGCTGAGTCCCTGTGGCTCACAGATTACTATTATACCAGATGCAGGGCCTGATGATTCCGCTCCAGGTGACACGTTTGAGCTCAAGTGGGAGTTCGATGAAGACTCTCGACGATACTATGTTTCCTTTCCTGATGATCAGTACTGGTGCCCAGTTGGGGGTGATCGGGACCGTGTCGCATGTTGGGTTCTCTTTTAGTTTGGCGCCGTAGTCGGGCCATGAGTGTTTGGATGATGTAATGTTATTTATGTACTTGATTGACGTGGCGAGTGTATGCCAACTATGTTATCTCCCCTTTATGGTTTATATTACATGGGATGTTGTGAAGATTGCCTAACTTGCGACATATGCCTTCAATGCGATTATGCCTCTAAGTCGTGCCTCGACACGTGGGAGCTATAGTCGCATCGAGGGTGTTACACGGTGGATGACGGCGAGGCCTCAACGACAGCACAGCCGACCACTGGAGGCAGGAGCAGGCGGTCTCACCGGTGCTGGTTTGGGCGGCTCGTGCAAGAAGATCAGCGATTGAAGAAGCAGTAGGACCGTTCGATTCAAATCCAACAATCACTGCTGCTAGAGTCGTTTCTTGACTAAGTTGACAAAGCCCTCCATACGCGTTAACTTAGTAGGCCCACAGGTCAGCCTCCAAACCGGTGCGCACCAGATGTTAGTGGGACGGAAAAAAAATTCACGTAATAAGGAGGCAGTTGATTACGTGCGGCCATGCCAGCGGAGGGAGTAGGGTGGGCGGGTGAAGCCTGCGCAGCATCCCAGCGGGCCACAGGAGGAGAGAGCAGGCAGTCCCGTCGGCGTTGGTTTAGGCGGCTAGAGTAGGAAGATCAGAGATTGAAGAAGCACGTCGGCCGTTGGATAGACATCCAACAGTCACTGCTGCTAGAATCGTGTGTTGACTGACAAAGCTTTGCATAAACAAGTCAGCCTCGAAATCTGTGGCGTGTACAACCCATTTGCCATTATTTTTATAATTTTTACTCATTTTCTAATTCATATGGAATTTATTTCAGCCCATTTTCCATTTTTAGAATTGCTGCCCATTTTCTGGTCAACACCAGGGTTAAAAATTGAACTAAAAATGTGCGAAATTTTTAAAATTCGCAATTTTTTGCTGGGGAACAAAATATTCTTAATCCAAAAATTAGTAGCCATACTAAAATAAATTAAAAATAAATTAGTACTATGTCATGTTAAAATCCAATGAAATATAAAATATCAGTGAAGAACAAAAACAAAAAAGAAACTAATTTTCCATTTGCTATATTTTTTTGGAATTTTCAACCCCTTTGATATTACTTTTAACATCATCTCCGGTGGGGAGTACGAATGAGCCGCTGCAGATGCGCGGCAGTTGACGAGAGTACGACGAAGCAGATCCGGCGCCGTGGACAAGGCCGGCACTGAATGGGCTGTGGTACAGTGGTGGATGAGCAGTCTACTTGTTTCTAGGGGAGGTGGGAGGGGTAGATGCGGCCGCAGAAGCAGATCCGATGAGGTGGACGCCGCTGCCGGTGGATGAGTAGTCTAGGGTTTCGAGAGGGGACGGGAGAAAGGGGGATGAAGTACGGACGGCGTGTCGTGTAGTTAGTCGTTTTTGCGGGAGGGGGAGAGGAAATGGGGGTGCCGTGTAGTGGGGGAACCGGAAGTTACCAAAGCAGCCCCGACCTATCATGTAGATGAGGGCGGTATTGTAACTGTTGGTCTCTGTGCACCAAGGACAAAAGGGGGATTTCGCATACTAAAGACTAAGGTGGCGGAAATTTTAGAAGGAGGCGGGAGATTTTGCCGCCCGCTAGATCGTTCGTATCCAGTTTCAACTAATTTTGGACCGTGCTAGCGGGAAGGTCATGCTAGACTGTGTACACGGGGCACGCATCAGCAGTTAATAACTGGTGCCAAGTCCACCCCAGAAAAAAGACAATAACTTGGGATGATGCGCCGATAACTTGGACGTTCACACGGGCGCGGCCAATCGTACGGGTGTAGTGGTGCGTTCGCAAAAAAGGGATCAAATGCTTAGCCTATGTATTTCTCGTGTAAATAGATAATTTAGTGCCATTGGTTACTTACTTCAAACATAATGCATTGACGTGTTAGTGTAGAGGCGCACAAAAAGAAATGGATATTGTAGTCAGCTACTTAAAAGTGTTACCTCATATGATTACATAGCCTCCATTTCATAAATTGTGTACCCGTTGAATTCATATATGAATATTACATATATTACTTCAAAATAGAAACTTAAATCATCCAAGACTAATGAATTTGAATGCAAGAGTAACAATGGTGCATGTTCATGATAGCTACATTGGTTGTTTGAAGAAACATCACTGTAACTTTGGCATGCACAACTAAAAAGGCTTATTTAAATAGAAAAAAAATGTGATATGTGAGTGTCCAATCTTTATAGCGTTGAATCGATATTGTACCTTTGGCCACAATACGAAGTAGATATTGACTTATGTTCAAGCGATGCACGTCCACGATCGCTAGATAGTGATACGTCAATGAATTGTGCAATCTCTCTCACACGCATACATATCTCATTTCTCTGTGGGCATCGGAATCACACACGTGCACTTCGTGTATTTCTCTCCCTCCGTCAGGGTTAAATTCGTCTTTCTACTCCATCCTACAAGTCTCTCACATAGAAACACACACACTCTCTATGTCAAACACGCCCACCCCTTTAATTCCGCCCACCCACAACCACTAATGTCTCTCACACATATGCTATCTACCTATTCCTTAATATAGCTAGATATGTGTCACACAAACTCCTCCCTACTAGCAAGATGCCCATGCGTTGCACGGAACATCAAGATGCATCTGTATGAGAAGTTTATCTTATGGGAGAAAAGGATGAACGAGGGAATGCCTTATTTGCAAATGCGGAGAGGGGTGTGGGTATCTTTTTGCAAAATTGCCATAGTTTCCTTCCTTCCCTTCGGATATAAATCGGATGGCCTATATTGCAGGATGGCAGGAACACCATCATCACCAACTCTGTTTTTTTCATAAGAGTAGAGATATGTGAGTGTCACGCCCCCCCCACACACCCACACTTCCCAACACCGAAGGAGTAGGGTGACACCTCGATCTTGATACTAATCTATCGACTGGCTTCTCTCTCAAACATACACACACACAGTACCCGGCACCGAAGGAGTAGGGTGGCACATCGATCTTGATAATAATCTATCTACTCCTCTTGCAAACACACACACACACACACACACACACTCGCTAGTTGTGCCTCTGTGTCTACCGCACACACTCTCAATACGTCTTTCTCTCCCTCCCCCCAACAATGACAGCAGAAGGGTGACAACTCGATTTGATCATAATCTGTCAATTGGTTTCTCTCTCAAACATTGTGTCTCGGTGCCTCGCTCGGTACCCCCCTCGATATGTAGACTTCTCACGCGCGCACAGCTGTAGTGACGATGACGCTGAACCCAGTGTGCCTTGTTTTTACCGGCCTCATGTGATAGTTTTCACCCTATTTTCTGTTAATTAACAAGGCAACCTTTTCTTTGTTACTACTAGTGAATCTGAAGTCATTCGGGGCAGACATAAAATATATCACTTCAACCCAATTATCGCAGCAACTATTTTAAAAGAAATTAGCTAGCTGCCCGTGCTTTGCACGGAACATCAAGATGCATTTGTATGAGTAGTTTATCTTGTGAGAGAAAAGGTTGAATGAGGGAAGGCCTTATTTGCGAATGTGGAGAGACTTGTGGGTATATTTTTGCAAAATTGCCATAGTTTCTTTCCTATCTGTTAGATATAAATCCGACGGCCTATATTGCAGGATGGCACGCACACCATCATCACCAACTCTTTTTCTACTCCCTCCGTCCGAAAATACTAGTCATCAAAATGGATAAAAAGAGATGTATCTAAAACTAAAATACGTCTAGATACATTTCCTTTTATCCATTTTGATGACAAGTATTTCCAGACGGAGTAGCCACCAGACCGCAAACAGTCTGATCTCTGTGCTCTGGTGTCATCCCTGGATCAGTAATGCTGACACCACACAGTACTCGGAGGATTTATAACAGAGTAGCAATCACACACTTATTACATCGAGTGTCTCCATAGAGAACTTATTACAATAACTATGGCTTAAGGCCATCTAATAATGATAACAGCGGAAGGCTTGGAAGATAAGTGAGTCCATCAACTCCAACGGCATCACTGAGTATAGAACCACGACCTAAAAACTCCTTAATCATCGTCTGAAAAGTCTGCAACATTAACGTTGCAGCCCGAAACAGGTCAGCACATGGAATATGCTGGCAAGGTAACACATAGAGAGTAATAGAATGGAACAACTATACTATATGCATATTTGGCTGGTGGAAAGCTCTATGGTTACAGTTTTGCGTAAAGCCAATTTTTCCCTACTTCAAAGGAATACATTTATTTAGCTATCATGGTAGTTGTTAAACATTGAGAATGGTTGACAACATTCTCAATCCCAATTAAACATTGAGATTCACATGATAATCCAGGTACTAGATACTCAAGATGTCCATAACCGGGGACACGGCTAACCATGATTAGTTTATTACACTCTGCAGAGGTTTGCGCACTTTTCCCCACAAGACTCGATCGCCTCCATTTGGTTTCTCGCACTACACGGTGTTTGAGAAGACGGATGACCGAGACATAGTCTTTCAGAAGTGCTAGCACCTTACGATCGGGTACACCGTACCACCTACATCCCCTACATCTGCTAGTCTACCACTGTAAGAGTTCGCACGACTTAGTCAACTATGCTAGAGACCATAATAGCTTGTGGCTGCACACGGAAGTTTCTAGTATGAATAGTCTCATGATCCCTTTGAGCCTGGGTGGCGGTCCAAAAGAAAACAGGCAAGTCCTGGAAAACCCAGGTGCCTCAATCCACCCAGATGTGTGTTTAAGTTGCCACCTTAGATAAACCATTAATTAACAAACTCACATCTGTCATGGATATCACTCACCCAATCCACGTCTACTAGCATAGCATGGCATAATAAGCAAACGTAGAAGTAACTCCCAAAGGTTTGATAATAAACAGGCAATAGGTACTACCTCAACTACTTCCCATCCCACAATTTAATTAGATCCTAATCATGCAATGTGTGAGGATTGATCTAATGCAATCAAACTGGGTAGTAGGAAAGGTATGATCAAACTGTTACTTGCCTTGGTGATGATCCGGGAAACCTAGCGATTCAAAGTAATAGGCGGCGCACTCCGGGTATTCTATCGCAGACAAACAAACAAGCATACATTAAGTACTCATCTAATGCACAGGTAAAAGTCAAATAAGAGATCTAACCAGAAGGTTCAACTTAAGAACTCCGGTTTGCAAAAAGAATCAAATCGAACGAAGCAACGAAAGTCAAACGGCGAAAGAAAACAACTTCGTTCTTCAAATCTGGATCTAAGGAAAATTTTACTGTAGCAAAAACTTGTTGAAGTTGGTAAAATGGGTAGAGGGTTTCGAGATGAAACTCCAGGCGCTTGAATTGCCTGATTCCGATAAACGAGCGAAAAGTTATACTAAAAAGAAAATCGGATCAGGAATCGCGATCAGAGAAAAATCGCGGGTTAAATCCGAGAAAAAGAAAAACGACGAACGTTCGTTAGAATGAACGAACGGACGAACGCTCGCTATTTAAATAAATCGAGAAAACCGATCTATTTAAAAAAACCAAAACTAAAAAAAACCGACGGAAAAACCAAACGGTTTTTCGAAAAAAACCGCGCGGCGAACCTCGGGCGGCGTGCGGCGGCGGCGGCGGGGCGGCGGCGGTGGCGCGGCGCTGGGGCTGGGGCGGCGTAGGGTTTTGGCTGGGCCTCCTCCCCCGGCTTATATAGCCTAGTCGGGCCGGAGTCCTAGTCGGACACGGCCCGTTAGGTCGGTTCGTTTTTTTCTTTTTAAATAATTACGCGTGGAAGAAAAATAAAAAGAAATACTAAACGGACTCCAAAAATCCCGAAATAAATTTTTCCGTGCTTCTAAAATCAAGCCGCACAAGGTGAACATTTATTTGGGGCCTAAATGCAATTTTGAAAAACGCACATTTTTCCTAAATTCAAATAAAATAACGAAAAACTCCGAAATAAAATCTTATTTGATTTTATTATTAAATCCTCAATATTTCTTTATTTTGGGAAAGTCATTTATTTCCCTCTCTCATTTTTTTGTAATAGAAATAATTGATGATAAAATAAATAAAATCAAATGATACTATTCTCAAAATTTGAGAAAACTCAAATATGAAAATAACGAAATCCCCAACTCTCTCCGTGGGTCCTTGAGTTGCGTAGAATTTCTAGGATCAAAACCAAAAGCAAAAAAAATGATATGCATTTATGATCTAATGTATAACATTCCAAATTGAAAATTTGGGATGTTACAAACCTACCCCCCTTAAGATGAATCTCGCCCTCGAGATTCGGGTTGGCTAGAAAATAGGTGAGGGTGGTCCTTGAGCAAATCTTCCTCTCGTTCCCAGGTGGCTTCGTCCTTCGTGTGGTGGCTCCACTAAACCTTGCAAAACTTGATAACCTTGCTGCGAGTGACTCGGCTGGCAAACTCGAGAATCTTAATTGGTTTCTCCTCATTGGTCAAATCGTTATCCAACTGAATAGTTTCCAATGGCATTGTATCTCTCAAAGGTATGTCAGCCATCTCCGCGTGGCACTTCTTCAACTGGGAAACGTGGAACACATCATGAACTCCTGACAATCCTTCGGGAAATTCCAACTTGTAGGCCACTTCTCCCATACGCTCCAAAACTCGATATGGTCCTACAAATCGTGGCGCTAACTTTCCTTTAACCCCAAAACGCTTTGTTTCCCGAAGTGGTGATACTCGAAGATAAGCTCTATCTCCGACTTCATAAACTGTCTCCTTGCGTTTAGAATCTGCATAACTCTTCTGTCTGGACTGGGCTACCTTGAGCCTATCGCGAATCAATTTCACCTTCTGTTCAGACTCTTTAATCAAGTCAGGTCCAAACAACTGGCGGTCTCCAACTTCGTCCCATGACAACGGTGTCCTGCACCTCCTTCCGTACAAGGCTTCAAAAGGGGCCATCTTTAAACTGGTTTGGTAACTGTTATTGTAAGAGAACTCTGCATACGGTAAATTGTCGTCCCAACTAGATCCATAATCTAGCGCACAAGCTCTCAGCATATCCTCCAAAATCTGATTGACTCTCTCGGTCTGTCCATCTGTCTGTGGATGAAAAGTTGTACTGAATTCTAGCCTGGTTCCCAAAGTTTCGTGCAACTGCTTCCAGAACTTTGAGGTAAAATGGGTTCCTCTATCCGATACGATACTCCTTGGAACTCCATGCAGACATACGATCCTGGTCATGTATATCTTTGCCAACTTAGCACTGGTGTAGGTAGTCTTTACTAGGATGAAATGAGCTACCTTCATCAACCGATCGACTACAAACCAAATCGAGTCATAGCCTGAACGTGTTCTGGGCAATCCCATGATAAAATCCATGCCTAACTTATCCCACTTCCATTCGGGTATCGGCAATGGTTGTAACAATCCGGCTGGCTTCTGATGCTCTGCCTTTACTCTCTGACATACATCACAAACTGCTACATACTCCACAATATCCTTCTTCATTCCGGTCCATCAGAAAATATCCTTCAAATCCAAATACATCTTGGTATTTCCTGGGTGAACCGAATATGGTGAATCGTGTGCCTCTTGCAGAATCAACTTCCTAATCTCCGGGTCATTGGGCACATAAACACGGTCTTCAAACCATAGGGTGTCGTGCTCATCCTCACGAAATCCTTTAGCCTTTCCTTTGCTAAGTTTCTCCTTAATAGAGGCAATCTCCTTGTCAGTCTTCTGAGCTTCTCTAATTTTATCCATCAATCTAGACTGAATCTCCAATGCTGCTATATAGCCTCTCGGAACTATTTCCAAACATAGTTCACGAAGATTTTCTGCTAAGTCCCTTGGTATTCCTCCCGTCATTAATGTATTGATGTGGCTCTTACGGCTTAATGCGTCAGCTACTACATTAGCGTTCCCAGGATGATAATGCAATTTCATATCATAATCCTTGATGAGCTCCAACCATCTCCTTTGTCTGAGGTTTAACTCCTTCTGTGTGAAAATGTATTTCAAACTCTTATGGTGCGTGTAAACCTCACAATGATTTCCAATCAGAAAATGTCTCCATGTTTTCAATGCATGCACTACGGCTGCTAACTCCAAATCATGCGTTGCATAATTCAACTCATGTGGCTTAAGTTGTCTTGAGGCATATGAAACAACTCTCCCTTCCTGCATAAGCACGGCTCCAAGTCCTCGACGTGAAGCGTCGCAACACACCTCATAATCCTTGGTCTGGTCTGGCAAAATCAACACTGGTGAGGTAACCAAACGTTTCTTCAACTCCTGGAAACTAGCCTCACATTCCTCCGTCCATATGAACTTGGTATCTTTCTTTAATAACTCCGTCATAGGTTTCGCAATCTTTGAGAAATTCTCAATAAATCTCCGGTAGTATCCTGCGAGTCCAAGAAAACTCCAGATCTCTCCCACGGTGGTTGGTGCTTCCCACTTGGTCACGGTACCAACTTTGGTAGGATCTACTGCTATACCTTCTCCAGATATAACATGTCCGAGGAATCCTACTTCCTTCAACCAAAACTCACATTTGCTGAACTTGGCATATAATTGATGTTCTCTGAGCTTTCCATGTACCAAACGCAAATGCTCCTTATGCTCCTCTTCATTCTTCGAGTAGACCAGGATATCATCAATGAACACTATGACGAACTTATCCAAAAACTCCATAAATACTTTGTTCATCATGTTCATAAAATGTGTGGGTGCGTTAGTCAGACCAAATGACATAACGGTATACTCGTACAGCCCATACCTGGTGGTAAAAGCTGTCTTAGGTATATCCTGTTCTCGAATCTTCAACTGGTGGTATCCTGATCGCAGATCGATCTTGGAAAATACCTTAGCTCCTTGCAATCGATCAAACAGATCATTGATCATCGGTAGTGGGTACTTGTTCTTGATCGTTACTTCATTCAATCCTCGATAATCAACAACCATCCTTAACGATCCATCCTTCTTCTCCACTAGAAGTACTGGCGATCCCCAAGGCGAAGAACTTGGGCAAATATATCCCTTATCCAGTAACTCCTTAATCTGCTTCTTAATTTCCACCAAATCCTTTGCTGGCATCCTATACGGTCTCTTTGATATTGGCCCGGTGCCTGGCAATAGCTCAATCAAAAACTCAATATCTCTATCCGGTGGCATGCCTGGCAACTCTTCTGGAAATACTTCAGGTAAATCCCTTACCACTGGTACTTCCTCCTGCACAACTCCTGTTAAGCAATTTACTTGAGCCCTCTTTGGCACATGTCGGGATACATACTTGATCCTTCTCCCTTCTGGGGTGTTAAGAAAAATTGACTTACTAGCACATTCAATATTCCCTTCATACTTTGACAACCAATCCATGCCTAATATCACATCCAATCCTTGGGATCCCAATACTATTAGGTCTGAGGGAAAAACATAGTTACCAATCCTTAATGGTAACCGATCACACCATCGACTAGCCATATATTCTGCTCCAGGCGAGGTTACTAACATGGGTGACCTAAGGGCTTGGGTTGACAGGTTATACTTATCCACAAATCCTCTTGAGATGTATGAATGCGATGCACCAGTATCAAAAAGAACGAGTGCAGTAAATGACTTAACCAAAAACTTACCTATTACTGCATCAGGCTGAGCTTCAACCTCCTCCATGCTAACGTGGTTGACCTGTCCCCTGTTGAAAGGGTTTGACTTCTTCCCAGAGCTTCCATTGCTATTTCCATTTTGTATTTCAGGACATTCATTGGCATAATGTCCGGTCTTCGAACACTTAAAGCAAGTGACTTGGCTCAGGTCTTTCTTGGCTGGGGTTGATGGGTTGGTGTGATTCTGGCCATTGCTTCCTCCATTCCCATTACCATTCCTGGTGCCATTGTGATTGTGCGAGCTACCTCCTCCATGGGTATGCTGAAAATGTCCTCCCGGTCTAGGGGTAAAACATGGCTTCTGCTGAGCTCCTGAATTGTACTTTCCTTGTCCATACTTCCTCTTGCAATTTTCAATTTGCTGTTGCTTCCCTTCAATCATAAGTGCACGATCTACCAACTCCTGGTAGTTGTTGAAGGTTGCTACCATCAACTGCATGCTCAACTCATCATTCAGTCCTTCCAGAAACTTCTCCTGCTTTGTTGCATCTGTAGCGACGTCATCTGGGGCATAACGTGCTAACTTACTAAAGTCCTCCACATACTGGCCAACTGTCCGTCCTCCTTGGCGCAATTTGCGAAACTCACGCTTCTTCATGGCCATGGCTCCTGCTGAAACATGGGTAGTATGAAAAGCCTGCTGAAACTAGTCCCATGTGACAGTGTCGACAGGGAAAGTGGCTGTGAAATTCTCCCACCATGAAGCTGCGGGTCCTTCAAGCTGATGTGCGGCAAACTTCACCTTCTCCACATCTGTGCATCCTGCTGTGGTCAACTCTCTAGCTGTCTTGCGGAGCCAATCATCTGCTACTATCGGCTCGGTGCTACTGGAAAACACCGGCGGATTCAGCCTAAGAAAACGGGCTAAGTGATCAACAGGTGGTGGTGGTGGGTTGTTGTTGTTGTTGTTCCCCTAGTTCTGATTCTGGACTAGCAACTGCATCAATGTGTTCTGCTGCTGGATCAACTGGGTGAGCTCTGGTGGAAAGGTAAATCCCGGGTCACGTCTCAGAGGCATCTCAGGGTTTAGAAAAGATGAGATGTAAGAATAGAGGGGGTCTAAAGAGAAAACACTACCCATATGCACATGAGGCAAAACCAAACAATTCACTTCATTCAATCAAACAAGGGCATACAATCGATCTAACTATCGCAAAAGTGCTCGGACTACTGTATTTACATGGTGGACTACTACTACTGATGGGGTGGTCTACTAGAAATATTCTTCGGTTGCAGACTCCATGATATCTGCTCCAGCTTCATCAATATAGTCATCATCGCTATCATCTGGATCCGAATCGGTGTCATCGATGATGATGTAGTCTTCTGGGCGTATCTCCTTGGGTTCTTCATCTTCATCTACTGGTATAGGGTCTCCCATAAATATCCCGATCTTCTTTGTTAGGTTGGTATTCTTATCCACCAATACTTCAATTTCTTCTTCATAATCTTCACGTGTAGCCTTGAGTTCTTCCTCTAGTTCCTTGATTCTTGTCCTTTCCTTCTTCAGATCTATCATGTCGGAGCACATCTGGTTCTCCTGTCGTCGAATGTGTTGGTTTAATTCCTGGATAAAAGCTGCAATTGATCTATCCTTTCTAGTGCCGATCATCTCCAAGTGCTCATCTCGGCGCCCAAAAATCTGGTAGATAGTATCCTTGAGATCATTGCGGTAGACTTCTCCAATGCGTCCCATGGCGATGTGAGCTGCCATGCTCATTCCTAGACTCCAAGTTGGTGCATCAAAAGAAAACTCTATGGGCTCAGTGACTGGCATGAACGTCCTTCCTGGAACTTGAACTTGAATCATCCAGCGCTCTACTTCAGGTAAATTGACGTTGTAGGTTCCGGTGAAGCTTGGTACTCCTATGTTCAGGTATCTAGTGACTTCCTTCAAGTGACGTCCAAAGGGTGTTTCTTCATCTGGTTATGTGAACTTGTTCCTTGCATTCGCCATCCTAAAAGAGTAGAAAAGATGAGGAGTCAGAAGAGAAAAGAGAGGATAGTGATCTAGGTCTTTAGCTTAGTGGCCGTGTCCTACAGTCAGCGTGTGCTCTGATACCATCTCTGTAGCGACCAGACCTCAAACAGTCTGATCTCTGTGCTCCGGTGTCATCCCTGGATCAGTAATGCTGACACCACACAGTACTCGGAGGATTTATAACAGAGTAGCAATCACACACTTATTACATCAAGTGTCTCCATAGATAACTTATTACAATAACTATGGCTTAAGGCCATCTAATAACGATAACAGCGGAAGGCTTGGAAGATAAGTGAGTCCACCAACTCCAACGGCATCACTGAGTATAGAACCATGACCTAAAAAACTCCTTAATCGTCGTCTGAAAAGTCTGCAACATTAACGTTGCAGCCCAAAACGGGTCAGCACATGGAATATGCTGGCAAGTAACACATAGAGAGTAATAGAATGGAACAGCTATACTATATGCATATTTGGCTGGTGGAAAGCTCTATGGTTACAGTTTTGCGTAAAGCCAATTTTTCCCTACTTGAAAGGAATAAATTTATTTAACTATCATGGTAGTTGTTAAACATTGAGAATGGTTGACAGCATTCTCAATCCCAATTAAGCATCATCTTTAAACAAAGCCCAACAAAATTAATTTAGGGTAACATGTTGAGATTCACATGATAATCCAGGTACTAGATACTCAAGATGTCCATAACCGGGGACACGGCTAACCATGATTAGTTTATTACACTCTACAGAGGTTTGCACACTTTTCCCCACAAGACTCAATCGCCTCCGTTTGGTTTCTCGCACTACACGGTGTTTGAGAAGACGGATGACCGAGACATAGTCTTTCAAAAGTGCTAGCACCTTACGATCGGGTAGACCGTACCACCTACATCCCCTACATCTGCTAGTCTACCACTGTAAGAGTTCGCACGACTTAGTCAACTATGCTAGAGCCCATAATAGCTTGTGGTTGCACACGGAAGTTTCTAGTATGAATAGTCTCATGATCCCTTTGAGCCTGGGTGGCGGTCCAAAAGAAAACAGGCAAGTCCTGGAATACCCAGGTGCCTCAATCCACCCAGATGTGTGTTTAAGTTGCAACCTTAGATAAACCATTAATTAACAAACTCACATCTGTCATGGATATCACTCACCCAATCCACGTCTACTAGCATAGCATGGCATAATAAGCAAACGTAGAAGTAACTCCCAAAGGTTTGATAATAAACAGGTAATAGGTACTACCTCAACTACTTCCCATCCCATAATTTAATTAGATCCTAATCATGCAATGTGTGAGGATTGATCTAATGCAATAAAACTGGGTAGTAGGAAAGGTATGATCAAACTGTTACTTGCCTTGCTGATGATCCGGGAAACCTAGCGATTCGAAGTAACAGGCGGCGCACTCCGGGTATTCTATCGCAGACAAACAAACAAGCATACATTAAGTACTCATCTAATGCACAGGTAAAAGTCAAATAAGAGATCCGGGTATCCTAATCATGCAATGTGTGAGGATTGATCTAATGCAATAACACTACTAGGAAAAAGGCTACTAGCAGCGTGGGTACCCACGCTACTAGTATCGCGCTACAGCTAATAGTTAGTAGTAGCGCGGGTAAACCCACACTACTACTAACATTTTAGTAGTAGCGCAGGTGCAAACCCACGCTACTAGTAATGAAATAGTAGTAGCACGGCAGGTTTTTCCCCATGCTACTACTAAAAAGTTAGTAGTAGCCCAGTTTCAAACCCACGCTGCTACTAATGAAGTAGTAGTAGCGCGTTTGGTTTTTCCCACGCTACTACTAACTAATTAGGAATTAAAAAAAAAACCACCAATTCCATTCTATGCATACAATTCCAACAACTAAAACAAACACATATTTGCAATAAACCGGCAGCATTACACATCATTACTAATCCAAGATTTATAATAAACCAGCGGCATTAGAGCACATCCTGTAAGAGCATACAAAATTGTCATGGTTTTACACTTCTTGCCAGCTAGTGCAAACACAGTTACTAGCAAACCAAAATGCATAAAAACACCAAACAGTGGCATCTCTCCAAATGATCCGCTCCCTCTACATCCTTGCAAGTATCTTCACGATAAGCAAATCCATAGGAAAAAGTCAACTTAGCATGTGCTCCCTCTGTCAACTCTCCAGAGTAGATTTTATCCATTGCCCTGGCCATGTTCAAGAAACACTAAATTAAGAATATTTCTACTCTAAATACAGGAGGCATCAGGACAGAAAACAAAAGATGAGCAATATCATATGAGCAGAATAAAAAGGAGTTTGAACCATAGCATGGTTAACAATAAAATATAGTGCTCTAACAAAAGCAAGAGTGCAACACTTTGCCCTGTTCCCTTTCAAATATAACAACTTCTCACTGAAGAAGATAATGCAAAAGCATAGTAAGATTAAAAGATAGCTGGCATGGAGTTGGCCATTCACATTCAAGTAACCAGTTCCATCATGGGCTTGAGGGTTGGAACCATACTTCATTAGGTACTGCTGATGTGTTACTGTTAGCTGATACACCAGAGGTCCTTCCCCATTCTAGTCCCTCTTAATTCTGTTGGTCAAGGTGCAAGATTTTTCACTGAAAAATAGAGCATAAGACAGAGAAGCCATGTTAGTCATCTCCATGGTCAAATTTTGTGTTGCAGAGATAGTTTACAAGTCCATGAAATGCAGCAAAGGACAATGATAGAGCAATATGAAATCAAACATTGATCACATGGTTCATATACCGAACCATCCATAACAAAAAGAAGCACTTGGAGTGTAATACACAGTCCATTTGTGCAAAGTTGCCCAAGGGTGAAGAAATGCTTACTGGACAGATCTTCTACCAGACCTACCTCCAGTCCCCTGAGCTGGTCCTTGAGAGTGTTGAGCTTTTCTGCCATAAAGAGATGCATCAGTAGAATCAATCACTCGTCGTTTCGTCAGCATTAATAATTCACAAATTGTAGTGCAGCCCATGGTAACTAATTGTCCGAAAGCTACGCCCTCAACAGGCAGGAATTTCAAGCACAAACAAACTTAGATTTGCAAATTTAACCGGCTCGCCACAATCGCTGAACTGGACAGTTGTACTACGCTTCAGACATTGGTCCCATGCATGCGCATCGACCAGTGAGTTCCCGAACGGAAGAGGAACGACAACGGGGGTGGCGCGTACCTCTGTGTGCGACGCTGCCGCTGGCGAGCAAGCGGGCAGAGAGGTAATCTATCCGCTAGATTCACATATTCAAAGAATCAATCTCTACAATCAGCAGTACTTCTAGATTCACATATTCAACGGATTTTCTAGGGAACGATCTGTCCACCGGGTTCCATTTTAGCCCACATCCATACTTTGACAAACTGTATTTCTTACTTGGCAGCAGAAGCATACTAAGATCATCGCATGATCTTGCTGAAAGTCAGTACAGCTTTCCAATTTAACCAGTGGCTGGCCTTGCTGCTAGTTGCTGCAGTAAGGCACTCCTAGCATAATATAGTTTCTAGAATCATCTGCAAAGAGAACGACATTGGTACGATGATGAATTTACAATATTTAGTCTTAGCCAACACAACATACAACCTTTACAACCTTAAAATATAATAATTGTTCTTTCCCGAAGTTGTGCATCCTTCTAGCTCTGTATCCTAATTTTCTAAGATGTCCTCTAGTTCTAGACATAGGATATTTTTGTTTAATCCTTTAAGAAATCTATACTACTACAAATGGTCAATGAAAAATATTTTAATTGACTTCCTTATATATCACCAGGACCCAATTTTTTTCTGAGTTCAGCTTTAATTTAACATGGCTTGGCAGAGTTCACAAACAATCTCACATGGATGTTTTCGTCGTCGCGTTTGACAATGGTTGTCTTGAAGCTATCCTACGACAGCCCGGTCTTCTCGGCCTCGACGACCGATGCCCCCCGACCTGTAGTTATCTGAAAACCTCAACAACTGCATCTGATTCTGAAGGTTTTGCATACCATTTGGAACATCACTGACACTGATAAATACATGTACTGTTGTGGACATTTGTTGGAGAACTTGCAGCTCACCTGATCGAGCTGCCGACACCGGC
This sequence comes from Triticum urartu, assembly GCF_056163025.1. Classification (NCBI taxonomy): domain Eukaryota; kingdom Viridiplantae; phylum Streptophyta; class Magnoliopsida; order Poales; family Poaceae; genus Triticum; species Triticum urartu. The sequence goes on from NC_141875.1 coordinate 374,880,180, forward strand.
AGGAATGTATGCCTCGCACTTATCCCGGTAGAAACAAGCAACCTGGTACATTGACCACAAGTATCTCCTGGTAAACTAAAGACTGAAGCAACAAAAGCAACACATACAAGTTACAAACATGGTCCATGGAAAATTCAGGTTTGGACGGCGAGCCGGACGCCCCGGCGCTCCGCGGCCTTGGGGAGGAAGGAGAGCCACAGCGGCAGCTGGGCGCCATGGCGTCCCTCGAAGCCGCAGCCAAAGTTGCGGCCGAAGCCATCGAGCAGCCTGTGGGCCGACTCCCTGACCTAGCTCGTCTCCTCTAGCAAGTTCTAATCTGCATGCAGAGAAAACAGGGGACGGACAGTCAGCATGGATGGAGGCCATGGCGAGCGAGGGACTGGACCGGAGGTCGAGGGACGAATCTGTCACCGGAGAGGAGCTGGTTGCCGTCGAACTGGGCGAGCGGGACAGGGATGGTGTGGGGGCGCTTGCCGGAGCAGGCAGTGCGACGCTTGTGGGCCTGCATGCAGGGGAGGCTGCAGGGGAGGCGGGAGCAGCCCGGGCACCGGTACTTCCACGGCTACTCCCTGCACTCCTGGCACGGGGCGCCCTTCTCCCCGCCGCCGCCGGAGCCGTAGGCGGCGGTGGCACTGGGGGGCAGGCCCTGCGCGGGCGGCTCCCCCTCCATGGCGGGTTGGGACTTGGGAGAGGAGGAGAGGAGGTGGGAGCAGAGACGGGATTGGGGATCTGGATCGGGCGTTGAGTGTTTTTTTAGACATGGCGTGGGATGGTTGGTGGGATGGGAGCACATGCAGGTGGTAGCGTGGGGTTTATAACCCGCGCTACTACTATTGACTTAGTAGTAGCATGGGTTTATAACCTACGCTACTACTACGGCTGGTCCCGGGAGGCACGGTGGAAATCACTTAGTAGTAGGGAGGGGTAAAAACCTGCGCTACTACTATCGGGTAATTAGTAGCGCGGTTTCCTCAAGCTCGCTACTGCTAATTAGCAGCAGCATTTTTTTTAAACCGCGCTGCTGCTAAGATTCTGTGTATAAGGTTTTCCCTAGTAGTGTAAAACTGGGTAGTAGGAAAGGTATGATCAAAGTGTTACTTGCCTTGCTGATGATCCGGGAAACCTAGTGATTCGAAGTAACAGGCGGCGCACTCCGGGTATTCTATCACAGACAAACAAACAAGTATACATTAAGTACTCATCTAATGCACAGGTAAAAGTCAAATAAGAGATCTAACCAGAAGGTTCAACTTAAGAACTCTGGTTTGCAAAAAGAATCAAATCGAACAAAGCAACGAAAGTCAAACGGCGAAAGAAAACAACTTCGTTCTACTAATCTGGATCTAAGGCAAATTTTACAGTAGCAAAAACTTGTTTAAGTTGGTTAAACGGATAGAGGGTTTCGAGACGAAACTCCAAGTGCTTGAATCGCCTGATTCCGATAAACGAGCGAAAAGTTATACTAAAAAGAAAATCGGATCAGGAATCGCGATCAGAAAAATCGCGGGTTAAATCCGAGAAAAAGAAAAATGACGAACGTTTGTTAGAACGAATGAACGGACGAATGAACGCTTGCTATTTAGATAAATTGGAAAAACCGATCTATTTAAAAAAACCGAAACTAAAAAAACCGACGGAAAAACCAAACGGTTTTTCGAAAAAAATAAAAAAACCGGCGCGGAAAACGAGGTGCAGCGAACCTCGGGCGGCGTGCGGCGGCGGCGGCGTCCGGCGGCGGCGGGGCGGTGGCGCGGCAGGGCGGCGGTGGCGCGGCGCTGGGGCTTGGGCGGCTTAGGGTTTCGGCTGGGCCTCCTCCCCCGGCTTATATAGCCTAGTCGGGTCGGAGTCCTAGTCGGACACGGCCCGTTAGATCGGTTCGTTTTTTCTTCTTAAATAATTACGCGCGGAAGAAAAATAAAAAGAAATACTAAACAGACTCCAAAAATCCCGAAATAAAATTTCCCGGGCTTCTAAAATCAAGACGCACAAGGTGAACATTTATTTGGGGCATAAATGCAATTTTGAAAAACACACATTTTTCTTAAATTCAAATAAAATAACGAAAAACTCCGAAATAAAATCTTATTTGATTTTATTATTAAATCCTCAATATTTCTTTATTTTGGGAAAGTCATTTTATTCCCTCTCTCATATTTTTGTAATAGAAATAATTGATGATAAAATAAATAAAATCAAATGATCCTATTCTCAAAATTTGAGAAAACTCAAATATGAAAATAACGAAATCCCCAACTCTCTCCATGGGTCCTTGAGTTGCGTAGAATTTCTAGGATCAAAACCAAAAGCAAAAAAAATATGATATGCATTTATGATCTAATGTATAACATTCCAAATTGAAAATTTGGGATGTTACAGACGGAGGGAGTATTTGTCTTTTCAGAGATTTCAACAAGTGACTATGACCGGACCTTACCAACATACTCAAAAAAGTAGTCCATAATTTTGATGTTACCCTCTTTCGTGGCGGTGCAGTGCCATCTGGATACCTCATAAATAAATCAAGGACTAATCTGACCCCTTCCTGAAAATACATACGGAGCAAAATGAGTGAATCTACACTCTAAAATATGTCTACATACACATCCGTATGTGGTAGTCCATTTGAAATCTTAAAAAGACAAATATTTAGGAACGAATGGAGTATATATAAGAGTAGACATGGAGATATATCTCTAGCATGGTCTACAACAAAAATGTGCTGGGCTGGTTAGCGCCGGATGCTCGCAACGCGATGACATGAGTTCGTATTCTGTCTTTTAACTTTATATTTTTATATTATATATTACTCTACTTATTTGATATATACTTCTTTCGCCATTGTACTGACAGTGGAACCCATAGAGTACTTAGAATACAAGATTAAGGATGGACTTGTTTCTTTTTAACTTTCTGTACGAAGCTGTAGCCACCCTGCAAGTCAGCTCAAATGGATTGGATGTCACTCTATTATTTCCAGCATAAAGAGCATCTCCAACGGCAGCCGGCAAATTTCCTCCCGCTTCCTTAAGCGGAGGACGGCATCAAACGCTAGCGGCATACATTTTTACAACTCTAACCAACCAGATGAAATTCATGCAAACACGGAATGATTTCATATAAGCATGAAGGATTTCGTATAAAAAAGCTGGATCTTCATATAAACATCATGGATTTCATTACATTTACATGAACTAAGAGGTGCCAATCCGTCTCTCTTGTATAATTAATACTCCCTCCATCCGTAAATACTTGTCCTAGAAATGGATGTATCTAGACTTATTTTAGTTGTAGATACATACAATTTATCCATTCTTAGAACAAAAATTCCACGCCAGCTGGAGAGGGAGTACATAATCTAAATGGCCGCCCGCGGATCCCTTTGTCTTCCTCATGTCCGTCAGACACTTGCGGGGTCAACGAAGGTCCTCGGAAGAGACGAGGCAGCAAAGAAACCACATGAATCCGCGGTCGTCGCCTCGGCGGTAGCCTTCATGGGTCCCAAGTGGCGGCGGCCTCCGGTGTTACTTCTCCTCGATGATGGTGGCGGACACGGAGAAGCTGGCCACCGACTCGTCGCTCTCCACGCACCCGGCTTCTGTCTCTGCCTGCATGGCGCTGTCGTAGGCACAGGAGGCACGCCCACAGACACGGGAGGCGCGGCCACCGCAGACACTGGTGGCGCGGTACGATGCAGCAGCGACGGTGCCCGTACCGGCGTGCTCGCCGCCGTGCCGGCGTGGAGCAACTCGCCACTCATCATCGAGCTAAACTGGAGTGGCGAGTTGCTGAACCACGCGCCTTCTTGGGGTGGCAACTGGCTCCGTTGGGCCAAGCGAGGTTGGTGAAGCACGGAGCGGCCTCGCCCGTATCCGGAGGGCTTGGCGGGCCACCCAGCCGGGTAATATGCCGAAGAACGGCTCATCAGAAGCCATCGGAGGAGTGGAGAAAATGGTGAAGGAGGAGATGGGGGAGCGGCAGAGGGGTGCGATTCTTGCCCGCTGTCTGTCTGGCCTCGTGTAAATAGAGGGAGGACGGTAGGAGCTTGGCCGGCGTCTGGCCTCGTTTAAACTGAGGGCAGACGGGAGGAGCTCGGCCGGTGTTGCGTTTAATTCCGGCCCGCTCATGAACGGACGTGTGGTCTGAGTAGGATTCTCGGTTTGCATGCGGGTTTAACGGAGGGGTTTAATGGAGGCGTCGGGCATGCAGCGGGCAGCGTAGTACTATTCGATTTGACAGCAGTAATGAGCTGTCAAATCACAAAGGCCCTCGCCTCTCGTGAAACCGACCGAGCTAGACTGCCCCACCCTCTAGCATTTAAAAAAAATGTATATACTCCACTTTTGTACAGTAGTAGTATCGATGGATTGCGCCATGGAGCAAAACTTGAAATTAAAAAAAAGTTGGTACATATAGAGAGCGCTCATCGCCAAATTATGCATATAGTACTATTAAAAAGGCTTGTCACAATAATGGTGTCCAGCACAAGTGCACAACCCACCCCCTCAAATAAAACTAAGCACCCTGGAATTCTTTAACAAAACTAAGCACCCTGAAATTCTTTGACAACTAAACTGCTGGCTATATGATGTTGGCCATATATATTGTACGTATATAATGTGAAGAAACGAGTGGTAGTACTGTACCAACTAAAAGATGAAATGTAAGAAATACTTGTATGTACGTACTGAAGAGTTAAAGTAACAAGAAAAACATAACATAGTTCTGCTGGGGGCTCAGCACAACACACCCCTCAAATTAAATTAAGCACACCTGAAATTAAACTTTGCAACTATTCCGGTAGACACTGCATTAGAACCACCATGAGCAACGACACTGCCACCTTACTCAGAGTCCTCGTCCACGTCCTCGACTTCGTCCTTGTCCCTCTTCCTCTTGGTCGATACTTCTTTGCTTGAACCGCACACTTGGCTGTTGCTCTTCATCCAACCCTTGTAGATATTGAAGCAAAGGTAGCCATCCATTGCAGCGTACTGGATGTGGTCTATATCTAGTACATTCCGCTGCCATGCATGACGATGAAACGTGCATGGAGATTTCTCCAGTTTACCGTACGAAGGATGAACCATGGCTCCTGCCAGGGTCAGCATTGAAGGCTGAAGAGAGGACACCAGCCGATTCTTCTAGAGGTCGAAGGTGTTGCCTACAACAAGGCCTACCCGATGCAGGACTTCTTTGTTGTTACCAAAGTCTACAGTAACGAATTTTACTAGGTTGCTCCCGAGGAAGTCCTTAAAATCCTGGCACTCAACGTCGGCATGGCATATGTGGTAGACCAAGCATAAGTCATGCACGCAAACCTGGATCACGGCGGGCTTCTTCCTCTCTTCGTCCTTGAGATCCTTCTCTCGTCCCAGGACTGTGGTGTGCTCAACATCTAGCCCAGCGACCCACTCATCATCTGAGTTTTCGTACATGCGTCTGAAGCGAGAAAGACATCCTTTCACCGTCGCGGAAGAACGGGTGTAGATGACGTCGAACTCATCACCGGTAATGGTTCTAACCTTGTACTCACCGCCGATCCTGGAGATTTGGGACACCATGGATTTGGGAGGAGGGTTAGGATTAGTGGAACTGCTGTAATGTGAATGGACAGGACGACTAGGAGCGAACCGCTGTAGTATTGAAGGATGTGCGGGGACGAGTAGGAGCGAACTTCCAGCGTGCGAACGGTAGGGTAGGTGGCTTTCCATTCTCCCATGATACGGGCTTCTGAGAGCCCTTGGATCTGAGATTGAACGGTTGCATGGCGTGATTCTAGACCTATGGGTGAATATCCTATCCTGGAGGGTTATTCTACAAATTTTCAGCAACTTAGCATGCGACCATTTGATCTCAGATCCAAGGACTGCCAGCAGCCCGTATCGTGGTCGCGCCTACCACGACCATCGCGTCGCTCGTGCGGTCGCGCCCTTGGAGATTTAACACGGTGTGTTAGGCTACCTGATGTTTGGCATTTTATACATAGTCATCACTTAGTCACTCATACTACAACAAGGTTGGCTCTAAGTGTATTTTTTACTCCTCTCTATCTCTTTCTTCATACTCCCTCCGTCCCATAATATAAGAACGTTTTTGACACTAGTGTAGTGCCAAAAACGTTCTTATATTATGGGACACATGCAGTACTAGTATTTATTGCATTTTCCAAGGAGTGACCTCTTCCAATGAAATGGTGTTGCTAAGTTTGCTTCATTTAATTAGCTATAGACTCAAAATTGTCTTTTCACCTAGGTACACGCGCTCAACACCATTTCTTCCTTGGGTCACCAAACTAGTCTCTCTCTCTTCTTGAATAACTTGCCACATCAGACTTTATGCCTATGTGGCAAGCTTAAGCACCTGTAGGAGCAAGTAAAAGTAAGTACAATAGTGCGCTTTACATGGCATTTTTGCATATGTGGAGGAAATAGAGGCAAGGAAAAAGTGGAGAAGTGGGCTCTCATGCAAGAGCCAGCCTCTACTACATAGTGGAGCATTGGGAGAGGCACCTGCATGGAGGTGGTCAGGAATCTGGGAGGCTCACGCCGGTCGTAGCGCCGCAGTTAAAATGATAATGGCAAGTCAAATCACGGGGCCCCACCTGTCCAGTAGTAACTCGCTGTCAAATCACACAGCCATACGTTTGCAGCAGCCTACTCCCTCGTCTTCTCGCGTCTCTGTCGAAGCGACTAAAGCACTATGTTACAGTAACATATTATGTTACCACAAGCACCTCTTTCCTCATTAAATAGTTGCCACATAAGCAAAATTGTCTTGGGATGTGTTAAGTTACTACCTAAGTTACTCCCACTATGGCTAGCCTAAGAAACAACGTGAGAGTTAATGCACCACGCCTATGTGTTTACTATTTGGTTTTCGTAAGATGACTTAATACTCACCTAGACAGAGGGAGTATTCGATTTGAAAGCGGGCGGCGCAGTTCCCAATATGGCTTTAATGCAGACAAGGGAGGGAGTAGCGGTTCCCGATATGTTGAAGGGCCAATGCATCCTCCTCAATTAATGCATGAGGGAAGTAATGGGAGGAGGTCCGGGAAAAGAGGCTACACGATGTGAATGCAACACAGTTTGCCCTCATAGCCCTCATATAAAGGTGCCCCTCCATTCCAATGCATCTACCACATCGTATGCACCTAAGCATTTGCCTAAGCACCTACACTAAGCGCAAAAGAGCTCACTCCAGATCCATGGCGGCGATGCGCGTGAGTGGCCAGCGGCTGCGCCAGATGGTCCACGACGCCAGCCTGCGGCATGGCGCCGAGGATCGTCTCCAGACGGTGTTGGAGACCGCCTGGTGGATGGCCGCCGTCGACGCCAACTACGACTCTCAGTTGGACCAGATGATTGTTGACACCAGCAACAAGTTCACCGTCATCAAGAAACTCGCGGACGACATCGCCGTACTCCTCCAGACCGCGCGCCCGGGCTCCTCATTGCCTGCCACCCTAATCGGCCTCCATGGCCAGAACCTCTTTCAAGCACTGGTGGCCCTGCGACTGCCCGCCGACGCCACGAAGAATATCCACCTGGAGGTCGCACTCACCGCGAGGCGCCTCGCCCTGCAAGAATTCGTCGACCTACACATCCACGTGTACGAGCAAATCGTGTACATAGGTATCTACAATGCCAGTGAGGACGCTACGAGGTTGGCCTTCCTCAGCTGGCTGGAAGCCTTGGATGCCTTTGCTGAGAAGCACCTCGACCTCGCCACAAAAGCCGTCGCTCCTTAGCCGCCGGTCGGTGGCCCGGTGCACTAAGTTGAGGAGGAGGAGGTCGTACATTTGTGGATACATCTTTCTTCTTGCCTTTTGTAACCACCACTGCGATCGCATCATCGTGGCCTTAATTCTTATTGTGCTGTTGCATTCTCGTTCCAGTCAATACCGACATGTGTGATCCCTTTGCTTAATTATATGCATCACTGTAACTAGTACTCGATCCGTCAATTTATAAGTTGTGCTTACCTTTTCCATCAACTTCGTGCAACGCGCGGGCATCTTGCTAGAAACACTAGAATATGTCTATATAATCTGTATGTGATAGTCCATTTGAAATCTCAAAAAAGACAAATATTTAGGTACGGAGGGAGTAATATATTAGGAGTATATCATGCACACAAAGACAGAGGAGCGGTGGGGCCGAGAGGGATGAGGGGCACGTCAGGGGGATGAGGATCCCCTGACGCGAACAATCCTACCATTCTGTCACTGACATGTGGGACCCATAAGCGTGGGTCCCACCTGTCAGCGAAGGAAAGGCAGGGCAAGGCAGTGATAGCCACGTCAGAGGATACATGTCCACGTCAGGGGACGTCGTGCCGTGGGTTGGAGCGGCGTCGTGGGAATCGCGTGTGGGTGTGGCAGTGGTAGAAACAAGAAACGTGATGGTCGTCGTGGTTCAAATTCCATGGACAAGCTGTCAGGTCTGCTGAGACATGTATATCAAAACTAGAGTGTTTATATTTCAAGCACGTGAACAAGTATTATTCTACTACTTTGGATCCATTGCAATGCACGGGCCAACACATTGGTAGTAGTAGTGTCCATCTCTATCTCTAGAGGCCTTCCCTCGTTCATCCTTTTCTCTCACAAGATAAACTACTCATACAAATGCATATTGATGTTCCGTGGAACGCACGAGGATGTTTCCTTGGGGGTCTCTCCAGCGCGGCGTGGCCGTAGTTGCAAGTTGACGCCCCTTGAGATGCCGACGTTGAGGGGCACTCGGATTTCCTCCGATGAGCAGGTAAGATGAGTTTGATCACGTAGTAAATGCATTCTAAAGACTACTTCCGTGTCCATTTCCTAATTCTCCCCCTGCCCACTGTTTCACAGGTTAGGCTCGGTGTGAGTGGAGATTCGCATGCATATGTACAGGAGGGTACCAACATCAATTTTCACAACATTTACAATGGTGACACTGTTCCCGTAGAACCTTTGTCCAACATTGGGATCAGCCATGCAACGGGCCACCGCATGAATTGGTACGATGGAACCACGGTGAGATTGAATAAGAAAGCACGAACCTTGTTCATGGCGGTTAAAGGCGGACCATGCTGTCTGCGGCCGATTTGATGCCGTACGAGTAGGAAGACGCTGTGCTCCTTTCTAACCGCATCTTCGCGGTGACAAACCAGGGGACTTATTTTGTATGGGACACATCCTACGATATACTCCCTCTCTCCCAGTTTATTTGTTTTGAATCTTTTCATTTTGTAAGTTTCAAATTCAAATTTAGAGCTCCCCATCACATGTTGAGACTACAATGTCCATTAAATCGTTGCATGCATGTATAGTAAAGAAACAAATCTCGAGTTTGGAACGAGTTCGTGCTGCGGGAGCACCACAAGCCCTGGCGCAGGAGTTACATTTCCCTCTCAGGGCCGTCGGGACTGAGCTTCAGCGCCTTACTACACCTACCTTTGAGTCAATAACATGTGGACCCGATAGGTGACTGGTCCACATGTAATGCTCCCCTAGACAGAGGGGCAGTGGGGCCAAGAGGGGTGAGCCGCAGGTCAGGGGACGTGTGGTTTCATGGGTTCGAGCGGCGTCGTGGGAATCGCGGGTGGCTGTGGTAGAAACTTGATGCTCGCCGCATTTTAGGTGGCCCACATGTCATGCACACAAAGGCAGATGGGCGGTGCGGCCGAGAGGGGTGAGGCGCACATCGGGGGGCGTGGTGCCATGGGTTGGAGAGGCGTCGTGGGAATCGTGAGATGAAACGTGATGGTCGCCGTAGTTGAACTTCCATGGACAAGCTGTCATGTCTACGGACACATGCACTGCATACCGATCACTGAAGGAGTAGCAGAGAAAGCTATATATGCGGATAAATAGTTCCTTGTAGTCAAGCGGACCCACGCTACTACTCTGTTCCAAAGACATGCACACCATCGAAATAGTCCATCTATATCAATAGACACCGAGAGGGAATAATTTTTTTACATGAGAGGAAATAGTTCATCCATCCATAATGCCCTCCTGCTCGTGCAGCCTTTTCTTCTTCTTCCTCTTCTTCTTCTTCTTCTTCTTCTTCTTCTTCTTCTTCTTCTTTTTCTTCTTCTTCTTGTTCTCGTTCTCTGTGGGAGACGGCTTCGCAAGAAGCTCTTTGGACCTTGCAGCTATCTCGAAACTCACATGGGCATCGAGGGCAGCATATTTTATTCGCTCGTACGTCAAGGGATAATTCTCCCATCCAGACGACCATAATGCCACCGTCTCGTCACCCTTCTAAAGATTTGTACCGAGCACAAAATTTGCTACGTCGAATAGGGATGGTGTCTGTTTATCACAAACTTCTATAGGAATTTTGATTCTGGTTTGTAGGTCAGCGATGCTTTTCAAATCAAGGTTGTATGGCTCCAGCTTCTGTTTGTCCCCTTCGATGGCTGCCCCACAGAAGTATATGTCCTCCCGAGACAAGAAATCGTGAAGCTCACCTGGTATGGAGGGCGAGTGTATGATGTGGTACACCAAAACATCATCTTCGAGGCACAGCTGAAGGACGGCGGCGCGCTGGATCTTCCCAGGGGCACGCTCCGTGTACTCTGCGTCGAGACCTATGATCCTCGTCTCTTCCTTTTCGAGGGAGTTGGATACATTGTTGATCCACTGCCGAACAACCCTTGGGTGGATGGTGACGGTGGAAACTATGCACATCGAGTCTTCGATGAGGATATGTTGGTCGCTAAAAACCTGCATCTCGATCTCTTTCGCCATTTGGAACCGCTGGAACGGAGGGCTATGGTTTGGAGAATTAGGATTAGATGGCTAGTCTAACTGAAGTAGTAGATGATTATTTAAAGAGGTTAAAACAATGTGAACGCAGTGGGGTTTGGATGCAAAATGAAGACGAAGGGGAGGTGAAGAAGCCGAGGAGAATCGGTTCCCGATGGAGAAGGAGTAAATGGGAAAAGTGGCGTGCAGGCAGTTGATTAGACGGCTAGGTAGACTAAACGAAAAGGCTATGCGGGTAGACTGATGAGTCGTACCTGTTCGTGTACGTGCCCATCCTTCCTGATAGGTGGGACCTATGCAAACAGATAAAAAAATGTGTCGTAGTTTTTTTTGAGCGCGTGAGTGGGACACACAACATTCTCTGGTTAAGGAATACTCCCTCCGTTTAGGTGAGTATAAGTCACCTCATGAAAATCAGGTTTTCCCAAAACCTTTTGGCGTGGAGCATTAACTTCCTGCTCGATCCCCTCCCAGCCTCGTTAGCCAGCGTTCTCTTCCTCTGCTGCCGCATTCTACCTTTCCATTTTTCCTCTTCTCAAGTGTGGAACGATCTGCATGCCGTCCTTGATGCACCAGAACAACTGTCGGTGTACAAAAAGAGGGGTATACTTTTTGTACCCCTATAACTGTGCACGGGCAGTCTAAGCCACGGGCACCACCACACCAAGCAAGGCAAGGGAGGTGAGCCAGGGTAAGACCGAAGCTCGAGAGAACTAGAACAACGCCAAGGCCAAGACCACGAAGAGCAAAGGGGACGAAGCGGACTCCCCCGGCAAGATCCTTGCCGGGAGACAGTTCTAGTAGCCCCGGCAAGACCCTTGCCGCGGTGACTCGTCCCGCGCCTACGGAGCAAACCACCCTTGAATCCACTGCCCCTAAAGGGCAAGGATTCGGGAGACATCCCCGTGGCGGCATGCAGATCTTTGTGAAGACATTCAAGATCAGATACGCACTAAGGAGACGACAACCCTTGGCGGGATCCCAGCCGAGGAAGACCACAAGGCCCCCGGCAAGCGCCTTGCCGGGGATGACAGCAGGCGCCCCGGCAAGACCCTTGCCGGGGCCCCGGCAAGGCCCTTACCGAGGACACCCGCAGGGCCACCATCAGGCCCACGCCAACTAAACCTCCACCGCCGTTCGCATGCAGCTGTCGACCCAACTAGTTGGGCAGGCTCCTGCGTGGCGGCATGCAGATCTTCGTGAAGACCCACCACTGCGCCACCTCAGCTACCTGCCTACCTACGTGGCATCGCAGGCGTCACTGGCCAGGGCGCGTGTCGACACAAGAAGGAGCGGCGATGGATGAGACAGGTCTCTCCCCCATCCCCGATAAAGCAAGGACACCTAAGCAAGACGCATTAAATGCGCCTTGTCATGTAATGCGAGGGATAACCTCGCATCACTGTACCCTTTCCACCTCCTGTGTGCCACTGTCGCAACCCCTTTTTCTATAAAAAGAGGCCCGAGGCGACCAGAGGAAGGATTCGGCTTTTTGGAGCTCCTTATGCCCCATAGCTAGCTCAAGAACACAGATATACAATCCACCAAAGTAGGAGTAGGGTTTTACGCATCCTCGCGGCCCGAACCTAGATAAACGAACCGTGTGCTACCTGTTAGATCTGCTCTTCTCACGACCCCTCGCCCCGCCAACCACAGTAGGGATTCTTGTGATCCCATAGGTGTCGTTCCCACCGACATCTCTGGCGCACCAGGTAGGGGGCGTAGTTGTGAGAATCGGCTCTAGCAATCAGCCCAGCACTCCTTCGTCTTCGTGGCTCCTGGAGAGGGAACGAGGCCGGAAGATCAGCGCTCGAGCGACTACAAACAGAAGCTAAGTTGCACTGAACCCTTATTTGTTCTATCCTTTTTATATGAGGTTATTTCCCCCCGGAGATGTCACGCCTTTGTATGAGAAACCTGCACGCCAGGGGGCTCTCCCACGATCGGCAACGCCCTTGCCCTGTTTCGAGTCTGCTCAATAGCTCAAGCGGATGTGTCAGGAATGGCAGAGTAGCCTTCCGCGATCAACAACACCCTCTATTCTGACTTGAGTCAAGCTCGACAGTTCGAGCGGCCGCGTTCAGAACAGAAAGGTGGCTCGTCCGGTAGCACACATACCCAGCAGGCCCATGGGGATCCATACCCAAAACACCGCAGGCTTCCGCACCGGCGAGCCTACCCAATCGACGTAGGGCGCGCATACAAAGAGGAATTGAACGGGGAAATAACGTGCATGAAATTAAGAGTACTGCAAAGTTATATTACATCACATCATTGCTGCGGTTCTAACTAAAGATGAAATTTGTCTTGGTCGTGAACCTGCAGCGGCGGTGAAGAATGGGATGCCTAATCCCGGCGCTGGCCTTCCACCCTCTTGATTTCGTCGATGCTGCTGATGACGGGCTTGATGCGCTCCTTGAGCACCGTGAGGTCAGTACCATCCGGCAAGCTATCCATCGCGGCATCGAAGTCGAGGTCTGGATTCCAGTACACCATCTTGGTGAGGACCTTGGTCAAGACCCCCCGACAAAGTCGCCGGGCCTCCCCGGGCAACGTGGCCGCTCTGCTGGAGTGAAGATAAGCCAAGGCTCCAAGGACGACCTCGAAGAACTGGGTCAGCTTGGTGTTGACGGTCCCGCTGCGCTCAGGGGCATACCTCACATTTGGCATCCCCATGGTGGCCAACTGCGAGGTGACCCTGCCGGTGACGTCCTCCAGACGGCTGATCCATCTGTTCTCGCCTGCCACATAATCCTGTGGGAGGCGGCCTCGTTCGCCCGCAGCTGCTTCTCCTCCTCCAGGCTCCTGGTCAAGGTCTCCTCCCGAGCCCTGCTCTCCGACAACATCTTCTCGAGATCCTCCAGCTTTAGCTTGAGATCTCTGATGGAGTTTTGCGCTTCAGAGTGCTCCCCAGTCCTGCTGATAACCGCTCCTTGCGCCTCTACCAAGGCGTTGTTGAGCGTGCTCTTCTCGTTGGACAACTTGAGGGCCTGCTCCTTCAGCTCGTTCCGCTCCACCTCCAACTCCCTTTCTTTGCCGGCATGGGCCAGAGCCTGGGCATCAAGTGCCTCGTTGTGCCTCTGCTCCAGCTCGCGAGTCCACCGCGCGACAAGGGCCTCGAGCTCCTCATCCTTGCCACGGAGCGCTGCGGCAAGCTTCGCCTCACGCATGGTGAGGTCCTCTTCCTAGGAATCCAGTGCGGCTTGATGCTGGTTCCGGACGGCCTCGGCCGCGGCAGCCAAGTTCGCCGCCTTTTCCTGGGCCTTCTCGATGTCAGCCATCTTCATGGTGAGCTCGACATTGCGCTTGGCCAATTCCTCCTGAAAGGCCCTTTGCTCCTCGCGAGTCTGGTGGAACCAGGTCTGCGTCTCAGCAACGCGCGCCTTGAAATCCACCTCCGCCTGGTCCACCATTGCCGTCCTGGACTTGACCTTGTCCAGACGGACACGGTAGAGCGCCTGGAGTTTTCGGAAGTTGGCCCCCATAGCGCGGAAAAGCTGCTCTTCTGGAGAACCATCACCGCCAACGCCCGGCTCAGCGAGAACCTCGAGCCCGGTGGCGGCAAGCACCTCGCCGTCAAAGACTTCCCCTACGGCGGGCGCTCGGGAACTTGACACCCCTGGGAGATGGACGAAAAGATCGTCGCCCACCTTCAGGTATCTGCCGGGGCCCAAGGTTGAGGAGGAGGGAGGCTGATCATCAACCAACTCTTCCTCGGCGGTGGCCTTGCCGGCTTCCCCGGCAGGCCCACCGCTGGCACCCTCGGCAGAAGCCTCGCCGGTCACCTCGGCGGCCCCCACAGCGGTGTCCTCGGCAGCATCCTTGGCGGCCTCTGCCGTGGCCTCCTCAGCAATATTCCCAACAACAGTATCCACATCCTCCATATCTATTGAAGGAGGGCCTGGGTAGTAATGGGAGCATTGAAGCCAAGAAAAAGAATAAGGGAAAAACAGAGACGGAGGACAGGCGACTCACCAGTGCCAGGCTGTGAAGCAGAAGTCCCCTTCCCGCCAGCATCCGACGCCGTGGCAGAGTCACCAGCGCCCAAGTTCCCCTCTTCCTCCATGGGTGTGGGCTCCGTGCTTGATGCCCTTGCCGGGGACTCCCCTCGCGGTGGCATAGTCGATGGGGGTGGTGTGTTGGTGGTAGCCCTCTGCGGCTCCTCCTGCTGCCGCTCCCCTCCTGCAAACCCGACAAGGTCAACACCATAGCATCAAACACCTACCACATGTCGAATAAGAGGAGGGTGACGAACTTACGCTGGGGGCTGTGCCGGGGGCTGCTGTCCGGGCTGCTCAACACCACCAGTGGCGTCTTTGAAGCCCCAGCTGGGGGCTGACTGGTCACCGAGGCCTTCGCCCTCTTCACCCTCTGGGCCAACGTCTCTGCATCCCTGCGAAAGCAAAAACGGATCAAGATGAGTGACTTAATTCAGAGGAATTGAAATGGCAGTAAGGAACGGAGTACTTACTCGTCATCCACCTCCTCCTCTTCCACCACTTTCCTTTTCCTCTTCGGGCTGAGAGGCCCGAGATCAAAAGCGACCTCCGCGTCAACATCCGAGTCGACATCTGCCGGAGGAGGCGAAGACGGCGGGGTTTGTGCATGCCCAGATGAGGACGGGGTTGTTGTCTTCTTCTTCTCAGCGGCCTTCATCAGCCTCTTGGCTGCCGTGGCCCTCGTGTGACGCCCAGACCCCTCCAGGGTCAATTGAGGCCGCGTAGCCCTGCCGGGCCAGACCGGGTCGCCGTAGCCAGCCCGCCGCAGGATTCGCCCTCTTCCCCGGGTTGGCGTCGAGCCCGCCGCCACGTCCTCCTCGTCCGACGACTCGTCGGCCGCGTCTTCAACGAGCGGAGCTCCAGTGTCAGCGCTGCTGACCTCCCCGGAGGCTGCCTGTAACACCCTCGATGCGACTATAGCTCCCACGTGTCGAGGCACGACTTAGAGGCATAATCGCATTGAAGGCATATGTCGCAAGTTAGGCAATCTTCACAACATCCCATGTAATATAAACCATAAAGGGGAGATAACATAGTTGGCTTACACTCGCCATGTCAATCAAGTACATAAATAACATTACATCATCCAAACACTCATGGCCCGACTACGGCGCCAAAATAAAAGAGAACCCAACATGTGACACGGTCCCGATCACCCCCAACTGGGCACCACTACTGATCATCAGGAAAGGAAACATAGTATCGTTGAGAGTCTTCGTCGAACTCCCACTCGAGCTCAAACGCGTCACCTGGAGCGGAATCATCAGGCCCAGCATCTGGTATAATAGTAATCTGTGAGCCACAGGGACTCAGCAATCTCGCACCCTCGCGATCAAGACTATTTAAGCTTATAGGTAAGGCAGGGTAAATATAGGTGGAGCTGCAGCAAGCGACTAGCAAAATATGGTGGCTAACTTATTCACAAAAGAGAGCGAGAAGAGGAGGCAAAGCGCGAGTGAGAAACTAGAGAACAACCTGCGCAAACATTACTCCAACACCATGTCCACTTCCCGGACTCCGCCGAGAAGAGGCCATCACGGTAACACACTCAGTTGATTCATTTTAATTAAGTTAAGGTTCGAGTTATCTACAACCGGACATTAACAAATTCCCATCTGCCCATAACCGTGGGCACGGCTTTCGAAAGTTCAAATCCCTGCAGGGGAGTCCCAACTTAGCCCATGACAAGCTCTCACGGTCAACGAAGGAATAGACCTCCTCCCAAGACGTTCCGATCAGACTCGGTATCTCGGTTCTTCAAGACACTTCGACAGGTTAAAACAAGACCAGCAACACCGCCCGAATGTGTCGACAAATCCCGATAGGAGCTGCACATATCTCGTTCTCAGGGCACACTCAGATAGGTCAAGCTACGAGTAAAACCAACACTCGAGTTTCCCCGAGGTGGCCCCGCAGGCTGCCTGGTTCGGACCAACACTCAGAGGAGCACTAGCCCGGGGGGGGGAGTTTAAAATAAGATGACCCTCGGGCTCCGAAAACCCAAGGGAAAAAGAGGCTAGGTGGCAAATGGTAAAACCAAGGTTGGGCATTGCTGGAAAAGCTTTAATCAAGGCGAACTATCAAGGGGTTCCCATTATAACCCAACCGCGTAAGGAACGCAAAATCCGGGAACATAACACCGATATGACAGAAACTAGGGCGGCAAGAGTGGAACAAAACACTAGGCGAGAGGCCGAGCCTTCCACCCTTTACCAAGTATATAGATGCATTAAGATAACAAGATAATATAATGATATCCCAACAAGTAAAATAAATGTTCCAACAAGGAACGACCTCCAATCTTCACCTGCAACTAGCAAGCTATAAGAGGGGCTGAGCAAAGCGGTAACATAGCCAATCAACGGTTTGCTAGGACATGGTGGGTTAGAGGTTTGACATGGCAATTCGGGAGGCTTGAAAGCAAGTGGTAGGCATCGTAGCATTGGCATAGCAAAAGAGCGAGCAATCTAGCATAGCAAAGATAGTAGTGATTTTGAGGGTATGATCATCTTGCCTGCACAGTTGTCAGAGTTGACTGGATCCTTGAAAGCAAACTCAACGGGCTCCTCGTTAGCGAACTCGTCTCCCGGCTCTACCCAAACAAGAAAAACAAGCAACAAGGACACAATCAACCACGTGCAAGCTCAAACAAAATGATGCAAAGATGATATGCTATGCGGGATGCGATGCGTGATGCATATGCAAGATGTGACAAGGAATGCATGAACCTGGCCTTAACATGGGAATCCAAGTGACCACTGGAAAGATGATATGAAATCGCTTGAAAACGATATAAAGAACACCAGAATTGGAGTTACGGTCTGGAAATGGCAAGCGGTTCAAATATGGCACCGGTCTGCGATTGACAGCAAGTAGCCATCTAAATGCAATGAGATGAACATGTTACAGCACTCAAACATGACAACAAAATACATGGCAGGGATGCATTCAAGATGATTAACAAAAGTCTAGCACTGAGCAACGGCCAATTCATCCATTAACAGGTTCAAACAAGCATGGCAAAAAATGCATATGGCAAACAGATCTCAGACTTAGTGAAATTAACACTTGTCTGGAATCTCAGATCAGGTAGCACTCTTCGGAGCAACAAAACTACATGCTACAGGTCCTGAACGTGGCAAAGTAAAGCATGGCATGGAGCTACTCAAAGAGCTTAAAAAAAGTCCCTTAGTGACCTTGAGCCAAAAGGGATCAGAAAATACAATTGCAAGCATGTGAACATGGCAAAAACATAATCAGTTCTCAGACTTAGTGAAAACTGAAGCATGCTGAAAACATATATCAAGTAGGCATGTTTACGAGCTCGATGCACTCGCTACAGTGCAAGTCATGATAAGCTAATCATACATCTATGAAGAATACACAAAATGCAAGCTAGACATGGCAAGAACAATAGCATAGCATGCACGGATCAACTACAACAACACCGGCAAAATTGCAAACAAGTTGACAATCTACCCAGATTCACAAAGTAGCAAAAGTAGAGATCGATTGAGTCAAGCTAGGGTGCTCCATAATTGCAAACAAAGACATGGATGGATAGAGAACTATAATATTAACAAAACATCCTTACTAATCATTCTCAAAAGAGGCACGGGTCTTTAGGAAACAACATGAACATATGGCATCATGAGATAAACAGGTCAAGGACTTGGTGGAATTACTAAGTCCCTGAAATCAGAATTATCAAGTGCCTCATTTGGCAAGCTCGTGCTAGTCATCAAACACATCACAAAAATACATGGGTTGAACCTCTGGAAAGATGGCAAAACCCTTAACAAAACATATGTAGAACTCATGGGCATATCATGCACACAATAATCATGGCAAAAATGACAAATATCTAAATGGAGCAGCAGATCTGACAAATATCTCAAGTAGCACTCTTCTAATAGCATTTCGGCCATCAAGATGAACTCAAATGAAAATGATGCAATGGAATGAAATGATGTACTCTCTGAGATGAACATTTTGATATGCTATATGCCAAAAACGGAGTTACAGATGCAAAGTTACGGCACGATGAACATAGGCACTTGAAAGTGGAAAAAATCGGGGACTTAGTAGAATTTCGACCTCCGGATCTAGGGTTTCGCACGGTTTTCAAGGCGGCGGCGGATCTGGCCGGAGTTCGCCGGAGTAGATGGTGGGCGCCGGAGTAGAGGTCCCGGGCCGGATCTCACCGAATCCGGCCGGAGCTAGCCGCGGGGCGGCGGAGGAGGGCGCGGCCGAGCGGCGGAGCCGGAGCTCGGGCTCGTGCAGCGGCGGTGGAGCACGGCGAGGCGACGGGCGGCGATGGCACCACGGCGGCGCGGCGGCGCCGGATGGCGAGGTGAGGGGCGGCGTAGCAAGGGTGGCTGCGGGCGGCTGTGCGGCCCGGGAGTCGGGCCGGGAGGGCCGGGGATGGGCCCCGCGGGCCTCGGCGGGTGCGAGCGATGATGTGGTCCGGGGGCGCCACGTGGTAGCTCCCGGTTGGGGGAGGCGGCGATGTCCGGCGCGTCCGGACACGTCCGGCGCGCGGAGAGACGAAGGGGGCTAGGTTAGGGTGGATTTGATCCGGAATTTTCGGGGGAGACTATATATAGGCATAGCGGGAGCTAGGAGAGTCCAAATGAGGTGCGGTTTTCGGCCACGCGATCGTGATCGAACGCTCTAGACGATGGAGAGGGTTTAGGTGGGTTTTGGGACAAATTGTAGGGGTGTTGGGCTGCAACACACACGAGGCCTTTTCGGTCCCTCGGTTAACCGTTGGAGTATCAAACGAAGTCCAAATGGTTCGAAACTTGACAGGCGGTCTACCGGTAGTAAACCTGGGCCGCTTGGCAATTCTCGGTCCAATCCGGAAATGTTTAATCCCCACACACAAAAGAAAGGTAGAAATGACCACCGGAGGAGAACGAAGCGCCGGAATGCAAAACGGACAACGGGGAAAAAGCTCGAATGCATGAGACGAACACGTATGCAACTGCAATGCACATGATGACATGATATGGGATGCATGACAACGATAAAAACACACAGAGACAAAAACCCGAACCCGAGAAAATAAAATAACTTAACGCCGGAAACGACAAGAGTTGGAGTACAAATTGGGAAAGTTACATCCGGGGTGTTACAACGCTCCACCACTACGAAAGGATCTCGTCCCGAGATCTAGGATTGAAAGAACGCCGGGTACTCAGAACGGAGGTGATCCTCGCGTTCCCAGGTAGCTTCACGGTCGGAATGGTGTGACCACTTGACTTTGAGAAATTTGATTGACTTATTGCGAGTCTTGCGTTCAGTCTCTTCAAGAATAGCAACTGGGTGCTCACGATAAGAGAGATCTTCTTGGAGCTTAATGTCCTCGAAGTTGACGGTACGGTCAGGAGTCTTGAAGCACTTTCGAAGCTGAGAGACATGGAACACGTCGTGAACATTTGCAAAGTTTGAAGGAAGCTCGAGTTGATAGGCGAGGTTGCCTCTCTTGCTGACAATCTTGAAAGGTCCCACGTATCTGGGGGTAAGCTTCCCTTTGATACCGAAGCGACGAGTACCTTTCATAGGAGAGATGCGGAGGTAAACATGATCTCCGATCTCGAAAGACAAATCACGGTGCTTACTATCATAGTAGCTCTTCTGGCGGGATTGGGCTGCTTTCAGGTTATCTCGAATGACTTTGCACATTTCCTCTGCCTCTCTGATTAAGTCATTACCCAAAAGCTGACGTTCACCGGTTTCGGACCAGTTGAGAGGGGTACGGCACTTCCTGCCATACAGAATTTCAAATGGGGCCTTGCCCGAACTTGCTTGAAAACTGTTGTTGTAGGAGAATTCAGCATAAGGAAGACAATCCTCCCACTTCATGCCGAAGGAGATCACACAAGCCCTGAGCATATCTTCAAGAATCTGGTTGACACGCTCGACTTGACCGCTAGTTTGAGGATGGAAAGCTGTGCTGAAGCGGATGTTGGTGCCCATGGCTTTCTGAAAAGAATCCCAAAACTTGGATGTAAAGATGCTGCCACGGTCTGAAGAGATCACTTGTGGAATACCGTGCAAAGAGACAATATGAGAGGTATAGAGTTCCACCAATTGAGCTGCAGTGATCGACTCTTTGATAGGCATAAAGTGAGCCACTTTAGTGAGTTTGTCGATGACAACGAATATAGCATCATTGCCATGCTTGGACTTTGGAAACCCAGTCACGAAATCCATTTCAATGTGGTCAAACTTCCATTCTGGAATGGCAAGAGGTTGGAGGAGACCAGCTGGCCTTTGGTGTTCTGCCTTCACTCTTCTGCAGACATCACATTCATTCACGAATTGAGCAATCTCGTGCTTCATTCGAGTCCACCAATAAGCCTGCTTGAGGTCCTAATACATCTTCGTGCTCCCAGGGTGGATGGAGAGGAGAGAATAGTGGGCCTCATTCATGATCACTTTACGGAGGTCACCTTTGGGTACAACAATACGATCCTCGAAGAAGAGAGTGTCCTTGTCATCAAGGCGGTAGCACTTGTACTTGGGTTGACTCTTGGCAATCCCAATCTTCACCTTTTTCACCATAGCATCAAGAAGCTGGGCTTGGCGAATCTGGTCTTCCAATGTAGGAGAGACTTGAAGGTTCACGAGGAAACCTTGAGGAACAACTTGCAGATTAAGTTTGAGGAAAGCTTCACAAAGCTCGGGTTGATAAGGCTTGAGAATCAGACTGTTGCAGTAAGCCTTCCTGCTCAATGCGTCAGCAATCACATTGGCCTTGCCTGGAGTATACTCAATACTCGGATTATATTCTTGAATCATTTCAACCCATCGAGTTTGCCTGAGGTTGAGATTAGGCTGAGTGAAGATGTACTTGAGACTCTTGTGATCAGTGAAAATGTCCACTTTTCTTCCCAATAAGAGATGTCTCCAAGTCAAAAGAGCATGCACAACTGCCGCCAACTCGAGATCATGAGTGGGGTAGTTCTTCTCGTTGGGCTTCAACTGGCGAGAGGTATAAGCAACAACTTTCTTCTCTTGCATCAATACTGCGCCAAGACCTTGGAGAGAGGCATCACAAAAGACCTCGTACGGCTTGGATTCATCAGGCGGAGTCAGAACTGGAGCAGTGATCAATTTCTCTTTCAAAGTGTTGAAAGCAATGTCACACTCCGGACACCAAACGTACTTGACGTGCTTCTAGAGAAGATTAGAGAGAGGCTTCGCGATCTTAGAAAAGTTTTCAACGAATCTTTGGCAATAGCTTGCGAGACCGAGGAAGCTACGGAGTTGCTTCACGTTCTAAGGAGGTTCCCAATTCACAATTGCAGACACCTTCTCAGGATTCACGGCAATGCCCTTGGTAGAGATGATATGACCAAGGTAAAGAACCTCATCGAGCCAAAATTCACACTTGGAGAACTTGGCATAGAACTGATGTTCCCTCAACTTATCGAGCACCAAACACAAGTGCTTGGCATGATCTTCCTTGTTCTTCGAGAAAACCAGAATGTCGTCGAGATAGACCAAAACGAAGTCATTGATGTAGGCATTAAAGATGAAGTTCATCATGCGAGAGAACGTCGGAGGAGCGTTGACGAGGCCAAAAGACATGACAGTGTATTCATATGAACCATAGCTTGTCTTGAAAGCCGTCTTGGGAATATCTTGCTCACGGATTCGAATCTGATAATAACCCATACGGAGATCAAGCTTGGAGAATACTTGGGCACCTTTGAGTTGTTCGAACAGCTCATTGATGTTGGGAAGTGGGTATTTGTTCTTGATGGTCTTCTTGTTCAATGGACGGTAATCAACACAAAGTCGGTCTGTTCCATCCTTCTTCTTCACAAAAAGAACACCACAACCCCACGGAGAAGAACTAGGCCGGATGAGACCCATTTTTTCTTGAATATCGAGTTGCTTCTTCAGCTCCTTCAACTCTTCAGGTCCGAGCTTGTAAGGACGTTTGCACACAGGTTCCGTACCAGGCTCAAGATCAATAACGAATTCAACTGGCCGGTGCGGAGGCATTCCTGGGAGCTCTTCTGGAAAGACGTCTTGATATTCGCAAATGACTGGAATTTGCGAGATAGCATCTAGTTCACCCTTCTCATTGAGAGAAAACAGACGGATGGTATCATCACGAGTGGCAAAGACTATTACATCCTCAGACGAATGAGTCAATTGAATCTGCCTTGCAGCACAATCAAGCTGAGCCTTGTGCTTAGAAAGCCAATCCATCCCGAGAATAAGATCAATATCCGAGTTACCAAGAACCATTGGGGAAGAAAGGAACTTGTAGTCGCCCAATGTGATAGTAACATCTGGCACCTCTAGGCTTGCACACAAACATTTGCCAGGAGAAACGATATCCATTTGTTTACCCAAATGAGAAGAAACGAACTCATGCTTGGTAAAAAAATGGCTTTGACATGAAACAATGCGATGCACCAGTGTCAAAAAGAACTCTTGCAGGAATATCGTTAATAGGAA
The DNA here is from genome assembly GCF_056163025.1 of Triticum urartu. Classification (NCBI taxonomy): domain Eukaryota; kingdom Viridiplantae; phylum Streptophyta; class Magnoliopsida; order Poales; family Poaceae; genus Triticum; species Triticum urartu. The sequence continues at coordinate 374,903,418 of NC_141875.1, forward strand.
GGTTACCCATGATGACATCTGACGAGTCCTCTGCCTGAGCTGCATTCATCAAGTTGACCTTGGCATGCTTGGGGTTATGCTTGACCACAGCTGTACTTGCCGATCTGACAGGAGGAGGAGGAGGAAGACGCCTCTGGTTGAAACACTTGTTGGCATAGTGACCCTTCTGTTGGCACTTGTTGCACGTGACCTCTGAAAGCGGACGGTGATACGGAGCACTCAATCTTGGAGCTTGAGACGAAGTCTTGTTCTAAAAGCCAGGGTTGGGTGGGTGGGAAGAAGCACTGCCACCTTTGCTCTTCTGCTGATACGGCTGACGGAACAGAGGAGGAAGAAGCCAATACTTCTGCTGCTTGGCCACTTGAGTAGAGGAAGAAGGAGTAACATCTCTGACTCGCTTCTTGGAAGCATCACACCTCAATTGGGCAGCCTCTTGCTTCAGTGCCATCTTGTAGAACTCATCGTATCTCAAAGGCTCAAAGAGAACAAGAGCTAGCTGAATTTCTTCTCTGAGACCACCCCGGAACTGGTATATCATGCTCTTCTCATCAGGTACGTCCTGCTTGGCAAAGCGGGCGAGCTTCTGGAACAACTTGTTGTAGTCATAGACAGACAAAGAACCTTGCTTCAGGTTGCGGAATTCCTCACGCTTGCTTTCAACCACACTCTAAGGAATATGATGTGCTCGGAAATCTTGACGGAATTCATCCCAAGTGATAACACGCCCACCTCTGGAGTCCTTGTACTGCTGGAACCATTCTGCAGCTTGATCTTTGAGTTGGAAGGAAGCGAACTTGACAAAGTCCTCAGGCCTGACGTTACTGCACTCGAAATGCTTGCACAGATCCACAAGCCAATCGTCAGCATCGGTTGCCTCAACACAATTGCTGAAAGTCTTTGGCCCGTTAGCAAGGAACTGGTTGAGTGTAGCAAAGTGATTCTGATTGTTGCCTTGGTTCCCTTGGTTGCCTTGATTGCGCTCTTCAAGAATTTGCATGATCAATTGTGTGTTTGCATTGGTTGCGGCCATCACAGCTTGCCATGCCTCCGGAGGAGGTGGAGGTGGTGGTGGATCAGGATTCGAAGTCGTGCGCGTTGGAGGAGCCATCCTGAAGAGGTTGACCACCATTAGCACATTGATAGACAATATTGAAGCTGAATCCAACGAAATGAAAATTGCAACATATAGTCTTCACATCCGAACAAAATGAACGAATGCATCCTCTTGAAATGGTCACATATCCATAAATTGAGAAGCCACTTAGAATTTAGGTAGAGAAATAAATCAACAAGGTACGGATCAAGAACGAATAATCGGTAAGAAATCCCAATCTCAAACCAATATCCGTGGAAGAAGAACTAGAGCTACTAGAATTCCCACCTATGAAACTCCCGAACCTTTCCGGTTATGCAATCAGGTGTTGGGGATACAGGGGAAGCATAATATCTCACCCAAATCTAGCAAATCCTACATCCGGTTGTATCCATCCTTCAACACATAACCAAGAAACCTTCGGAAACCATCTACCTCAACCTTCGAAAAGCATCCGTTATACAAGTTATGGCGATACTCCCGAACTCCCGCCCCAGTACTGGGTGGCATCGAGGTTATCTCACCAATGAATTGCATAAAAGAGATTTTCGATGTCGGCGTACTAAACTCAGGTATTCCAGAATTGCAACGATAAAATTATGATGACAACACCTCAGAGCTCAACTCCCCGGGACACTTCCACAAAACCCCTAACAGGAGGCACCAAGACAATGTTCTCATCATAAAACCATCGGAACGATTCCAAGATACCCGCGTGATCCTAAATTTTTTTTTGTGAAATTTGAGAAGAGAAGAGTCAAAACTCTACGTCAGGATGCCTTACTAGAGTGATGAGGAGACTAGGAAGTAAAAAGAATTCCTAAACTCTCTGATATATAACTCCTAAATGACTCAAAACATTTTTCTAGACACAACTCAACCGCTAAAAACGATCAAGCAATGGGGATCCTAAGGTCGGGGAAGGCTCTGATTACCAACTTATAACACCCTCGATGCGACTATAGCTCCCACGTGTCGAGGCATGACTTAGAGGCATAATCGCATTGAAGGCATATGTCGCAAGTTAGGCAATCTTCACAACATCCCATGTAATATAAACCATAAAGGGGAGATAACATAGTTGGCTTACACTCGCCACGTCAATCAAGTACATAAATAACATTACATCATCCAAACGCTCATGGCCCAACTACGGCGCCAAAATAAAAGAGAACCCAACATGCGACACGGTCCCGATCACCCCCAACTGGGCACCACTACTGATCATCAGGAAAGGAAACATAGTATCGTTGAGAGTCTTCGTCGAACTCCCACTTGAGCTCAAACGCGTCACCTGGAGCGGAATCATCAGGCCCAGCATCTGGTATAATAGTAATCTGTGAGCCACAGGGACTCAGCAATCTCGCACCCTCGCGATCAAGACTATTTAAGCTTATAGGTAAGGCAGCGTAAATATAGGTGGAGCTGCAGCAAGCGACTAGCAAAATATGGTGGCTAACTTATTCACAAAAGAGAGCAAGAAGAGGAGGCAAAGCGCGAGCGAGAAACTAGAGAACAACCTGCGCAAACATTACTCCAACACCGTGTCCACTTCCCGGACTCCGCCGAGAAGAGGCCATCACGGTAACACACTCAGTTGATTCATTTTAATTAAGTTAAGGTTCGAGTTATCTACAACCGGACATTAACAAATTCCCATTTGCCCATAACTGCGGGCACGGCTTTCGAAAGTTCAAATCCCTGCAGGGGAGTCCCAACTTAGCCCATGACAAGCTCTCACGGTCAACGAAGGAATAGACCTCCTCCCAAGACGTTCCGATCAGACTCGGTATCTCGGTTCTTCAAGACACTTCGACAGGTTAAAACAAGACCAGCAACACCGCCCGAATGTGCCGACAAATCCCGATAGGAGCTGCACATATCTCGTTCTCAGGGCACACTCAGATAGGTCAAGCTACGAGTAAAACCAACCCTCGAGTTTCCCCGAGGTGGCCCTGCAGGCTGCCTGGTTCGGACCAACACTCAGAGGAGCACTGGCCCAGCGGGGGGGGGGGGGGGGGGGGTTAAAATAAGATGACCCTCGGGCTCCGAAAACCCAAGGGAAAAAGAGGCTAGGTGGCAAATGGTAAAACCAAGGTTGGGCATTGCTGGAAAAGCTTTAATCAAGGCGAACTACAAGGGGTTCCCATTATAACCCAACCGCGTAAGGAACGCAAAATCCGGGAACATAACACCGATATGACGGAAACTAGGGCGACAAGAGTGGAACAAAACACTAGGCGAGAGGCCGAGCCTTCCACCCTTTACCAAGTATATAGATGCATTAAGATAACAAGATAATATAATGATATCCCAACAAGTAAAATAAATGTTCCAACAAGGAACGACCTCCAATCTTCACCTGCAACTAGCAACGCTATAAGAGGGGCTGAGCAAAGCGGTAACATAGCCAATCAACGGTTTGCTAGGACATGGTGGGTTAGATGTTTGACATGGCAATTCGGGAGGCTTGAAAGCAAGTGGTAGGCATCGTAGCATTGGCATAGCAAAAGAGCGAGCAATCTAGCATAGCAAAGATAGTAGTGATTTTGAGGGTATGATCATCTTGCCTGCACAGTTGTCAGAGTTGACTGGATCCTTGAAAGCAAACTCAACGGGCTCCTCGTTAGCGAACTCGTCTCCCGGCTCTACCCAAACAAGAAAAACAAGTAACAAGGACACAATCAACCACGTGCAAGCTCAAACAAAATGATGCAAAGATGATATGCTATGCGGGATGCGATGCGTGATGCATATGCAAGATGTGACAAGGAATGCATGAACCTAGGCTCAATTTGGGAATCCAAGTGAGCCACTGGAAAGATGAGATGAAATCCCTTGAAAACGATATAAAGAACGCCGGAATCGGAGTTACGGTTTGGAAATGGAAAGCGGTTCAAATATGGCACCGGTATGCGATTGACAGCAAGTAGCCATCTAAATGCAATGAGATGAACATGTTACAGCACTCAAACGTGACAACAAAATACATGGCAGGGATGCATTCAAGATGCTTAACAAAAGTCTAGCACTGAGCTACGGCCAATTCATCCATTAACAGGTTCAAACAAGCATGGCAAAAAATGCATATGGCAAACAGATCTTAGACTTAGTGAAATTAACACTTGTCTGGAATCTCAGATCAGGTAGCACTCTTCGGAACAACAAAACTACATGCTACAGGACCTGAACATGGCAATGTAAAGCATGGCATGGAGCTACTCAAAGATCTTAACAAAAGTCCCTTAGTGACCTTGAGCCAAAAGGGATCAGAAAATACAATTGCAAGCATGTGAACATGGCAAAAACATAATCAGTTCTGACTTAGTGAAATCTGAAGCATGCTGAAAACAGATATCAAGTAGGCATGTTTACGAGCTTGATGCACTCGGTACGGTGCAAGTCATGATAAGATAAGCATACATATATCAAGAATACATTAAATGCAAGCTAGACATGGCAAGAACAATAGCATAGCATGCACGGATAAACTACAACAACACCGGCAAAATTGCAAACAAGTTGACAATCTGCCCAGATTCACAAAGTAGCAAAAGTAGAGCTCGATTGACTCAAGCTAGGGTGCTCCATAATTGCAAACAAAGACATGGATGGATAGACCACTATAATATTAACAAAACATCCTTACTAATCATCCTCAAAAGAGGCACGGATCTCTAGGAAACAACATGAACATATGGCATCATTAGATAAACAGGTCAAGGACTTAGTGGAATTACCAAGTGCCTCACTTGGAAAGCTCGTGCTAGTCACCACACACATCACAAAAATACATGGGTTGAACCTCTGGAAAGATGGCAAAACCCTTAACAAAACATATGTAGAACTCATGGGCATATCATGCACACAATAATCATGGCAAAAATGACAAATATCTAAATGGAGCAGTAGATCTGACAAATATCTCAAGTAGCACTCTTCTAACAGCATTTAGGGCATCAAGATGAAATCAAATAAAAATGATGCAATGGAATTAAATGATGTACTCTCTGAGATGAACATTTTGATATGCTATATGCCAAAAACGGAGTTACGGATATAAAGTTACGGCACGATGAACAAAGGCACTTGAAACTGGAAAAAATCGGGGACTTGGTAGAATTTCGACCTCCGGATTTAGGGTTTCGCACGGTTTTCAAGGAGGCGGCGGATCTGGCCGGAGTTCGCCGGAGTAGATGGTGGGGCGCCGGAGTAGAGGTCCCCGGGCCGGATCACACCGAATCCGGCCGGAGCTAGCCGCGGGGCGGCGGCGGAGGGCGCGGCCGAGCGGCGGAGCCGGAGCTCGGGCTCGTGCGGCGGCGGTGGAGCACGGCGAGGCGACGGGCGGCGATGGTGCCACGGTGGCGCGGCGGCGCCAGACGGCGAGGCGAGGGCGGCTGCGCGGCCCGGGAGTCGGGCCGGGGACGGGCCCCGTGGGCCTCGGCGGGTGCGGGCGGCGATGTGGTCCGGGGGCACCATGTGGCAGCTCCCAGTTGGGGGCGGCAGCGATGTCCGGCGCGTCCGGACACGTCCGGCGCGCGGAGAGACGAAGGGGGCTAGGTTAGGGTGGATTTGAAACGAAATTTTCGAGGGAGACTATATATAGGCATAGCGGGAGCTAGGAGAGTCCAAATGAGGTGCGGTTTTCGGCCACGCGATTGTGATCGAACGCTCTAGACGATGGAGAGGGTTTAGGTGGGTTTTGGGACAAATTGGAGGGGTGTTGGGCTGCAACACACACGAGGCCTTTTCGGTCCCTCGGTTAACCGTTGGAGTATCAAACGAAGTCCAAATGGTACGAAACTTGATAGGCGGTCTACCGGTAGTAAACCAGGGCCGCTTGGCAAGTCCCGGTCCAATCCGGAAATGTTTAATCCCCACACACGAAAGAAAGGTAGAAATGACCACCGGATGAGAACGAAGCGCCGGAATGCAAAACGGACAACGGGGAAAAAGCTCGAATGCATGAGACGAACACGTATGCAACTGCAATGCACATGATGACATGATATGGGATGCATGACAACGATAACAACACACGGAGACAAAAACCCGAACCCGAGAAAATAAAATAACTTAACGCCGGAAACGGCAAGAGTTGGAGTACAAATTGGGAAAGTTACATCCGGGGTGTTACACCGCCGCCCACCAGGTGAGCTCCTCTTCCTCCGCAGCCGTTGCGGCCTTGTCCTCCACACCCCCAGCGCTGCCGGCCTCCATGGCAAGCTGTGCCTCCCTCGCCCTAGTGGCGATGTAGTCCAGGTCTGCCTGGGTGGTGTCCATGACAAGCCACCGCTCGGCGTCTGCATTGACATACACCTCGATCAGGGTGTCAAAGAATTGCTGCACATCAGCATCATTCAGCTCCTTCCAGCTTGGGACAGGGCCGTGCGCGTTACAATCCGGCATCATAGCGATGATCTCGGACCGACATGAATTGTTGCACAACGGGACCACCGCTGCTGGCAGCTTGAAAAACGGCCCCTTGAGGGCCTTGCCAACCTTTGCGGCAGCCCTCGCTGCCTTGCCGGTCCATTCGACCTCGCCATCGCGACCCACATCAAGATGGAAAAGCCGCTGGCAGAAGTGGGCATGCGCCAGCACTGTGAAGTTGTGATCGAGGCCGGGGCGGAGTCACATAATGTCAGCCGGATTCATAAAGAGCCAAGCTGGCCTCCCCTTGTTGTGCAGCAGGGCGATCCGGCGGCGAATGAAGTCCGCCCTGATCATCTCAAGGGTGAGTCCGGCCCGGGTGAACCGGAGAATCCTAGTAGTGGCAACAGTGAGCCTCCCATCGGCGGCGTCGACATCGCTCCAATCGCTGCCACGGACTGGCGGCACTCGGCGGACCTTGTAGAATTCCGGCGGGTTTTCATCCTCAATCCAGCACCACCGTCCACGCCATTCCTCCCACCTCTCCTTCACGGCACCGTCCGGGTATGCCCCCTTGGATCTTGGGATCCAGGTGACGCAAGCAGAGACGGCACCTCCCGGCTGGATCCGAGGGAAGAAATAATGGCGGAAGAGCGCCGTGTTGGGCTGCACCCTGGCAAAGCCTTCGCAAAGATGCACGAAGAAAGCCATGCACGCCACCGCATTCGGAGTAAAATCCAAGAGGCGAAAGCCGAAGGTGTGCATAATGTCGCAGAAGAAATTGGAGAAAGGGGGGCATAACCCGCAAGAAAGATAATCGATGAAAAAGGGATGCCGATTTGGAGCAGGATCGGCGCAAGCAGCAGGAATGACGCGCATCGCCGGGTGTCCCGAATTCTCGCCCCCCGTCTTCACTCCCCATAGGGGCCTGAAGGAGGCCCGGAGCTCATGAACATCAATCGTCGAGGGGAAGAAAAGGGCAGACTTCGTCCGGTCCCCCGACAGCACGCTCTCCGGCGGCTCCATAGTCCCAGCGCCCTTAGCCACCCCCTTGCCCTTGACGGATTTGGGTGCCATGGCGGCCAAGAAGTTTAGAGGGCTGAGGAAGGGGGGTGGCGAAGCAACGACGGCGGGCGATGGCGGAAGCTTAGGAAGGAAGGAAGAGAGGAAACAGCGGCTCTGAGACTGGAAAAGGCACGAGGAAAGAGGAGAAAGTGAGCAGCGCGCCCGCGGTTATTCCTTTTTTATGGGGGAAAACACGGGCCGCCTCCTTTCACGTTAACTGTGGTCTGACGCATGCCCGCGGGAACCAACCCCATGCATGCTGCCCACGTCACACGCACCTCCGCACGCCGTGCCACGCGCGGGAGTCGTGGGAAGCGCAGCGCGCGAAGAATCTTACCGCGGTAAAAACCGCCCCTCCTACCCGCGCACTGTTTTTGGGCCTAGCCCAACAACGTGTTGCGCTTATGTGTGGCCCAGGCTCGGGGGCTCCTATCGGTGTACAAAAAGAGGGGTACACTTTTTGTACCCCTATAACTGTGCACGGGCAGTCTGAGCCACGGGAACCACCACACCAAGCAAGGCAAGGGAGGTGAGCCAGGGTAAGACCGAACCTCGAGAGAACTAGAACAACGCCAAGGCCAAGACCATGAAGAGCAAAGGGGACGAAGCGGACTCCCCTGGCAAGATCCTTGCCGGGAGACAGTTCTAGTAGCCCCGGCAAGACCCTTGCCGCGGCGACTCGTCCCGCGCCTATGGAGCAAACCACCCTTGAATCCACTGCCCCCAAAGGGCAAGGATTCGGGAGACATCCCCGTGGCGGCATGCAGATCTTTGTGAAGACATTCAAGATCAGATACGCACTAAGGAGATGACAACCCTTGGCGGGATCCCAGCCGAGGAAGACCACAAGGCCCCCGGCAAGCGTCTTGCCGGGGATGACAGCAGGCGCCCCGGCAAGGCCCTTACCGAGGACAGCCGCAGGGCCACCATCAGTCCCACGCCGACTAAACCTCAACCGCTGTTCGCATGCAGCTGTCGACCCAACCAGCTGGGCAGGCACCTGCGTGGCGGCATGCAGATCTTCATGAAGACCCACCACTACGCCACCTCAGCTGCCTGCCTACCTACGTGGCATCATAGGCGTCGCTGGCCAGGGCGCGTGTCGACACAAGAAGGAGTGGCGACAGACGAGATAGGTTTCTCGCCCGTCCCCGATAAAGCAAGGACACCTAAGCAAGACGCATTAAATGCGCCTTGTCATGTAATGCAAGGGATAACCTCGCATCACTGTACCCTTTCCACCTCCTGTGTGCCATTGTGGCAACCCCTTTTTTATAAAAGGAGGCCCAAGGTGACCAGACGAAGGATTCGGCTTTTTGGAGCTCCTCACGCTCCATAGCTAGCTCAAGAACACAGATATATAATCCACCAAAGTAGGAGTAGGGTTTTACGCATCCTCGCGGCCCGAACCTGGATAAATGAACCGTGTGCTACCTGTTAGATCCGCTCTTCACACGACCTCGCGCCCTGCCAACCACAGTAGGGATTCTTGTGATCCCATAGGTGTCGTTCCCACCGACAATGACCACTGCATGCATCGCAGCAGAGCGTTGATTGGGCATGCACGAGAATTTGGTTCTGCTCGCAATATGGATGATACCTGAACAATGAAGTGAACAAGCATGCTAGCTCGGGAGACCTATTTACGCTATACAATACTGGAGTACTCATGTACCTACTAGTAATAGTAGTAGTAGTACAACTGTGGTACACTTGATGGTCAAAATACTATTCATCCGGTCCTCACAGTGAAGTGACAACACCCTGCGCCTGACACTAGTCCAGGCGGCGTGTTCGGGTTACCAAGTCAGCCTCACCCTGTGCACAGTGCAGTCTGTCACCGCCGCTGTACAGCACATTGGCGCCTCACCTCGTCTCCCTCTCCGCTCCCATAGCACCACTCCATCTCCATCTCCATCTCACTGTGCCCCCGTGTACCGTCGCCTCACTCGCCTCCCCAATACCACTATTCCCTCGCTAGCCGCTCCAGCACCGACATCCTTCTCCCCCGTAAATCAAGCCCCCTTCCAAACTCCACCATGGCCGAACGCGAACCGCGTAGCATCCATATGAGCCGCGATTGGAGCAATCTCCCTAGTGACATCCTCGACCTCTGTTGTTCGTGTATGGATATGTTGAGCGCACTGCGGCTGGCTGCATGCTCGAGGGACATGCACACGGCCATCGTCGAAGTGAGGCCTGAGCTTTTCAAGACACCCTGCTTGCTGCTATCTGGTCTTGTGAGATTCGCTCACCATGATACGGAGCGTGCATGATGCCCCTCGACTTCAATCCGATCTCCATTAGACGAAACTTCTTTGCAGGTATGTAGTGGGTCGCCGTACATCATTTCCCTCAACATCGATCCGATCACCATCGCCCGAAACTTCTTGGCAGGTATGTACTGGGTCGGCATGAACTCCCACTGGATGGCTGCCTTCAGAGAAGACGGTAAAAAGTTGGTGCTCGTGAACTTCCAGACCTCCCATGAGATTATCCTTCCTCCATTGGATTATATAGAGTATTACCATCGTGGTCCAAGTCATCTAGATTACTACGTCAGTTGGACGGACCTTGTTTTGCAGAATATTGTAATCTGCCAAGTGCCCACACGACATGCGAATTACGCAGACTTCAAGCTAATTGCCTTGTTCGATCGTGAACTCGTCTGTCTTTACGTTGGTGCCTTCTTTAGCTGGAGACAACTCGGCTCGCAGTGGATCATCGTCAAAGCTGATACACACTTCTGTGATGCTATTGAACACAATGGCATCATCTATGCGATCGACAAAGCAGATGGCACCACGTATTGCTAGGACGGCGCATGTAAGTTGTTTCCTCTCATGTTAGTTTCCTCATTTTCATGATGTAGAAACATGCACCACACTGTTGGTTTCATCTAACCATACATAAGGGAAGTAATTGTGCATATGGAGAACTCTATATTTGGAAGTAGTGAAATCCTGCAATGCTTACCATGTGTACATACCTATATTCGCCCTTCAGCAATCAATGGCTAGAATAATATCCTCACAAATTTTTTTCCCATAGAACACGAGTATATAACAATGCATGGTCTGTTAGTTACCTTGAAGAATTTGTTTGTGAGGACAGAACATGATTACATAACATGCATGACATGGTAGTTTCCTGTGAAGAATCGATTGCGAGATAACATGAGTATAACCATGCATGGCACTTCTATATTTTCGAACCCAGTATACATTTCCCTGTATTTTCCTCCTAGTTCCAACAGGGACATATCAATGCTGTTTCTTGCATTATCCTACTCATACTCTGAACAATGCTGATCTTACATTAACAATGCCTGTCCTTTTTGATATGATGTAGTGTCCCTATAGTTACTGCCCTTTGTAATCACACCACCTTTGCCAAAAACAGGGAAGCACAACTGGTTCCTCGCTCGAACAGACGACGGCAAAAGACTGATGATCATTCGGACACATGAGCCGGAAAAGTTATATTGCAAAAACCCCACTGTATACAAGCATCGTGTAATACATGAGTATCCGGACAGTGGCTGTTACGTCTATGAGCAGGATACCAGCTTGTTGGGGCCTTTAGGATTTTTTAGTTGGAGGTAGGTAAACAGCCTTGGTTCACACTCTCTGTTTCTCGGACTCAATTATCCGATTAACCAGGAGATCACCGTTGGCAAGGACCTTGATGGCAGAGAGGCTCTGTTTGCTATGGAAAACTGTGTCTACATGGCGAGCCCTAGGAGTTCGGTAGCAAACTCCCCTGATTGTCAACGATACAGCCTGCAGCCAAAATAAGGTGAGAATGACAAAGGCATCCGGATTAACTTTGATCCTTGGATGTCTCAATTACGACATGCAGTGATGTGGTTAGAGCCTTCAGGTTGATACGTAATTGGGCTGTTGCATCGAAAGGGTGGAGTATTGGTGTCTTTGGATCACTGGTCGCTCAAGCGGGGCTGCAAATTATGATGGTGTTGGATCATCCCTTCGAATGACTTTGTTGTCTTTGCTGCTGGTTCTGGATGGGTAGTTCTTTCTTTTGTTATGCATATTCCTTGTCATTTGGTCATCCTCGTCTATGTCACTCTTACTATGTAATAGTTGCTTTTGTTTAGAATATCATTCTCGTCAGGATCACGAGAGTCTGAGCGCTGCAGATGGGTGCGTTTTGGTGGTGTAGCAAGACTTCTTATGAACTATCATGTCTTGCTGTTTATGTTAGTAGTAGTCACTAGTCAGTGTTTGAATGTTGTATATATCGTTGTTTCGAACTGTTTATTGTCTCGAACTACTGGTGGGCTAAATGAGGGCATCACCATTCTCCAGTGTTCAGAGTATATCTCCTTTTTTCAAGTTATATAATTTGAGCTCAATGTCTTTTCGATGATGTACACTTGTTTGGGCCAGTGAGGTGTCGTTGAATATGGGTCGAGTAGTAATGCAATGCCAAACAGGCCAATTATGACTCTCAGGCCGGGCTCTCAAAAGATCCTGAAAAAAAGGTCGGGCTCTCCAAAAAAGAAAGAATAAGGACTCTTAGGCCGACATGTGGGCGCCACCGGTGTTTTCGTGCGCTTGCGCGCCGAGAGCATATTGGCGCGTGCTCGAAATTCATGCTACCTTTTCATCCCCAGTCTCCCGCCCCTCCCCCACCTTTGGAATCTCGATTCCTACTCCAGTTCCCCCAAATCCCCCTCCTGTACTCCCTGTACTCAAGCGCACTATCATGTCGCCGGTCAACGCGGATCTCCGAGCCGGAGATCCTGAGGTCCGTCCTGCTTTCGGTCGCTGCGTCCTGTTGCTCAACAGTGGCATGGCGGCGCTTGACGACCAGTTTGCCGGCAAAGTGCTGATGGTAACCATCAACGGCGACCGGCCTCCTGTCTCACCGGATGACCTTGACAAAGCTCTTGGCATTGCGCACGACATCTAAATAAGTGACTTGCTCGTCAAAGTCTGTCCGCCACCGGCTGATTTCTTCATCAGGTTCCGAACAACTTTCAACTGCAGTCGTGTGTTCGAATCTTCCCGGCGTTTGTTCTGCGATGGCGCGCTAGTGAGCTTTGATCGGTGGCACCCAGGATGGGGCTCGGTGCCCTCTGAGCTTGAGTTTTTAACAAAGCTTACCTTCCACGGCATGCCTCGACGTGCTTGGAACAGCGAGTCCATGGACGAGCTTCTCAACGACCTTGGAGGTGAGCTCGTAAGTATGTTTGTTCCTCTAGACAGCTGGGCTTTGACGGTTATGGCATGGATGAAGAAACCGTCCACCATACCGAAGGTGATTGGTGTTGAGATACCGGTGCAGGAATCGGGGTTGTACTATTTGTCTCCACCAAGGTCGTCGCGGACCACGTTAGGGATGTACCTGTATCGAGTGTTCATGCATGTCGAAGAAGTGGTCAATCCATCAATCGAAGTCCTGTCGCTGCTGCAGGTGCCAGGGTCCGTCGATGACGTCCATTACAGGAGTCAATGTTAGACTTTCCCCGTGTTGCTTGGAACGATGGATGGCACAGGGCCTACTCCATCGTGCGGCAGAGGCCACTGCTTCTTTGGGAGAAGAGGCAGGGCTGGCTGCCTGGATGTGCTCTAATTTGAGGTAACAACTGAATCTTGTCAGATACTAGTTAAATCCGAGCTATGGGTGTGAAGCACTGATATGCCAGTACATTTGATTGTGACCTGTTCTAATTTTGTACCTGGACATTTTTTAGAAAGGGTTGTACGTCAACTTAATGTGCTAGCAGAACTTATTGTGTTGTCTGTCTGTTTTCTTTGCACAACATTCAAGATATTTCTCCGTCATTGATAAAGACGATGAACCGTTATGTACGACTTCGTTGGTTTCAACATAAATAATTCAATGCATATGGCTGAAAGATGTATTTACGAGCATTGGCCGATGGGTCTCTCTCTCTATCTCTATCTCTCTCTCTCACACACACACGCACACGCACAAGAGGGACCCGTTGAATTATTTATTTGCTCGTGACAGCTTTTAATTAGGTTCCACTGTAATCTAACTTTTTTCTTAAGTTATTGATTGAGCTCAGTGACTTCAAAAAGTTGTACAGAACCCTTGTTTGGGCCTTTCCGGCGTCGCTGAATGTGGGCTGAGTAACCATGTTAGGTTGTACTGTACTACACAGGCCTTTTTCGCTATTTTTTTAAATAATACATTTTTTATTAATTTTCATAAATATTACGCTGGGTAAAATTTTTTCAAAAATAATACACCGTCGGCCCGCTGCAGGCCGACTGGGCCTAGTCGGCCCATAGCCGGCCGATTGGATTCCAGTCGGCCTACAGCTGGCCGACTGGCCCCTGTCGGCCCACTGTGGGCTGATTGGGTCCTGTCGGCCCACTGTGGGCCGACTAGAGCTAATTGGCTTGCTGTGGGCTAATTGTTTTTGCAAAAGTGTTAATCATGTATTTAAAAAATATGTGTATTGTGACCTCCTCCGCTCGCTGTGGGCCCACTGTTGACTAAAAAATATGTTTTAAAAAGTGTTAATCATGTATTTAAAAAATATGTGTATTGTGACCTCCTCCGCTCGCTGTGGGCCCACTGTTGACTAAAAAATATGTTTTAAAAAGTGTTAATCATGTATTTAAAAATTGTTAAATGTGTGTATAAAAATGTTCCTTATCCATATAATTTTTTTTAAATGTGTGTATAAAAAATAGCTTTTTTTCAACATCAGCAATGCAATTGGGCCGACAGTTGTACACAATATCCAGGTCAACTTGTTATTCTCCGCCCCGCTGGGCTGCAAACTTTCCTAGGAGGTATGCATTAGGCTTAACAAGAAAATGGACTTTAAGAAATAATAAATGGGATGTAATTATAATAATTGGACAATTACTATGCACCAAACACGTAATTAGTTTGAAAAATATATTATTTTTGGAATTTGAAATTTTTAATTTCATTACTTGTTGCGCGCACAATATTTTGTTGGATTTTAACGTAATACAACTTTATTTTGAAATTATATTTAACCTGACTAGAAATTTCGGATAAAAATATTTTGGATCCCATCAAAATGTGGGAATTTTTTTGAATTCTATTTTGAGCGGTTGTTTGAAATTATTAATCGTTGTCCTAGCTAGAAGTTCGGCTGTACTTTTAACAAACCGTAAATGGGCTGTAGTAAATTCCATTAGAATTAAAAAAATGGGTTGTACATTCTTACAAATCGAAAATGGGCTATATGTTCTCTGCCAAATCTGAGCTGTGGGCCTACTAAGTTGACGCGTACCAAGAGCTTTGTCAACTTAGTCAATATAAACGATTCTAGCTGTAGTGATCATATGATGTCCATCCAATGGCCGTAGTTCTTCTTCAACCTCTGGTCTTCTTGCTCCAGCCACCCAAAGCAGCGCCGGTCGTGTCGCGTGCTCCTACCTCCCGTGGCCGGCTGTGATGCCGCGGAGGCCTCACCGCCCCGTACTACTCCCACCGCTGGCCAGGCCATCCCTCTACTCACCCACACCCCCTGTTATTCTGCGGCGACGGCAGCCTCACACCGCAGCCGAACTAGTGAACCCTTGTACTCCTCTCCGCGCGGGCTTCCACTTCTGCATCTTCCCCGGCTCCGCGTTGTCCCCTTCCTAGGCCTCGCCGTCGTCCACTGCCCTAGTGTTCTCGGTGCGGCGTGGTCAACATGGTCAAGGAACGAGTTCCATCGGACGTGGACTGTACGTGGAGAGGCTGACAGCTGGGTCCACGGCCGCAGCAAGGAAGTGCCTCCTTATTACGCGGAAAATAATGTTTCCTCCACCTGACAGCAGGGACCCACCGGACGGGCCGCCATATTTCGCGAAAAAAGCGTTTCCCCCCTGACTGTAGGGACCCACCAGCTACACTTCGCATGCAAGGAAGTGCGTCTGGGCAAAAAAAACGATTCACCCCCCTGACTGCTGGGACCCACCACCTACATCTTCGCACGAAGGAAGTGCGTCCAGGCAAAAAAAATGATTCGCCCCCCGACTGCTGGGACCCACCAGCTACATCTTCGCCGGCAAGGAAGTGCCTGACAGTCAGGACCGGGGCTATAACTTGCACCGGCTGACCACTAACAATGATACTAACATAGTTGTAAAATGGTCAAAGACCGTGTCTACGTGGTGTTTGGAATTATATGCAAAAAACTAGCAAGATGCACGTGCATTGCACGGAACATTAAGATGCATTTTTTTACGAAACACCTATTGTGATTGACCCATGCAGGAGTAATCCCATGTGTAAAAGCTAATGATATCTTGATAATTTCATCGAAAAAATGATATCTCAAGAAAGATGATAGATAAGGTGAGGAGGTGTGGGGCATGGTGGTGACTAGTGGTCAGACTGGGCAGAGGCATGGGGATGGACGGCTAGAGACTTCCTTTTTTAATTGCTCACCAATGAGGTTGTGGGAAATAAGGATGAACGAGGCAAGGCCCTATCTGTAAATGTGGAGAGAGGTGCGGGTATCTGTTTTAAAATTGTCATAGTTTGCTTTCTATCCATGAGATATAGATCGGACGGTCTATACTATAAGATGGCAGGCACACCATCATCACCAACTCGGTTTTTTCTCTACTCCTACTCCTATATTACTTACTCCTATAAAAGACTCAGTTGGTGATGATGGCGTGTCTGCCATCTACCATTTCTGACCATTAGATCTGCATATAACGGTTATGATGTAACTTGTGGCCTTTTGCAACAATTCCCACTTCTCTACTCCAGTTTGCACAAAACCCCTTAGTATCTTGAAACCAACCACATTCCTCCCTTACCTCATCAAAACAGCCCAAAGAATATATTTGGAGTGAAACATAAGATATTTTTAGTGATATGTATATCAAAACTAAACGGTTTTCTTTCAAATTTGTGAATATGTATTATTCTACTTTGGATCCGTTGCAACAGACGGGCTCATTGCTATAAAGGTTTATCTCTTGCATCGTCCGCAACAAACACCTAGTGTACTGGTCCGGGCCGGATGCTTGCAGCACGATGACTTGAGTTCGAATTCTGTCCTAAACTATGGCTTTTTATATTTTTTAATATATACTTCTTTCGCTACTGTACTGGGAGTGGAACCCACAGAGTATTTAGAATACAAGATTAAGGATGGATTTGTTTCTTTTTAACTTTTTGTATGAATTTGTGGCCAGCCTGCAAGTCATGTACACTGTACTGACAGTGGAACCCACAGAGTATTTAGAATACAAGATTAAGGATGCAATTAACTTTTTATAGAGGGAGAATCATACACGCAATTAACTCAAATGGATTGGACGTCACTCTATTATACTCCAACGACAACCGGCAAATTTCCTCCCGTGGGCCGGAGTAGGTCTCTCGGTTTGCATGCGAGTTTAATAGAGGCATTTGATGGAGGTGAGGAGGCATGTTCAGCCGGGCATGCAGCGGGCGGTGCAGTACTATTCTATTTGACAGCTTCTAGTATATTATAAAAAGGAAGAAGAGTAGTAGAGATAGAGATAATAGTAGAGATAGAGACTAGGGAGGAGCACCATCTACTGCTTCGTGTGCTACTCCTGCACTCCATTCAGCGGCCGCAACGTCCCCTATAGCCACTCCCTCTTGCGTTCCATTCGGCGAACACTGTTGAAATTTGGGGAGCGCACTCTTGCGACTGCCGGCAGTGACGACTTCACCGACGGCGACTTCTTCCCCGACCACGGCAACCTCTTCCTCAACGACATGGGCGACAACCTCAACGCCAACGGTGATGCTCCCGTTGCACCATATGTGTTTCTGTCCTTCCTATTTGATGTCGTGGTAGAATTCATGTTTCTAGTCTGTGTCCTAGATTTGATTTGTTCATCTACTATGCTAGTCCACATGATTAGTTTATTCTCTATTATTGTCGTCATGATTTATTTTGTGCTTATTCAGACTAAATCTCGTAGTAACTTGCTCATATATTCAATTGGCACAACGTCCCCTACAACCACTCCCATTTCATGGGCGGCCTGGTCGATGCCTGCAAGGAGCCCTTCGTCTACTGCTATGAGTGCCCAATGTCGTTTTGGGGCTCGCCGGCAGACCTCGTGCATCACCTCACGCTGGCGTCCGATGATCACTATTGGCCCTTGGCGGAGAACATCAAGTATGAGACATGCTACCCATTTACCGTGTCGTAGCCGTTGGAGGATCACCGCCGCCTGCTAGTCTCAGAGGAGGACGGCAACGTCTTCCTCTTGATCATGGACACCAGCGAGGCCGCGCACGCCGCCACCCCATCTCTGTAGTGTGTGTCAGGGGAAACGCCGCTGACGCTGACACTGACACGAGGCTGATGTACGGGTGCGTGCTCACTGTTGCTGCCCCTCAGAGGTATGTGGGCCACACCAGCTCCATGACGCTGACTACGACTGTGCCGAGCTGGGACCTTCCCGCTGATGTGGACATGGAAGACGCATGGTATGATTCCCCCCACCCCCAACATGGTGCACGAGGATCCAAGGAGGTTCACCTGGACATATGCATTACCAAGTTAAATGTTGATCATTAGTCTTCGCTCAATATAATCCGCTATCTAAGCATGTGGAGACTTCTTACTATATAGTATAGAACCTTCCATGCATGATCTTGCTCTATTAGAGTATCGTGCTTGAATAAAAGTGTATCCATTTATGGTTTAGTCTAGAATCTTCCATGTATGCTTTTGCTCCATTAGAGTTCTCTCTTGCCATTTATGAGATTAACTGAGAATTTTTACTACAGTACTGGTGAAAGACTTATGATGAACCATTTCTTACCTCTCCTCTGCCCCCTTCCAAATCATCCTGATTTAATCCCTCCGTCTAGGTGTATAAGAGCATGGTTAATACTTAATAGTATAGCCAACTGTTGACTATAAGAAAGTGACATGTCATCTGTAGCCAACATGTATAACAATCGGTACTCAAAAACTAATTCTTAAAGATCATTTCTTGCAAAGCACAATAAGTGTTATTTCTTCACAAGTTTTGGATGCAGTTTGAACAGTTGAACGCTTTTGTTTGCAAAAGACATTTTTTATCTATTTCACCGGGATGTTTGTGAGCTCTGGAGATGAAATAATATCCGAAGAAACCTATCAATACCCGTTACACATGAGATGACCCCCACATCCTTTGTCAAAATAAACAACTCCCCGATCAATGCATTTCCCTGTTCCGTGCAATGCACGAGCACCTTACTCTAGATTAGTACGACCAAAAATTTAACTAACATTATATATAGTATGATAAATGCTCATGCATGTCACCTAAAATTATATCATTGAAAACTATGTTCAAATACGAATCCAATGATATAGTTTTTGTTGACATGCACTAACATTTTATCAGTTAAATCTTCAGTCAAATTCAATGGGGCACTAATAAACCACGACCGATGTAGTACTAGTGTAGAGGGTGGCGCTGCACAGGAGTCTAACCCCGCTCGTGGCACGGAAGTAAAGCCGTCATACCAGGAAACCCAACCATTTCCAGCAATAAGTGGCCTGGTAAAATAAACGGACAAGCAACCAACACATCCCTCCATCTTTTTTTCATTTCATCTCTCTGCATTTACTTTCTCTGGTTCATCTCGCACACTCGATCCCTAGCTACTACTCCTAGGGCCAGTTCTTTTGGCGGCTTAAAAAATAAGCCGTCTCTTCCCCAGCTCTTCCCATAAGACTAGTCACAGTGGAGAGTAACATTAAGGCACCTCACTCATTTATTTGGGCTTCTAAACTACTAGTACCTCCGTCCTGGTTTATTCTTCACCATTGTAATTTGTGCTAAATTTGGACCAAAGATTTAACTGATAAAATGTTAGTGCATGTGACATGCACAAATATTTCATTAGTTAAATTTATGGTCAAAATTTGACACAGATTACAATGGGGACCAATAAACTAGGATGGAGGTAGTAGTTATGGGATCACTAATCTAGAAGCCTAAAAGAACTGGCCCCTGGTACTCCTAGTAGTAGTACTCAAGTTGGAATTCCAACACGGCACAACTTGTTAGGCAAAAAATTCGATACAGGGTGTAGGAAGCGGTTTGGGAATTTGCATGCCTTCCCGACCAGTGAGATACTCCGTACAAAGTACAATAGAGAAATAACCATGGAGAAGGAAGCTAAAAGTAAACAATCAAATGAGCATTTTTGCATTTGTTTTGCATTGAATCGTTTCACAAGCTTGACTAGTTCTGTTTTTCTACTTTTACAAAAACCGCATCATAATGTTAAAACATGCATTTGCACGTACATAAGTAATAGTAGTACTCCCTCCGTCTAGGTGTATAAGTCTTTCCTCCTTCTTGGTCACGGTGCACAACCAAAGATGACTTATTCACTTGGACGGAGGGAGTACCACAGTCTGCAAGCATATATATAGAGAGACGTGTAGTGCGATAGTATATAGTAAAGTTTGTGCTATATGCACGTACTTACAAAATGCATACAGATACACAAGGTTTCCAAACTTTTCCTTTTATACATACTTAATTAAGGCCACTAATAATTCCCTAACGTTTGGGATTTATCATTTGCATCCCAAAACTAATGAGATTGGCTTACGTAACTAAATTATATTCCTAATAAAAGCCATGACGCTCGCAGGAGCGCTTGCGGCGCGCCACGAGTGCCCTGGTGTGCGGCCATTTCCCAGCGCGTCGACACAATGCCTCTTCCTCAGCCTCGCAACTCGCGAGGTGCTGATTGCGGCTTGCCGGCGGGTGAGCGCGATCTCACCGGTGTGGTGATCCGGCGCCAACAGGTACTCCTCCTTGCTGGAAGCATGCACCCGGTCCACGTACAGCCAAGCGTAGATGAGGTGCTTGGGCCCAACTACACTTAGGGCTTTGGCACGGGCATCCTCTGCCACCCTCGCACGAGCCTTCTACCAAAGTGCCAATTGCCTGACTCTCTCGGACGCGACATACGCCTGCCAGGCAGCTTGCCCCATGGCGTGCTTCTCTTCCTCGGCCTTCTTCTCCGCCTCTATTTTGGCACGCTTTGCCGGAGGCAAATCCTCCCACAAGGAGACATCCATTTCTTTCCAAAGCTCCTCAAGGTTGGGGGGCTCGGCGGGTGGCGAAGCGTTCTCCTCGTAGCGGGAGCCAACGCGTCCTCCGACGCGCATGCTGGCAAGATTGGGAACACCGACGCGTCCACCTCGATGTGTCGCAGCAAGGAGCGGAACGCCGACGCGTCCTCCTTGACGCGTTGCAGCGAGGAGCGGAACACCGACACGTCCTCCTCGACTAGTGGCGACGAGGAATAGAACAGCGACGCGTCCTCCTCGACTAGTGGCGGCGAGGAACAGAACGGTGACGCGTGACTGTCCGCGCGGTGCAGCGAGGGGCACCTAGGGCTTGGCAGGGGCGATGCCATGGTGGTCGACGTGAGAGGGAGGGGGAGGAGATAGCGATGAACATGAGCGTTCTTACGAATTCCGTGGGAGGTGCAGTATTTATAGCGAGCAATGGAACACCAACGTAATATATGGACTGCGCTTCACTGACTTAACTGCAGATCTAGTTGCGTCACTGACATGTGGGCCAGATGCCTGTTGGGCCCACATGTCAGTGACCCAATGCACCTGCAGTCAAGTAACTGAAGCAGCTATGTGGGCATATTTGTTGGAGTAAATTACGGGTGAGGGAAGGGGTGGAAATATTGCTGGTCACAATGGATTGGACGAGCACGGGGGAGGAGAGTCATGCATGCAGTTTTTTCCACACGGGGTGGAGTGGCGGGACTGCTGGAGGGAGAAGGAGAGTCAAGCAGGCGTTCAGATTTCAAGGTGCACTAAATTATTGCATGCGATGATTAAGGCTGGCCATAGTGGTGGTAATGTGTTACTCCCTCCTTTTCGGTTTATAGGGCTTAATTTGAAAATCTCTTCAACCAAGGTAGATGATGAATGGTGTAATTAGTTCCGTAGTTTGCAAAAGTACTTAATTAGTACTCTCGGTTTTCTCCAAAATTTGTGTAAACTGATGCATTAATTACACCACATGCATGCATGACCACTCCTACAAAAATCTCAGTTGGTGGTGATGGTATGTCTGCCTCTGGACAACGTGAGCCGTTCGATCTACTTGGAACCAACGGCTGAGATGCGTGTGTGTGTGCATAGAGACATGGCCTTTCCACCAGAGGTATAGCAGATATTTACCCACCTCTGTCACTGTATAAAATACGGAACTACTCATTCCAGCCTCATTTCCTTTCTGGTTCATCTCCTTGCATTCTTGCCGGCGGCTACGAAGGTTCCTGAAGATGGAGTCCATACTCTAGAAACCACTACAAAAACTATTCCACCACCTCTATCTTGGTAAGGGTAGGTGAACTTTTTGAATCAAGCCCTTTAAACTAGAAGTAGAAGGGAGGTAGTAGTACTCTAATAGCTAACCTTGTTGTGATTACTAGATAGGACATGGCACGCACCTGGACAGTGGAACTAGTCTGCATTGTGCATTTAAGTTTTGTCTGAAGTCAATGTACCTCTACTTTCACCAAACTTATAGAAAAATGTACATCAACATTCACAATGTCAAATCAATATTTTTATAGTCATTATAAAATGTAGTTTTTGTACTCATTATAATCAGTATTGTAGATATTGATAACTTTTGTATAAATTTGGTCAAAACCTTTGCAAACGGTTGAAGGAAGTAAAAAGGACCAGAGGGAGTATCATGCATGCGGAGTAGGCAAAAAAATTCTCATTTATAGTCGGTCGAAGTCTCAAAGGCGCGACCACGCGAGGGAGGCGAAGGTCGTGGGAGGCGCGACGGTTGAGGGAATTTAGTGAAGTTACATCCATGCGCCGGCATGGCATGCGAACAGGCAGAAGCTATACCGCCAGGCCTACGATATGGGTCTAGTAGACATGACATCTAGTGGGTCCCGCATAGTACTCGAGAACTCTTTGGGGGCTTGGAGCCGTTTATCCACCGGGCAAGCCAACAACCCCACGCCGTTCGCACGCCCTACTCATCCCTGTCTTCTACCGTACAATAGTTTGCTCCCAGTCGTCCTGTCCTTTCACATTACACCAGTTCAAATTCTCCTAACCCTCCTCCAGAATCCATGGCCTCCCAAATCTCCATGGTCGCCGCTGAGTACCAGTTTAGATCCATCACCGGCGATGAGTTCATCGTCATCTACACCCTTGGATCCGCGATGGTGAAAGCATGCCTTGCTCGCTTCCTACTCATGTTCAACAGTTCAAAGGATGAGTGGATCGCTGGGCTAGATGTTGAGTACACCATAGTCCTGGAAAGCGAGAAGATTCTGAAGGAGGCAGGGAAGAAGAAGCCTACCGTGATCCAGGTTTGTGTACATAACGTGTGCTTGGTCTACCACATATGCCATGCCGACGTTGAGTGTCAGGATTTTAAGAACTTCCTCAAGGACGAAAGAGTGAAATTCATTACTGTAGACTTTAGGAACGACATGGATGTCCTGGGTTGGATAGGCCTCGTTGTACGCCAGCCCTTTGATCTCTAGAAGGCAAGCCTGGTGTCCTCCTCTCAGCCTTCAATGCTGACCCTGGCAGTAGCCGTGATTGATCCTTCGTACGCTAAACTGAAGAAACCTCACCACGAGTTTCATCATGCATGGGAGTCGAAGACAATAGATGAAGATCACATCCTGTACGCAACAATGGATGCCTACCTTTGTTTAAATATCTACAAGGGTTGGATGAAGAAGCAGAGCCCGGTGACCGGTTCAAGCAAAGAGGCAGCGATAAAGAGGAAGAGGAAGAGGAAGAGGGACGAGGATGAAGTCGAGGACGTGGACTCGGACTCCGAGTAAGGTGGTAGTGTCGTCGCTCATGCTGGTTCTACTACAGTGTCAAGCGGACTAGTTGCTTAGTTTTATTTTAGGGGTGTGTTGTGCTGAGCCCCCAGTAGAACTATGTTTATGTTCTTTCTCATTATTTTAACTTTATGTTCTTTCTCGTTATTTGAACTCTTTAGTACACACAGTAGTAGTACTATTACTATGTCTTACTATTGTTCTTCTTGCAGTTGGTACTACTGCTCATATCTTCGTATTCCTACTATACTTAATACGTTTGTACTAGTAGTATAATTTGGGTTAGTCGATTTGTGAAAGAAGTTCGACGGAGCGAAGGAAGAAGACGGCAGAGAAGCTACCCCAGTATCTATATTAGGGTGACAGGGTGCCCATGATCTATCTTATGAGTGTTGGGTGTGGAATGCAGTTCGCCAGAAAAAATGGATCGTGCCCGGGGTTAAGCGGATGGCGGGGGTGGGGGGAGCACGGCGGTGGCAGGCGGTTCTGGGGAGGGCGGGGCAGCGATGGCAGGTGGTTAGGCGGTTAGGCGTGTGGCGCTGAGAAGATGAACAGTGCATAAATTTCGGAGGTTGAAGAAGCACTTCTAGTCATCCATGTTGCATCCAACGGCTCACATGAGTCAACTGACCCAAATTGCTCCTTTAGATTGCAGGATCCATGTGGCATTCAAGGTCTGGAAGGTAGATTCCGCATCCACACCCGGTTTGCGGGCTCAGTGCGGGCGTGACCGGCTTCTGTCGCGACAACCACCATGCGCGCCTCCTTTGCGTGGGCGGAGACGACAATGACATGCTTGTGCCTCCTCGTCGGCGTGCTGGAGCACGCGCTCGTCCTCCTCTTCGTACTCTGCGTGCATAGACGCGGCTCCACCAGCTGCTCGCGTGCTTGGCAGCGCGGCGGCATCGCGGGGAGGGACTGCAGACGACGTGAGCGGGCGAGCCTTTGGCTGCATGGCACAGGGATGGCGGCGACACGGCGGTGATGGTTGAGAAATGGATGGCCGGAGCAGGCGGGCGCCGGCATGCGCAACGGCGGCGGTGGCATATTGATGAGTGCGCGTATGGTAGCTTAGTTTAGTTTTATATAGGGTTGCTCAAACTTAAAAGAAAACCGTACTAGTACACGTAAACATTAGACTGAGGCAGCGCTTGTATTAGTTACCACAACCACGATACAAATCCTATGCAAGCACGTGAACCGCGGCCATGCGGTCAATCGAACGGTGCGTCACCATGTCGCGCTCAAAGGACATCCACCGAACCTTTTGTGTGTGTGAAAACAATCCCCAAATATTACTCAACTTTTTTTCCTGGAAAAGTTCTTGACGCTACAATATTTCCATATATTTGAATTTAGCTCCAGTTCATGTTTATTTGGATTTGGACGTTTTAGGTGCGCCCTAGTTTTTTTAATATTGATTTTGTTTGTGTGACTGAGAGAGAACGTGTGTATGTGTCCATATGTGTGTTGTGGCGGAAGGGCAATGTGGAGACGGTGTGCGTGTGATAGAGACATAGAGAGGTGTGAATGTGCAAATGGTCATGCATGAGTGAGACATAGACAGATGCCGATACGTTGTGTATACATGAGAGAACGGTCTTCTATTTGTACTTGTGTATGTGTGTGTGAGAGAGAGAGAGAGAGGAGCATCCGTAACACAACAACCATCTCTCTCGATTCGTCCGTCCCTCGCACGATCGCATGTAACACATACATCCATGCACACATTTTGACACACTCACCCGGCCCCTGCCCACCTCAAGGCCCGCACATCGCTCTCTATCTCGCACGCACAATCTCTTCATGAAAACCCTATTTAGCATGTAGCTTTCCGTCACGTACACACACATTTTTCTCCATAGGTTTGATTTCTCTCAATATCTGACACCACCCCCACAGACATACACACCACACACACTCCCCCTCCCCCGAGCACACAATTCATCCCCATCCAAGGTTATATGGCGACCACTCTCGCTTGTGCTTCTCTGCACCCCAGCATGCACAACACCTCAATCTTCAAATAGGCCATCAAGGAGATCGAAGACGGCGACCACACTGCGCTAGAGAATACGGGCCTAAAAGTGCAACTATCCCTGGGTGGTTTTGGTAATTCCTAACAACATATAGCTCATTGAGCTAATGCTATTTCAAGATAAATATTTCAGGAAAGCTCAATGATTGCGGTGGCAAGGATTAGAAAAGTGGACCCCTCAAAATGCTAAGAACAAAAGGATTGGCTCAATCTCAAAGCACAAGACTCTACATTTCTCATTTTAGTGATCCAAGATCACATTGAGTCCATAGGAAAAGCCAATACTATTAAGAGGGGATGAGGTGTTGCTTAATGGCTTGCTTGCTCAAAGTGCTTAGTGATATGCTCCAAATCCCTCAACCACTTTCTCACATCCACATATGTCCCAAACCAAAAAGTCAAACTCAGCCCCACCGAATCTTTCTATCCGGCGCCACCGAGTTCTCTTAACATAGCCACTGCCAGAAACCCTAGTCTTTTTGGTCTCACTGGTAGGGATCTCGGTCTCACCGAGATGGGATTGGAATCTCTCTGTTCCCTTCGTAATGTTTCGGTCAAACCGAGATGAGCGATCGGTCCCACCGAGATTGCAATGCAAACTCTCAGTTTCCCTTTTGTAACGTTTCGGTCCAACTGAGATGAGCGAATCGGTCCCACCGAGTTTGCCTGACTAATACGTCTCCAATGTATCTATAATTTTTGATTGCTCCATGCTATATTATCTACTGTTTTGGACATTATTGGGCTTTATTATCCACTTTTATATTATTTTTGGGACTAACCTATTAACCGGAGGCCCAGCCCAGAACTGCTATTTTTTTGCCTGTTTTAGGGTTTCGAAGAAAAGGAATATCAAACAGAGTCCAAACGGAATGAAACCTTCGGGAACATGATTTTCACAATGAATAAGACCAGGGAGACTTGGACCCTACGTTAAGAAATAAAACAGGAGGCCACGAGGTAGGGGGGCGCGCCCACCCCCACCAGGCGCGCCCTCCACCCTTGTGGGCCCCTTGTTGCTCCACCGACGTACTCCTTCCTCCTATATATATCCACGTACCCCCAAACAATCAGAATAGGAGCCAAAACCCTAATTCCACCATCGTAACTTTCTGTATCCACGAGATCCCATCTTGGGGCCTGTTCCGAAGATCCGCCGGAGGTGGCATCGATCACGGAGGGCTTCTACATCAACACCATAGCCCCTCCGATAAAGTGTGAGTAGTTCACCTCAGACCTACGGGTCCATAGTTAGTAGCTAGATGGCTTCTTCTCTCTTTTTGGATCTCAATACAATGTCCCCCCTCTCTTGTGGAGATCTATTCGATGTAATCTTCTTTTTGAGGTGTGTTTGTTGAGAACGATGAATTGTGGGTTTATGATCAAGTCTATCTATGAATAATATTTGAATCTTCTCTGAATTCTTTTATGTATGATTGGTTATCTTTGCAAGTCTCTTCGAATTATCAGTTTGGTTTGGCCTACTAGACTGATCTTTCTTGCAATGGGAGAAGTGCTTAGCTTTGGGTTCAATCTTGCGGTGTCGTTTCCCGGTGACAGTAAGGGGCAGCAAGGCACGTATTGTATGTTTGCCATTGAGGATAACAACATGGGGTTTTCCTCATATTGCATGAGTCTATCCCTCTATATCATGTCATCTTGCTTAAGGCGTTACTCTGTTTTTAACTTAATACTCTAGATGCATGCTGGATAGCGGTCGATGAGTGGAGTAATAGTAGTAGATGCAGGCAGGAGCCGGTCTACTTGTCTCGGACGTGATGCCTATATACATGATCATACCTAGATATTCTCATAACTATGCTCAATTCTGTCAATTGCTCAACAGTAATTTGTTCACCCACCGTAGAATACTTATGCTCTTGAGAGAAGACACTACTGAAACCTATGGCCCCCGGGTCTATCTTTATCATATTGATCTCCTACTACTTAGTTATTTCCTTTGCTATTTACTTTGCCTGTATTTTACTTTGCGTCTTTTATCATAAAAATACCAAAAATATTATCTTATCATATCTTTCAGATCTCACTCTCGTAAGTAGCCCTATAGGGATTGACAACCCCTATTTGCGTTGGTTGCGAGGATTTATTTGTTTTGTGCAGGTGCGAGGGACTCGCGTGTAGCCTCCTAGTGGATTGATACCTTGGTTCTCAAAAATCGAGGGGAATACTTACGCTACTTTGCTGCATCATCCCTTCCTCTACGGGGAAAACCAACGCAGTGCTCAAGAGGTAGCAAGAAGGATTTCTGGCGCCATTGCCGGGGAGGTCTACGCAAAAGTCAACATACCAAGTACCCGTCAGATACCTTTATCTCCCGCATTACATTATTTGCCATTTGCCTCTCGTTTTCCTCTCCCCCACTTCACCCTTGCCTTTTTATTCGTCCTCTCTCTCTATCCTCCCTCTCTATTTGCCTCTTTTTGTTCGCTTGCTTTTTGTTTGCTTGTGTGTTAATGTGCTTGCTTGTCACAATGGCTCAAGATAATACTAAATTGTGTGACTTCACCAATACCAACAACAATGATTTTATTAGCACTCTGATTGCTCCTCTTACCGATGTTGAATCTTGTGAAATTAATACTGCCTTGCTGAATCTTGTCATGAAAGATCCGTTCTCCGGCCTTCTGTAACATCCCAAATTTTCAATTTGGAATGTTATACATTAGATCATCATGCATATCATATTTTATTTTGCTTTTGGTTTTGATCCTAGAAAATCCTAAGCAACTCAAGGACCCACGGAGAGAGTTGGGGATTTTGTTATTTATATATTTGAGTTTTCTCAAATTGTGTAAACAGGATCATTTGATTTTATTTATTTTATCATCAATCATTTCTATTACAAAAATATGAGAGAGGGAATAAAATGACTTTCCCAAAATATAGAAATATTGAGGATTTAATAAAAAAAATCAAATAAGATTTATTTCGTAGTTTTTCGGTATTTTTATTTGAATTTAGGAAAAATGCGTGTTTTTCAAAATTGCATTTAGGGCCCAAATAAATGTTCACTTTATCGGGCTTGATTTTAGAAGCCCGAGAAAATTTATTTCGTGATTTTTGGAGTCCGTTTAGTATTTCTTTTTATGTTTCTTCCGAGTGGAATTATTAAAAAAAACAGCGGAACCGACTATGGGCCGTACTCGGCCAGGACTCCCCTGGCCGGGGCCTTTATAAGGCGCTGCACCGGGCCCGAGAGCCCAGCCGCCCGAAACCCTAGCGCGCCCCAGCCCCAGCCCCGCCGCCGCCGCCGCCCCGCCGCCGATCCGCCGGAGCCGCGCGTCGCCCGAGGTTCGTCGCCTCGAAATCCATGCCATTTAAAAAATATATTATTTTTCGTTCGTCGTTTTTTCTTTTTCGTCGGATTTTCCGCGGTTATTTTCTGATCGCGATTTCTGATCCGATTTTCGTTTTAGTATAACATTTCGCTCGTTTATTGGAATCAGGCTATTCAAGCGCCTGGAGTTTCTTCGCGAAACCCTCTTTCCGAATAATCAACTTAAACAAGTTTTTGCTACTGTAAAAATTTGACTTAGATCCAGATTACTAGAACGAAGTTATTTTCTTTCGTCGTTTGTTTTCTTTTGCTTCGTTCGATTTGATTCTTTTTGCGAACCAGGGTTCTTAAGTTGAACTTTCTGGTTAGATCTTCTATTTGAGTTTTACCTATGCATTAGATGAGTGCTTATTGTATGCTTGTTGTTTGTCTGTGATAGAATACCCGGAGTGCGCCGCCTGTTACTTTGAATCTCTAGGTTTCTCGGATCATCAGCAAGGAAAGTAACACTTTGATCATACCTTTTTCTACAACCCAGTTTTATTGCATTAGATCAATCCTCACACATTGCATGATTAGGATCTAATTAAATTGTGGGATGGGAAGTAGATGAGGTAGTACCTATTACCTGTTTATTATGAAACCTTTGGGAGTTACTTCTACGTTTGCTTATTATGCCATGCTATGCTAGTAGACGTGGATTGGGTGAGTGATATCCATGACAGATGTGAGATTGTTAATTAATGGTTTATCTAAGGTGGCAACCTAAACACACATCTGGGTGGATTGAGGCACCTGGGTTTACAGGACTTGCCTGTTTTTCTTTTGGACCGCCACCCAGGCTCAAAGGGGTCATGAATTCATACTAGAAACTTCCGTGTGCAGCCACAAGCCATTATGGGCTCTGGCATAGTTGATTAAGTTGTGCGAACTCTTACAGTGGTAGACTAGCAGATGTAGGGGATGTAGGTGGTACAGTCTACCCGATCGTAAGGTGCTAGCTTTTCTGAAAGACTATGTCTCGGTCATCCGTCTTCTCAAACACCATGTAGTGCGAGAAAACAAACGGAGGTGATCGAGTCTTCTGGGGAAAAGTGCGCAAGCCTCTGCAGAGTGTAACAAACTAATCATGGTTAGCCGTGTCCCCGGTTATGGACATCTTGAGTATCTAGTACCTGGATTATCATGTGAATCTCAACATGTTACTCTAAAGTTAATTTTGTTGGGTTAAATGATGATATTTAATTGGGATTGAGAATGCTGTCAACCATTCTCAATGTTTAACAACCACCATGATAGTAATTAAATTTATTCCTTTGAAGTAGGGAAAAATTGGCTTTACGCAAAAACTGTAACCATAGAGCTTTCCACCAGCCAAATATGCATATAGTATAGCTGTTGCATTTCATTACTCTCGATGTGTTACCTTGCCAGCATATTCCATGTGCTGACCCGTTTTCGGGCTGCAACGTTAATGTTGCAGACTTTTCAGACAACGATTGAGGAGTTTTAGGTCGTGGTTCTATACTCAGTGATGCCGTTGGAGTTGATGGACTCACCTATCTTCCAAGCCTTCGGCTGTTATCGTTATTAGATGGCCTTAAGCCATATTTATTGTAATAAGTTCTCTTACGAGACACTCGATGTAATAAGTGTGTGATTGCTACTCTACTATAAATCCTCTGAGTACTGTGTGGTGTCAGCATTACCGATCCAGGGATGACACCGGAGTACAGAGATCAGACTGTTTGAGGTCTGGTCGCTACAGAGATGGTATCAGAGCACACACTGACTGTAGGACACGACCACTAAGCTAAAGACCTAGATCACTATTCACTCTCTTCTCTTCTGACTTCTCATCTTTTCTACTCTTTAGGATGGCGGATGCAAGGAACAAGTTCACACAACCAGATGAAGATACACCCTTTGGACGCCACTTGAAGGAAGTCACTAGATACCTGAACATAGGAATACCAAGCTTCACGGGAACCTACAACGCCACTTTACCTGAAGAAGAGCGCTGGATGATTCAAGTTCAAGTTCCAGGAAGGACGTTCATGCCAGTCACTGAGCCCATACAGTTTTCTTTTGATGCACCAACTTGGAGTCTAGGAAAGAGTATGGCAGCTCACATCACCATGGGACGCATTTGAGAAGTCTACCGCAAGGATCTCAAGGATACTATCTACCAGATTTGTGGGCACCGAGATGAACACTGGGAGATGATCAGCACCAGGAAAGATAGATCAATTGCAGCTTTTATTCAGGAGTTAAATCAGCACATTCGACGACAGGAGAATCAGATGTGCGCCGACATGATAGATCTAAAGAAGGCTAAGACTAGAATCAAAGAACTGGAGGAAAAACTCAAGGCTACACGCGAAGATTATGAAGAAGAAATTGAAGTATTGGTGGATAAGAATGCCGACCTAACTATGAAGCTAGCAGTATTTATGGGAGGCCCGACACTAGTAGATGAAGACGAAGAACCCAAGGAGATTAGCCCGGAAGACTACATCATCATTGACGGCACCGACTCGGAACAGGATAGTAGCAATGATGACTATGTTGATGAAGCAGGAGCAGATATCATGGAGTCTACAACCGTAGAATATTTCTAGTAGACCACCTCATCAGTAGTAGTAGTCCACCATGTAAATCTAGTAGTTCGAGCACTTTGCGATAGATAGATCGATTGTATGTGCTTGTTTGTTTGACTGAAGTGAATTGTTTGCTTTTGCCTCATGTGCATATGGGTAGTATTTTCTCTTTAGACCCACTCTATTCTTATATCTCATCTTTTCTAAACCCTCAGATGCCTCCGAGACGTGACCCCGGATTTGCCTTTCCGCCGGAGCTCACCCAGTTGATCCAGCAGCAGAACACCTTGATGCAGTTGCTAGTTCAGAATCAGAATCAGGGGAACAACAACAACAACCCACCACCACCACCACCTGTTGACCACTTAGCCCGTTTTCTTAGGCTGAATCCGCCGGTGTTTTCCAGTAGCACCGAGCCGATAGTAGCAGATTATTGGCTCCGCAAGATAGCTAGGGAGTTGACCACAGCAGGATGCACAGATGCGGAGAAGGTGAAGTTTGCTGCACATCAGTTAGAAGGACCCGCAGCATCCTGGTGGGAGAATTTCACAGCCACCTTTCCAGTAGACACTGTCACATGGGACCAGTTTTAGCAGGCTTTTCATACTGCCCATGTTTTAGCAGGAGCAATGGCCATGAAGAAGCGTGAGTTTCATAACTTGCACCAAGGAGGACGGACAGTTGGCCAGTATGTGGAGGAGTTTAGTGAGCTAGCACGTTACGCCCCAGATGACGTTGCTACGGATGCAGCTAAGAAGGAGAAATTCCTGGAAGGACTGAATGATGAGTTGAGTATGCAGTTGATGGTAGCCACCTTCAACAACTACCAGGAGTTGGTAGACCGTGCTCTTATGATTGAAGGGAAGCAGCAGCAAATTGAGAACCGCAAGAGGAAGTATGGACAAGGAAAGTATAATTCAGGAGCTCAGTAGAAGCCACGTTTTACCCCTAGACCGGGAGGACATTTTCAGCATACCCATGGGGTAGGTAGCTCGCACAATCACAATGGCACCAAGAATGGTAATGGGAATGGAGGAAGCAATGGCCAGAACCGCAACACCCCATCAACCCCAGCCAAGAAGGACTTGAGCCAAGTCACTTGTTATAAGTGTTCGAAGCCAGGACATTATGCAAATGAATGTCCTGAAGGCCAAAATGGCAATGGAAGCTCTGGAAAGAAGCCGAACCCTTTCAACAGGGGACAGGTGAACCACGTTAGCGTGGAGGAGGTTGAAGCTCAGCCCGATGCAGTAATAGGTAAGTTTTGGTTAAGTCATTTACTGCACTCGTTCTTTTTGATACTGGTGCATCGCATTCATACATCTCAAGGGGATTTGTGGATAAGTATAACCTACCAACCCAAGCCCTTAGGTCACCCATGTTAGTAACCTCGCCAGGAGCAGAGTATGTGGCTAGTCTATAGTGTGATCGGTTACCATTAAGGATTGGTAACTGTGTTTTTCCCTCAGACCTAGTAGTATTGGAATCTCAAGGATTGGATGTGATATTAGGCATGGATTGGTTATCAAAGTATGAAGGGAATATTGAGTGTGCTAGTAAGTCAATTTTGCTTACCACACCAGAAGGGAGAAGGATCAAGTATGTATCCCAGCATGCGCCAAAGAGGACCCAAGTAAATTCCTTATCAGGAGTTGTGCAGGAGGAAGTACCAGTGGTAAAGGATTTTTCTGATGTATTTCCCGAAGAGTTGCCAGGCATGCCACCGGATAGAGACATTCAGTTTTTGATTGAGCTTTTGCCAGGCACTGGGCCAATATCGAAGAGACCATACAGGATGCCCGCAAAAGATTTGGTGGAAATTAAGAAGCAGATTAAGGAGTTATTAGATAAAGGTTACATTCGCCCAAGTTCTTCGCCTTGGGGATCACCAGTACTTCTAGTGGAGAAGAAGGATGGATCGTTAAGAATGGTTGTTGATTATCGTGGATTGAACGAAGTAACAATCAAAAACAAGTACCCACTACCAATGATCAATGATCTGTTTGATCGATTGCAAGGGGCTAAAGTATTTTCCAAGATCGATTTGCGATCAGGGTACCATCAGTTGAAGATTCGAGAGCAGGACATACCTAAGACAGCTTTTACCACCAGGTATGGGCTGTATGAGTATACCGTTATGTCATTTGGTCTGACTAACGCGCCTGCCTATTTTATGAACATGATGAACAAAGTGTTTATGGAGTTTTTGGATAAGTTCGTCGTAGTGTTCATTGATGATATCCTGGTATATTCGAAGAATGAAGAGGAGCATAAGGAGCATTTGCGTTTGGTACTTGGAAAGCTCACAGAACATCAGTTATATGCCAAGTTCAGCAAATGTGAGTTTTGGTTGAAGGAAGTAGGATTCCTCGGACACGTTATATCCGGAGAAGGTATAGCAGTAGATCCCGCTAAAGTTGAAACCGTGACCAAGTGGGAAGCACCAACAACAGTTGGAGAGATCTGGAGTTTTCTTGGACTCGCAGGATACTACCAGAGATTTATTGAGAACTTCTCAAAGATTGCGAAGCCTATGACGGAATTGCTGAAGAAGGATACTAAGTTCAAATGGACTGAGGAGTGTGAGGCAAGTTTTCAGGAATTGAAGAACCGTTTGGTTACCTCACCAGTGTTGATTTTGCCAGATCAAACCAAGGATTATGAGGTGTATTGCGACGCTTCACGTCGAGGACTTGGAGCAGTGCTTATGCAGGAAGGGAGAGTTGTTTCGTATGCTTCACGACAACTAAAGCCCCATGAGTTGAATTATGCCACGCATGATTTGGAGTTAGCAGCCGTAGTGCATGCATTGAAGACATGGAGACATTTCCTCATTGGAAACCATTGTGAGGTGTACACGGATCATAAGAATTTGAAGTACATTTTCACACAAAAGGAGTTGAACCTCAGACAAAGGAGATGGTTGGAGCTCATCAAGGATTATGATATGAAATTGCATTATCATCCCGGGAAGGCTAATGTAGTAGCTGATGCATTAAGCCGCAAGAGCCATGTCAATACGTTAATGATGGGAGAAATACCAAAGGAGTTAGCAGAAAACCTTCGTGAACTATGTTTGGAAATAGTTCCGAGAGGCTATGTGGCAGCATTGGAAATTCAGTCAACTTTGATGGACAGAATCAGGGAAGCTCAGAAGACTGACAAGGAGATTGCTTCTATAAAGGATAAAATGAAAGAAGGAAAAGCTAAAGGATTTCGCGAGGATGAGCACGACACCCTATGGTTTGAAGACCGTGTTTACGTGCCCAATAACCCGGAGATCAGGAAGTTGATTTTGCAAGAGGCACATGATTCACCGTATTCGATTCACCCAGGAAATACCAAGATGTATTTGGATTTGAAGGATATTTTCTGGTGGACAGGAATGAAGAAGGATATTGCGGAGTATGTAGCAGTTTGTGACGTATGTCAGAGAGTAAAGGCAGAACATCATAAGCCAGCAGGATTGTTGCAACCATTGCCGATACCCGAATGGAAGTGGGATAAGCTAGGCATGGATTTTATCATGGGATTACCAAGGACTCGTTCAGGCTATGACTCGATTTGGGTTGTAGTTGATCGATTGACGAAGGTAGCTCATTTCATCCCAGTAAAGACCACTTACACCAGTGCTAAGTTGGCAAAAATATACATGACCAGGATCGTATGTTTGCATGGAGTTCCGAGGAGCATCGTATCAGATAGAGGAACCCAGTTTACCTCAAAGTTTTGGAAGCAGTTGCATGAGACTTTGGGTACTAGGCTAGAATTTAGTATAGCTTTTCATCCGCAGACAGATGGATAGACCGAGAGAGTCAATCATATTTTGGAGGATATGCTGAGAGCTTGTGCGCTAGATTATGGATCTAGTTGGGATGATAATTTGCCATATGCAGAGTTCTCTTACAATAATAGCTATCAGACCAGTTTGAAGATGGCCCCTTTTGAAGCTCTGTACGGAAGGAGGTGCAGGACACCGTTGTCATGGGACGAAGTTGGAGACCGCCAGTTGTTTGGACCAGATCTGATTAAAGAGTCTGAACAGAAGGTGAAGTTGATTCGCGATAGGCTCAAGGTAGCCCAGTCCAGGCAGAAGAGCTATGCAGATTCTAAACGCAAAGAGACAGTTTACGAAGTCGGAGATAGAGCTTATCTTCGAGTATCCCCACTTCGAGGGATTAAGCGCTTTGGAGTTAAGGGGAAGTTAGCGCCACGATTTGTAGGGCCATATCGAGTTTTGGAGCGTATGGGAGAAGTGGCCTACAAGTTGGAATTGCCAGAAGGATTGACCGGAGTTCATGATGTGTTCCACGTTTCTCAGTTGAAGAAGTGTCACGCGGAGATGGCTGACATACCTTTGAGAGACACAGTGCCATTAGAAGCAATTCAGTTGGATAACAATTTGACCTATGAGGAGAAACCAGTCAAGATTCTCGAGTTTGCTAGCCGAGTCACTCGCAGCAAGGTTATCAAGTTTTGCAAAGTTTAGTGGAGCCACCACACGGAGGATGAAGCCACCTGGGAGCGAGAGGAAGATTTACTCAAGGACCACCCTCACCTATTTTCTAGCCAACCCGAATCTCGAGGGCGAGATTCATCTTAAGGGGGGTAGGTTTGTAACATCCCAAATTTTCAATTTGGAATGTTATACATTAGATCATCATGCATATCATATTTTATTTTGCTTTTGGTTTTGATCCTAGAAAATCCTAAGCAACTCAAGGACCCACGGAGAGAGTTGGGGATTTTGTTATTTACATATTTGAGTTTTCTCAAATTGTGTAAACAGGATCATTTGATTTTATTTATTTTATCATCAATCATTTCTATTACAAAAATATGAGAGAGGGAATAAAATGACTTTCCCAAAATATAGAAATATTGAGGATTTAATAAAAAAATCAAATAAGATTTATTTCGGAGTTTTTCGGTATTTTTACTTGAATTTAGGAAAAATGCGCGTTTTTCAAAATTGCATTTAGGGCACAAATAAATGTTCACTTTATCGGGCTTGATTTTAGAAGCCCGGGAAAATTTATTTCGTGATTTTTGGAGTCTGTTTAGTATTTCTTTTTATTTTTCTTCCGAGCGGAATTATTAAAAAAAACAGCGGAACCGACTATGGGCCGTACTCGGCCAGGACTCCCCTGGCCGGGGCCTTTATAAGGCGCTGCCCCGGGCCCGAGAGCCCAGCCGCCCGAAACCCTAGCGCGCCCCAGCCCCAGCCCCAGCCCCGCCGCCGCCGCCGCCGCCAGCCGCCGCCGCCGCCAGCCGCCGCCGCCGCCCCGCCGCCGATCCGCCGGAGCCGCGCGTCGCCCGAGGTTCGTCGCCTCGAAATCTGTGCCGTTTTAAATAAATATATTATTTTTCGTTCGTCTTTTTTCTTTTTCGTCGGATTTTCCACGGTTATTTTCTGATCGTGATTTCTGATCCGATTTTCGTTTTAGTATAACTTTTCGCTCGTTTATCGGAATCAGGCGATTCAAGCGCCTGGAGTTTCTTCTCAAAACCCTCTTTCCGAATAATCAACTTAAACAAGTTTTTGCTACTGTAAAATTTGACTTAGATCGAGATTACTAGAACGAAGTTGTTTTCTTTCGCCGTTTGTTTTCTTTTGCTTCGTTCGATTTGAATCTTTTTGCGAACCAGGGTTCTTAAGTTGAACTTTCTGGTTAGATCTTCTATTTGAGTTTTACCTGTGCATTAGATGAGTGCTTATTGTATGCTTGTTGTTTGTCTGTGGTAGAATACCCGGAGTGCGCCGCCTGTTACTTTGAATCTCTAGGTTTCGCGGATCATCAGCAAGGCAAGTAACACTTTGATCATACCTTTTTCTACAACCCAGTTTTATTGCATTAGATCAATCCTCACACATTGCATGATTAGGATCTAATTAAATTGTGGGATGGGAAGTAGATGAGGTAGTACCTATTACCTGTTTATTATCAAACCTTTGGGAGTTACTTCTACGTTTGCTTATTATGCCATGCTATGCTAGTAGACGTGGATTGGGTGAGTGATATCCATGACAGATGTGAGATTGTTAATTAATGGTTTATCTAAGGTGGCAACCTAAACACACATCTGGGTGGATTGAGGCACCTGGGTTTCCAGCACTTGCCTGTTTTTCTTTTGGACCGCCACCCAGGCTCAAAGGGGTCATGAGATTATTCATACTAGAAACTTCCGTGTGCAGCCACAAGCCATTATGGGCTCTGGCATAGTTGATTAAGTTGTCCGAACTCTTACAGTGGTAGACTAGCAGATGTAGGGGATGTAGGTGGTACGGTCTACCCGATCGTAAGGTGCTAGCGCTTCTGAAAGACTATGTCTCGGTCATCCGTCTTCTCAAACACCATGTAGTGCGAGAAAACAAACGGAGGTGATCGAGTCTTGTGGGGAAAAGTGCGCAAACCTCTGCAGAGTGTAACAAACTAATCATGGTTATCCGTGTCCCCGGTTATGGACATCTTGAGTATCTAGTACCTGGATTATCATGTGAATCTCAACATGTTACTCTAAAGTTAATTTTGTTGGGTTAAATGATGATATTTAATTGGGATTGAGAATGCTGTCAACCATTCTCAATGTTTAACAACCACCATGATAGTAATTAAATTTATTCCTTTGAAGTAGGGAAAAATTTGCTTTACGCAAAAACAATAACCATAGAGCTTTCCACCAGCCAAATATGCATATAGTATAGCTGTTGCATTTCATTACTCTCTATGTGTTACCTTGCCAGCATATTCCATGTGCTGACCCGTTTTCGGGCTGCAACGTTAATGTTGCAGACTTTTCAGACGACGATTAAGGAGTTTTAGGTCGTGGTTCTATACTCAGTGATGCCGTTGGAGTTGATGGACTCACCTATCTTCCAAGCCTTCCGCTGTTATCGTTATTAGATGGCCTTAAGCCATATTTATTGTAATAAGTTCTCTTTTGAGACACTCGATGTAATAAGTGTGTGATTGGTACTCTGCTATAAATCCTCCGAGTACTGTGTGGTGTCAGCATTTCTGATCCAGGGATGACACCGGAGCACAGAGATCAGACTGTTTGAGGTCTGGTCGCTACACCTTCCTAGTGAAGATGCCGCTACTCATCTAAATAGCTTCGCTAATTTGTGTGACATGCAGAATAAGAAAGATGTGGATAATGATATTGTTAAATTGAAGCTATTTCCTTTTTCTCTTAGAGATCGTGCTAAAGCTTGGTTTTCGTCTTTGCCTAAAAATAGTATTGATTCATGGAATAAGTGCAAAGATGCTTTTATCTCTAAGTATTTTCCTCCCACTAAGATCATCTCTCTTAGAAACGATATTATGAATTTTAAGCAACTTGATCATGAACATGTTGCACAAGCTTGGGAGAGAATGAAATTAATGATATGTAATTGCCCTACTCATGGTTTAAATTTGTGGATGATTATACAAAACTTTTATGCCGGATTGAATTTTGCTTCTAGAAATCTTTTAGATTCGGCCGCGGGAGGCTCTTTTATGGAAATCACTTTAGGAGAAGCTACTAAACTCCTAGATAATATTATGGTTAATTATTCTCAATGGCATACTGAAAGATCTACTAATAAAAAGGTGCATGTGATAGAAGAAATTAATGTTTTGAGTGGAAAGATGGATGAACTTATGAAATTATTTGCTAATAAGAGTGTTTCTTCTGATCCTAATGATATTCCCTTTCCTACTTTGATTGAGAATAATAATGAATCTATGGATGTGAATTTTGTTGGTAGGAACAATTTTGGTAACAACGCGTATAGAGGAAATTTCAACCCTAGACCTTATCCTAGTAATCCCTCTAATAATTATGGTAATTCCTACAACAATTCTTATGGAAATTATAATAAGTTTCCCTCTGATTTTGAATCTAATATTAAAGAATTTATTACTTCGCAAAAGAATTTTAATGCTATGATTGTAGAAAAATTGCTTAAGATTGATGATTTGGCTAGGAACGTTGATAGAATTTCTCTCGATATTTATTCTTTGAAACTTAGATCTATTCCACCTAAGCATGATATCAATGAGTCTCTCAAAGCCATGAGAATTTCCATTGATGAGTGCAAAGAAAGAACCGCTAGGATGCGTGCTAAGAAAGATGCCTTTATAAGAGCGTGTTCTTCTAGTTCCTATGAAAATAATGATGAAGATCTAAACGTTATTGATGTGTCCCCTATTAAATCTTTGTTTTGCAATATGAATCTTGATAATGATGGGACTTAATATGATCCACCTTTACCTAGAAGGCGTTCCAAGAATTCGGAATTTGTTGATCTTGATGTTAAAATTGATAAAAGTGGGATTGAAGAAATTAAAACCCTAGATGTTGCTAAACCCACTATTATGGATTTCAAGGAATTTAACTATGAAAATTTCTCTTTGATTGATTGTATTTCCTTGTTGCAATCCGTGCTAAATTCTCCTCACGCTTATTGTCAAAATAAAGCGTTTACTAAACATATCGTTGATGCCTTGATGCAATCTTATGAAGAAAAACTTGAATTGGAAGTTTCTATCCCTAGAAAACTTTATGATGAGTGGGAACCAACTATTAATATTAAAATTAAAGATCATGAATTCTATGCTTTATGTGATTTGGGTGCTAGTGTTTCCACGATTCCAAAGACTTTGTGTGATTTGTTAGGTTTCCGTGATTTTGATGATTGCTCTCTAAACTTGCACCTTGCGGATTCCACTATTAAGAAACCTATGGGAGGAATTAATGATGTTCTTATTGTTGCAAATAGGAATTATGTGCCCATATATTTTATTGTTCTTGACATAGATTGCAATCCTTCATGTCCTATTATTCTTGGTAGACCTTTCCTTAGAATGATTGGTGCAATTATTGATATGAAGGAAGGAAATATTAGATTCCAATTTCCATTAAGGAAAGGCATGGAACACTTTCCTAGAAATAAGATTAAATTACCTTATAAATCTATTATGAGAGCCACTTATGGATTGCCTACCAAACATGGCAATACCTAGATCTATTCTTGCTTGTTATGCCTAGCTAGGGGCGTTAAATGATAGCGCTTGTTGGGAGGCAACCCAATTTTATTTTTATTCCTTGATTTTTGCTACTGTTTAGTAATAAGTAATTTATCTAGCCTCTGTTTTGGTTGTGTTTAATTAGTGTTTGTGCCAAGTAGAACCGTTGGGAAGACTTGGGGAAAGTCTTGTTGAACTTGCTGTAAAAAAACAGAAACTTTAGCGCTCACGAGAACTGCTGTAATTTTTATCTGGAGAGTGCTATTTAGTTAATTATTTTTTCATATGATTAATAGATAAATTACTAACGTCCATAAATTTATTTCAGAATTTTTGGGGTTCTAGATCTTGCGCTAGCTACAGATTACTACAGACTGTTCTGTTTTTTAACAGATCCTGTTTTTCGTGTGTTGTTTGCTTATTTTGATGAATCTATGGCTAGTAAAATAGTGTATAAACCATAGAGAAGTTGGAATACAGTAGGTATAACACCAATATAAATAAAGAATGAGTTCATTACAGTACCTTGAAGTGATCTTTGTTTTCTTTCGCTAACGGAGCTCACGAGATTTTCTACTTTAAGTTTTGTGTTGTGAAGTTTTCAAGTTATGGGTAAAGATTTGCTGGATTATGGAATAAGGAGTGGAAAGAGCCTAAGCTTGGGGATGCCGATGGAGCCACCAAGATAATCTAAGGACACCAAAAATCCAAAGCTTGGGGATGCTCCGGAAGGCATCCCCTCTTTCGTCTACTTCTATCGGTAACTTTACTTGGAGCTATATTTTTATTCGCCACATGATATGTGTTTTGCTTGGAGCGTCTTGTATGATTTGAGTCTTTGCTTGTTAGTTTACCACAATCATCCTTGCTATACACACCTTTTGAGAGAGCTATACATGATTTGGAATTTGTTAGAATACTCTATGTGCTTCGCTTATATCTTTTGAGTTATATAGTTTTGCTCTAGTACTTCACTTATATCTTTCAGAGCACGGTGGTGGATTTGTTTTATAGAAACTATTGATCTCTCATGCTTCACATAGATTATTTTGAGAGTCTTAATAGCATGGTAATTTGCTTAAAATCCTAATATGTTAGGTATTCAAAGTTAGTAGAATTTTCTTAAGAGTGTTTTGAATACTAAGAGAAGTTTGATGCTTGATGATTGTTTTGAGATATGGAGGTAATAATATCAAAGTCGTGCTAGTTGAGTAGTTGTGAAATTGAGAAATACTTGTGTTAGAGTTTGCAAGTCCCGTAGCATGCACGTATGGTAAATTTTATGCAACAAATTTGAACATGAGGTGTTATTTGATTATCTTCCTTATGAGTGGCGGTCGGGGACGAGCGATGGTCTTTTCCTACCAATCTATCCCCCTAGGAGCATGCGCGTAGTACCGAGGTTTTTGATGACTTGTAGATTTTTGCAATAAGTATGTGAGTTCTTTATGACTAATGTTGAGTCCATGGATTATACACACTCACACCCTTCCATCCTTGCTAGCCTCTTCGGTAACGTGCATTGCCCTTTCTCACATTGAGAGTTGGCGCAAACTTCGCCGGTGCATCCAAACCCCGTGATATGATACGCTCTTTCACACATAAACCTCCTTATATCTTCCTCAAAACAGCCGCCATACCT
Organism: Triticum urartu; assembly: GCF_056163025.1. NCBI lineage: Eukaryota > Viridiplantae > Streptophyta > Magnoliopsida > Poales > Poaceae > Triticum > Triticum urartu. The sequence continues at coordinate 374,945,375 of NC_141875.1, forward strand.
ACCTATTATGGCATTTCCATAGCCATTCCGAGATATATTGCCATGCAACTTTCCATCATTCCGTTCATCATGACACATTCATCATTGTCATATTGCTTAGCATGGTCATGTAGTTGACATAGTATTTGTGGCAAAGCCACCGTTCATAATTCTTTCATACATGTCACTCTTGGTCCATTGCATATGCTGGTACACCGCCGGAGGCATTCATATAGAGTCATCTTTTGTTCTAGTATCGAGTTGTAATCATTGAGTTGTAACTAAATAGAAGTGTGATGATCATCATTTTCTAGAGCATTGTCCCAAGTGAGGAATAAATAAATATAAAAAGAGAGAAAGGCCATAAAAAGGCCCGAAAAAGGGAAAGGCCATAAAAAGTCCCAAAAAATAAATAAAAAGAAATGAGAGAGAAAGAGAGAAGGGACAATGTTACTATCCTTTGCCACACTTGTGCTTCAAAGTAGCACCATAATCTTCATGTTAGAGAGTCTCTTGTTTTGTCACTTCCATATACTAGTGGAAATTTTTCATTATAGAACATGGCTTGTATATTCCAACAATGGGCCTCCTCAAGTGCCCTAGGTCTCCGTGAGCAAGCAAGTTGGATGCACACCCACTTAGTTTCTTTTGTTGAGCTTTCATACATTTATAGCTCTAGTGCATCCGTTGCATGGCAATCCCTACTCCTTGCATTAACATCAATCGGTGGGCATCTCCATAGCCCATTGATTAGCCTCGTTGATGTGAGACTTTCTCCTCTTTTGTCTTCTCCACATAACCCCCCTCATTATGTTCTATTCCACCCATAGTGCTATGTCCATGGCTCGTGCTCATATATTGCGTGAAAGTTTATAGGTTTGAGATTACTAAAGTATGAAACAATTTCTTGGCTTGTCATCGGGGCTGTGCATGATGAGAGCATTCTTGTGTGACCAAAATGAAACATGACTAAACCATATGACTTTGTAGGGATGAACTTTCTTTGGCCATGTTATTTTGAGAAGACATAATTGCTTTGTTAGTATGCTTGAAGTATTATTATTTTTATGTCAATACGAACCTTTGTCTTGAATCTTTCGGATCTGAATATTCATACCACAATTAAGAAGAATTACATTAAAATTATGCCAAGTAGCACTCCGCATCAAAAATTCTGTTTTTATCATTTACCTACTTGAGGACGAGCAGTAATTAAGCTTAGGGATGCTTGATACATCTCCAACCTATCTATAATTTTTGATTGCTCCATGCTATATTATCTACTGTTTTGGACATTATTGGGCCTTATTATCCACTTTTATATTATTTTTGGGACTAACCTATTAACCAGAGGCCCAGCCTAGAATTGCTGTTTTTTTGCCTGTCTTAGGGTTTCGAAGAAAAGGAATATCAAACGTAGTCCAAACGGAATGAAACCTTCGGGAACGTGATTTTCTCAATGAATAAGACTAGGGAAACTTGGACCCTACGTCAAGAAATAAAACAGGAGGTCACGAGGTAGGGGGTGCGCCCACCCCCACCAGCCGCGCCCTCCACCCCCGTGGGCCCCGTGTTGCTCCACCGACATACTCCTTCCTCCTATATATATCCATGTACCCCCAAACGATCAGAACAGGAGCCAAAACCCTAATTCCACCGCCGTAACTTTCTGTATCCACGAGATCCCATCTTGGGGCCTGTTCCGGAGCTCCGCCGGAGGGGGCATCGATCATGGAGGGCTTCTACATCAACACCATAGCCCCTCCGATGAAGTGTGAGTAGTTCACCTTAGACCTACGGGTCCATAGTTAGTACCTAGATGGCTTCTTCTCTCTTTTTGGATCTCAATACAATGTTCTCCGCCTCTCTTGTGGAGATCTATTCGATGTAATCTTCTTTTTGCGGTGTGTTTGTTGAGACCGATGAGTTGTGGGTTTATGATCAAGTCTATCTATGAATAATATTTGAATCTTCTCTGAATTCTTTTATGTATGATTGGTTATCTTTGCAAGTCTCTTTGAATTATCAGTTTGGTTTGGCCTACTAGATTGATCTTTATTGCAATGGGAGAAGTGCTTAGCTTTGGGTTCAATCTTATGGTGACCTTTCCCGGTGACAGTAAGGGCAGAAAGGCACGTATTGTATTTTTTGCCATCGAGGATAACACGATGGGGTTTTCTTCATATTGCATGAGTCTATCCCTCTACATCATGTCATCTTGCTTACTCTGTTTTTAACTTAATACTCTAGATGCATGCTGGATAGCGGTCGATTAGTGGAGTAATAGTAGTAGATGCAGGCAGGAGTCGGTCTACTTGTCTTGGACGTGATGCCTATATACATGATCATACCTAGATATTCTCATAACTATGATCAATTCTGTCAATTGCTCAACAGTTATTTGTTCACCCACCGTAGAATACTTATGCTCTTGAGAGAAGCCACTAGTGAAACCTATGGCCCCCGGGTCTATCTTTATCATATTGATCTCCTACTACTTAGTTATTTCCTTTGCTATTTACTTTGCCTTTATTTTACTTTGCATCTTTTATCATAAAAATACCAAAAATATCATCTTATCATATCTATCAGATCTCACTCTCGTAAGTGGCCCTATAGGGATTGACAACCCCTATTTGCGTTGGTTGCGAGGATTTATTTGTTTTGTGCAGGTGCGAGGGACTCGCGCGTAGCCTCGTACTGGATTGATACTTTGGTTCTCAAAAACTGAGGGAAATACTTACACTACTTTGCTGCATCATCCCTTCCTCTTCGGGGAAAACCAACGCAGTTCTCAAGAGGTAGCACTGACCAACTCTCTGGTTAGTCTATTACCAAAATCGGTCCCACCGAGTTTGTGTAATCGGTCTCACCGAGGTTACGTTATGCCCTAACCCTAACGAAATCGGTCCCACCAAGTTGACGTGTCGGTCCCACCGAAAACCCTAACGGTCACATTATGAACTAAATCGGTCTGACCGAGTTGTATGATTCGTTCCCACCGAGTTTAGTAAATTGTGTCTAACGGTTAGTTTTTGTTTGGAGGCTATATATACCCCCTCCACCCACTCTTCATTCGTGGAGAGAGCCATCAGAACATGCCTACACTTCCAACATACATTTTCTGAGAAAGAACCACCTACACTTGTGTTGAGGTCAAGATATACCATTCCAACCACATAAATCTTGATCTCTAGACTTCCCCAAGTTGCTTTCCACTCAAATATTCTTTCCACCAAATACAATCCTATCAGAGAGAGAGTTGAGTGATGGGGAGACTATAATTTGAAGCACAAAAGCAAGGAGTTCATCATCAACACACCATTTGTTACCTCTTGGAGAGTGGTGTCTCCTAGATTGGTTAGGTGTCACTTGGGAGCCTCCGTCAAGATTGTGGAGTTGAACCAAGGAGTTTGTAAGGGCAAGGAGATCACCTACTTCATGAAGATCTACCCGAGTGAGGCATGTCCTTCGTGGGCGACGACCATGGTGGGATAGACAAGGTTGCTTCTTCGTGGACCCTTCATGGGTGGATCCCTCCGTGGACTCGCAAAACTGTTACCCTTCGTGGGTTGAAGTCTCCATCAACGTGGATGTACAATAGCACCACCTATCGGAACCACAGATAAAAAATATCCGTGTCAACATTGCGTTTTCTCCCTCCAAACTTCCTTTACCTTCATATGCAATTGTTTTACATTCCACTGCTATACTCTTAGAATTGCATGTGTAGGTTGATTGCTTGACTTGTGCAAAGTTGCTAAAATCTTCCAAGAACTAAAATTGGTAAAAGGCTAGTTTTTTATTTGGTCAAGTAGTCTAATCACCCCCCTCTAGACATACTTTCGATCCTACAAGTGGTATCAGAGCCTTAATCTCCATTTGCTTTGATTTCCATAGATTTTGGTGGTCATATCATTGGTTTCACAACCTAGGAGAGTATGGCGTCTAGCGAGGGAAATTACCACCGTAGAGGTCCATACTTTGATGGTACAAATTTTGCTAGTTGGAAGCATAAGATGAAAATGCATATTCTTGGACATAACCCCGCCGTTTGGGCTATTGTGTGTATTGGCTTGCAAGGTGAATTCTTTGATGGGAGAGAACTGAACCGTGAAGCTACCACGGAAGAGTTGAAGATGCTGCAATACAATGCTCAAGCTTGTGATATACTCTTCAACGGATTGTGCCCTGAAGAATTCTACAAAATCAGCCGTCTTGAGAATGCAAAGGAAACTTGGGATACTTTGATTGATATGCACAAAGGTACCGACTCCGTCAAGGAATCCAAATTGGATGTTCTTCAAAGTCAACTTGACAAGTTCAAAATGAAGGATGGTGAAGGCGTTGCTGAAATATACTCTAGGCTTGCTCTCATCACAAATGAGATTGCCGGCTTAGGAAGCGAAGAGATGACCGATAGATTCATCATCAAGAATATCCTAAGAGCCTTGGATGGAAAATATGATACCGTGTGCACATTGATCCAAATGATGCCCAATTACAAAGATCTCAAGCCAACGGAAGTCATTGGAAGAATTGTTGCTCATGAGATGTCACTCAAGGATAAGGAAGAGCTCCACAACAAGTCAAGTGGTGCTTACAAAGCCTCATGTGAAGCTCCCACATCATCAAGTGAGAAGCAAACCTTCAATGAAGAATTGAGTCTAATGGTGAAGAACTTCAACAAATTCTACAAGAGAAGGAGCAAGGAAAGAAGCTCCAAGTCAAGATCCTACAATGACAAGAGATCTTCAAGTCGCTAAAGAAATTGCTACAATTCTGGAAGACCCAGACACTACTCCAATGAGTGTACGGCTCCCTACAAAAGAAGAGAAGATTCCCGCAAAAGAAGGAGTAGAAGAGAATAATCACCACCAAGATAAAGAAGGAGTAGGGATGATCGTTATGAACGAAGACCCTCTCGGAGAAGCAAGGATTCGAAAAGGAAGGATAAGTCATCAAGGATCTACACAAAAGGAAGACATCAAGCTCATGTTGGTGAATGGGTATCCGGTTCCGACCCCAATCATCACTCTGAAAGAAGTTATCACTCCGACTCTGAATATACTCAAGATGAAGGTGTTGCCGGACTAGCACTTGTGACAACCAACTCCTACGACATATTTGACTCACAAAATGAAGGAATTGGAAGATGCTTCATGGCTAAAGGTCCAAAGGTAACACACCCCGAGTATGTTGATTTCAATAGTGATGAAGATGATTTGCTAGGAGATGATGATTTACTTGTTGACTGCTCTAGTTATGAAAACTATGATTAACTTGCCATTAATCATGCTAATCAAGATAAAATGAATGACGATGATAAGAAGGAGATTGAGCGTCTAATTAAAGAACTAAACACTCTTAAGTTAGCTCATGAAACTACCTTGGAAGATCATCGAGAACTTTTAAAGACTCATGAGAAGCTACACTTTGAAAAGCTTAACCTTGAGCAAGGGCATGAGTTTTTAAAAGGCAATCAATGATGATCTTTGCAAGAAAAGTTCTTCTTACATTGCCAAGCGTTTATTCTTTTCTACTTACATGCCACAAGTTAAATCTAGCAACAAGAACAAGAAAGATTCTTCATCTAGTAGTAACAACAATCATGCTAAATCAAATGTTGTTGCCTCTAGTATTTCTCTTGATTCCACTAATGATTCTCTTAGCCAAGTTACACTTGAGCAAGAAAATAGCTTATTGAAGGGAATTATAGAGAAATGTGTTTACAAGAGCCTTGCCAAAGTAAGCAATTTTAGGAAATTGTACGCAGGGAAGGAAGGCACCGGAAGAATCAAGGTGTTGGTTTTGAACGAAAGTTCAATGCCAATGGAGTTGAGTGGGAAGAAGATTAATACCCCAAGACGAAGTTTGTTCCTCAACAAGAGAAGTATTATCCTACTTCTTTCAAAGGAACACAAGGTCAAGATGATCTTCCACCACAAGACCACAAGCAAAAAGGCAAGGACAAGCTTCAAGAGGAGATTGATGCATTTGAAGAAGCACCTAAGGCCTTGTCAAGTGGGTTCCCAAGACTACATCAAGTTCTACTTCATCAAGTATGACTACAACTCCAAGGATTCCCATCAAGATGGTGTGGATCCCGAAGAAGAAGAACTAGAGAGTTCTTGAGGGTGACTCCGCCAACATACTTCACTCTTATCATTTTGGCAAAGACAAGTGCAAACAACTTCCATATCTTGCACTAGTTCAAGGAGTCACAAACCCTCTTGTTGGTAAGATAAGGGCAAGGCAACCTAATGCTTTCATGGACACCATCTTGTGTATACATCACTCTATGTCTATGGATATCCCTGCTTGTTCCTTGTGGGACTAACCCATGTAGGTATTGAAAGTGCAACTCACTCCAGTGGATTGCTCCGAATGATCTACATCAACTATCGGTATGGAACGACACCTATGTGATCACAAGGACCCCTACTACGGTTGCCGAGGCGCAGGGTTGCGAGGAGAGCAGGGCTAGTAGATAGCATAAGGATCGTTTACCCAGGTTCAGGCCGCGAGGATGCGTAAAACCCTAGTACTGCTTTGGTGGGTGTATTTCTGAGAGTTCTTGAGCTCTCAAACTAGTTGTGGTCAGCGTGTGGCTCCAAAGAGCTGAATCCCCCTCCTCGTCGCCTTGGGCCTCCTTTTATAGGAAAAAGGGGTCGCCACAATGGCCACGGGAGGTGGAAAGGTCTATAGTGGCACGAGGTTATCCCTCGTATTACAGGACAAGGTGCATTTAATGCACTGCTTATGTGTCCTCTTGCTTTATCGGGGACGGGGGTGAGGCCCGTCCCGTCCGTCGCCGCTCCTCCTCGCTTCGACATGCGCCTCGGCCGGGGACGCGTGTGGTGCCATGTAGGCAGGCAGGCAGCTGAGTTGGCGCGGTGGCGCAGCCTTCACGAAGATCTGCATGCCGCCACGCAGGCGCTTGATGAGTTGGCCTGGGAGCTGCATGTTGCCACGCAGGTGCCCGCCCAGCTAGTTGGGCTGGCAGCTGCATGTGAACGGCAGTGGGAGCTTGGTTGACGTGGGCTTGGCAGTGGCCTTGCCGGCATCTTTGGCGAGGGCCTTGCCGGGTGGCCCGGCAAGGGTCTCGCTATGGCGTGTTGTCGTCCCCGGCAAGGATCTTGCCAGGAGTCTAGTGGCCTTCCTTGGCAAGGATCTTGCCGAGAATCGTCGTCTTCTGATCTGATCTTGAATATGTCTTCACAAAGATATATATGTCGCCACAGGGGTGCCTTTCTGAGCCCTGACCCCATGCTGATGATGGCACTGGGGGCCGTGGGCTCAAGGGTGGCTCGCTCTATTGGTGTGGGGCGAGCTGTCTCGGCAAGAGTCTTGTTGGGGCCGCTGAGGCCACCCGGCAAGGGTCTTGCCGGGAGAACTTGCTTCGTCCCCCTGCTCTTTGTGGTCTTGGCCTTGGTGTTGCTTTGATTGTCTTGGGCTTCGATCTTACCTTGGCTCACCTCCCTCGTTCTGCTTGGTGTGGCCGTGGGCGCGGCTCTAACTGCCCGTGCACAGGAAAGGGGTACAAAGGTGCGCCCCTATTTTTGTACACCGACAGGAGCCCCCGGGCCTGGGCCACACATAAGCGCGACGCGTTGTTGGGCCATGCCCAAAACGGTGCGCGGGCAGGTGGGGCGGATTTTACTGTGGTAAGTTTCTTCGCGCACTCCGCCTCCCACGACCCGCGCGCGTGGCGCGGCGTGGAGGGGTGTGCGTGACGTGGGCGGCATGCGTGGGACGGTTTCCGCACGCATGCATCACATCGCAGTAAAGAGGCGGCTCATGTCTTCCCCTAAAAAGAGGAAGGCGTGGAGGCGCGACTCATTTACTGAGCGGGGTCGAGGTGCGGTCTTCAAGGCGTCCACTCCCCACGATCACGGGGAGTGGAGAGGCCGCCTCACCCGTCCCCTCAGTTCTGCACGTCTGCCACGGGTCCTTGTGGTGGTAAATGGTGGAGGCGAGAAACTGGGCCGCCGCTGGTTGGGCGGCGGGTCGGTCCTGATTCCCCGCGCCTCCGGTGTCTGGATTGGCCGAGCGGGGCGGCCGAGCCTCAACCCCGTTCCTTTAAAAAGAGGAGGAAGGGGGGAAATGGCACCACACATTCTTCTATCTTCTACCTCTCTCTGCTTCTGCTCCTCCCTCTCACCCGCCATGGAGAAAGGGAATCCTGGTCCTTCGACGGTAGCGGCAAGGGTCGCCGCTCGACAGCGCGTCCCTCCCCCTCCTGAACCCGTGGTGGCGGAACCGACCGCGAGGGGAAGGGGGAGGGCGGGGCGGCGCACCGGCCTCGCACCTGCCAATGATGCCCTTCTCGATGGAGGGCCACGTTGACGACCAGCCTTGCGAGTTCTTCATCAGGCTCCGCCGGCCCCCGCGTCGTCGTCTTTGTCTCCTCACTCCGTTTGCACGGGCGATGGAGCGTGCCCCGCCCCAGACCCTCAGGTTGCACATGAGGGGCTGCGGGAACGGGGGTACGCGGGTCGACGTCGACTTCCCGGCTCCTCGAGTTATGTATCTCCGCCGTGGATGGAAGACGTTCGCCCGCATCCATAGCCTGACGTCGGGGCTCGTCCTCTACTTCAAGTTAATGGAGGACGGCCTGCTCTCCGTCAAGGTCTTCGGAGATCTTGGAACTCGTCTAAAATGCTGCGTGGAGAGCTCCTCTGATGGAGATTCTGACGATGGAAGCTCGTCCTCGAGCGAGAGCGACGAGGAGGACAGCGGGGCGGACAATGGGGACGAGTCCGACTAGGCGTCGGACGCCCTGCGCCTGGGCGGGTGCGGCAGCAGCAGCATCTGCACCTGGCCGCTCCTCCGGCAGAAGCTGGCCGGGGGCAGGGCCAGCTCCTTGAACCTTGCTTGGCTGTCTCCTCGGGCGGCTGGCGTCGGGAGGCTGCGGAAGAGGAAGAGGGCGGGCGGCAAGGCCGTCAACTCTGAGTACGTGGGCACCGACGCCTTCATCGCGTATTGCCGATCCCGCCGCCTCGTCTTCTAGCTCCTTTCCCGGCACTGTCATCACCGGCCCGCCCATGGGTGGCCACCGATATGTTCTCTTGGTGCTTTCTGCTGCACGTAGCTCGCCTGGGCGCCCGTTTTGCCCTTTCACCTCCTTGACCTGCCTCCTGAGGTGAGGGACAAGAAAGGGATTACGGGCATCTTATCTCTTTTTTAGTTTGTAAGCCTGCGGGCCTTTGTTAAATTTAAAACTTGTAATCCCCTTGCTCATGTTTTTCATCTCGCACAAACTGTACCTGTATGGGATGTTTTTAATGAAAAAGGGATGCTTGCCGAGTTTCTCATTTGCGGGTAAACCCCGCGACAAGGAGCGAATCCTTGTTATTGTTTTAAGATAAACGTTTTTCGCCCGGCAATAGGCCTTGCCGTCCCCCCACTCCACCCGACCGTTCTCGCGCTTTCGGCGGAGGCACGGATGTAGCGGGCTTTAGGCTCCTTGTCCCACCTCCTTGCCGCCGCGGCTACGACCAAATCCAGACCCAGGAAATAATCCCTAGGTATAGGAAAAAGGGGGGCACGGCAGCCTAGAGATAAAAACGAGGTTTCACATGCCCAGTTTGGCTCCGGAATGCATGACAGAGGATAAAAGACTTATCTGGATCCGCAGCCCTTGGCAATCTCATCTTGCCGCGGTTGGATCCTTGTGCTTGCAGCCCCCGGCAACTCTGGCTTGCCGGGTTTGGGGCGCCGGTCCGTTTCCTTCTTTCCGAGTAGCTCAACAGAAGTGCTCATGTGCCCTGCGAAACAAAGGAGGATAGAAAAGGAACATACAGACGTGCACTCGACCTCTAGGCTAGGGGTTAGTCGCTGCTAAGAACTATCAACCCTAACCAAGGAAGAGACTCGACCTAGCATGCATGCTATAACTTAGGGCGCCAGCGCTTCATTTGTTTATGCTCAGGGTCTGCGCTTGGCTTTGTACAAAGGGTCACATGCCTTGTCGGCAAAGCTTGTACAAAAGGTGGCTTGCCGAGAGGCCCGGCAAGCCGCGCCTTATGGGTAAAACTTACGAAGATGCTCGATGTTCCAGGAGTTGCTCACTGGGACGGCATCTTCGGTCTCCAGGAAGACTACGCCAGGCCTGGTGACTCGCATTACCCAATAAGGGCCTTCCCACTTCGGCATCAACTTGTTGGAATTCTTGGCCGACTGAACGCGCCGAAGAACAAGGTTGCCTTCCTCAAGGCTTCAGGCACGAACCTTGCGGCTATGATAGCGGCGCAAGGCTTGCTGGTAGCGTGCCGCTCTCACAGCCGCCCGAAGACGATCTTCCTCAAGGAGCGTCGTGTCATCTTGGCGCAACGGCTCTTGCTCAAGCTCATCATAAGCGAGCACTCGAGGTTACCCGTATATGAGTTCCATGGGGAGAACTGCTTCTGCCCCGTATACCAGGGCAAAAGGTGTCTGGCCGGTGGCTCGATTTGGCGTTGTCCTGATCGACCAAAGAACCGCCGGCAACTCATCAATCCAGCTCCTTCCACTCTTGTGCAGCTTGTCAAAGGTCTTCGTTCTCAAGCCTCGCAACACTTCAACATTTGCTCTCTCCGCTTGGCTGTTGCTTCGTGGATGTGCCACGGAAGCAAAACAGACCTTGCTGCTGAGGTCTTGGATGTACTGCATGAAGGTGTGGCTTGTGAACTGTGTGGCGTTGTCGGTGATGACTCTGTTTGGCACACTAAAACGGTAGACCAGTCCTTTGAAGAACTTGACGGATGATTGAGCAGTCACCTTCCTCACTGCTTCCACTTCCGGCCACTTTGTGAACTTGTCGATTGCAACGTACAAGTACTCAAAGCCCCCGACAGCGCGGGGGAAGGGCCCAGTATATCGAGCCCCCAGACCGAGAATGGCCAGGAGAGAGGGATTGTTTGAAGGGCTTGAGCCGGCTGATGAAGCTTCTTTGAATGGAACTGGCACGCTTCACACCTGGTTACTAGTGCCGTTGCATCCTGGAGGGCGGTGGGCCAGAAGAAACCTTGCTGGAATGCCTTCCCGGCAAGGGCCCTTGACCCTATGTGGGAGCCACATATGCCTCCATGTATCTCCACCAACAGCTCCAGTCCTTCCTCCCGGGGGATGCACTTGAGTTTCACACCATTTGGCCTCCTCCGGTACAGGATTTCATCGACGAACTGGTATAGGGCGGACTGACGGGCTACTTTCTCCGCTTCTTCCTGCTCCTCAGGAAGCTCCCCTGTTTGGAGGAAGTGGACGGTATGCTGCGCCCATGCAGGAGCCTGGGGCTTGACGGCAAGGACCAAAGGCATTTCTTCTGCCATGAGAGCGGCTGTCTCTACGGCCAGGGCTTGACGCCCTGTCGGAGCCAGTCGCTCTTGGGTAGGCTCAGCGTCCACGGCAGCACCCTTGCCGGCGGCCCCAGGGGGATCGGTAGGAAAGTACTTGTCGGGACCTGATTTCCTCCGCTTGTTCTGCCCCGATGATGGTTTGACAGATGGTTGAGTTAACCGAAGAAAAAAGGTACCTGGTTCCACAGGTAGCTTGAAGGCGGCATGCTTTGACAGGTAATCGGCGATGTCGTTCTTCGCTCGGAGGACGTGCTCCGCCTGGATACCATCAAAGCGTTCCTCCAGCTTCCTCACCTCATCTACGTAGGCTTCCATCAATGGGCTCTGATAATCCTTGTTGACCTGCCTGACAATGAGCTGCGAGTCGCCCCTGACGATGAGCTTCTTAACCCTGAGGTTTGCCGCGATCCTGAGACCGGCAAGCTATCCCTCGTACTCGGTGGTGTTGTTGGTGGACATCTCCCTAGGGAAGTGCATCTAGATCACGTACTTGAGGTTTTCTCCGGTGGGTGCGATGAGTAGCACACCGGCACCGGCGCCTACATCAACACCATAGCCCCTCCGATGAAGTGTGAGTAGTTCACCTCAGACCTACGGGTCCATAGTTAGTACCTAGATGGCTTCTTCTCTCTTTTTGGATCTCAATACAATGTTCTCCGCCTCTCTTGTGGAGATCTATTCGATGTAATCTTCTTTTTGCGGTGTGTTTGTTGAGACCGATGAGTTGTGGGTTTATGATCAAGTCTATCTATGAATAATATTTGAATCTTCTCTGAATTCTTTTATGTATGATTGGTTATCTTTGCAAGTCTCTTTGAATTATCAGTTTGGTTTGGCCTACTAGATTGATCTTTATTGCAATGGGAGAAGTGCTTAGCTTTGGGTTCAATCTTATGGTGACCTTTCCCGGTGACAGTAAGGGCAGAAAGGCATGTATTGTATTTTTTGCCATCGAGGATAACACGATGGGGTTTTCTTCATATTGCATGAGTCTATCCCTCTACATCATGTCATCTTGCTTACTCTGTTTTTAACTTAATACTCTAGATGCATGCTGGATAGCGGTCGATCAGTGGAGTAATAGTAGTAGATGCAGGCAGGAGTCGGTCTACTTGTCTTGGACGTGATGCCTGTATACATGATCATACCTAGATATTCTCATAACTATGCTCAATTCTGTCAATTGCTCAACAGTTATTTGTTCACCCACCGTAGAATACTTATGCTCTTGAGAGAAGCCACTAGTGAAACCTGTGGGCCGACTCCCTGACCTAGCTCGTCTCCTCTAGCAAGTTCTAATCTGCATGCAGAGAAAACAGGGGACGGACAGTCAGCATGGATGGAGGCCATGGCGAGCGAGGGACTGGACCGGAGGTCGAGGGACGAATCTGTCACCGGAGAGGAGCTGGTTGCCGTCGAACTGGGCGAGCGGGACAGGGATGGTGTGGGGGCGCTTGCCGGAGCAGGCAGTGCGACGCTTGTGGGCCTGCATGCAGGGGAGGCTGCAGGTGAGGCGGGAGCAGCCCGGGCACCGGTACTTCCACGGCTACTCCCTGCACTCCTGGCACGGGGCGCCCTTCTCCCCGCCGCCGCCGGAGCCGTAGGCGGCGGTGGAACTGGGGGGCGGGCCCTGCGCGGGCGGCTCCCCCTCCATGGCGGGTTGGGACTTGGGAGAGGAGGAGAGGAGGTGGGAGCAGAGACGGGATTGGGGATCTAGATCGGGCGTTGAGTGTTTTTTTAGACATGGCGTGGGATGGTTGGTGGGATGGGAGCACATGCAGGTGGTAGCATGGGGTTTATAACCCGCGCTACTACTATTGACTTAGTAGTAGCATGGGTTTATAACCTGCGCTACTACTACGGCTGGTCCCAGGAGGCACGGTGGAAATCACTTAGTAGTAGGGAGGGGTAAAAACCTGCGCTACTACTATCGGGTAATTAGTAGCGCGGTTTCCTCAAGCTCGCTACTGCTAATTAGCAGCAGCGTTTTTTTAAACCGCGCTGCTGCTAAGATTCTGTGTATAAGGTTTTCCCTAGTAGTGTAAAACTGGGTAGTAGGAAAGGTATGATCAAAGTGTTACTTGCCTTGCTGATGATCCGGGAAACCTAGTGATTCGAAGTAACAGGCGGCGCACTCCGGGTATTCTATCACAGACAAACAAACAAGCATACATTAAGTACTCATCTAATGCACAGGTAAAAGTCAAATAAGAGATCTAACCAGAAGGTTCAACTTAAGAACTCCCGTTTGCAAAAAGAATCAAATCGAACAAAGCAACGAAAGTCAAACGGCGAAAGAAAACAACTTCGTTCTACTAATCTGGATCTAAGGCAAATTTTACAGTAGCAAAAACTTGTTTAAGTTGGTTAAACGGATAGAGGGTTTCGAGACGAAACTCCAAGTGCTTGAATCGCCTGATTCCGATAAACGAGCGAAAAGTTATACTAAAAAGAAAATCGGATCAGGAATCGCGATCAGAAAAATCGCGGGTTAAATCCGAGAAAAAGAAAAATGACGAACGTTTGTTAGAACGAACGAACGGACGAACGCTTGCTATTTAAATAAATTGGAAAAACCGATCTATTTAAAAAAACCGAAACTAAAAAAACCGACGGAAAAACCAAACAGTTTTTCGAAAAAAAATAAAAAAAACCGGCGCGGAAAACGAGGTGCGGCGAACCTCGGGCGGCGTGCGGCGGCGGCGGGGCGGTGGCGCGGCAGGGCGGCGGCGGCGCGGCGCTGGGGCTTGGGCGGCTTAGGGTTTCGGCTGGGCCTCCTCCCCCGGCTTATATAGCCTAGTCGGGCCGGAGTCCTAGTCGGACACGGCCCGTTAGGTCGGTTCGTTTTTTCTTCTTAAATAATTACGCGCGGAAGAAAAATAAAAAGAAATACTAAACGGACTCCAAAAATCCCGAAATAAATTTTCCCGGGCTTCTAAAATCAAGACGCACAAGGTGAACATTTATTTGGGGCCTAAATGTAATTTTGAAAAACACACATTTTTCTTAAATTCAAATAAAATAACGGTGATGGATGAGACAGGTTTCTCCCCCATCCCCGATAAAGCAAGGACACCTAAGCAAGACGCATTAAATGCGCCTTGTCATGTAATGCGAGGGATAACCTTGCATCACTGTACCCTTTCCACCTCCTGTGTGCCACCGTCGCAACCCCTTTTTCTATAAAAGGAGGCCCGAGGCGACCAGAGGAAGGATTCGGCTTTTTGGAGCTCCTCATGCCCCATAGCTAGCTCAAGAACACAGATATACAATCCACCAAAGTAGGAGTAGGGTTTTACGCATCCTCGCGGCCCGAACCTAGATAAACGAACCGTGTGCTACCTGTTAGATCCGCTCTTCTCATGACCCCTCGCCCCGCCAACCACAGTAGGGATTCTTGTGATCCCATAGGTGTCGTTCCCACCGACATCTCTGGCGCACCAGGTAGGGGGCGTAGTTGTGAGAATCGGCTCTAGCAATCAGCCCAGCACTCCTTCGTCTTCGTGGCTCCTGGAGAGGGAATGAGGCCGGAAGATCAACGCTCGAGCGACTACAAACAGAAGCTAAGTTACACTGAACCCTTATTTGTTCTATCCTTTTTATATGAGGTTATTTCCCCCCGGAGATGTCACACCTTTGTATGAGAAACCTGCACGCCAGGGGGCTCTCCCACGATCGGCAACGCCCTTGCCCTGTTTCGAGTCTGCTCAATAGCTCAAGCGGCTGTGTCAGGAATGGCAGAGTAGCCTTCCGCGATCAACAACACCCTCTATTCTGACTTGAGTCAAGCTCGACAGTTCGAGCGGCCGCGTTCAGAACAGAAAGGTGGCTCGTCCGGTAGCACACATACCCAGCAGGCCCATGGGGATCCGTCCCCAAAACGCCGCTAGGGGCTTCCGCACCGGCGAGCCTACCCAATCGACGTAGGGCGCGCATACAAAGAGGAATTGAACGGGGAAATAACGTGCATGAAATTAAGAGTACTGCAAAGTTATATTACATCACATCATTGCTGCGGTTCTAACTAAAGATGAAATTTGTCTTGGTCGTGAACCTGCAGCGGCGGTGAAGAATGGGATGCCTAATCCCGGCGCTGGCCTTCCACCCTCTTGATTTCGTCGATGCTGCTGATGACGGGCTTGATGCGCTCCTTGAGCACCGTGAGGTCAGTACCATCCGGCAAGCTATCCATCACGGCATCGAAGTCGAGGTCTGGATTCCAGTACACCATCTTGGTGAGGACCTTGGTCATGACCCCCCGACAAAGTCGCCGGGCCTCCCCGGGCAACGTGGCCGCTCTGCTAGAGTGAAGATAAGCCAAGGCTCCAAGGACGGCCTCGAAGAACTGGGTCAGCTTGGTGTTGACGGTCCCGCTGTGCTCAGGGGCATACCTCACATTTGGCATCCCCATGGTGGCCAACTGCGAGGTGACCCTGCCGGTGACGTCCTCCAGACGGCTGAAACATCTGTTCTCGCCTGCCACATAATCCTGTGGGAGGCGGCCTCGTTCGCCCGCAGCTGCTTCTCCTCCTCCAGGCTCCTGGTCAAGGTCTCCTCCCGAGCCCTGCTCTCCGACAACATCTTCTCGAGATCCTCCAGCTTTAGCTTGAGATCTCTGATGGAGTTTTGCGCTTCAGAGTGCTCCCCAGTCCTGCTGATAACCGCTCCTTGCGCCTCTACCAAGGCGTTGTTGAGCGTGCTCTTCTCGTTGGACAACTTGAGGGCCTGCTCCTTCAGCTCGTCCCGCTCCACCTCCAACTCCCTTTCTTTGCCGGCATGGGCCAGAGCCTGGGCATCAAGTGCCTCCTTGTGCCTCTGCTCCAGCTCGCGAGTCCGCTGCGCGACAAGGGCCTCGAGCTCCTCATCCTTGCCACGGAGCGCTGCGGCAAGCTTCGCCTCACGCATGGTGAGGTCCTCTTCCTAGGAATCCAGTGCGGCTTGATGCTGGTTCCGGACGGCCTCGGCCGCGGCAGCCAAGTTCGCCGCCTTTTCCTGGGCCTTCTCGATGTCAGCCATCTTCATGGTGAGCTCGACATTGCGCTTGGCCAATTCCTCCTGAAAGGCCCTTTGCTCCTCGCGAGTCTGGTGGAACCAGGTCTGCGTCTCAGCAACGCGCGCCTTGAAATCCACCTCCGCCTGGTCCACCATTGCCGTCCTGGACTTGACCTTGTCCAGACGGACACGGTAGAGCGCCTGGAGTTTTCGGAAGTTGGCCCCCATAGCGCGGAAAAGCTGCTCTTCTGGATAACCATCACCGCCAACGCCCGGCTCAGCGAGAACCTCGAGCCCGGTGGCGGCAAGCACCTCGCCGTCAAAGACTTCCCCTACGGCGGGCGCTCGGGAACTTGACACCCCTGGGAGATGGACGAAAAGATCGTCGCCCACCTTCAGGTATCTGCCGGGGCCCAAGGTTGAGGAGGAGGGAGGCTGATCATCAACCACCTCTTCCTCGGCGGTGGCCTTGCCGGCTTCCCCAGCAGGCCCACCGCTGGCACCCTCGGCAGAAGCCTCGCCGGTCACCTCGGCGGCCCCCACAGCGGTGTCCTCGGCAGCATCCTTGGCGGCCTCTGCCGTGGCCTCCTCAGCAATATTCCCAACAACAGTATCCACATCCTCCATATCTATTGAAGGAGGGCCTGGGTAGTAATGGGAGCATTGAAGCCAAGAAAAAGAATAAGGGAAAAACAGAGACGGAGGACAGGCGACTCACCAGTGCCAGGCTGTGAAGCAGAAGTCCCCTTCCCGCCAGCATCCGACGCCGTGGCAGAGTCACCAGCGCCCAAGTTCCCCTCTTCCTCCATGGGTGTGGGCTCCGTGCTTGATGCCCTTGCCGGGGACTCCCCTCGCGGTGGCATAGTCGATGGGGGTGGTGTGTTGGTGGTAGCCCTCTGCGGCTCCTCCTGCTGCCGCTCCCCTCCTGCAAACCCGACAAGGTCAACACCATAGCATCAAACGCCTACCACATGTCGAATAAGAGGAGGGTGACGAACTTACGCTGGGGGCTGTGCCGGGGGCTGCTGTCCGGGCTGCTCAACACCACCAGTGGTGTCTTTGAAGCCCCAGCTGGGGGCTGACTGGTCGCCGAGGCCTTCGCCCTCTTCACCCTCTGGGCCAACGTCTCTGCATCCCTGCGAAAGCAAAAACGGATCAAGATGAGTGACTTAATTCAGAGGAATTGAAATGGCAGTAAGGAACGGAGTACTTACTCGTCATCCACCTCCTCCTCTTCCACCACTTTCCTTTTTCCTCTTCGGGCTGAGAGGCCCGAGATCAAAAGCGACCTCCGCGTCAACATCCGAGTCGACATCTGCCGGAGGAGGCGAAGACGGCGGGGTTTGTGCATGCCCAGATGAGGAAGGGGTTGTTGTCTTCTTCTTCTCAGCGGCCTTCATCAGCCTCTTGGCTGCCGTGGCCCTCGTGTGACACCCAGACCCCTCCAGGGTCAATTGAGGCCGCGTAGCCCTGCCGGGCCAGACCGGGTCGCCGTAGCCAGCCCGCCGCAGGATTCGCCCTCTTCCCCGGGTTGGCGTCGAGCCCGCCGCCACGTCCTCCTCCTCCGACGACTCGTCGGCCGCGTCTTCAACGAGCGGAGCTCCAGTGTCAGCACTGCTGACCTCCCCGGAGGCTGCCTGTAACACCCTCGATGCGACTATAGCTCCCACGTGTCGAGGCACGACTTAGAGGCATAATCGCATTGAAGGCATATGTCGCAAGTTAGGCAATCTTCACAACATCCCATGTAATATAAACCATAAAGGGGAGATAACATAGTTGGCTTACACTCGCCACGTCAATCAAGTACATAAATAACATTACATCATCCAAACACTCATGGCCCGACTACGGCGCCAAAATAAAAGAGAACCCAACATGTGACACGGTCCCGATCACCCCCAACTGGGCACCACTACTGATCATCAGGAAAGGAAACATAGTATCGTTGAGAGTCTTCGTCGAACTCCCACTCGAGCTCAAACGCGTCACCTGGAGCGGAATCATCAGGCCCAGCATCTGGTATAATAGTAATCTGTGAGCCACAGGGACTCAGCAATCTCGCACCCTCGCGATCAAGACTATTTAAGCTTATAGGTAAGGCAGGGTAAATATAGGTGGAGCTGCAGCAAGCGACTAGCAAAATATGGTGGCTAACTTATTCACAAAAGAGAGCGAGAAGAGGAGGCAAAGCGCGAGTGAGAAACTAGAGAACAACCTGCGCAAACATTACTCCAACACCATGTCCACTTCCCGGACTCCGCCGAGAAGAGGCCATCACGGTAACACACTCAGTTGATTCATTTTAATTAAGTTAAGGTTCGAGTTATCTACAACCGGACATTAACAAATTCCCATCTGCCCATAACCGTGGGCACGGCTTTCGAAAGTTCAAATCCCTGCAGGGGAGTCCCAACTTAGCCCATGACAAGCTCTCACGGTCAACGAAGGAATAGACCTCCTCCCAAGACGTTCCGATCAGACTCGGTATCTCGGTTCTTCAAGACACTTCGACAGGTTAAAACAAGACCAGCAACACCGCCCGAATGTGTCGACAAATCCCGATAGGAGCTGCACATATCTCGTTCTCAGGGCACACTCAGATAGGTCAAGCTACGAGTAAAACCAACCCTCGAGTTTCCCCGAGGTGGCCCCGCAGGCTGCCTGGTTCGGACCAACACTCAGAGGAGCTGGCCCGGGGGGGGGGGGGAGTTTAAAATAAGATGACCCTCGGGCTCCGAAAACCCAAGGGAAAAAGAGGCTAGGTGGCAAATGGTAAAACCAAGGTTGGGCATTGCTGGAAAAGCTTTAATCAAGGCGAACTATCAAGGGGTTCCCATTATAACCCAACCGCGTAAGGAACGCAAAATCCGGGAACATAACACCGATATGACAGAAACTAGGGCGGCAAGAGTGGAACAAAACACTAGGCGAGAGGCCGAGCCTTCCACCCTTTACCAAGTATATAGATGCATTAAGATAACAAGATAATATAATGATATCCCAACAAGTAAAATAAATGTTCCAACAAGGAACGACCTCCAATCTTCACCTGCAACTAGCAAGCTATAAGAGGGGCTGAGCAAAGTGGTAACATAGCCAATCAACGGTTTGCTAGGACATGGTGGGTTAGAGGTTTGACATGGCAATTCGGGAGGCTTGAAAGCAAGTGGTAGGCATCGTAGCATTGGCATAGCAAACGAGCGAGCAATCTAGCATAGCAAAGATAGTAGTGATTTCGAGGGTATGATCATCTTGCCTGCAGAGTTGTCAGAGTTGACTGGATCCTCGAAAGCAAACTCAACGGGCTCCTCGTTAGCGAACTAGTCTCCCGGATCTACCCAAACAAGAAAAACAAGCAACAAGGACACAATCAACCACGTGCAAGCTCAAACAAAATGATGCAAAGATGATATGCTATGCGGGATGCGATGCGTGATGCATATGCAAGATGTGACAAGGAATGCATGAACCTGGCCTTAACATGGGAATCCAAGTGACCACTGGAAAGATGATATGAAATCGCTTGAAAACGATATAAAGAACACCGGAATTGGAGTTACGGTCTGGAAATGGCAAGCGGTTCAAATATGGCACCGGTCTGCGATTGACAGCAAGTAGCCATCTAAATGCAATGAGACGAACATGTTACAGCACTCAAACATGACAACAAAATACATGGCAGGGATGCATTCAAGATGATTAACAAAAGTCTAGCACTGAGCTACGGCCAATTCATCCATTAACAGGTTCAAACAAGCATGGCAAAAAATGCATATGGCAAACAGATCTCAGACTTAGTGAAATTAACACTTGTCTGGAATCTCAGATCAGGTAGCACTTTTCGGAGCAACAAAACTACATGCTACAGGACCTGAACATGGCAAAGTAAAGCATGGCATGGAGCTACTCAAAGAGCTTAAAAAAAGTCCCTTAGTGACCTTGAGCCAAAAGGGATCAGAAAATACAATTGCAAGCATGTGAACATGGCAAAAACATAATCAGTTCTCAGACTTAGTGAAAACTGAAGCATGCTGAAAACATATATCAAGTAGGCATGTTTACGAGCTCGATGCACTCGCTACGGTGCAAGTCATGATAAGCTAAGCATACATCTATCAAGAATACACAAAATGCAAGCTAGACATGGCAAGAACAATAGCATAGCATGCACGGATCAACTACAACAACACCGGCAAAATTGCAAACAAGTTGACAATCTACCCAGATTCACAAAGTAGCAAAAGTAGAGATCGATTGACTCAAGCTAGGGTGCTCCATAATTGCAAACAAAGACATGGATGGATAGAGAACTATAATATTAACAAAACATCCTTACTAATCATTCTCAAAAGAGGCACGGGTCTTTAGGAAACAACATGAACATATGGCATCATGAGATAAACAGGTCAAGGACTTGGTGGAATTACTAAGTCCCTGAAATCAGAATTATCAAGTGCCTCATTTGGCAAGCTCGTGCTAGTCACCACACACATCACAAAAATACATGGGTTGCACCTCTGGAAAGATGGCAAAACCCTTAACAAAACATATGTAGAACTCATGGGCATATCATGCACACAATAATCATGGCAAAAAAGACAAATATCTAAATGGAGCAGCAGATCTGACAAATATCTCAAGTAGCACTCTTCTAACAGCATTTCGGTCATCAAGATGAACTCAAATGAAAATGATGCAATGGAATGAAATGATGTACTCTCTGAGATGAAAATTTTGATATGATATATGCCAAAAACGGAGTTACAGATGCAAAGTTACGGCACGATGAACATAGGCACTTGAAAGTGGAAAAAATCGGGGACTTAGTAGAATTTCGACCTCCGGATCTAGGGTTTCGCACGGTTTTCAAGGCGGCGGCGGATCTGGCCGGAGTTCGTCGGAGTAGATGGTGGGCGCCGGAGTAGAGGTCCCCGGGCCGGATCTCACCGAATCCGGCCGGAGCTAGCCGCGGGGCGGCGGAGGAGGGCGCGGCGGAGCCGGAGCTCGGGCTCGTGCGGCGGCGGTGGAGCACGGCGAGGCGACGGGCGGCGATGGCACCACGGCGGCGCGGCGGCGCCGGATGGCGAGGCGAGGGGCGGCGTAGCGAGGGTGGCTGCAGGTGGCTGTGCGGCCCGGGAGTCGGGCCGGGAGGGCCGGGGATGGGCCCCGCGGGCCTCGGCGGGTGCGAGCGATGATGTGGTCCGGGGGCGCCACGTGGCAGCTCCCGGTTGGGGGCGGCGGCGATGTCCGGACATGTTCGGCGCGCGGAGAGACGAAGGGGGCTAGGTTAGGGTGGATTTGATCCGGAATTTTCGGGGGAGACTATATATAGGCATAGCGGGAGCTAGGAGAGTCCAAATGAGGTGCGGTTTTCGGCCACGCGATCGTGATCGAACGCTCTAGACGATGGAGAGGGTTTAGGTGGGTTTTGGGACAAATTGTAGGGGTGTTGGGCTGCAGCACACACGAGGCCTTTTCGGTCCCTCGGTTAACCGTTGGAGTATCAAACGAAGTCCAAATGGTTCGAAACTTGACAGGCGGTCTACCGGTAGTAAACCTGGGCCGCTTGGCAAGTCTCGGTCCAATCCGGAAATGTTTAATCCCCACACACGAAAGAAAGGTAGAAATGACCATCGGAGGAGAACGAAGCGCCGGAATGCAAAACGGACAACGGGGAAAAAGCTCGAATGCATGAGACGAACACGTATGCAACTGCAATGCACATGATGACATGATATGGGATGCATGACAACGATAAAAACACACAGAGACAAAAACCCGAACCCGAGAAAATAAAATAACTTAACGCCGGAAATGACAAGAGTTGGAGTACAAATTGGGAAAGTTACATCCGGGGTGTTACAACGCTCCACCACTACGAAAGGATCTCGTCCCGAGATCTAGGATTGAAAGAACGCCGGGTACTCAGAACGGAGGTGATCCTCACGTTCCCAGGTAGCTTCACGGTCGGAATGGTGTGACCACTTGACTTTGAGAAATTTGATTGACTTATTGCGAGTCTTGCGTTCAGTCTCTTCAAGAATAGCAACTGGGTGCTCACGATAAGAGAGATCTTCTTGGAGCTTAATGTCCTCGAAGTTGACGGTACGGTCAGGAGTCTTGAAGCACTTTCGAAGCTGAGAGACATGGAACACGTCGTGAACATTTGCAAAGTTTGAAGGAAGCTCGAGTTGATAGGCGAGGTCGCCTCTCTTGCTGACAATCTTGAAAGGTCCCACGTATCTGGGGGTAAGCTTCCCTTTGATACCGAAGCGACGAGTACCTTTCATAGGAGAGATGCGGAGGTAAACATGATCTCCGATCTCGAAAGACAAATCACGGTGCTTACTATCATAGTAGCTCTTCTGGCGGGATTGGGTTGCTTTCAGGTTATCTCGAATGACTTTGCACATTTCCTCTGCCTCTGTGATTAAGTCATTACCCAAAAGCTGACGTTCACCGGTTTCGGACCAGTTGAGAGGGGTACGGCACTTCCTGCCATACAGAATTTCAAATGGGGCCTTGCCCGAACTTGCTTGAAAACTGTTGTTGTAGGAGAATTCAGCATAAGGAAGTCAATCCTCCCACTTCATGCCGAAGGAGATCACACAAGCCCTGAGCATATCTTCAAGAATCTGGTTGACACGCTCGACTTGACCGCTAGTTTGAGGATGGAAAGCTGTGCTGAAGCGGATGTTGGTGCCCATGGCTTTCTGAAAAGAATCCCAAAACTTGGATGTAAAGATGCTGCCATGGTCTGAAGAGATCACTTGTGGAATACCATGCAAAGAGACAATACGAGAGGTATAGAGTTCCGCCAATTGAGCTGCAGTGATCGACTCTTTGATAGGCAGAAAGTGAGCCACTTTAGTGAGTTTGTCGATGACAACGAATATAGCATCATTGCCATGCTTGGACTTTGGAAACCCAGTCACGAAATCCATTTCAATGTGGTCAAACTTCCATTCTGGAATGGCAAGAGGTTGGAGGAGACCAGCTGGCCTTTGGTGTTCTGCCTTCACTCTTCTGCAGACATCACATTCATTCACGAATTGAGCAATCTCGCGCTTCATTCGAGTCCACCAATAAGCCTGCTTGAGGTCCTGATACATCTTCGTGCTGCCAGGGTGGATGGAGAGGAGAGAATAGTGGGCCTCATTCATGATCACTTTACGGAGGTCACCTTTGGGTACAACAATACGATCCTCGAAGAAGAGAGTGTCCTTGTCATCAAGGCGGTAGCACTTGTACTTGGGTTGACTCTTGGCAATCCCAATCTTCACCTTTTTCACCATAGCATCAAGAAGCTGGGCTTGGCGAATCTGGTCTTCCAAGGTAGGAGAGACTTGAAGGTTCGTGAGGAAACCTTGAGGAACAACTTGTAGATTAAGTTTGCGGAAAGCTTCACAAAGCTCGGGTTGATAAGGCTTGAGAATCAGACTGTTGCAGTAAGCCTTCCTGCTCAATGCGTCAGCAATCACATTGGCCTTGCCTGGAGTATACTCAATACTCGGATTATATTCTTGAATCATTTCAACCCATCGAGTTTTCCTGAGGTTGAGATTAGGCTGAGTGAAGATGTACTTGAGACTCTTGTGATCAGTGAAAATGTCCACTTTTCTTCCCAATAAGAGATGTCTCCAAGTCAAAAGAGCATGCAAAACTGCCGCCAACTCGAGATCATGAGTGGGGTAGTTCTTCTCGTTGGGCTTCAACTGGCGAGAGGTATAAGCAACAACTTTCTTCTCTTGCATCAATACTGCGCCAAGACCTTGGAGAGAGGCATCACAAAAGACCTCGTACGGCTTGGATTCATCAGGCGGAGTCAGAACTGGAGCAGTGATCAATTTCTCTTTCAAAGTGTTGAAAGCAATGTCACACTCCGGACACCAAACGTACTTGACGTGCTTCTAGAGAAGATTAGAGAGAGGCTTCGCGATCTTAGAAAAGTTTTCAACGAATCTTTGGCAATAGCTTGCGAGACTGAGGAAGCTACGGAGTTGCTTCACGTTCTAAGGAGGTTCCCAATTCACAATTGCAGACACCTTCTCAGGATTCACGGCAATGCCCTTGGTAGAGATGATATGACCAAGGTAAAGAACCTCATCGAGCCAAAATTCACACTTGGAGAACTTGGCATAGAACTGATGTTCCCTCAACTTATCGAGCACCAAACGCAAGTGCTTGGCATGATCTTCCTTGTTCTTCGAGAAAACCAGAATGTCGTCGAGATAGACCAAAACAAAGTCATTGATGTAGGCATTAAAGATGAAGTTCATCATGCGAGAGAACGTCGGAGGAGCGTTGACGAGGCCAAAAGACATGACAGTGTATTCATATGAACCATAGCTTGTCTTGAAAGCCGTCTTGGGAATATCTTGCTCACAGATTTGAATCTGATAATAACCCATACGGAGATCAAGCTTGGAGAATACTTGGGCACCTTTGAGTTGTTCGAACAGCTCATTGATGTTGGGAAGTGGGTATTTGTTCTTGATGGTCTTCTTGTTCAATGGACGGTAATCAACACAAAGTCGGTCCGTTCCATCCTTCTTCTTCACAAAAAGAACACCACAACCCCACGGAGAAGAACTAGGCAGGATGAGACCCATTTTTTCTTGAATATCGAGTTGCTTCTTCAGCTCCTTCAACTCTTCAGGTCCGAGCTTGTAAGGACGTTTGCACACAGGTTCCGTACCAGGCTCAAGATCAATAACGAATTCAACTGGCCGGTGCGGAGGCATTCCTGGGAGCTCTTCTGGAAAGACGTCTTGATATTCGCAAATGACTGGAATTTGCGAGATAGCATCCAGTTCATCCTTCTCATTGAGAGAAAACAGACGGATGGTATCATCACGAGTGGCAAAGACTATTACATCCTCAGACGAATGAGTCAATTGAATCTGCCTTGCAGCACAATCAAGCTGAGCCTTGTGCTTAGAAAGCCAATCCATCCCGAGAATAAGATCAATATCCGAGTTACCAAGAACCATTGGGGAAGAAAGGAACTTGTAGTCGCCCAATGTGATAGTAACATCTGGCACCTCTAGGCTTGCACACAAACATTTGCCAGGAGAAACGATATCCATTTGTTTACCCAAATGAGAAGAAACGAACTCATGCTTGGTAAAAAATGGCTTTGACATGAAACAATGCGATGCACCAGTGTCAAAAAGAACTCTTGCAGGAATATCGTTAATAGGAAGGTTACCCATGATGACATCTGACGAGTCCTCTGCCTGAGCTGCATTCATCAAGTTGACCTTGGCATGCTTGGGGTTATGCTTGACCACAGCTGTACTTGCCGATCTGACAGGAGGAGGAGGAGGAAGACGCCTCTGGTTGAAACACTTGTTGGCATAGTGACCCTTCTGTTGGCACTTGTTGCACGTGACCTCTGAAAGCGGACGGTGATACGGAGCACTCGATCTTGGAGCTTGAGACGAAGTCTTGTTCTAAAAGCCAGGGTTGGGTGGGTGGGAAGAAGCACTGCCACCTTTGCTCTTCTGCTGATACGGCTGACGGAACAGAGGAGGAGGAAGCCAATACTTCTGCTGCTTGGCCACTTGAGTAGAGGAAGAAGGAGTAACATCTCTGACTCGCTTCTTGGAAGCATCACACCTCAATTGGGCAGCCTCTTGCTTCAGTGCCATCTTGTAGAACTCATCGTATCTCAAAGGCTCAAAGAGAACAAGAGCTAGCTGAATTTCTTCTCCGAGACCACCCCGGAACTGGTATATCATGCTCTTCTCATCAGGTACGTCCTGCTTGGCAAAGCGGGCGAGCTTCTGGAACAACTTGTTGTAGTCATAGACAGACAAAGAACCTTGCTTCAGGTTGCGGAATTCCTCACGCTTGCTTTCAACCACGCTCTAAGGAATATGATGTGCTCGAAAATCTTGACGGAATTCATCCCAAGTGATAACACGTCCACCTCTGGAGTCCTTGTACTGCTGGAACCATTCTGCAGCTTGATCTTTGAGTTGGAAGGAAGCGAACTTGACAAAGTCCTCAGGCCTGACGTTACTGCACTCGAAATGCTTGCACAGATCCACAAGCCAATCGTCAGCATCAGTTGCCTCAACACAATTGCTGAAAGTCTTTGGCCCGTTAGCAAGGAACTGGTTGAGTGTAGCAAAGTGATTCTGATTGTTGCCTTGGTTCCCTTGGTTGCCTTGATTGCGCTCTTCAAGAATTTGCATGATCAATTGTGTGTTTGCATTGGTTGCGGCCATCACAGCTTGCCATGCCTCTGGAGGAGGTGGAGGTGGTGGTGGATCAGGATTCGGAGTCGTGCGCGTTGGAGGAGCCATCCTGAAGAGGTTGACCACCATTAGCACATTGATAGACAATATTGAAGCTGAATCCAACGAAACGAAAATTGCAACATATAGTCTTCACATCCGAACAAAATGAACGAATGCATCCTCTTGAAATGGTCACATATCCATAAATTGAGAAGCCACTTAGAATTTAGGTAGAGAAATAAATCAACAAGGTACGGATCAAGAACGAATAATCGGTAAGAAATCCCAATCTCAAACCAATATCCGTGGAAGAAGAACTAGAGCTACTAGAATTCCCACCTATGAAACTCCCGAACCTTTCCAGTTATGCAATCAGGTGTTGGGGATACAGGGGAAGCATAATATCTCACCCAAATCTAGCAAATCCTACATCCGGTTGTATCCATCCTTCAACACATAACCAAGAAACCTTCGGAAACCATCTACCTCAACCTTCGAAAAGCATCCGTTATACAAGTTATGGCGATACTCCCGAACTCCCACCCCAGTACTGGGTGGCATCGAGGTTATCTCACCAATGAATTGCATAAAAGAGATTTTCGATGTCGGCGTACTAAACTCAGGTATTCCAGAATTGCAACGATAAAATTATGATGACAACACCTCAGAGCTCAACTCCCCGGGACACTTCCACAAAACCCCTAACAGGAGGCACCAAGACAATGTTCTCATCATAAAACCATCGGAACGATTCCAAGATACCCGCGTGATCCTAAATTTTTTTTTGTGAAATTTGAGAAGAGAAGAGTCAAAACTCTACGTCAGGATGCCTTACTAG
Source organism: Triticum urartu (assembly GCF_056163025.1). Classification (NCBI taxonomy): domain Eukaryota; kingdom Viridiplantae; phylum Streptophyta; class Magnoliopsida; order Poales; family Poaceae; genus Triticum; species Triticum urartu. The sequence goes on from NC_141875.1 coordinate 374,972,773, forward strand.
AGCGATGAGGAGACTGGGAAGTAAAAAGAATTCCTAAACTCTCCGATATATAACTCCTAAATGACTCAAAACATTTTTCTAGACACAACTCAACCGCTAAAAACGATCAAGCAATGGGGCTCCTAAGGTCGGGGAAGGCTCTGATTACCAACTTATAACACCCTCGATGCGACTATAGCTCCCACGTGTCGAGGCATGACTTAGAGGCATAATCGCATTGAAGGCATATGTCGCAAGTTAGGCAATCTTCACAACATCCCATGTAATATAAACCATAAAGGGGAGATAACATAGTTGGCTTACACTCGCCACGTCAATCAAGTACATAAATAACATTACATCATCCAAACGCTCATGGCCCAACTACGGCGCCAAAATAAAAGAGAACCCAACGTGCGACACGGTCCCGATCACCCCCAACTGGGCACCACTACTGATCATCAGGAAAGGAAACATAGTATCGTTGAGAGTCTTCGTCGAACTCCCACTTGAGCTCAAACGCGTCACCTGGAGCGGAATCATCAGGCCCAGCATCTGGTATAATAGTAATCAGTGAGCCACAGGGACTCAGCAATCTCGCACCCTCGCGATCAAGACTATTCAAGCTTATAGGTAAGGCAGCGTAAATATAGGTGGAGCTGCAGCAAGCGACTAGCAAAATATGGTGGCTAACTTATTCACAAAAGAGAGCGAGAAGAGGAGGCAAAGCACGAGCAAGAAACTAGAGAACAACCTGCGCAAACATTACTCCAACACCGTGTCCACTTCCCGGACTCTGCTGAGAAGAGGCCATCACGGTAACACACTCAGTTGATTCATTTTAATTAAGTTAAGGTTCGAGTTATCTACAACCGGACATTAACAAATTCCCATCTGCCCATAACTGCGGGCACGGCTTTCGAAAGTTCAAATCCCTGCAGGGGAGTCCCAACTTAGCCCATGACAAGCTCTCACGGTCAACGAAGGAATAGACCTCCTCCCAAGACGTTCCGATCAGACTCGGTATCTCGGTTCTTCAAGACACTTCGACAGGTTAAAACAAGACCAGCAACACCGCCCGAATGTGCCGACAAATCCCGATAGGAGCTGCACATATCTCGTTCTCAGGGCACACTCAGATAGGTCAAGCTACGAGTAAAACCAACCCTCGAGTTTCCCCGAGGTGGCCCCGCAGGCTGCCTGGTTCGGACCAACACTCAGAGGAGCACTGGCCCGGCGGGGGGGGGGGGGGGGGGTTTAAAATAAGATGACCCTCGGGCTCCGAAAACCCAAGGGAAAAAGAGGCTAGGTGGCAAATGGTAAAACCAAGGTTGGGCATTGCTGGAAAAGCTTTAATCAAGGCGAACTACAAGGGGTTCCCATTATAACCCAACCGCGTAAGGAACGCAAAATCCGGGAACATAACACCGATATGACGGAAACTAGGGCGACAAGAGTGGAACAAAACACTAGGCGAGAGGCCGAGCCTTCCACCCTTTACCAAGTATATAGATGCATTAAGATAACAAGATAATATAATGATATCCCAACAAGTAAAATAAATGTTCCAACAAGGAACGACCTCCAATCTTCACCTGCAACTAGCAACGCTATAAGAGGGGCTGAGCAAAGCGGTAACATAGCCAATCAACGGTTTGCTAGGACATGGTGGGTTAGATGTTTGACATGGCAATTCGGGAGGCTTGAAAGCAAGTGGTAGGCATCGTAGCATTGGCATAGCAAAAGAGCGAGCAATCTAGCATAGCAAAGATAGTAGTGATTTCGAGGGTATGATCATCTTGCCTCCACAGTTGTCAGAGTTGACTGGATCCTCGAAAGCAAACTCAACGGGCTCCTCGTTAGTGAACTCGTCTCCCGGCTCTACCCAAACAAGAAAAACAAGCAACAAGGACACAATCAACCACGTGCAAGCTCAAACAAAATGATGCAAAGATGATATGCTATGCGGGATGCGATGCGTGATGCATATGCAAGATGTGACAAGGAATGCATGAACCTAGGCTCAACTTGGGAATCCAAGTGAGCCACTGGAAAGATGAGATAAAATCCCTTGAAAACGATATAAAGAACGCCGGAATCGGAGTTACGGTTTGGAAATGGAAAGCAGTTCAAATATGGCACCGGTATGCGATTGACAGCAAGTAGCCATCTAAATGCAATGAGATGAACATGTTACAGCACTCAAACGTGACAACAAAATACATGGCAGGGATGCATTCAAGATGCTTAACAAAAGTCTAGCACTGAGCTACGGCCAATTCATCCATTAACAGGTTCAAACAAGCATGGCAAAAAATGCATATGGCAAACAGATCTCAGACTTAGTGAAATTAACACTTGTCTGGAATCTCAGATCAGGTAGCACTCTTCGGAACAACAAAACTACATGCTACAGGACCTGAACATGGCAATGTAAAGCATGGCATGGAGCTACTCAAAGATCTTAACAAAAGTCCCTTAGTGACCTTGAGCCAAAAGGGATCAGAAAATACAATTGCAAGCATGTGAACATGGCAAAAACATAATCAGTTCTCAGACTTAGTGAAAACTGAAGCATGCTGAAACAGATATCAAGTAGGCATGTTTACGAGCTTGATGCACTCGGTACGGTGCAAGTCATGATAAGATAAGCATACATATATCAAGAATACATTAAATGCAAGCTAGACATGGCAAGAACAATAGCATAGCATGCACGGATCAACTACAACAACACCGGCAAAATTGCAAACAAGTTGACAATCTGCCCAGATTCACAAAGTAGCAAAAGTAGAGCTCGATTGACTCAAGCTAGGGTGCTCCATAATTGCAAAAAAGACATGGATGGATAGAGCACTATAATATTAACAAAACATCCTTACTAATCATCCTCAAAAGAGGCACGGATCTCTAGGAAACAACATGAACATATGGCATCATGAGATAAACAGGTCAAGGACTTAGTGGAATTACCAAGTGCCTCACTTGGCAAGCTCGTGCTAGTCACCACACACATGACAAAAATACATGGGTTGCACCTCTGTAAAGATGGCAAAACCCTTAACAAAACATATGTAGAACTCATGGGCATATCATGCACACAATAATCATGGCAAAAATGACAAATATCTAAATGGAGCAGTAGATCTGAGAAATATCTCAAGTAGCACTCTTCTAACAGCATTTCGGGCATCAATATTAACTCAAATAAAAATGATGCAATGGAATTAAATGATGTACTCTCTGAGATGAACATTTTGATATGCTATATGCCAAAAACGGAGTTACGGATGCAAAGTTACGGCACGATGAACATAGGCACTTGAAACTGGAAAAAATCGGGGACTTGGTAGAATTTCGACCTCCGGATTTAGGGTTTCGCACGGTTTTCAAGGAGGCGGTGGATCTGGCCGGAGTTCGCCGGAGTAGATGGTGTGGCGCCGGAGTAGAGGTCCCCGGGCCGGATCACACCGAATCCGGCCGGAGCTAGCCGCGGGGCGGCGGCGGAGGGCGCGGCCGAGCGGCGGAGCCGGAGCTCGGGCTCGTGCGGCGGCGGTGGAGCACGGCGAGGCGACGGGCGGCGATGGCGCCACGGTGGCGCGGCGGCGCCAGACGGCGAGGCGAGGGCGGCTGCGCGGCCCGGGAGTCGGGCCGGGGACGGGCCCCGTGGGCCTCGGCGGGTGCGGGCGGCAATGTGGTCCGGGGGCGCCACGTGGCAGCTCCCGGTTGGGGGCGGCGGCGATGTCCGGCGCGTCCGGACACGTCCGGCGCGCGGAGAGACGAAGGGGGCTAGGTTAGGGTGGATTTGATCCGAAATTTTCGAGGGAGACTAGATATAGGCATAGCGGGAGCTAGGAGAGTCCAAATGAGGTGCGGTTTTCGGCCACGCGATCGTGATCGAACGCTCTAGACGATGGAGAGGGTTTAGGTGGGTTTTGGGAAAAATTGGAGGGGTGTTGGGCTGCAACACACACGAGGCCTTTTCGGTCCCTCGGTTAACCGTTGGAGTATCAAACGAAGTCCAAATGGTACGAAACTTGACAGGCGGTCTACCGGTAGTAAACCAGGGCCGCTTGGCAAGTCTCGGTCCAATCCGGAAATGTTTAATCCCCACACACGAAAGAAAGGTAGAAATGACCACCGGAGGAGAACGAAGCGCCGGAATGCAAAACGGACAACGGGGAAAAAGCTCGAATGCATGAGACGAACACGTATGCAACTGCAATGCACATGATGACATGATATGGGATGCATGACAATGATAACAACACACGGAGACAAAAACCCGAACCTGAGAAAATAAAATAACTTAACGCCGGAAACGGCAAGAGTTGGAGTACAAATTGGGAAAGTTACATCCGGGGTGTTACACCGCCGCCCACCAGGTGAGCTCCTCTTCCTCCGCAGCCGTTGCGGCCTTGTCCTCCACACCCCCAGCGCTGCCGGCCTCCATGGCAAGCTGTGCCTCCCTCGCCGTAGTGGCGATGTAGTCCAGGTCTGCCTGGGTGGTGTCCATGACAAGCCACCGCTCGGCGTCAGCATTGACATACACCTCGATCAGGGTGTCAAAGAATTGCTGCACATCAGCATTATTCAGCTCCTTCCAGCTTGGGACAGGGCCGTGCGCGTTACAATCCGGCATCATAGCGATGATCTCGGACCGACATGAATTGTTGCACAACGGGACCACCGCTGCTGGCAGCTTGAAAAACGGCCCCTTGAGGGCCTTGCCAACCTTTGCGGCAGCCCTCGCTGCCTTGCCGGTCCGTTCGACCTCGCCATCGCGACCCACATCAAGCTGGAAAAGCCACTGGCAGAAGTGGGCATGCGCCAGCACTGTGAAGTTGTGATCGAGGCCTGGGCGGAGTCACATAATGTCAGCCGGATTCGTAAAGAGCCAAGCTGGCCTCCCCTTGTTGTGCAACAGGGCCATCCGGCGGCGAATGAAGTCCGCCCTGATCATCTCAAGGGTGAGTCCGGCCCGGGTGAACCGGAGAATCCTAGTAGTGGCAACAGTGAGCCTCCCATCGGCGGCGTCGACATCGCTCCAATCGCTGCCACGGACCGGCGGCACTCGGCGGACCTTGTAGAATTCCGGCGGGTTTTCATCCTCAATCCAGCACCACCGTCCACGCCATTCCTCCCACCTCTCCTTCACGGCACCGTCCGGGTATGCCCCCTTGGATCTTGGGATCCAGGTGACGCAAGCAGAGACGGCACCTCCCGGCTGGATCCGAGGGAAGAAATAATGGCGGAAGAGCGCCGTGTTGGGCTGCACCCTGGCAAAGCCTTCGCAAAGATGCACGAAGAAAGCCATGCACGCCACCGCATTCGGAGTAAAATCCAAGAGGCGAAAGCCGAAGGTGTGCATAATGTCGCAGAAGAAATTGGAGAAAGGGGGGCATAACCCGCAAGAAAGATAATCGATGAAAAAGGGATGCCGATTTGGAGCAGGATCGGCGCAAGCAGCAGGAATGACGCGCATCGCCGGGTGTCCCGAATTCTCGCCCCCCGTCTTCACTCCCCATAGGGGCCTGAAGGAGGCCCGGAGCTCATGAACATCAACCGTCGAGGGGAAGAAAAGGGCAGACTTCGTCCGGTCCCCCGACAGCGTGCTCTCCGGCGGCTCCATAGTCCCAGCGCCCTTAGCCACCCCCTTGCCCTTGACGGATTTGGGTGCCATGGCGGCCAAGAAGTTTAGAGGGCTGAGGAAGGGGGGTGGCGAAGCAACGACGGCGGGCGATGGCGGAAGCTTAGGAAGGAAGGAGGAGAGGAAACAGCGGCTCTGAGACTGGAAAAGGCACGAGGAAAGAGGAGAAAGTGAGCAGCGCGCCCGCGGTTATTCCTTTTTTATGGGGGAAAACACGGGCCGCCTCCTTTCACGTTAACTGTGGTCTGACGCATGCCCGCGGGAACCAACCCCATGCATGCTGCCCACGTCACACGCACCTCCGCACGCCGTGCCACGCGCGGGAGTCGTGGGAAGCGCAGCGCGCGAAGAATCTTACCGCAGTAAAAACCGCCCCTCCTGCCCGCGCACTGTTTTTGGGCCTAGCCCAACAACGTGTTGCGCTTATGTGTGGCCCAGGCTCGGGGGCTCCTATCGGTGTACAAAAAGAGGGGTACACTTTTTGTACCCCTATAACTGTGCACGCGCAGTCTAAGCCACGGGAACCACCACACCAAGCAAGGCAAGGGAGGTGAGCCAGGGTAAGACCGAACCTCGAGAGAACTAGAACAACGCCAAGGCCAAGACCATGAAGAGCAAAGGGGACGAAGCGGACTCCCCCGGCAAGATCCTTGCCGGGAGACAGTTCTAGTAGCCCCGGCAAGACCCTTGCCGCGGTGACTCGTCCCGCGCCTACGGAGCAAACCACCCTTGAATCCACTGCCCCTAAAGGGCAAGGATTCGGGAGACATCCCCGTGGCGGCATGCAGATCTTTGTGAAGACATTCAAGATCAGATACGCACTAAGGAGACGACAACCCTTGGCGGGATCCCAGCCGAGGAAGACCACAAGGCCCCCGGCAAGCGCCTTGCCGGGGATGACAGCAGGCGCCCCGGCAAGACCCTTGCCGGGGCCCCGGCAAGGCCCTTACCGAGGACAGCCGCAGGGCCACCATCAGTCCCACGCCGACTAAACCTCCACCGCCGTTCGCATGCAGCTGTCGACCCAACCAGCTGGGCAGGCACCTGCGTGGCCGCATGCAGATCTTCATGAAGACCCACCACTACGCCACCTCAGCTGCCTGCCTACCTACGTGGCATCATAGGCGTCGCTGGCCAGGGCGCGTGTCGACACAAGAAGGAGCGGCGACAGACGAGATAGGTTTCTCGCCCGTCCCCGATAAAGCAAGGACACCTAAGCAAGACGCATTAAATGCGCCTTGTCATGTAATGCGAGGGATAACCTCGCATCACTGTACCCTTTCCACCTCCTGTGTGCCATTGTGGCAACCCCTTTTTTATAAAAGGAGGCCCAAGGCGACCAGACGAAGGATTCGGCTTTTTGGAGCTCCTCACGCTCCATACCTAGCTCAAGAACACAGATATACAATCCACCAAAGTAGGAGTAGGGTTTTACGCATCCTCGCGGCCCGAACCTGGATAAATGAACCGTGTGCTACCTGTTAGATCCGCTCTTCACACGACCTCGCGCCCTGCCAACCACAGTAGGGATTCTTGTGATCCCATAGGTGTCGTTCCCACCGACAATGACCACTGCATGCATCGCAGCAGAGCGTTGATTGGGCATGCACGAGAATTTGGTTCTGCTCGCAATATGGATGATACCTGAACAATGAAGTGAACAAGCATGCTAGCTCGGGAGACCTATTTACGCTATACAATACTGGAGTACTCATGTACCTACTAGTAATAGTAGTAGTAGTACAACTGTGGTACACTTGATGGTCAAAATACTATTCATCCGGTCCTCACAGTGAAGTGACAACACCCTGCGCCTGACACTAGTCCAGGCGGCGTGTTCGGGTTACCAAGTCAGCCTCACCCTGTGCACAGTGCAGTCTGTCACCGCCGCTATACAGCACATTGGCGCCTCGCCTCGTCTCCCTCTCCGCTCCCATAGCACCACTCCATCTCCATCTCCTTCTCCATCTCCATCTCACTGTGCCCCCGTGTATCGTCGCCTCACTCGCCTCCCCAATACCACTACTCCCTCGCTAGCCGCTCCAGCACCGACATCCTTCTCCCCCGTAAATCAAGCCCCCTTCCAAACTCCACCATGGCCGAACGCGAACCGCGTAGCATCCATATGAGCCGCGATTGGAGCAATCTCCCTAGTGACATCCTCGACCTCTGTTGTTCGTGTATGGATATGTTGAGCGCACTGCGGCTGGCTGCATGCTCGAGGGACATGCACACGGCCATCGTCGAAGTGAGGCCTAAGCTTTTCAAGACACCCTGCTTGCTGCTATCTGGTCTTGTGAGATTCGCTCACCATGATACGGAGCGTGCATGATGCCCCTCGACTTCAATCCGATCTCCATTAGACGAAACTTCTTTGCAGGTATGTAGTGGGTCGCCGTACATCATTTCCCTCAACATCGATCCGATCACCATCGCTCGAAACTTCTTGGCAGGTATGTACTGGGTCGGCATGAACTCCCACTGGATGGCTGCCTTCAGAGAAGACGGTAAAAAGTTGGTGCTCGTGAACTTCCAGACCTCCCATGAGATTATCCTTCCTCCATTGGATTATATAGAGTATTACCATCGTGGTCCAAGTCATCTAGATTACTACGTCAGTTGGACGGACCTTGTTTTGCAGAATATTGTAATCTGCCAAGTGCCCACACGACATGCGAATTACGCAGACTTCAAGCTAATTGCCTTGTTCGATCGTGAACTCGTCTGTCTTTACGTTGGTGCCTTCTTTATCTGGAGACAACTCGGCTCGCAGTGGATCATCGTCAAAGCTGATACACACTTCTGTGATGCTATTGAACACAATGGCATCATCTATGCGATCGACAAAGCAGATGGCACCACGTATTGCTGGGACGGCGCATGTAAGTTGTTTCCTCTCATGTTAGTTTCCTCATTTTCATGATGTAGAAACATGCACCACACTGTTGGTTTCATCTAACCATACATAAGGGAAGTAATTGTGCATATGGAGAACTCTATATTTGGAAGTAGTGAAATCCTGCAATGCTTACCATGTGTACATACCTATATTCGCCCTTCAGCAATCAATGGCTAGAATAATATCCTCACAAATTTTTTTCCCATAGAACACGAGTATATAACAATGCATGGTCTGTTAGTTACCTTGAAGAATTTGTTTGTGAGGACATAACATGATTACATAACATGCATGACATGGTAGTTTCCTGTGAAGAATCGATTGCGAGATAACATGAGTATAACCATGCATGGCACTTCTATATTTTCGAACCCAGTATACATTTCCCTTTTTTTTCCTCCCAGTTCCAACAGGGACATATCAATGTTGTTTCTTGCATTATCCTACTCATACTCTGAACAATGCTGATCTTACATTAACAATGCCTGTCCTTTTTGATATGATGTAGTGTCCCTATAGTTACTGCCCTTTGTAATCACACCACCTTTGCCAAAAACAGGGAAGCACAACTGGTTCCTCGCTCGAACAGACGACGGCAAAAGACTGATGATCATTCGGACACATGAGCCGGAAAAGTTATATTGCAAAAACCCCACTGTATACAAGCATCGTGTAATACGTGAGTATCCGGACAGTGGCTGTTACGTCTATGAGCAGGATACCAGCTTGTTGGGGCCTTTAGGATTTTTTAGTTGGAGGTAGGTAAACAGCCTTGGTTCACACTCTCTGTTTCTCGGACTCAATTATCCGATTAACCAGGAGATCACCGTTGGCAAGGACCTTGATGGCAGAGAGGCTCTGTTTGCTATGGAAAACTGTGTCTACATGGCGAGCCCTAGGAGTTCGGGAGCAAACTCCCCTGATTGTCAACGATACAGCCTGCAGCCAAAATAAGGTGAGAATGACAAAGGCATCCGGATTAACTTTGATCCTTGGATGTCTCAATTATGACATGCAGTGATGTGGTTAGAGCCTTTAGGTTGATAGGTAATTGGGCTGTTGCATCGAAAGGGTGGAGTATTGGTGTCTTTGGATCACTGGTCGCTCAAGCGGGGCTGCAAATTATGATGGTGTTGGATCATCCCTTCGAATGACTTTGTTGTCTTTGCTGCTGGTTCTGGATGGGTAGTTCTTTCTTTTGTTATGCATATTCCTTGTCATTTGGTCATCCTCGTCTATGTCACTCTTACTATGTAATAGTTGCTTTTGTTTAGAATATCATTCTCGTCAGGATCACGAGAGTCTGAGCGCTGCAGATGGGTGCGTTTTGGTGGTGTAGCAAGACTTCTTATGAACTATCATGTCTTGCTGTTTATGTCAGTAGTAGTCACTAGTCAGTGTTTGAATGTTGTATATATCGTTGTTTCGAACTGTTTATTGTCTCGAACTACTGGTGGGCTGAATGAGGGCATCACCATTCTCCAGTGTTCAGAGTATATCTCCTTTTTTCAAGTTATATAATTTGAGCTCAATGTCTTTTCGATGATGTACACTTGTTTGGGCCAGTGAGGTGTCGTTGAATATGGGTCGAGTAGTAATGCAATGCCAAACAGGCCAATTATGACTCTCAGGCCGGGCTCTCAAAAGATCCTGAAAAAAAGGTCGGGCTCTCCAAAAAAGAAAGAATAAGGACTCTTAGGCCGACATGTGGGCGCCACCGGTGTTTTCGTGCGCTTGCGCGCCGAGAGCATATTGGCGCGTGCTCGAAATTCATGCTACCTTTTCATCCCCAGTCTCCCGCCCCTCCCCCACCTTTGGAATCTCGATTCCTACTCCAGTTCCCCCAAATCCCCCTCCTGTACTCCCTGTACTCAAGCGCACTATCATGTCGCCGGTCAACGCGGATCTCCGAGCCGGAGATCCTGAGGTCCGTCCTGCTTTCGGTCGCTGCGTCCTATTGCTCAACAGTGGCATGGCGGCGCTTGACGACCAGTTTGCCGGCAAAGTGCTGATGGTAACCATCAACGGCGACCGGCCTCCTGTCTCGCCGGATGACCTTGTCAAAGCTCTTGGCATTGCGCACGACATCCAAATAAGTGACTTGCTCGTCAAAGTCTGTCCGCCACCGGCTGATTTCTTCATCAGGTTCCGAACAACTTTCAACTGCAGTCGTGTGTTCGAATCTTCCCGGCGTTTGTTCTGCGATGGCGCGCTAGTGAGCTTTGATCGGTGGCACCCAGGATGGGGCTCGGTGCCCTCTGAGCTTGAGTTTTTAACAAAGCTTACCTTCCACGGCATGCCTCGACGTGCTTGGAACAGCGAGTCCATGGACGAGCTTCTCAACGACCTTGGAGGTGAGCTCGTAAGTATGTTTGTTCCTCTAGACAGCTGGGCTTTGACGGTTATGGCATGGATGAAGAAACCATCCACCATACCGAAGGTGATTGGTGTTGAGATACCGGTGCAGGAACCGGGGTTGTACTATTTGTCTCCACCAAGGTCGTCGCGGACCACGTTAGGGATGTACCTATATCGAGTGTTCGTGCATGTCGAAGAAGTGGTCAATCCATCAATCGAAGTCCTGTCGCTGCTGCAGGTGCCAGGGTCCGTCGATGACGTCCATTACAGGAGTCAACGTTAGACTTTCCCCGTGTTGCTCGGAACGATGGATGGCACAGGGCCTACTCCATCGTGCGGCAGAGGCCACTGCTTCTTTGGGAGAAGAGGCAGGGCTGGCTGCCTGGATGTGCTCTAATTTGAGGTAACAACTGAATCTTGTCAGATACTAGTTAAATCCGAGCTATGGGTGTGAAGCACTGATATGCCAGTACATTTGATTGTGACCTGTTCTAATTTTGTACCAGGACTTTTTTTTAGAAAGGGTTGTACGTCAACTTAATGTGCTAGCAGAACTTATTGTGTTGTCTGTCTGTTTTCTTTGCACAACATTCAAGATATTTCTCCGTCATTGATAAAGACGATGAACCGTTATGTACGACTTCGTTGGTTTCAACATAAATAATTCAATGCATATGGCTGAAAGATGTATTTACGAGCATTGGCCGATGGGTCTCTCTCTCTATCTCTATCTCTCTCTCACACACACACACGCACACGCACAAGAGGGACCTGTTGAATTATTTATTTGCTCGTGACAGCTTTTAATTAGGTTCCACTGTAATCTAACTTTTTTCTTAAGTTATTGATTGAGCTCAGTGACTTCAAAAAGTTGTACAGAACCCTTGTTTGGGCCTTTCCGGCGTCGCTGAATGTGGGCTGAGTAACCATGTTAGGTTGTACTGTACTACACAGGCCTTTTTCGCTATTTTTTTAAATAATACATTTTTTATTAATTTTCATAAATATTACGCTGGGTAAAATTTTTTCAAAAATAATACACCGTCGGCCCGCTGCAGGCCGACTGGGCCTAGTCGGCCCATAGCCGGCCGATTGGATTCCAGTCGGCCTACAGCTGGCCGACTGGCCCCTGTCGGCCCACTGTGGGCTGATTGGGTCCTGTCGGCCCACTGTGGGCCGACTAGAGCTAATTGGCTTGCTGTGGGCTAATTGTTTTTGCAAAAGTGTTAATCATGTATTTAAAAAATATGTGTATTGTGACCTCCTCCGCTCGCTGTGGGCCCACTGTTGACTAAAAAATATGTTTTAAAAAGTGTTAATCATGTATTTAAAAAATATGTGTATTGTGACCTCCTCCGCTCGCTGTGGGCCCACTATTGACTAAAAAATATGTTTTAAAAAGTGTTAATCATGTATTTAAAAATTGTTAAATGTGTGTATAAAAATGTTCCTTATCCATATAATTTTTTTTAAATGTGTGTATAAAAAATAGCTTTTTTTCAACATCAGCAATGCAATTGGGCCGACAGTTGTACACAATATCCAGGTCAACTTGTTATTCTCCGCCCCGCTGGGCTGCAAACTTTCCTAGGAGGTATGCATTAGGCTTAACAAGAAAATGGACTTTAAGAAATAATAAATGGGATGTAATTATAATAACTGGACAATTACTATGCACCAAACACGTAATTAGTTTGAAAAATATATTATTTTTGGAATTTGAAATTTTTAATTTCATTACTTGTTGCGCGCACAATATTTTGTTGGATTTTAACGTAATACAACTTTATTTTGAAATTATATTTAACCTGACTAGAAATTTCGGATAAAAATATTTCGGATCCCATCAAAATGTGGGAATTTTTTTGAATTCTATTTTGAGCGGTTGTTTGAAATTATTAATCGTTGTCCTAGCTAGAAGTTCGGCTGTACTTTTAACAAACCGTAAATGGGCTGTAGTAAATTCCATTAGAATTAAAAAAATGGGTTGTACATTCTTACAAATTGAAAATGGGCTATATGTTCTCTGCCAAATCTGAGCTGTGGGCCTACTAAGTTGACGCGTACCAAGAGCTTTGTCAACTTAGTCAATATAAACGATTCTAGCTGTAGTGATCATATGATGTCCATCCAATGGCCGTAGTGCTTCTTCAACCTCTGGTCTTCTTGCTCTAGCCGCCCAAAGCAGCGCCGGTCGTGTCGCGTGCTCCTACCTCCCGTGGCCGGCTGTGATGCCGCGGAGGCCTCACCGCCCCGTACTACTCCCACCGCTGGCCAGGCCATCCCTCTACTCACCCACACCCCCTGTTATTCTGCGGCGACGGCAGCCTCACACCGCAGCCGAACCAGTGAACCCTTGTACTCCTCTCCGCGCGGGCTTCCACTTCTGCATCTTCCCCGGCTCCGCGTTGTCCCCTTCCTAGGCCTCGCCGTCGTCCACTTCCCTGGTGTTCTCGGTGCGGCGTGGTCAACATGGTCAAGGAACGAGTTCCATCGGACGTGGACTGTACGTAGAGAGGCTGACAGCTGGGTCCACGGCCGCAGCAAGGAAGTGCCTCCTTATTACGCGGAAAATAATGTTTCCTCCACCTGACAGCAGGGACCCACCGGACGGGCCGCCATATTTCGCGAAAAAAGCGTTTCCCCCCTGACTGTAGGGACCCACTAGCTACACTTCGCATGCAAGGAAGTGCGTCTGGGCAAAAAAAACGATTCACCCCCCTGACTGCTGGGACCCACCACCTACATCTTCGCACGAAGGAAGTGCGTCCAGGCAAAAAAAATGATTTGCCCCCCGACTGCTGGGACCCACCAGCTACATCTTCGCAGGCAAGGAAGTGCCTGACAGTCAGGACCCACCTGGTCGAAGCGTACGTAGCGTTGTCATTCTGGTCGCGAGCGTGTACGTACATATATATTGGTGGATGTAGAGGCACGCACGTGTCGTAGTAGAGGCGCACATGTGTCGTAGTAGAGGCGCGCACATAGCATGTACACGTACGTACAACGGCTAGGGTGCAAGAAAGAAAATACGGCCACGTATGTGTACATACGGGCGGGCTCTCGAACGCCTACTCGCGCATACGTACGGCGAGGGCTCGTGTACATGGCTGGGTCGAAACGGAGAAACAACGTCGTCGTCGTGTTCATGGGTCAGAACGGAATGCGTGGTCGTGTTCGTCGGGAGGGCTTGGATGGAAGAGGCGATGGAAACGAGGCCTGGCGTACCGCACAACAGAGGAAACGGACCTCCTACGGTCGAAACGGGGGTCCTGTTGATCGGGAGGGTTGTGGCATACCGCAAAACGGAGGAAATGGACCTCCTATGGTCGAAACGGGGGTCCTGTTGATCGGGAGGGGTGTGGCGTACCGCAAGACGGAGGAAACGGACCTCCTACGATTGAAACGGGGGTCCTATTGATCGGGAGGGGTGTGGCGTACCGCAAAACGGAGGAAACGGACTTGTGTTGGAGCGCTATGGTCGAAACGGGGGTCCTGTTCATCGGGAGGGGTGTGGCGTACCGCAAAACGGGACTCCACGCGATACTGTTCATCTCCACCGTCGACCCCCTCCAGCCTCCACGAGCTACTGTTCATGCACTGTCGACCTCCTCCACCTGTTCATCCAGCCTCCACCGCGCGCTACTCCACCGGCTACTGTTCAACCACCCCTCCACCGCCTACTGTTCATCCAGCCCTCCACACCACGGGGTCCTATTCAACCACCCCTCCACAGGCACCCCTCCACCGTCTATTGTTCATCCTGCCCTCCACACCACGGGGTCCTGTTCATCCACCCCTCCACGGTCACCCCTCCACCGTCTACTATTCATCCAGCCCTCCACCACACCACGGGGTCATGTTCATCCAGAGGCAACGCCACCGCTCACTGTTCATCCAAACCCCCCCGCAACGCTCACTGTTCATCCCATCGATCAGCTTCAGTTAGCAGCAGTAGCCAAGGAATCGCTCGATCGGGTTCGGTTAACAGCCATCGATCGATCGCTCGGGTTTAGTAACGCGTAGCCTGCAGTGCAATCGCTCGGGTTCAGTTAGAGCCCAACGCCTCGCTCGGGTTCAGTTAGAGCCAACGCCTCGCACACACATGCGTACGTGTACGAGAGAAACGTGCATCGCTCGGCCCCCGACCTCCCACCGTAACCGGGAACTCCCCGAAATTTTCCTCCCCCTCGCTTCTACCACGGTTTTTTCCGTCATGGACGGCCCAAAGAATGTCATGCAGCTGCGTCTCCGGCCCGCCCAGGACGAAAAGCCCATTTTCTGTCATGATTTTTTGTCATAGAAGTAGGAGCCCACCACATCTATGATGATACCGGGTTTTGTCAGAATTATCATCATAGAAGTGTCATATGTATGACAGGAAAAAATTTCTTTCGGCCCAAAATGTCACGGATGTGTCATTTTTTTGTAGTGATCGAAGGAAGGGGGATCAATCGCCGGGTGTGGACCTTCACGAGCATCTAGCTTCCACGACCGTCAACAAGCACCATCCAAGACGTGTTCATGCCGACGCAGTACATACCGTTAATGTAGTTGAGGGTGACGGGGATCAGATCATAGTCAAGAGGGTTGATGCTCGCCACCCTACTATCATTATGCTGTGTGACACGCCGTTTCTGAAGATCAGGCGGCATGAGCAAGCAAGGAGCTGGCTTAAAAAGCTCCGACATGAGGGCTTTGAGTAAACGGTACAGCCCCGACGAGCATGCAGCGAGCGGCATGGTACTGAGATTGTCCACACGCGAAACAATGAGCTTGATTACCTCTGTGGGGAGCGAATTCCAGCCACTCTTTCGGCAGACGCTACTCGGTTCTGCCATTGTTAGTGCTCGGGTTTCGGAAGAGGGGGGAGGCGCCTTAGCGGGGATGGAAGATTGGACGATTATGTGTGGACAAAGAGGAGAAGCGAATATGTGCTGCGGGAAGTGGACAGGTGATGATGACTACAACACGCCGCTTGACTTATGAGACATATACCAGCAGCGTAGGGTCATATCGATGCCATACAACTTGCTTGAGTGATCACAGTACTGGTACTCCCTACAGTACCTACTACTATGCCCTAACTTGCTTGAGTAGAGTAGTAGTGGAGTAGGACTCTGCTCTACTACTAGCACCAGAGGATTAATATATTCTAATCTAAAATAGTTACAAACTTCAATGCCCGAGAGTGGAACGACTACGAACCGCCATCGGTGCTAAATCCAATCCCCAACGAACATTCGCTGGCAGACATGGCAGTTGCAAACGCCCGCGACGCAGTTATAGTGAGTGTGTAAGCGTGGCGGTTTTGTCAAATACTATGGCTTAAAAACAGGCCACCATCGGATGGAAATCTGACGGTTACGTGGGATTCTCCGGGATTGAGCTCGTGGCGAACAATCGCCAGATATCATTACTAAAAAAAGGTTAAAACACCCGGGGCTATAACTTGCACCGGCTGACCACTAACAATGATACTAACATAGTTGTAAAATGGTCAAAGACCGTGTCTACGTGGTGTTTGGAATTATATGCAAAAAACTAGCAAGATGCACGTGCATTGCACGGAACATTAAGATGCATTTTTTTACGAAACACCTATTGTGATTGACCCATGCAGGAGTAATCCCATGTGTAAAAGCTAATGATATCTTGATAATTTCATCGAAAAAATGATATCTCAAGAAAGATGATAGATAAGGTGAGGAGGTGTGGGGCATGGTGGTGACTAGTGGTCAGACTGGGCAGAGGCATGGGGATGGACGGCCAGAGACTTCCTTTTTTAATTGCTCGCCAATGAGGTTGTGGGAAATAAGGATGAACGAGGCAAGGCCCTATCTGTAAATGTGGAGAGAGGTGCGGGTATCTGTTTTAAAATTGTCACAGTTTGCTTTCTATCCATGAGATATAGATCGGACGGTCTATACTATAAGATGGCAGGCACACCATCATCACCAACTCGGTTTTTTCTCTACTCCTACTCCTATATTACTTACTCCTATAAAAGACTCAGTTGGTGATGATGGCGTGTCTGCCATCTACCATTTCTGACCATTAGATCTGCATATAACGGTTGTGATGTAACTTGTGGCCTTTTGCAACAATTCCCACTTCTCTACTCCAGTTTGCACAAAACCCCTTAGTATCTTGAAACCAACCACATTCCTCCCTTACCTCATCAAAACAGCCCAAAGAATATATTTGGAGTGAAACATAAGATATTTTTAGTGATATGTATATCAAAACTAAACTGTTTTCTTTCAAATTTGTGAATATGTATTATTCTACTTTGGATCCGTTGCAACAGACGGGCTCATTGCTATAAAGGTTTATCTCTTGCATCGTCCGCAACAAACACCTAGTGTACTGGTCCGGGCCGGATGCTTGCAGCACGATGACTTGAGTTCGAATTCTATCCTAAACTATGGCTTTTTATATTTTTTAATATATACTTCTTTCGCTACTGTACTGGGAGTGGAACCCACAGAGTACTTAGAATACAAGATTAAGGATGGATTTTTTTCTTTTTAACTTTTTGTATGAATTTGTAGCCAGCCTGCAAGTCATGTACACTGTACTGACAGTGGAACCCACAGAGTATTTAGAATACAAGATTAAGGATGCAATTAACTTTTTATAGAGGGAGAATCATACACGCAATTAACTCAAATGGATTGGACGTCACTCTATTATACTCCAACGACAATCGGCAAATTTCCTCCCGTGGGCCGGAGTAGGTCTCTCGGTTTGCATGCGAGTTTAACAGAGGCATTTGATGGAGGTGAGGAGGCATGTTCAGCCGGGCATGCAGCGGGCGGTGCAGTACTATTCTATTTGACAGCTTCTAGTATATTATAAAAAGGAAGAAGAGTAGTAGAGATAGAGATAAGAGTAGAGATAGAGACTAGGGAGGAGCACCATCTACTGCTTCGTGTGCTACTCCTGCACTCCATTCAGCGGCCGCAACGTCCCCTATAGCCACTCCCTCTTGCGTTCCATTCGGCGAACACTGTTGAAATTTGGGGAGCGCACTCTTGCGACTGCCGGCAGTGACGACTTCACCGACGACGACTTCTTCCCCGACCACGGCAACCTCTTCCTCAACGACATGGGCGACAACCTCAACGCCAACGGTGATGCTCCCGTTGCACCATATGTGTTTCTGTCCTTCCTATTTGATGTCGTGGTAGAATTCATGTTTCTAGTCTGTGTCCTAGATTTGATTTGTTCACCTACTATGCGAGTCCACATGATTAGTTTATTCTCTATTATTGTCGTCATGATTTATTTTGTGCTTATTCAGACTAAATCTCGTAGTAACTTGCTCATATATTCAATTGGCACAACGTCCCCTACAACCACTCCCATTTCATGGGCGGCCTGGTCGATGCCTGCAAGGAGCCCTTCGTCTACTGCTATGAGTGCCCAATGTCGTTTTGGGGCTCGCCGGCAGACCTCGTGCATCACCTCACGCAGGCGTCCGGTGATCACTATTGGCCCTTGGCGGAGAACATCAAGTACGAGACATGCTACCCATTTACCGTGCCGTAGCCGTTGGAGGATCACCGCCGCCTGCTAGTCTCAGAGGAGGACGGCAACGTCTTCCTCTTGATCATGGACACCAGCGAGGCCGCGCACGCCGCCACCCCATCTCTGTAGTGTGTGTCAGGGGCAACGCCGCTGACGCTGACACTGACACGAGGCTGATGTACGGGTGCGTGCTCACTGTTGCTGCCCCTCAGAGGCACGTGGGCCACACCAGCTCCATGACGCTGACTACGACTGTGCCGAGCTGGGACCTTCCCGCTGATGTGGACATGGAAGACGCATGGTATGATTCCCCCCACCCCCAACATGGTGCACGAGGATCCAAGGAGGTTCACCTGGACATATGCATTACCAAGTTAAATGTTGATCATTAGTCTTCGCTCAATATAATCCGCTATCTAAGCATGTGGAGACTTCTTACTATATAGTATAGAACCTTCCATGCATGATCTTGCTCTATTAGAGTATCGTGCTTGAATAAAAGTGTATCCATTTATGGTTTAGTCTAGAATCTTCCATGTATGCTTTTGCTCCATTAGAGTTCTCTCTTGCCATTTATGAGATTAACTGAGAATTTTTACTACAGTACTGGTGAAAGACTTATGATGAACCATTTCTTACCTCTCCTCTGCCCCCTTCCAAATCATCCTGATTTAATCCCTCCGTCTAGGTGTATAAGAGCATGGTTAATACTTAATAGTATAGCCAACTGTTGACTATAAGAAAGTGACATGTCATCTGTAGCCAACATGTATAACAATCGGTACTCAAAAACTAATTCTTAAAGATCATTTCTTGCAAAGCACAATAAGTGTTATTTCTTCACAAGTTTTGGATGCAGTTTGAACAGTTGAACGCTTTTGTTTGCAAAAGACATTTTTTATCTATTTCACCGGGATGTTTGTGAGCTCTGGAGATGAAATAATATCCGAAGAAACCTATCAATACCCGTTACACATGAGATGACCCCCACATCCTTTGTCAAAATAAACAACTCCCCGATCAATGCATTTCCCTGTTCCGTGCAATGCACGAGCACCTTACTCTAGATTAGTACGACCAAAAATTTAACTAACATTATATATAGTATGATAAATGCTCATGCATGTCACCTAAAATTATATCATTGAAAACTATGTTCAAATACGAATCCAATGATATAGTTTTTGTTGACATGCACTAACATTTTATCAGTTAAATCTTCAGTCAAATTCAATGGGGCACTAATAAACCATGACCGATGTAGTACTAGTGTAGAGGGCGGCGCTGCACGGGAGTCTAACCCCGCTCGTGGCACGGAAGTAAAGCCGTCATACCAGGAAACCCAACCATTTCCAGCAATAAGTGGCCTGGTAAAATAAACGGACAAGCAACCAACACATCCCTCCATCTTTTTTTCATTTCATCTCTCTGCATTTACTTTCTCTGGTTCATCTCGCACACTCGATCCCTAGCTACTACTCCTAGGGCCAGTTCTTTTGGCGGCTTAAAAAATAAGCCGTCTCTTCCCCAGCTCTTCCCATAAGACTAGTCACAGTGGAGAGTAACATTAAGGCACCTCACTCATTTATTTGGGCTTCTAAACTACTAGTACCTCCGTCCTGGTTTATTCTTCACCATTGTAATTTGTGCTAAATTTGGACCAAAGATTTAACTAATAAAATGTTAGTGCATGTGACATGCACAAATATTTCATTAGTTAAATTTATGGTCAAAATTTGACACAGATTACAATGGGGACCAATAAACTAGGATGGAGGTAGTAGTTATGGGATCACTAATCTAGAAGCCTAAAAGAACTGGCCCCTGGTACTCCTAGTAGTAGTACTCAAGTTGGAATTCCAACACGGCACAACTTGTTAGGCAAAAAATTCGATACAGGGTGTAGGAAGCGGTTTGGGAATTTGCATGCCTTCCCGACCAGTGAGATACTCCGTACAAAGTACAATAGAGAAATAACCATGGAGAAGGAAGCTAAAAGTAAACAATCAAATGAGCATTTTTGCATTTGTTTTGCATTGAATCGTTTCACAAGCTTGACTAGTTCTGTTTTTCTACTTTTACAAAAACCGCATCATAATGTTAAAACATGCATTTGCACGTACATAAGTAATAGTAGTACTCCCTCCATCTAGGTGTATAAGTCTTTCCTCCTTCTTGGTCACGGTGCACAACCAAAGATGACTTATTCACTTGGACGGAGGGAGTACCACAGTCTGCAAGCATATATATAGAGAGACGTGTAGTGCGATAGTATATAGTAAAGTTTGTGCTATATGCACGTACTTACAAAATGCATACAGATACACAAGGTTTCCAAACTTTTCCTTTTATACATACTTAATTAAGGCCGCTAATAATTCCCGAACGTTTGGGATTTATCATTTGCATCCCAAAACTAATGAGATTGGCTTACGTAACTAAATTATATTCCTAATAAAAGCCATGACGCTCGCAGGAGCGCTTGCGGCGCGCCACGAGTGCCCTGGTGTGCGGCCATTTCCCAGCGCGTCGACACAATGCCTCTTCCTCAGCCTCGCAACTCGCGAGGTGCTGATTGGCGGCTTGCCGGTGGGTGAGCGCGATCTCACCGGTGTGGTGATCCGGCGCCAACAGGTACTCCTCCTTGCTGGAAGCATGCACCCGGTCCATGTACAGCCAAGCGTAGATGAGGTGGTTGGGCCCAACTACACTTAGGGCTTTGGCACGGGCGTCCTCTGCCACCCTCGCACGAGCCTTCTACCAAAGTGCCAATTGCCTGACTCTCTCGGACGTGACATACGCCTGCCAGGCAGCTTGCCCCATGGCGTGCTTCTCTTCCTCGGCCTTCTTCTCCGCCTCTATTTTGGCACGCTCTGCCGGAGGCAAAGCCTCCCACAAGGAGACATCCATTTATTTCCAAAGCTCCTCAAGGTTGGGGGGCTCGGCGGGTGGCGAAGCGTTCTCCTCGTAGCGGGAGCCAACGCGTCCTCCGACGCGCATGCTGGCAAGATTGGGAACACCGACGCGTCCACCTCGATGTGTCGCAGCAAGGAGCGGAACGCCGACGCGTCCTCCTTGACGCGTTGCAGCGAGGAGCGGAACGCCGACACGTCCTCCTCGACTAGTGGCGACGAGGAATAGAACAGCGACGCGTCCTCCTCGACTAGTGGCGGCGAGGAACGGAACGGTGACGCGTGACTGTCCGCGCGGTGCAGCGAGGGGCACCTAGGGCTTGGCAGGGGCGATGCCATGGTGGTCGACGTGAGAGGGAGGGGGAGGAGATAGCGATGAACATGAGCGTTCTTACAAATTCCGTGGGAGGTGCAGTATTTATAGTGAGCAATGGAACACCTACGTAATATATGGACTGCGCTTCACTGACTTAACTGCAGATCTAGTTGCGTCACTGACATGTGGGCCAGATGCCTGTTGGGCCCACATGTCAGTGACCCAATGCACCTGCAGTCAAGTAACTGAAGCAGCTATGTGGGCATATTTGTTGGAGTAAATTACGGGTGAGGGAAGGGGTGGAAATATTGCTGGTCACAATGGATTGGACGAGCACGGGGGAGGAGAGTCATGCATGCAGTTTTTTCCACACGGGGTGGAGTGGCGGGACTGCTGGAGGGAGAAGGAGAGTCAAGCAGGCGTTCAGATTTCAAGGTGCACTAAATTATTGCATGCGATGATTAAGGTTGGCCATAGTGGTGGTAATGTGTTACTCCCTCCTTTTCGGTTTATAGGGCTTAATTTGAAAATCTCTTCAACCAAGGTAGATGATGAATGGTGTAATTAGTTCCGTAGTTTGCAAAAGTACTTAATTAGTACTCTCGGTTTTCTCCAAAATTTGTGTAAACTGATGCATTAATTACACCACATGCATGCATGACCACTCCTACAAAAATCTCAGTTGGTGGTGATGGTATGTCTGCCTCTGGACAACGTGAGCCGTTCGATCTACTTGGAACCAACGGCTGAGATGCGTGTGTGTGTGCATAGAGACATGGCCTTTCCACCAGAGGTATAGCAGATATTTACCCACCTCTGTCACTGTATAAAATACGGAACTACTCATTCCAGCCTCATTTCCTTTCTGGTTCATCTCCTTGCATTCTTGCCGGCGGCTACGAAGGTTCCTGAAGATGGAGTCCATACTCTAGAAACCACTACAAAAACTATTCCACCACCTCTATCTTGGTAAGGGTAGGTGAACTTTTTGAATCAAGCCCTTTAAACTAGAAGTAGAAGGGAGGTAGTAGTACTCTAATAGCTAACCTTGTTGTGATTACTAGATAGGACATGGCACGCACCTGGACAGTGGAACTAGTCTGCATTGTGCATTTAAGTTTTGTCTGAAGTCAATGTACCTCTACTTTCACCAAACTTATAGAAAAATGTACATCAACATTCACAATGTCAAATCAATATTTTTATAGTCATTATAAAATGTAGTTTTTGTACTCATTATAATCAGTATTGTAGATATTGATAACTTTTGTATAAATTTGGTCAAAACCTTTGCAAACGGTTGAAGGAAGTAAAAAGGACCAGAGGGAGTATCATGCATGCGGAGTAGGCAAAAAAATTCTCATTTATAGTCGGTCGAAGTCTCAAAGGGCGCGACCATGCGAGGGAGGCGAAGGTCGTGGGAGGCGCGACGGTTGAGGGAATTTAGTGAAGTTACATCCATGCACCGGCATGGCATGCGAACAGGCAGAAGCTATACCGCCAGGCCTATGATATGGGTCTAGTAGACATGACATCTAGTGGGTCCTGCATAGTACTCGAGAACTCTTTGGGGGCTTGGAGCCGTTTATCCACCGGGCAAGACAACAACCCCACGCTGTTCGCACGCCCTACTCATCCCTGTCTTCTACCGTACAATAGTTTGCTCCCAGTCGTCCTGTCCTTTCACATTACACCAGTTCAACTTCTCCTAACCCTCCTCCAGAATCCATGGCCTCCCAAATCTCCATGGTCGCCGCTGAGTACCAGTTTAGAGCCATCACCGGCGATGAGTTCATCGTCATCTACACCCTTGGATCCGCGATGGTGAAAGCATGCCTTGCTCGCTTCCTATGCATGTTCAACAGTTCAAAGGATGAGTGGATCGCTGGGCTAGATGTTGAGTACACCATAGTCCTGGAAAGCGAGAAGATTCTGAAGGAGGCAGGGAAGAAGAAGCCTACCGTGATCCAGGTTTGTGTACATAACGTGTGCTTGGTCTACCACATATGCCATGCCGACGTTGAGTGTCAGGATTTTAAGAACTTCCTCAAGGACGAAAGAGTGAAATTCATTACTGTAGACTTTAGGAACGACATGGATGTCCTGGGTTGGATAGGCCTCGTTGTACGCCAGCCCTTTGATCTCTAGAAGGCAAGCCTGGTGTCCTCCTCTCAGCCTTCAATGCTGACCCTGGCAGTAGCCGTGATTGATCCTTCGTACGCTAAACTGAAGAAACCTCACCACGAGTTTCATCATGCATGGGAGTCGAAGACAATAGATGAAGATCACATCCTGTACGCAACAATGGATGCCTACCTTTGTTTAAATATCTACAAGGGTTGGATGAAGAAGCAGAGCCCGGTGACCGGTTCAAGCAAAGAGGCAGCGATAAAGAGGAAGAGGAAGAGGAAGAGGGACGAGGATGAAGTCGAGGACGTGGACTCGGATTCCGAGTAAGGTGGTAGTGTCGTCGCTCATGCTGGTTCTACTACAGTGTCAAGCGGACTAGTTGCTTAGTTTTATTTTAGGGGTGTGTTGTGCTGAGCCCCCAGTAGAACTATGTTTATGTTCTTTCTCATTATTTTAACTTTATGTTCTTTCTCGTTATTTGAACTCTTTAGTACGCACAGTAGTAGTACTATTACTATGTCTTACTATTGTTCTTCTTGCAGTTGGTACTACTGCTCATATCTTTGTATTCCTACTATACTTAATACGTTTGTACTAGTAGTATAATTTGGGTTAGTCGATTTGTGAAAGAAGTTCGACGGAGCGAAGGAAGAAGACGGCAGAGAATCTACCCCAGTATGTATATTAGGGTGACAGGGTGCCCATGATCTATCTTATGAGTGTTGGGTGTGGAATGCAGTTCGCCGGAAAAAATGGATCGTGCCCGGGGTTAAGCGGATGGCGGGGGTGGGGGGAGCACGGCGGTGGCAGGCGGTTCTGGGGAGGGCGGGGCAGCGATGGCAGGTGGTTAGGCGGTTAGGCGTGTGGCGCTGAGAAGATGAACAGTGCATCAATTTCGGAGGTTGAAGAAGCACTTCTAGTCATCCATGTTGCATCCAACGGCTCACATGAGTCAACTGACCCAAATTGCTCCTTTAGATTGCAAGATCCATGTGGCATTCAAGGTTGGGAAGGTAGATTCCCCATCCACACCCGGTTTGCGGGCTCAGTGCGGGCGTGACCGGCTTCTGTCGCGACAACCACCATGCGCGCCTCCTTTGCGTGGGCAGAGACGACAATGACACGCTTGTGCCTCCTCGTCGGCGTGCTGGAGCACGCGCTCGTCCTCCTCTTTGTACTCTGCGTGCATAGACGCGGCTCCACCAGCTGCTCGCGTGCTTGGCAGCGCGGCGGCATCGCGGGGAGGGACTACAGACGACGTGAGCGGGCGAGCCTTTGGCTGCATGGCACAGGGATGGCGGCGACACGGCGGTGATGGTTGAGAAATGGATGGCCGGAGCAGGCGGGCGCCGGCATGCGCAACGGCGGCGGTGGCATATTGATGAGTGCGCGTATGGTAGCTTAGTTTAGTTTTATATAGGGTTGCTCAAACTTAAAAGAAAACCGTACTAGTACACGTAAACATTAGACTGAGGCAGCGCTTGTATTAGTTACCACAACCACGATACAAATCCTATGCAAGCACGTGAACCGCGGCCGTGCGGTCAATCGAACGGTGCGTCACCATGTCGCGCTCGAAGGACATCCACCGAACCTTTTGTGTGTGTGAAAACAATCCCCAAATATTACTCAACTTTTTTTCCTGGAAAAGTTCTTGACGCTACAATATTTCCATATATTTGAATTTAGCTCCAGTTCATGTTTATTTGGATTTGGACGTTTTAGGTGCGCCCTAGTTTTTTTAATATTGATTCTGTTTGTGTGACTGAGAGAGAACGTGTGTATGTGTCCATATGTGTGTTGTGGCGGAAGGGCAATGTGGAGACGGTGTGCGTGTGATAGAGACATAGAGAGGTGTGAATGTGCAAATGGTCATGCATGAGTGAGACATAGACAGATGCCGATACGTTGTGTATACATGAGAGAACGGTCTTCTATTTGTACTTGTGTATGTGTGTGTGTGTGAGAGAGAGAGAGAGGAGCATCCGTAACACAACAACCATCTCTCTCGATTCGTCCGTCCCTCGCACGATCGCATGTAACACATACATCCATGCACACATTTTGACACACTCACCCGGCCCCTGCCCACCTCAAGGCCCGCACATCGCTCTCTATCTCGCACGCACAATCTCTTCATGAAAACCCTATTTAGCATGTAGCTTTCCGTCACGTACACACACATTTTTCTCCATAGGTTTGATTTCTCTCAATATCTGACACCCCCCCCCACAGACACACACACCACACACACTCCCCCTCCCCCGAGCACACAATTCATCCCCATCCAAGGTTATATGGCGACCACTCTCGCTTGTGCTTCTCTGCACCCCAGCATGCACAACACCTCAATCTTCAAAGAGGCCATCAAGGAGATCGAAGACGGCGACCACACTGCGCTAGAGAATACGGGCCTAAAAGTGCAACTATCCCTGGGTGCTTTTGGTAATTCCTAACAACATATAGCTCATTGAGCTAATGCTATTTCAAGATAAATATTTCAGGAAAGCTCAATGATTGCGGTGGCAAGGATTAGAAAAGTGGACCCCTCAAAATGCTAAGAACAAAAGGATTGGCTCAATCTCAAAGCACAAGACTCTACATTTCTCATTTTAGTGATCCAAGATCACATTGAGTCCATAGGAAAAGCCAATACTATTAAGAGGGGATGAGTTGTTGCTTAATGGCTTGCTTGCTCAAAGTGCTTAGTGATATGCTCCAAATCCCTCAACCACTTTCTCACATCCACATATGTCCCAAACCAAAAAGTCAAACTCAGCCCCACCGAATCTTTCTATCCGGCGCCACCGAGTTCTCTTAACATAGCCACTGCCAGAAACCCTAGTCTTTTTGGTCTCACTGGTAGGGATCTCGGTCTCACCGAGATGGGATTGGAATCTCTCTGTTCCCTTCGTAACGTTTCGGTCAAACCAAGATGAGCGATCGGTCCCACCGAGATTGCAATGCAAACTCTCTGTTTCCCTTTTGTAACATTTCAGTCCAACTGAGATGAGCGAATCGGTCCCACCGAGTTTGCCTGACTAATACGTCTCCAATGTATCTATAATTTTTGATTGCTCCATGCTATATTATCTACTGTTTTGGACATTATTGGGCTTTATTATCCACTTATATATTATTTTTGGGACTAACCTATTAACCAGAGGCCCAGCCCAGAATTGCTATTTTTTTGCCTGTTTTAGGGTTTCGAAGAAAAGGAATATCAAACAGAGTCCAAACGGAATGAAACCTTCGGGAACATGATTTTCACAATGAATAAGACCAGGGAGACTTGGACCCTACGTTAAGAAATAAAACAGGAGGCCACGAGGTCGGGGGGCGCGCCCACCCCCACCAGGCGCGCCCTCCACCCTTGTGGGCCCCTTGTTGCTCCATCAACGTACTCCTTCCTCCTATATATATCCATGTACCCCCAAACGATCAGAATAGGAGCCAAAACCCTAATTCCACCATCGTAACTTTCTGTATCCACGAGATCCCATCTTGGGGCCTGTTCCGAAGATCCGCCGGAGGTGGCATCGATCACGGAGGGCTTCTACATCAACACCATAGCCCCTCCGATAAAGTGTGAGTAGTTCACCTCAGACCTACGGGTCCATAGTTAGTAGCTAGATGGCTTCTTCTCTCTTTTTGGATCTCAATACAATGTCCCCCCTCTCTTGTGGAGATCTATTCGATGTAATCTTCTTTTTGAGGTGTGTTTGTTGAGACCGATGAATTGTGGGTTTATGATCAAGTCTATCTATGAATAATATTTGAATCTTCTCTGAATTCTTTTATGTATGATTGGTTATCTTTGCAAGTCTCTTCGAATTATCAGTTTGGTTTGGCCTACTAGACTGATCTTTCTTGCAATGGGAGAAGTGCTTAGCTTTGGGTTCAATCTTGCGGTGTCGTTTCCCGGTGACAGTAAGGGGCAGCAAGGCACGTATTGTATGTTTGCCATTGAGGATAACAACATGGGGTTTTCCTCATATTGCATGAGTCTATCCCTCTATATCATGTCATCTTGCTTAAGGCGTTACTCTGTTTTTAACTTAATACTCTAGATGCATGCTGGATAGCGGTCGATGAGTGGAGTAATAGTAGTAGATGCAGGCAGGAGCCGGTCTACTTGTCTCGGACGTGATGCCTATATACATGATCATACCTAGATATTCTCATAACTACGCTCAATTCTGTCAATTGCTCAACAGTAATTTGTTCACCCACCGTAGAATACTTATGCTCTTGAGAGAAGCCACTACTGAAACCTATGGCCCCCGGGTCTATCTTTATCATATTGATCTCCTACTACTTAGTTATTTCCTTTGCTATTTACTTTGCCTGTATTTTACTTTGCGTCTTTTATCATAAAAATACCAAAAATATTATCTTATCATATCTTTCAGATCTCACTCTCGTAAGTGGCCCTATAGGGATTGACAACCCCTATTTGCGTTGGTTGCGAGGATTTATTTGTTTTGTGCAGGTGCGAGGGACTCGCGCGTAGCCTCCTACTGGATTGATACCTTGGTTCTCAAAAATTGAGGGGAATACTTACGCTACTTTGCTGCATCATCCCTTCCTCTACGGGGAAAACCAACGCAGTGCTCAAGAGGTAGCAAGAAGGATTTCTGGCGCCGTTGCCGGGGAGGTCTACGCAAAAGTCAACATACCAAGTACCCGTCAGATACCTTTATCTCTCGCATTACATTATTTGCCATTTGCCTCTCGTTTTCCTCTCCCCCACTTCACCCTTGCCTTTTTATTCGCCCTCTCTCTCTATCCTCCCTCTCTATTTGCCTCTTTTTGTTCGCTTGCTTTTTGTTTGCTTGTGTGTTAATGTGCTTGCTTGTCACAATGGCTCAAGATAATACTAAATTGTGTGACTTCACCAATACCAACAACAATGATTTTATTAGCACTCTGATTGCTCCTCTTACCGATGTTGAATCTTGTGAAATTAATACTGCCTTGCTGAATCTTGTCATGAAAGATCCGTTCTCCGGCCTTCTGTAACATCCCAAATTTTCAATTTGGAATGTTATACATTAGATCATCATGCATATCATATTTTATTTTGCTTTTGGTTTTGATCCTAGAAAATCCTAAGCAACTCAAGGACCCACAGAGAGAGTTGGGGATTTTGTTATTTACATATTTGAGTTTTCTCAAATTGTGTAAACAGGATCATTTGATTTTATTTATTTTATCATCAATCATTTCTATTACAAAAATATGAGAGAGGGAATAAAATGACTTTCCCAAAATATAGAAATATTGAGGATTTAATAAAAAAATCAAATAAGATTTATTTCGCAGTTTTTCGGTATTTTTATTTGAATTTAGGAAAAATGCGTGTTTTTCAAAATTGCATTTAGGGCCCAAATAAATGTTCACTTTATCGGGCTTGATTTTAGAAGCCCGAGAAAATTTATTTCGTGATTTTTGGAGTCCGTTTAGTATTTCTTTTTATGTTTCTTCCGAGTGGAATTATTAAAAAAAACAGCGGAACCGACTATGGGCCATACTCGGCCAGGACTCCCCTGGCCGGGGCCTTTATAAGGTGCTGCCCCGGGCCCGAGAGCCCAGCCGCCCGAAACCCTAGCGCGCCCCAGCCCCAGCCCCCCCCGCCGCCGCCGCCCCGCCGCCGATCCGCCGGAGCCGCGCGTCGCCCGAGGTTCGTCGCCTCGAAATCCATGCCATTTAAAAAAATATATTATTTTTCGTTCGTCGTTTTTTCTTTTTCGTCGGATTTTCCGCGGTTATTTTCTGATCGCGATTTCTGATCCGATTTTCGTTTTAGTATAACATTTCGCTCGTTTATTGGAATCAGGCTATTCAAGCGCCTGGAGTTTCTTCTCGAAACCCTCTTTCCGAATAATCAACTTAAACAAGTTTTTGCTACTGTAAAAATTTGACTTAGATCCAGATTACTAGAACGAAGTTATTTTCTTTCGTCGTTTGTTTTCTTTTGCTTCGTTCGATTTGATTCTTTTTGCGAACCAGGGTTCTTAAGTTGAACTTTCTGGTTAGATCTTCTATTTGAGTTTTACCTATGCATTAGATGAGTGCTTATTGTATGCTTGTTGTTTGTCTGTGATAGAATACCCGGAGTGCGCCGCCTGTTACTTTGAATCTCTAGGTTTCTCGGATCATCAGCAAGGCAAGTAACACTTTGATCATACCTTTTTCTACAACCCAGTTTTATTGCATTAGATCAATCCTCACACATTGCATGATTAGGATCTAATTAAATTGTGGGATGGGAAGTAGATGAGGTAGTACCTATTACCTGTTTATTATGAAACCTTTGGGAGTTACTTCTACGTTTGCTTATTATGCCATGCTATGCTAGTAGACGTGGATTGGGTGAGTGATATCCATGACAGATGTGAGATTGTTAATTAATGGTTTATCTAAGGTGGCAACCTAAACACACATCTGGGTGGATTGAGGCACCTGGGTTTACAGCACTTGCCTGTTTTTCTTTTGGACCGCCACCCAGGCTCAAAGGGGTCATGAATTCATACTAGAAACTTCCATGTGCAGCCACAAGCCATTATGGGCTCTGGCATAGTTTATTAAGTTGTGCGAACTCTTACAGTGGTAGACTAGCAGATGTAGGGGATGTAGGTGGTACAGTCTACCCGATCGTAAGGTGCTAGCTTTTCTGAAAGACTATGTCTCGGTCATCCGTCTTCTCAAACACCATGTAGTGCGAGAAAACAAACGGAGGTGATCGAGTCTTCTGGGGAAAAGTGCGCAAGCCTCTGCAGAGTGTAACAAACTAATCATGGTTAGCCGTGTCCCCGGTTATGGACATCTTGAGTATCTAATACCTGGATTATCATGTGAATCTCAACATGTTACTCTAAAGTTAATTTTGTTGGGTTAAATGATGATATTTAATTGGGATTGAGAATGCTGTCAACCATTCTCAATGTTTAACAACCACCATGATAGTAATTAAATTTATTCCTTTGAAGTAGGGAAAAATTGGCTTTACGCAAAAACTGTAACCATAGAGCTTTCCACCAGCCAAATATGCATATAGTATAGCTGTTGCATTTCATTACTCTCGATGTGTTACCTTGCCAGCATATTCCATGTGCTGACCCGTTTTCGGGCTGCAACATTAATGTTGCAGACTTTTCAGACAACGATTGAGGAGTTTTAGGTCGTGGTTCTATACTCAGTGATGCCGTTGGAGTTGATGGACTCACCTATCTTCCAAGCCTTCGGCTGTTATCGTTATTAGATGGCCTTAAGCCATATTTATTGTAATAAGTTCTCTTACGAGGCACTCGATGTAATAAGTGTGTGATTGCTACTCTACTATAAATCCTCCGAGTACTGTGTGGTGTTAGCATTACTGATCCAGGGATGACACCGGAGCACAGAGATCAGACTGTTTGAGGTCTGGTCGCTACAGAGATGGTATCAGAGCACACACTGACTGTAGGACACGACCACTAAGCTAAAGACCTAGATCACTATTCACTCTCTTCTCTTCTGACTTCTCATCTTTTCTACTCTTTAGGATGGCGGATGCAAGGAACAAGTTCACACAACCAGATGAAGATACACCCTTTGGACGCCACTTGAAGGAAGTCACTAGATACCTGAACATAGGAATACCAAGCTTCACGGGAACCTACAACGCCACTTTACCTGAAGAAGAGCGCTGGATGATTCAAGTTCAAGTTCCAGGAAGGACGTTCATGCCAGTCACTGAGCCCATAGAGTTTTCTTTTGATGCACCAACTTGGAGTCTAGGAAAGAGTATGGCAGCTCACATCACCATGGGACGCATTTGAGAAGTCTACCGCAAGGATCTCAAGGATACTATCTACCAGATTTGTGGGCACCGAGATGAACACTGGGAGATGATCAGCACCAGGAAAGATAGATTAATTGCAGCTTTTATTCAGGAGTTAAATCAGCACATTCGACGACAGGAGAATCAGATGTGCGCCGACATGATAGATCTAAAGAAGGCTAAGACTAGAATCAAAGAACTGGAGGAAAAACTCAAGGCTACACGCGAAGATTATGAAGAAGAAATTGAAGTATTGGTGGATAAGAATGCCGACCTAACTATGAAGCTAGCAGTATTTATGGGAGGCCCGACACCAGTAGATGAAGACGAAGAACCCAAGGAGATTAGCCCGGAAGACTACATCATCATTGACGGCACCGACTCGGAACAGGATAGTAGCAATGATGACTATGTTGATGAAGCAGGAGCAGATATCATGGAGTCTACAACCGTAGAATATTTCTAGTAGACCACCTCATCAGTAGTAGTAGTCCACCATGTAAATCTACTAGTTCGAGCACTTTGCGATAGATAGATCGATTGTATGTGCTTGTTTGTTTGACTGAAGTGAATTGTTTGCTTTTGCCTCATGTGCATATGGGTAGTATTTTCTCTTTAGACCCACTCTATTCTTATATCTCATCTTTTCTAAACCCTCAGATGCCTCCGAGACGTGACCCCGGATTTGCCTTTCCGCCGGAGCTCACCCAGTTGATCCAGCAGCAGAACACCTTGATGCAGTTGCTAGTTCAGAATCAGAATCAGGGGAACAACAACAACAACCCACCACCACCACCACCACCACCTGTTGACCACTTAGCCCATTTTCTTAGGCTGAATCCGCCGGTGTTTTCCAGTAGCACCGAGCCGATAGTAGCAGATTATTGGCTCCGCAAGATAGCTAGGGAGTTGACCACAGCAGGATGCACAGATGCGGAGAAGGTGAAGTTTGCCGCACATCAGTTAGAAGGACCCGCAGCATCCTGGTGGGAGAATTTCACAGCCACCTTTCCAGTAGACACTGTCACATGGGACCAGTTTTAGCAGGCTTTTCATACTGCCCATGTTTCAGCAGGAGCAATGGCCATGAAGAAGCGTGAGTTTCGTAACTTGCGCCAAGGCGGACGGACAGTTGGCCAGTATGTGGAGGAGTTTAGTGAGCTAGCACGTTACGCCCCAGATGACGTTGCTACGGATGCAGCTAAGCAGGAGAAATTCCTGGAAGGACTGAATGATGAGTTGAGTATGCAGTTGATGGTAGCCACCTTCAACAACTACCAGGAGTTGGTAGACCGTGCTCTTATGATTGAAGGGAAGCAGCAGCAAATTGAGAACCGCAAGAGGAAGTATGGACAAGGAAAGTATAATTCAGGAGCTCAGTAGAAGCCACGTTTTACCCCTAGACCGGGAGGACATTTTCAGCATACCCATGGGGTAGGTAGCTCGCACAATCACAATGGCACCAAGAATGGTAATGGGAATGGAGGAAGCAATGGCCAGAACCGCAACACCCCATCAACCCCAGCCAAGAAGGACTTGAGCCAAGTCACTTGTTATAAGTGTTCGAAGCCAGGACATTATGCAAATGAATGTCCTGAAGGCCAAAATGGCAATGGAAGCTCTGGAAAGAAGCCAAACCCTTTCAACAGGGGACAGGTGAACCATGTTAGCGTGGAGGAGGTTGAAGCTCAGCCCGATGCAGTAATAGGTAAGTTTTGGTTAAGTCATTTACTGCACTCGTTCTTTTTGATACTGGTGCATCGCCTTCATACATCTCAAGGGGATTTGTGGATAAGTATAACCTACCAACCCAAGCCCTTAGGTCACCCATGTTAGTAACCTCGCCAGGAGCAGAGTATGTGGCTAGTCTATAGTGTGATCGGTTACCATTAAGGATTGGTAACTGTGTTTTTCCCTCAGACCTAGTAGTATTGGAATCTCAAGGATTGGATGTGATATTAGGCATGGATTGGTTATCAAAGTATGAAGGGAATATTGAGTGTGCTAGTAAGTCAATTTTGCTTACCACACCAGAAGGGAGAAGGATCAAGTATGTATCCCAGCATGCGCCAAAGAGGACCCAAGTAAATTCCTTATCAGGAGTTGTGCAGGAGGAAGTACCAGTGGTAAAGGATTTTTCTGATGTATTTCCCGAACAGTTGCCAGGCATGCCACCGGATAGAGACATTCAGTTTTTGATTGAGCTTTTGCTAGGCACTGGGCCAATATCGAAGAGACCATACAGGATGCCCGCAAAAGATTTGGTGGAAATTAAGAAGCAGATTAAGGAGTTACTAGATAAAGGTTACATTCGCCCAAGTTCTTCGCCTTGGGGATCACCAGTACTTCTAGTGGAGAAGAAGGATGGATCGTTAAGAATGGTTGTTGATTATCGTGGATTGAACGAAGTAACAATCAAAAACAAGTACCCACTACCAATGATCAATGATCTGTTTGATCGATTGCAAGGGGCTAAAGTATTTTCCAAGATCGATTTGCGATCAGGGTACCATCAGTTGAAGATTCGAGAGCAGGACATACCTAAGACAGCTTTTACCACCAGGTATGGGCTGTATGAGTATACCGTTATGTCATTTGGTCTGACTAACGCGCCTGCCTATTTTATGAACATGATGAACAAAGTGTTTATGGAGTTTTTGGATAAGTTCATCGTAGTGTTCATTGATGATATCCTGGTATATTCGAAGAATGAAGAGGAGCATAAGGAGCATTTGCGTTTGGTACTTGGAAAGCTCATAGAACATCAGTTATATGCCAAGTTCAGCAAATGTGAGTTTTGGTTGAAGGAAGTAGGATTCCTCGGACACGTTATATCCGGAGAAGGTATAGCAGTAGATCCCGCTAAAGTTGAAACCGTGACCAAGTGGGAAGCACCAACAACAGTTGGAGAGATCCGGAGTTTTCTTGGACTCGCAGGATACTACCAGAGATTTATTGAGAACTTCTCAAAGATTGCGAAGCCTATGACGGAATTGCTGAAGAAGGATACTAAGTTCAAATGGACTGAGGAGTGTGAGGCAAGTTTTCAGGAATTGAAGAACCGTTTGGTTACCTCACCAGTGTTGATTTTGCCAGATCAAACCAAGGATTATGAGGTGTATTGCGACGCTTCACGTCGAGGACTTGGAGTAGTGCTTATGCAGGAAGGGAGAGTTGTTTCGTATGCTTCACGACAACTGAAGCCCCATGAGTTGAATTATGCCACGCATGATTTGGAGTTAGCAGCCGTAGTGCATGCATTGAAGACATGGAGACATTTCCTCATTGGAAACCATTGTGAGGTGTACACGGATCATAAGAATTTGAAGTACATTTTCACACAAAAGGAGTTGAACCTCAGACAAAGGAGATGGTTGGAGCTCATCAAGGATTATGATATGAAATTGCATTATCATCCCGGGAAGGCTAATGTAGTAGCTGATGCATTAAGCTGCAAGAGCCATGTCAATACGTTAATGATGGGAGAAATACCAAAGGAGTTAGCAGAAAACCTTCGTGAACTATGTTTGGAAATAGTTCCGAGAGGCTATGTGGCAGCATTGGAAATTCAGTCAACTTTGATGGACAGAATCAGGGAAGCTCAGAAGACTGACAAGGAGATTGCTTCTATAAAGGATAAAATGAAAGAAGGAAAAGCTAAAGGATTTCGCGAGGATGAGCACGACACCCTATGGTTTGAAGACCGTGTTTACGTGCCCAATAACCCGGAGATCAGGAAGTTGATTTTGCAAGAGGCACATGATTCACCGTATTCGATTCACCCAGGAAATACCAAGATGTATTTGGATTTGAAGGATATTTTCTGGTGGACAGGAATGAAGAAGGATATTGCGGAGTATGTAGCAGTTTGTGACGTATGTCAGAGAGTAAAGACAGAACATCATAAGCCAGCAGGATTGTTGCAACCATTGCCGATACCCGAATGGAAGTGGGATAAGCTAGGCATGGATTTTATCATGGGATTACCAAGGACTCG
This sequence comes from Triticum urartu, assembly GCF_056163025.1. Classification (NCBI taxonomy): domain Eukaryota; kingdom Viridiplantae; phylum Streptophyta; class Magnoliopsida; order Poales; family Poaceae; genus Triticum; species Triticum urartu. The sequence goes on from NC_141875.1 coordinate 375,008,372, forward strand.
TTCAGGCTATGACTCGATTTGGGTTGTAGTTGATCGATTGACGAAGGTAGCTCATTTCATCCCAGTAAAGACCACTTACACCAGTGCTAAGTTGGCAAAAATATACATGACCAGGATCGTATGTTTGCATGGAGTTCCGAGGAGCATCGTATCAGATAGAGGAACCCAGTTTACCTCAAAGTTTTGGAAGCAGTTGCATGAGACTTTGGGTACTAGGCTAGAATTTAGTATAGCTTTTCATCCGCAGACAGATGGATAGACCGAGAGAGTCAATCATATTTTGGAGGATATGCTGAGAGCTTGTGCGCTAGATTATGGATCTAGTTGGGATGATAATTTGCCATATGCAGAGTTCTCTTACAATAATAGCTATCAGACCAGTTTGAAGATGGCCCCTTTCGAAGCTCTGTACGGAAGGAGGTGCAGGACACCGTTGTCATGGGACGAAGTTGGAGACCGCCAGTTGTTTGGACCAGATCTGATTAAAGAGTCTGAACAGAAGGTGAAGTTGATTCGCGATAGGCTCAAGGTAGCCCAGTCCAGGTAGAAGAGCTATGCAGATTCTAAACGCAAAGAGACAGTTTACGAAGTCGGAGATAGAGCTTATCTTCGAGTATCCCCGCTTCGAGGGATTAAGCGCTTTGGAGTTAAGGGGAAGTTAGCGCCACGATTTGTAAGGCCATATCGAGTTTTGGAGCGTATGGGAGAAGTGGCCTACAAGTTGGAATTGCCAGAAGGATTGACCGGAGTTCATGATGTGTTCCACGTTTCTCAGTTGAAGAAGTGTCACGCGGAGATGGCTGACATACCTTTGAGAGACACAGTGCCATTAGAAGCAATTCAGTTGGATAACAATTTGACCTATGAGGAGAAACCAGTCAAGATTCTCGAGTTTGCTAGCCGAGTCACTCGCAGCAAGGTTATCAAGTTTTGCAAAGTTTAGTGGAGCCACCACACGGAGGATCAAGCCACCTGGGAGCGAGAGGAAGATTTACTCAAGGACCACCCTCACCTATTTTCTAGCCAACCCGAATCTCGAGGGCGAGATTCATCTTAAGGGGGGTAGGTTTGTAACATCCCAAATTTTCAATTTGGAATGTTATACATTAGATCATCATGCATATCATATTTTATTTTGCTTTTGGTTTTGATCCTAGAAAATCCTAAGCAACTCAAGGACCCACGGAGAGAGTTGGGGATTTTGTTATTTACATATTTGAGTTTTCTCAAATTGTGTAAACAGGATCATTTGATTTTATTTATTTTATCATCAATCATTTCTATTACAAAAATATGAGAGAGGGAATAAAATGACTTTCCCAAAATATAGAAATATTGAGGATTTAATAAAAAAATCAAATAAGATTTATTTCGGAGTTTTTCGGTATTTTTACTTGAATTTAGGAAAAATGCGCGTTTTTCAAAATTGCATTTAGGGCCCAAATAAATGTTCACTTTATCGGGCTTGATTTTAGAAGCCCGGGAAAATTTATTTCGTGATTTTTGGAGTCTGTTTAGTATTTCTTTTTATTTTTCTTCCGAGCGGAATTATTAAAAAAAATAGCGGAACCGACTATGGGCCGTACTCGGCCAGGACTCCCCTGGCCGGGGCCTTTATAAGGCGCTGCCCCGGGCCCGAGAGCCCAGCCGCCCGAAACCCTAGCGCGCCCCAGCCCCAGCCCCAGCCCCGCCGCCGCCGCCGCCAGCCGCCACCGCCGCCAGCCGCCGCCGATCCGCCGGAGCCGCGCGTCGCCCGAGGTTCGTCGCCTCGAAATCTGTGCCGTTTTAAATAAATATATTATTTTTCGTTCGTATTTTTTCTTTTTCGTCGGATTTTCCACGGTTATTTTCTGATCGTGATTTCTGATCCGATTTTCGTTTTAGTATAACTTTTCGCTCGTTTATCGGAATCAGGCGATTCAAGCGCCTGGAGTTTCTTCTCAAAACCCTCTTTCCGAATAATCAACTTAAACAAGTTTTTGCTACTGTAAAATTTGACTTAGATCGAGATTACTAGAACGAAGTTGTTTTCTTTCGCCGTTTGTTTTCTTTTGCTTCGTTCGATTTGAATCTTTTTGCGAACCAGGGTTCTTAAGTTGAACTTTCTGGTTAGATCTTCTATTTGAGTTTTACCTGTGCATTAGATGAGTGCTTATTGTATGCTTGTTGTTTGTCTGTGATAGAATACCCAGAGTGCGCCGCCTGTTACTTTGAATCTCTAGGTTTCGCGGATCATCAGCAAGGCAAGTAACACTTTGATCATACCTTTTTCTACAACCCAGTTTTATTGCATTAGATCAATCCTCACACATTGCATGATTAGGATCTAATTAAATTGTGGGATGGGAAGTAGATGAGGTAGTACCTATTACCTGTTTATTATCAAACCTTTGGGAGTTACTTCTACGTTTGCTTATTATGCCATGCTATGCTAGTAGACGTGGATTGGGTGAGTGATATCCATGACAGATGTGAGATTGTTAATTAATGGTTTATCTAAGGTGGCAACCTAAACACACATCTGGGTGGATTGAGGCACCTGGGTTTCCAGCACTTGCCTGTTTTTCTTTTGGACCGCCACCCAGGCTCAAAGGGGTCATGAGATTATTCATACTAGAAACTTCCGTGTGCAGCCACAAGCCATTATGGGCTCTGGCATAGTTGATTAAGTTGTCCGAACTCTTACAGTGGTAGACTAGCAGATGTAGGGGATGTAGGTGGTACGGTCTACCCGATCGTAAGGTGCTAGCGCTTCTGAAAGACTATGTCTCGGTCATCCGTCTTCTCAAACACCATGTAGTGCGAGAAAACAAACGGAGGTGATCGAGTCTTGTGGGGAAAAGTGCGCAAACCTCTGCAGAGTGTAACAAACTAATCATGGTTATCCGTGTCCCCGGTTATGGACATCTTGAGTATCTAGTACCTGGATTATCATGTGGATCTCAACATGTTACTCTAAAGTTAATTTTGTTGGGTTAAATGATGATATTTAATTGGGATTGAGAATGCTGTCAACCATTCTCAATGTTTAACAACCACCATGATAGTAATTAAATTTATTCCTTTGAAGTAGGGAAAAATTGGCTTTACGCAAAAACTGTAACCATAGAGCTTTCCACCAGCCAAATATGCATATAGTATAGCTGTTGCATTTCATTACTCTCTATGTGTTACCTTGCCAGCATATTCCATGTGCTGACCCGTTTTCGGGCTGCAACGTCAATGTTGCAGACTTTTCAGACGACGATTAAGGAGTTTTAGGTCGTGGTTCGATACTCAGTGATGCCGTTGGAGTTGATGGACTCACCTATCTTCCAAGCCTTCCGCTGTTATCGTTATTAGATGGCCTTAAGCCATATTTATTGTAATAAGTTCTCTTTTGAGACACTCGATGTAATAAGTGTGTGATTGGTACTCTGCTATAAATCCTCCGAGTACTGTGTGGTGTCAGCATTTCTGATCCAGGGATGACACCGGAGCACAGAGATCAGACTGTTTGAGGTCTGGTCGCTACACCTTCCTAGTGAAGATGCCGCTACTCATATAAATAGCTTCGCTAATTTGTGTGACATGCAGAATAAGAAAGATGTGGATAATGATATTGTTAAATTGAAGCTATTTCCTTTTTTGCTTAGAGATCGTGCTAAAGCTTGGTTTTCGTCTTTGCCTAAAAATAGTATTGATTCATGGAATAAGTGCAAAGATGCTTTTATCTCTAAGTATTTTCCTCCCGCTAAGATCATCTCTCTTAGAAACGATATTATGAATTTTAAGCAACTTGATCATGAACATGTTGCACAAGCTTGGGAGAGAATGAAATTAATGATATGTAATTGCCCTACTCATGGTTTAAATTTGTGGATGATTATACAAAACTTTTATGCCGGATTGAATTTTGCTTCTAGAAATCTTTTAGATTCGGCCGCGGGAGGCTCTTTTATGGAAATCACTTTAGGAGAAGCTACTAAAATCCTAGATAATATTATGGTTAATTATTCTCAATGGCATACTGAAAGATCTACTAATAAAAAGGTGCATGTGATAGAAGAAATTAATGTTTTGAGTGGAAAGATGGATGAACTTATGAAATTATTTGCTAATAAGAGTGTTTCTTCTGATCCTAATGATATTCCCTTTCCTACTTTGATTGAGAATAATAATGAATCTATGGATGTGAATTTTGTTGGTAGGAACAATTTTGGTAACAACGCGTATAGAGGAAATTTCAACCCTAGACCTTATCCTAGTAATCCCTCTAATAATTATGGTAATTCCTACAACAATTCTTATGGAAATTATAATAAGTTGCCCTCTGATTTTGAATCTAATATTAAAGAATTTATTACTTCGCAAAAGAATTTTAATGCTATGATTGTAGAAAAATTGCTTAAGATTGATGATTTGGCTAGGAACGTTGATAGAATTTCTCTCGATATTTATTCTTTGAAACTTAGATCTATTCCACCTAAGCATGATATCAATGAGTCTCTCAAAGCCATGAGAATTTCCATTGATGAGTGCAAAGAAAGAACCGCTAGGATGCGTGCTAAGAAAGATGCCTTTATAAGAGCGTGTTCTTCTAGTTCCTATGAAAATAATGATGAAGATCTAAACGTTATTGATGTGTCCCCTATTAAATCTTTGTTTTGCAATATGAATCTTGATAATGATGGGACTTAATATGATCCACCTTTACCTAGAAGGCGTTCCAAGAATTCAGAATTTGTTGATCTTGATGCTAAAATTGATAAAAGTGGGATTGAAGAAATTAAAACCCTAGATGTTGCTAAACCCACTATTATGGATTTCAAGGAATTTAACTATGAAAATTGCTCTTTGATTGATTGTATTTCCTTGTTGCAATCCGTGCTAAATTCTCCTCACGCTTATTGTCAAAATAAAGCGTTTACTAAACATATCGTTGATGCCTTGATGCAATCTTATGAAGAAAAACTTGAATTGGAAGTTTCTATCCCTAGAAAACTTTATGATGAGTGGGAACCAACTATTAATATTAAAATTAAAGATCATGAATTCTATGCTTTATGTGATTTGGGTGCTAGTGTTTCCACGATTCCAAAGACTTTGTGTGATTTGTTAGGTTTCCGTGATTTTGATGATTGCTCTCTAAACTTGCACCTTGCGGATTCCACTATTAAGAAACCAATGGGAGGAATTAATGATGTTCTTATTGTTGCAAATAGGAATTATGTGCCCATATATTTTATTGTTCTTGACATAGATTGCAATCCTTCATGTCCTATTATTCTTGGTAGACCTTTCCTTAGAATGATTGGTGCAATTATTGATATGAAGGAAGGAAATATTAGATTCCAATTTCCATTAAGGAAAGGCATGGAACACTTTCCTAGAAATAAGATTAAATTACCTTATGAATCTATTATGAGAGCCACTTATGGATTGCCTACCAAACATGGCAATACCTAGATCTATTCTTGCTTGTTATGCCTAGCTAGGGGCGTTAAATGATAGCGCTTGTCGGGAGGCAACCCAATTTTATTTTTATTCCTTGCTTTTTGCTACTGTTTAGTAATAAATAATTTCTCTAGCCTCTGTTTTGGTTGTGTTTAATTAGTGTTTGTGCCAAGTAGAACCGTTGGGAAGACTTGGGGAAAGTCTTGTTGAACTTGCTGTAAAAAAACAGAAACTTTAGCGCTCACGAGAACTGCTGTAATTTTTATCTGGAGAGTGCTATTTAGTTAATTATTTTTTCATATGATTAATAGATAAATTACTAACGTCCATAAATTTATTTCAGAATTTTTGGGGTTCTAGATCTTGCGCTAGCTACAGATTACTACAGACTGTTCTGTTTTTTGACAGATCCTGTTTTTCGTGTGTTGTTTGCTTATTTTGATGAATCTATGGCTAGTAAAATAGTGTATAAACCATAAGAAGTTGGAATACAGTAGGTATAACACCAATATAAATAAAGAATGAGTTCATTACAGTACCTTGAAGTGATCTTTGTTTTCTTTCGCTAACGGAGCTCACGAGATTTTCTACTTTAAGTTTTGTGTTGTGAAGTTTTCAAGTTTTGGGTAAAGATTTGCTGGATTATGGAATAAGGAGTGGAAAGAGCCTAAGCTTGGGGATGCCCATGGAGCCACCAAGATAATCTAAGGACACCAAAAATCCAAAGCTTGGGGATGCTCCGGAAGGCATCCCCTCTTTCGTCTACTTCTATCGGTAACTTTACTTGGAGCTATATTTTTATTCGCCACATGATATGTGTTTTGCTTGGAGCGTCTTGTATGATTTGAGTCTTTGCTTGTTAGTTTACCACAATCATCCTTGCTGTACACACCTTTTGAGAGAGCTATACATGATTTGGAATTTGTTAGAATACTCTATGTGCTTCGCTTATATCTTTTGAGTTATATAGTTTTGCTCTAGTACTTCACTTATATCTTTCAGAGCACGGTGGTGGATTTGTTTTATAGAAACTATTGATCTCTCATGCTTCACATAGATTATTTTGAGAGTCTTAATAGCATGGTAATTTGCTTAAAATCCTAATATGTTAGGTATTCAAAGTTAGTAGAATTTTCTTAAGAGTGTTTTGAATACTAAGAGAAGTTTGATGCTTGATGATTGTTTTGAGATATGGAGGTAATAATATCAAAGTCGTGCTAGTTGAGTAGTTGTGAAATTGAGAAATACTTGTGTTAGAGTTTGCAAGTCCCGTAGCATGCACGTATGGTAAATTTTATGCAACAAATTTGAAACATGAGGTGTTATTTGATTGTCTTCCTTATGAGTGGCGGTCGGGGACGAGCGATGGTCTTTTCCTACCAATCTATCCCCCTAGGAGCATGCGCGTAGTACCGAGGTTTTTGATGACTTGTAGATTTTTGCAATAAGTATGTGAGTTCTTTATGACTAATGTTGAGTCCATGGATTATACACACTCACACCCTTCCATCCTTGCTAGCCTCTTCGGTAACGTGCATTGCCCTTTCTCACATTGAGAGTTGGCGCAAACTTCGCCGGTGCATCCAAACCCCGTGATATGATACGCTCTTTCACACATAAACCTCCTTATATCTTCCTCAAAACAGCCGCCATACCTACCTATTATGGCATTTCCATAGCCATTCCGAGATATATTGCCATGCAACTTTCCATCATTCCGTTCATCATGACACGTTCATCATTGTCATATTGCTTAGCATGGTCATGTAGTTGACATAGTATTTGTGGCAAAGCCACCGTTCATAATTCTTTCATACATGTCACTCTTGGTCCATTGCATATCCCGGTACACCGCCGGAGGCATTCATATAGAGTCATCTTTTGTTCTAGTATCGAGTTGTGATCATTGAGTTGTAACTAAATAGAAGTGTGATGATCATCATTTTCTAGAGCATTGTCCCAAGTGAGGAATAAATAAATATAAAAAGAGAGAAACGCCATAAAAAGGCCCGAAAAAGGGAAAGGCCATAAAAAGTCCCAAAAAATAAATAAAAAGAAATGAGAGAGAAAGAGAGAAGGGACAATGTTACTATCCTTTGCCACACTTGTGCTTCAAAGTAGCACCATAATCTTCATGTTAGAGAGTCTCTTGTTTTGTCACTTCCATATACTAGTGGAAATTTTTCATTATAGAACATGGCTTGTATATTCCAACAATGGGCCTCCTCAAGTGCCCTAGGTCTCCGTGAGCAAGCAAGTTGGATGCACACCCACTTAGTTTCTTTTGTTGAGCTTTCATACATTTATAGCTCTAGTGCATCCGTTGCATGGCAATCCCTACTCCTTGCATTAACATCAATCGGTGGGCATCTCCATAGCCCATTGATTAGCCTCGTTGATGTGAGACATTCTCCTCTTTTGTCTTCTCCACATAACCCCCCTCATTATGTTCTATTCCACCCATAGTGCTATGTCCATGGCTCGTGCTCATATATTGCGTGAAAGTTTATAGGTTTGAGATTACTAAAGTATGAAACAATTTCTTGGCTTGTCATCGGGGCTGTGCATGATGAGAGCATTCTTGTGTGACCAAAATGAAACATGACTAAACCATATGACTTTGTAGGGATGAACTTTCTTTGGCCACGTTATTTTGAGAAGACATAATTGCTTTGTTAGTATGCTTGAAGTATTATTATTTTTATGTCAATACGAACCTTTGTCTTGAATCTTTCGGATCTGAATATTCATACCACAATTAAGAAGAATTACATTAAAATTATGCCAAGTAGCACTCCGCATCAAAAATTCTGTTTTTATCATTTACCTACTTGAGGACGAGCAGTAATTAAGCTTAGGGATGCTTGATACATCTCCAACCTATCTATAATTTTTGATTGCTCCATGCTATATTATCTACTGTTTTGGACATTATTGGGCCTTATTATCCACTTTTATATTATTTTTGGGACTAACCTATTAACCAGAGGCCCAGCCTAGAATTGCTGTTTTTTTGCCTGTCTTAGGGTTTCGAAGAAAAGGAATATCAAACGTAGTCCAAACAGAATGAAACCTTCGGGAACGTGATTTTCTCAATGAATAAGACCAGGGAAACTTGGACCCTACGTCAAGAAATAAAACAGGAGGCCACGAGGTAGGGGGCGCGCCCACCCCCACCAGCCGCGCCCTCCACCCCCGTGGGCCCCCTGTTGCTCCACCGACATACTCCTTCCTCCTATATATATCCATGTACCCCCAAACGATCAGAACAGGAGCCAAAACCCTAATTCCACCGCCGTAACTTTCTGTATCCACGAGATCCCATCTTGGGGCCTGTTCCGGAGCTCCGCCGGAGGGGGCATCAATCATGGAGGGCTTCTACATCAACACCATAGCCCCTCCGATGAAGTGTGAGTAATTCACCTCAGACCTACGGGTCCATAGTTAGTACCTAGATGGCTTCTTCTCTCTTTTTGGATCTCAATACAATGTTCTCCGCCTCTCTTGTGGAGATCTATTCGATGTAATCTTCTTTTTGCGGTGTGTTTGTTGAGACCGATGAGTTGTGGGTTTATGATCAAGTCTATCTATGAATAATATTTGAATCTTCTCTGAATTCTTTTATGTATGATTGGTTATCTTTGCAAGTCTCTTTGAATTATCAGTTTGGTTTGGCCTACTAGATTGATCTTTATTGCAATGGGAGAAGTGCTTAGCTTTGGGTTCAATCTTATGGTGACCTTTCCCGGTGACAGTAAGGGCAGAAAGGCACGTATTGTATTTTTTGCCATCGAGGATAACACGATGGGGTTTTCTTCATATTGCATGAGTCTATCCCTCTACATCATGTCATCTTGCTTACTCTGTTTTTAACTTAATACTCTAGATGCATGCTGGATAGCGGTCGATCAGTGGAGTAATAGTAGTAGATGCAGGCAGGAGTCGGTCTACTTGTCTTGGACGTGATGCCTATATACATGATCATACCTAGATATTCTCATAACTATGCTCAATTCTGTCAATTGCTCAACAGTTATTTGTTCACCCACCGTAGAATACTTATGCTCTTGAGAGAAGCCACTAGTGAAACCTATGGCCCCCGGGTCTATCTTTATCATATTGATCTCCTACTACTTAGTTATTTCCTTTGCTATTTACTTTGCCTTTATTTTACTTTGCATCTTTTATCATAAAAATACCAAAAATATCATCTTATCATATCTATCAGATCTCACTCTCGTAAGTGGCCCTATAGGGATTGACAACCCCTATTTGCGTTGGTTGCGAGGATTTATTTGTTTTGTGCAGGTGCGAGGGACTCGCGCGTAGCCTCGTACTGGATTGATACTTTGGTTCTCAAAAACTGAGGGAAATACTTACACTACTTTGCTGCATCATCCCTTCCTCTTCGGGGAAAACCAACGCAGTTCTCAAGAGGTAGCACTGACCAACTCTCTGGTTAGTCTATTACCAAAATCGGTCCCACCGAGTTTGTGTAATCGGTCTCACCGAGGTTACGTTATGCCCTAACCCTAACGAAATCGGTCCCACCAAGTTGACGTGTCGGTCCCACCGAAAACCCTAACGGTCACATTATGAACTAAATCGGTCTGACCGAGTTGTATGATTCGGTCCCACCGAGTTTAGTAAATTGTGTCTAACGGTTAGTTTTTGTTTGGAGGCTATATATACCCCCTCCACCCACTCTTCATTCGTGGAGAGAGCCATCAGAACATGCCTACACTTCCAACATACATTTTCTGAGAAAGAACCACCTACACTTGTGTTGAGGTCAAGATATACCATTCCAACCACATAAATCTTGATCTCTAGACTTCCCCAAGTTGCTTTCCACTCAAATATTCTTTCCACCAAATACAATCCTATGAGAGAGAGAGTTGAGTGCTGGGGAGACTATAATTTGAAGCACAAAAGCAAGGAGTTCATCATCAACACACCATTTGTTACCTCTTGGAGAGTGGTGTCTCCTAGATTGGTTAGGTGTCACTTGGGAGCCTCCGTCAAGATTGTGGAGTTGAACCAAGGAGTTTGTAAGGGCAAGGAGATCACCTACTTCATGAAGATCTACCCGAGTGAGGCATGTCCTTCGTGGGCGACGACCATGGTGGGATAGACAAGGTTGCTTCTTCGTGGACCCTTCATGGGTGGAGCCCTCCGTGGACTCGCAAAACTGTTACCCTTCGTGGGTTGAAGTCTCCATCAACGTGGATGTACGATAGCACCACCTATCGGAACCACAGATAAAAAATATTCGTGTCAACATTGCGTTTTCTCCCTCCAAACTTCCTTTACCTTCATATGCAATTGTTTTACATTCCACTGCTATACTCTTAGAATTGCATGTGTAGGTTGATTGCTTGACTTGTGCAAAGTTGCTAAAATCTTCCAAGAACTAAAATTTGTAAAAGGCTAGTTTTTTATTTGGTCAAGTAGTCTAATCACCCCCCTCTAGACATACTTTCGATCCTACAAGTGGTATCAGAGCCTTAATCTCCATTTGCTTTGATTTCCATAGATTTTGGTGGTCATATCATTGGTTTCACAACCTAGGAGAGTATGGCGTCTAGCGAGGGAAATTACCACCGTAGAGGTCCATACTTTGATGGTACAAATTTTGCTAGTTGGAAGCATAAGATGAAAATGCATATTCTTGGACATAACCCCGCCGTTTGGGCTATTGTGTGTATTGGCTTGCAAGGTGAATTCTTTGATGGGAGAGAACTGAACCGTGAAGCTACCACGGAAGAGTTGAAGATGCTGCAATACAATGCTCAAGCTTGTGATATACTCTTCAACGGATTGTGCCCTGAAGAATTCTACAAAATCAGCCGTCTTGAGAATGCAAAGGAAACTTGGGATACTTTGATTGATATGCACAAAGGTACCGACTCCGTCAAGGAATCCAAATTGGATGTTCTTCAAAGTCAACTTGACAAGTTCAAAATGAAGGATGGTGAAGGCGTTGCTGAAATATACTCTAGGCTTGCTCTCATCACAAATGAGATTGCCGGCTTAGGAAGCGAAGAGATGACCGATAGATTCATCATCAAGAATATCCTAAGAGCCTTGGATGGAAAATATGATACCGTGTGCCCAATTACAAAGATCTCAAGCCAACGGAAGTCATTGGAAGAATTGTTGCTCATGAGATGTCACTCAAGGATAAGGAAGAGCTCCACAACAAGTCAAGTGGTGCTTACAAAGCCTCATGTGAAGCTCCCACATCATCAAGTGAGAAGCAAACCTTCAATGAAGAATTGAGTCTAATGGTGAAGAACTTCAACAAATTCTACAAGAGAAGGAGCAAGGAAAGAAGCTCCAAGTCAAGATCCTACAATGACAAGAGATCTTCAAGTCGCTAAAGAAATTGCTCCAATTCTGGAAGACCCAGACACTACTCCAATGAGTGTACGGCTCCCTACAAAAGAAGAGAAGATTCTCGCAAAAGAAGGAGTAGAAGAGAATAATCACCACCAAGATAAAGAAGGAGTAGGGATGATCGTTATGAACGAAGACCCTCTCGGAGAAGCAAGGATTCGAAAAGGAAGGATAAGTCATCAAGGATCTACACAAAAGGAAGACATCAAGCTCATGTTGGTGAATGGGTATTCGGTTCCGACCCCAATCATCACTCTGAAAGAATTTATCACTCCGACTCTGAATATACTCAAGATGAAGGTGTTGCCGGACTAGCACTTGTGACAACCAACTCCTACGACATATTTGACTCACAAAATGAAGGAATTGGAAGATGCTTCATGGCTAAAGGTCCAAAGGTAACACACCCCGAGTATGTTGATTTCAATAGTGATGAAGATGATTTGCTAGGAGATGATGATTTACTTGTTGACAGCTCTAGTTATGAAAACTATGATTAACTTGCCATTAATCATGCTAATCAAGATAAAATGAATGACGATGATAAGAAGGAGATTGAGCGTCTAATTAAAGAACTAAACACTCTTAAGTTAGCTCATGAAACTACCTTGGAAGATCATCGAGAACTTTTAAAGACTCATGAGAAGCTACACTTTGAAAAGCTTAACCTTGAGCAAGGGCATGAGTTTTTAAAAGGCAATCAATGATGATCTTTGCAAGAAAAGTTCTTCTTACATTGCCAAGCGTTTATTCTTTTCTACTTACATGCCACAAGTTAAATCTAGCAACAAGAACAAGAAAGATTCTTCATCTAGTAGTAACAACAATCATGCTAAATCAAATGTTGTTGCCTCTAGTATTTCTCTTGATTCCACTAATGATTCTCTTAGCCAAGTTACACTTGAGCAAGAAAATAGCTTATTGAAGGGAATTATAGAGAAATGTGTTTACAAGAGCCTTGCCAAAGTAAGCAATTTTAGGAAATTGTACGCAAGGAAGGAAGGCACCGGAAGAATCAAGGTGTTGGTTTTGAACGAAAGTTCAATGCCAATGGAGTTGAGTGGGAAGAAGATTAATACCCCAAGACGAAGTTTGTTCCTCAACAAGAGAAGTATTATCCTACTTCTTTCAAAGGAACACAAGGTCAAGATGATCTTCCACCACAAGACCACAAGCAAAAAGGCAAGGACAAGCTTCAAGAGGAGATTGATGCATTTGAAGAAGCACCTAAGGCCTTGTCAAGTGGGTTCCCAAGACTACATCAAGTTCTACTTCATCAAGTACGACTACAACTCCAAGGATTCCCATCAAGATGGTGTGGATCCCGAAGAAGAAGAACTAGAGAGTTCTTGAGGGTGACTCCGCCAACATACTTCACTCTTATCATTTTGGCGAAGACAAGTGCAAACAACTTCCATATCTTGCACTAGTTCAAGGAGTCACAAACCCTCTTGTTGGTAAGACAAGGGCAAGGCAACCTAATGCTTTCATGGACACCATCTTGTGTATACATCACTCTATGTCTATGGATATCCCTGCTTGTTCCTTGTGGGACTAACCCATGTGGGTATTGAAAGTGCAACTCACTCCAGTGGATTGCTCCGAATGATCTACATCAACTATCGGTATGGAACGACACCTATGTGATCACAAGGACCCCTACTACGGTTGCCGAGGCGCAGGGTTGCGAGGAGAGCAGGGCTAGTAGATAGCATAAGGATCATTTACCCAGGTTCGGGCCACGAGGATGCGTAAAACCCTAGTACTGCTTTGGTGGGTGTATTTCTGAGAGTTCTTGAGCTCTCAAACTAGTTGTGGTCAGCGTGTGGCTCCAAAGAGCCGAATCCCCCTCCTCGTCTCCTTGGCCCTCCTTTTATAGGAAAAAGGGGTCGCCACAATGGCCATGGGAGGTGGAAAGGTCTATAGTGACACGAGGTTATCCCTCGTATTACAGGACAAGGTGCATTTAATGCACTGCTTATGTGTCCTCTTGCTTTATCGGGGACGGGGGTGAGGCCCGTCCCGTCCGTCGCCGCTCCTCCTCGCTCCGACATGCGCCTCGGCCGGGGACGCGTGTGGTGCCATGTAGGCAGGCAGGCAGCTGAGTTGGCGCGGTGGCGCAGCCTTCACGAAGATCTGCATGCCGCCACGCAGGTGCTTGATGAGTTGGCCTGGGAGCTGCATGTTGCCACGCAGGTGCCCGCCCAGCTAGTTGGGCTGGCAGCTGCATGTGAAAGGCGGTGGGAGCTGGGTTGACGTGGGCTTGGCAGTGGCCTTGCCGGCATCTTTGGCGAGGGCCTTGCCGGGTGGCCCGGCAAGGGTCTCGCTATGGTGTGTTGTCGTCCCCGGCAAGGATCTTGCCAGGGGTCTAGTGGCCTTCCTTGGCAAGGATCTTGCCGAGAATCGTCGTCTTCTGATCTGATCTTGAATATGTCTTCACAAAGATATATATGTCGCCACAGGGGTGCCTTTCTGAGCCCTGACCCCATGCTGATGATGGCATTGGGGGCCGTGGGCTCAAGGGTGGCTCGCTCTGTTGGTGTGGGGCGAGCTGTCTCGGCAAGAGTCTTGTTGGGGCCGCTGAGGCCACCCGGCAAGGGTCTTGCCGGGAGAACTTGCTTCGTCCCCCTGCTCTTTGTGGTCTTGGCCTTGGTGTTGCTTTGATTGTCTTGGGCTTCGATCTTACCTTGGCTCACCTCCCTCGTTCTGCTTCGTGTGGCCGTGGGCGCGGCTCTGACTGCTCGTGCACAGGAAAGGGGTACAAAGGTGCGCCCCTATTTTTGTACACCGACAGGAGCCCCCGGGCCTGGGCCACACATAAGCGCGACGCGTTGTTGGGCCATGCCCAAAACGATGCACGGGCAGGTGGGGCGGATTTTACTGTGGTAAGTTTCTTCGCGCGCTCCGCCTCCCACGACCCGCGCGCGTGGCGCGGCGTGGAGCGGTGTGCGTGACGTGGGCGGCATGCGTGGGACGGTTTCCGCACGCATGCATCACATCGCAGTAAAGAGGCGGCTCATGTCTTCCCCTAAAAAGAGGAAGGCGTGGAGGCGCGGCTCATTTACTGAGCGGGGTCGAGGTGCGGTCTTCAAGGCGTCCACTCCCCACGATCACGGGGAGTGGAGAGGCCGCCTCACCCGTCCCCTCAGTTCTGCACGTCTGCCACGGGTCCTTGTGGTGGTAAACGGTGGAGGCGAGAAACCGGGCCGCCGCTGGTTGGGCGGCGGGTCGGTCCTGATTCTCCGCGCCTCCGGTGTCTGGATTGGCCGAGCGGGGCGGCCGAGCCTCAACCCCGTTCCTTTAAAAAGAGGAGGAAGGGGGGAAATGGCACCACACATTCTTCTATCTTCTAACTCTCTCTGCTTCTGCTCCTCCCTCTCACCCGCCATGGAGAAAGGGAATCCTGGTCCTTCGACGGTAGCGGCAAGGGTCGCCGCTCAACAGCGCGTCCCTCCCCCTCCTGAACCCGTGGTGGCGGAACCGACCGCGAGGGGAAGGGGGAGGGCGGGGCGGCGCACCGGCCTCGCACCTGCCAATGATGCCCTTCCCGATGGAGGGCCACGTTGACGACCAGCCTTGCGAGTTCTTCATCAGGCTCCGCCGGCCCCCGCGTCGTCGTCTTTGTCTCCTCACTCCGTTTGCACGGGCGATGGAGCGTGCCCCGCCCCAGACCCTCAGGTTGCACATGAGGGGCTGCGGGAACGGGGGTACGCGGGTCGACGTCGACTTCCCGGCTCCTCGAGTTATGTATCTCCGCCGTGGATGGAAGACGTTCGCCCGCATCCATAGCCTGACGTCGGGGCTCGTCCTCTACTTCAAGTTAATGGAGGACGGCCTGCTCTCCGTCAAGGTCTTCGGAGATCTTGGAACTCGTCTAAAATGCTGCGTGGAGAGCTCCTCTGATGGAGATTCTGACGATGGAAGCTCGTCCTCGAGCGAGAGCGACGAGGAGGACAGCGGGGCGGACAGTGGGGACGAGTCCGACTAGGCGTCGGACGCCCCGCGCCTGGGCGGGTGCGGCAGCAGCAGCATCTGCACCTGGCCGCTCCTCCGGCAGAAGCTGGCCGGGGGTAGGGCCAGCTCCTTGAACCTTGCGGGGCTGTCTCCTCGGGCGGCTGGCGTCGGGAGGCTGCGGAAGAGGAAGAGGGCGGGCGGCAAGGCCGTCAACTCTGAGTACGTGGGCACCGACGCCTTCATCGCGTATTGCCGATCCCGCCGCCTCGTCTTCTAGCTCCTTTCCCGGCACTGTCATCACCGGCCCGCCCATGGGTGGCCACCGATATGTTCTCTTGGTGCTTTCTGCTGCACGTAGCTCGCCTAGGCGCCCGTTTTGCCCTTTCACCTCCTTGACCTGCCTCCTGAGGTGAGGGACAAGAAAGGGATTACGGGCATCTTATCTCTTTTTTAGTTTGTAAGCCTGCGGGCCTTTGTTAAATTTAAAACTTGTAATCCCCTTGCTCATGTTTTTCATCTCGCACAAACTGTACCTTTATGGGATGTTTTTAATGAAAAAGGGATGCTTGCCGAGTTTCTCGTTTGCGGGTAAACCCCGCGACAAGGAGCGAATCCTTGTTATTGTTTTAAGATAAACGTTTTTCACCCGGCAACAGGCCTTGCCGTCCCCCACTTCACTCGACCGTTCTCGCGCTTTCGGCGGAGGCACGGATGTAGCGGGCTTTAGGCTCCTCGTCCCACCTCCTTGCCGCCGCGGCTACGACCAAATCCAGACCCAGGAAATAATCCCTAGGTATAGGAAAAAGGGGAGCACGGAAGCCTAGAGATAAAAACGAGGTTTCACATGCCCAGTTTGGCTCCGGAATGCATGACAGAGGATAAAAGACTTATCTGGATCCGCAGCCCTTGGCAATCTCATCTTGCCGCGGTTGGATCCTTGTGCTTGCAGCCCCCGGCAACTCTGGCTTGCCGGGGTCGGGGCGCCGGTCCGTTTTCTTCTTTCCGAGTAGCTCAACAGAAGTGCTCATGTGCCCTGCGAAACAAAGGAGGATAGAAAAGGAACATACAGACGTGCACTCGACCTCTAGGCTAGGGGTTAGTCGCTGCTAAGAACTATCAACCCTAACCAAGGAAGAGACTCGACCTAGCATGCATGCTATAACTTAGGGCGCCAGCGCTTCATTTGTTTATGCTCAAGGTCTGCGCTTGGCTTTGTACAAAGGGTCACATGCCTTGTCGGCAAAGCTTGTACAAAAGGTGGCTTGCCGAGAGGCCCGGCAAGCCGCGCCTTATGGGTAAAACTTACGAAGATGCTCGATGTTCCAGGAGTTGCTCACTGGGACGGCATCTTCGGTCTCCAGGAAGACTACGCCAGGCCTGGTGACTTGCATTACCCAATAAGGGCCTTCCCACTTCGGCATCAACTTGTTGGAATTCTTGGCCGACTGAACGCGCCGAAGAACAAGGTTGCCTTCCTCAAGGCTTCGGGCACGAACCTTGCGGCTATGATAGCGGCGCAAGGCTTGCTGGTAGCGTGCCGCTCTCACAGCCGCCCGAAGACGATCTTCCTCAAGGAGCGTCGTGTCATCTTGGCGCAACGGCTCTTGCTCAAGCTCATCATAAGCGAGCACTCGAGGTTACCCGTATATGAGTTCCATGGGGAGAACTGCTTCTGCCCCGTATACCAGGGAAAAGGTGTCTGGCCGGTGGCTCGATTTGGCGTTGTCCTGATCGACCAAAGAACCGCCGGCAACTCATCAATCCAGCGCCTTCCACTCTTGTGCAGCTTGTCAAAGGTCTTCGTTCTCAAGCCTCGCAACACTTCAACATTTGCTCTCTCCGCTTGGCTGTTGCTTCGTGGATGTGCCACGGAAGCAAAACAGACCTTGCTGCTGAGGTCTTGGATGTACTGCATGAAGGTGTGGCTTGTGAACTGTGTGGCGTTGTCGGTGATGACTCTGTTTGGCACACTAAAACGGTAGACCAGTCCTTTGAAGAACTTGACGCATGACTGAGCAGTCACCTTCCTCACTGCTTCCACTTCCGGCCACTTTGTGAACTTGTCGATTGCAACGTACAAGTACTGAAAGCCCCCGACAGCGCGGGGGAAGGGCCCAGTATATCGAGCCCCCAGACTGAGAATGGCCAGGAGAGAGGGATTGTTTGAAGGGCTTGAGCCGGCTGATGAAGCTTCTTTGAATGGAACTGGCACGCTTCACACCTGGTTACTAGTGCCGTTGCATCCTAGAGGGCGGTGGGCCAGAAGAAACCTTGCTGGAATGCCTTCCCGGCAAGGGCCCTTGACCCTATGTGGGAGCCACATATGCCTCCATGTATCTCCACCAACAGCTCCAGTCCTTCCTCCCGGGGGATGCACTTGAGTTTCACACCATTTGGCCTCCTCCGGTACAGGATTTCATCGACGAACTGGTATAGGGCGGACTGACGGGCTACTTTCTCCGCTTCTTCCTGCTCCTCAGGAAGCTCCCCTGTTTGGAGGAAGTGGACGGTATGCTGCGCCCATGCAGGAGCCTGGGGCTCGACGGCAAGGACCAAAGGCATTTCTTCTGCCATGAGAGCGGCTGTCTCTACGGCCAGGGCTTGACGCCCTGTCGGAGCCAGTCGCTCTTGGGTAGGCTCAGCGTCCACGGCAGCACCCTTGCCGGCGGACCCAGGGGGCTCGGTAGGAAAGTACTTGTCGGGACCTGATTTCCTCCGCTTGTTCTGCCCCGATGATGGTTCGACAGATGGTTGAGTTAACCGAAGAAAAAAGGTACCTGGTTCCACAGGTAGCTTGAAGGCGGCATGCTTTGACAGGTAATCGGCGATGTCGTTCTTCGCTCGGAGGACGTGCTCCGCCTAGATACCGTCAAAGCGTTCCTCCAGCTTCCTCACCTCATCTACGTAGGCTTCCATCAATGGCTCTGATAATCCTTGTTGACCTGCCTGACAACGAGCTGCGAGTCGCCCCTAACGATGAGCTTCTTAACCCTGAGGTTTGCCGCGATCCTGAGACCGGCAAGCTATCCCTCGTACTCGGCGGTGTTGTTGGTGGACATCTCCCTAGGGAAGTGCATCTAGATCACGTACTTGAGGTTTTCTCCGGTGGGTGCGATGAGTAGCACACCGGCACCGGCGCCTTGCAGCGAGAAGGCCCCATCAAAGTACATGATCCAGTCACGGTCTGCTTCCTTGTCGGGGAGAGTGGTCTCCTGGACTTCTTCGTCGGGCGTCGACGTCCATTTTGCGATGAATTCCGCCAAGACTCTGCTCTGAATTGTCGAGGTGCTTTCAAACTTCAAACCGAAACTTGACAGCTCCAAGGCCCATTCCACAATCCTTCCGGTTGCGTCCAGGTTGTGCAGTATCCGTTGCAACGGGAGGCGAGTGACGACAGTGGTCTCGTGGGCCTGGAAGTAGTGACACAGCTTCCTTGAGGCCATAAGGAGGCCGAAGAGCAATTTTTGCACACCGGAATACCTCGACCTAGCCCCATGCAAGAGGGAGCTAACAAAGTAAACCAGGTGCTGCATCATCTTCTTCTTTGGCACCACTTCACTCGACTGCGCGGGCATTGCCTTGGTGGCACCAGACTCTGCCGGGGGCCGCGCCTTGTCAGCACCAGCCCCTGCCGGGGGAATCTTTGGCTTGCCATCCGCTGGTTCTGCCGCCATTGCTGCCTCCTCGTCGAGCTCCCTCTGTGCCACCAGTGCGGTGCTGACCACTTGATTCGTCGCCGCCAAATACAGCAACAACGGCTCTTGTGGTTTAGGCGCAACCAGTATCGGCGTGGAGGAAAGGTATTTCTTCTGATCCTACAGTGCTGCCTCAGCTTCTGGTGTCCACTCTATTGGGCCTGCCTTCTTCAAGATTTTGAAGAAGGGAAGGGCGCGCTCGGCAGACTTGGAGATGAACTGGCTCATGGCGGCAACGCAGCCGGTGAGCCAACGCACATCCTTGATCCGCTTGGGCGCCTCGATCTTCTCAATAGCCTTGATCTTGTCTGGGTTTGCCTCGATCCCACGCTGTGACACAAAGAATCCGAGAAGCTTGCCGGGCGGAACGCCGAAGACGCACTTCTCAGGGTTCAGCTTGAAGTTGATCTTGCGCAGGTTAGCAAATGTCTCTTCCAGATCTTGCACAAGAGTTGGCCCGTCCTTGGTTTTGATCACTATGTCATCCATGTAGGCCTCCATATTTCTATGGAGCTGAGGTTCAAAACCAATTTGGACTGCTCTTGCAAACGTTGATCCGGCACTCTTCAGCCCAAAAGGCATCCATAAAAAGAAATACGTACCACATGGGGTGATGAATGCCATCTTCTCTTCATCCTCTCTTGTCATGAAGATTTGGTGGTAGACTGAGTAGGCGTCGAGGAATGATAACAGATCACACCCGGTCATGGAAGGGGTCGTTAGGGCAAGCCTTGTTAATATCTGTGTAATCAATACACAGCCTCCACTTCCCATTCGCCTTGCGCACCACTACTGGATTGGCCAACCACGTCAGGTGTAGCACCCCTCTCACCAAACCTGCTGCTTCCAACTTCCTGATCTCCTCTGTGATGAACTCCTGCCTTTCCAGAGCCTGCTTTCTTACCTTTTGCTTGACGGGCTGCGCGTGGGGGCAGACAGCTAGGTGGTGCTCAATCACCTCCCTGGGAACACCGGGGATGTCAGACGCTTGCCATGCAAACACGTCGACATTTTCCCGCAGGAAGGTGACGAGCGCACCTTCCTATTTGCTGTCGAGGGTGGAGCCTATGATGAAGGCCCCTCCCATGCCATTCTCCCCAACGGGCACCTTCTTGGTCTGCGGCGGCTCGGCTCTGGATCTCTTGCTCTTGTCGGTAGAGATCTCTGGCACGTCCTCAATGGTAGCACACCACTCCAAGGAGGTGCGCTTGCCGGAGTGGGTGCGAGAGGTCTTGCCGGGCTCCTTTTTCCCTCCCGGGCCGTCAGCGGCAGGAGCAGGTGCCTTGACGGCAGCTGCTGCAACTGCTTCCCGGTATAGTTGGTTGGCGCAGATCAGTGCGTCCTTCTTGTCGGAGGGGACGGAGATGATGGTCAACGGCCCAGGCATCTTCAGCATGTTGTAGGCGTAGTGTGACGCCGCCATAAACTTGGCCAATGCCGGGCGGCCGAGGATCCCGTTGTAGGGCAAGGGGATCTCGGCCACGTCGAAGACGATCCTCTCCGTCCTGTAGTTCAACTCTCCTCCAAATGTCACGGGCAGTGTGATCTTTCCCTTCGGCTGGCTCCTCCCCGGATTGACCCCTTGAAACGTGCCCGTTTCCTTGAGGTCTCCATCAGGGATTTGCAACCTTTTGATCACGGCAGGCAAGATCAGGTTTAGGCCAGCCCCGCCGTCAACCAACATCTTGTTCACCCCGAGGTTGCGTATTGTTGGCGAGACCAACAATGGCAAACACCCGACTGCGGTAGTGCGGTCAGGGTGGTCCACGGCGTCAAAGATGAGGGGCGTGCTGGACCACTTCAGCGGCTTCTGAGCGTCGAACGACGGCTCTGCTGTTGTAATCTCACACGCCCACTGCTTGAGACGGCGGTGAGAGGTATGCAGCGAGGCACTGCCATCGACGCACATGGCCTCCGTAGCCTTCTGGAACCCTTGCTCACCAGACTCATCGTCCTCGCCATGACCATCGTTTTCTTGTTTCTTGTCGCGGCCCCGGGCGGGCCTCTCTTGCTGGTTGTCCTTGCCGGGGCGGCCTCCTTGGCCGCTACGCTTCTTGTCGGATCCCTTAGTACCGTCCTGGTCCTTCTCCTTGTCCCACCTTTCGTACTCAGCCTTTTGCTTCTCAGCAAGCAGCTCGACTTGTCGGCAGTTCTGGAGGTCGTGGCCCTTGGTGCGGTGGATCTTGCAGTATTGCTTGCCGGAGCTTTGTGGCTTGTCGGTAGCCGCCAGGGCTCGGCACGCGGCACACCAGGCAATCTCCTTGCCGGGGGCGTCTGCCTTGACCTTCTTGCTGGCACCGGTATCGTCAGATCCCTCAACGGCAAGCAAGGCCTTGCCTTTGCGTTTCGTGTTGCGACGCCGACTCTTCTTCGTCGGGATGGCGGCGTCTTCATCAGTAGAGTCGGTTTCCGCGCAGGCGTCTTCGCCGGGGTACTTCCTTCCCTCTTCAGCCCAGGCGCACCTATCGGCCAGAACGTAGAGCTCGGCCACATCTTTAACCTTGGTCATCGCCAGCTCCTCGCGCATCTTGTGATTGCGTACGTTTTGGTGGAATGCGCTAATCACAGCGGCGGGATGAACGTCGGGGATGTTATACTTCACCCAGCTGAATCTCTGGATGTACTTGCGCAGGGTCTCCCCTTCCTTCTGGGGAATGATATGCAAATCACTAGCCTAGCCATGAGCTTGGTGGCCTCTTGTGAAGGCACCAACGAACTCATGGCACAGATCTGACCAGGAAGAAATGGAATCCGCCGGCAAGTGCATCAACCAAGACATCACATTGGGCTTGAGCGCCAGCGGGAAATAGTTGGCAAGTACCTTGTCGTCGCGAGCCCCAGCGGCCTGCATCATGATGGTATAGATGCTGAGGAACTTGGACGGATGGGTCTTGCCGGTGTACTTCTCACCGACGTCGGGCTTGAACGTGCGGTGGGACGGCCACTGGAACTGCCTCAGCTCACGGGTAAAAGCCAGGCAGCCCACCTCATAACGTAGGCCACCGGGGCCCCCCAGTGCCGGGTGGTCCATAGCGGGTCCCGCCCGCTTATCCGACTGGTGGCGCGTTTCGTGCCAGCGCTCGACGATTGTTCGAGCGTCTTCGTGAGCTCGCTCCCGAAGGACCTGGCGCTGGTCGCGGACGGTCCGTGGGTCGGACAACGCTATGGAGATGTTGTCACAAGCGTTGTTGCGACGGGCCGATGCCTGCGGCGGCCGGCGAGGAGGAGAGTGCACCATGGCCGCAGCTCCCCCGGTCCTCCTAGCGCCAGCATGTAGTGGCTCCATGGAGCGCCGGCCCGAGGGCCCCGCTGGTCGCGGATCGTCTTTGTTTGCGATGGCGACGAGGCTCCGGATGGTGGCCCTCCACTCGTCGAGCTTCTCCGCAGCAGGAGGGAAGTCGAGGAGCAGCTGCGCGCGTGCCAAAGCTTCCACTGGCGTGGGCGACGGTGACAGCTGCGTGGATCGCGGCGCGCTTTGACTTCCAACTATATTAGAAGGAGCTCCGTCACGACCCAGCGGCTGCACACCATTTTCGCTAGCGCTTCGGCAAGCGTGCTGAACCCCATCGTCTTGTCAAGCACGCACAGGGCTCTTCCCACGGTGGTGCCCAGGGTCACCATCGTGGTGACGCTGCTCGGCGCGCACACCATGGGAAGAACGCGCGGTGGTCGCCGGTGTAGGTGTCCTGGAGGTCGCCGCGCCGCTAGGAGCCGGCATAGCGACGCCCTTGGAGGGTCCCACGCCGCCTGCAGGGGGCCCAGCTCCGTCTTTTGATCCGGCGATGTGTAGCCGGTCGTCTGGCGCGCGTATGATGCCGCTCGCCAGGCTCTGACTGCCTGGGCGATGCTGGTGCTCGCGGGCCGTGGCCCGGGTCCTGTCTGCGACCGGTCTGCTGCTCGTCCGCACCGGCACGAGTCGTTCGGCTCCCAACGAATCGACCACCGTGGCCATCTTCTTCTTAGGGGCCATGGCGACGAAGAACTGCTAGGCTAACTGCTAGACCAGATTCTCACAGTTGCGCCCCCTACCTGGCGCGCCAAGGATGTCGGTGTGGAACGACACCTATGGGATCACAAGGACCCCTACTACGACTGCTGGGGTGCAGGGTTGCGAGGAGAGCAGGGCTAGTAGACAGCACAAGGATCGTTTACCCAGGTTCGGGCCGCGAGGATGCGTAAAACCCTAGTCCTACTTTAGTGGGTGTATTTCTGAGAGTTCTTGAGCTCTCGAACTAGCTGTGGTCAGTGTGTGGTTGCAAAGAGCCGAATCCCCCTCCTCGTCGCCTTGGGCCTCCTTTTATAGGAAAAAGGGGTCGACACAGTGGCCACAGTAGGTGGAAAGGTCTACAGTGGCACGAGGTTATCCCTCGTATTACAGGACAAGGTGCATTTAATGCACTGCTTAGGTGTCCTCTTGCTTTATCGGGGACGGGGGTCAGGCCCATCCCGTCCGTCGCTGCTACTCCTCGCTTCGACATGCGCCTCGGTTGGGGACGCGTGCGGTGCCATGTAGGAAGGCAAGTAGCTGAGTTGGCGCGGTGGTGGAGCCTTCACGAAGATCTGCATGCCGCCATGCAGGCACTTGATGAGTTGGCCTGGGAGCTGCATGTTGCCACGCAGGTGCCCGCCCAGCTGGTTGGGCTGTCAGCTGCATGTGAATGGCGGTGGGAGCTTGGTTGACATGGGCTTGGCGGTGGCCTTGCCGGCAACTTTGGCGAGGGCCTTGCCGGGTGGCCCGGCATGGGTCTCGCCGTGGCGTGTTGTCGTCCCCGTCAAGGATCTTGCCGGGGGTCTGGTGGCCTTCCTTGGCAAGGATCTTGCCGAGAATCATCGTCTTCTGATCAGATCTTGAATATGTCTTCACAAAGATCTATATGTCGCCACAGGGGTGCCTTCCCGAGCCCTGGCCCCATGCTGATGATGGCACCGGGGGCCGCGGGCTCAAGGGTGGCTCGCTCTGTTGGTGCGAGGCGAGCTGTCCCGACAAGAGTCTTGCCGGGGCCGCTGAGGCCACCCGGGAAGGGTCTTGCCGGGGGAACTTGCTTCGTCCCCCTGCTCTTTGTGGTCTTGGCCTCGGCGTTTCTTTGATTGTCTTGGGCTTCAATCTTACCTTGGCTCACCTGCCTCGTTCTGCTTGGTGTGGCCGTGGGCGCGGCTCTGACTACCCGTGCACATGAAAAGGGGTACAAAGGTGCGCCCCTATTTTTGTACACCAACATCAACATTGAGCATCCACATGTTCATTACCTACATGAAGTCATCATCGACAAAACCCAAGGTTAGTTCATCCCTCTTAGGGGGGATATCACATCTAGGGGGAGCTTTACTCTAAAATTGAGCTAAAGCAACTCTAATGCTGTGAGCACAATAATGCTTTATGTAAAAGTGGTAACCCCACTTGTGCTTAAACGATGAGTATGACCTATGATCAAATGTTCTCATTTGACTCCTAAGTCAATATACTCATATATAGATGACCTAGTCATCGCCAATTGCTTGATAGATGCTAGAGTGTTTGTGCATGCTTTGTCACATATTTCATTTGCCATTTTAATTGTGTGAGCATGTTGGACGCATATTTTTCTCATTCGAGGATATCCATTTGTTTCTTTGATTGTTTGGCTTTTTATCTTTTGCCAAGTGGATGGACAAGAATGCCTAAGAACTCCCTCTAGCTATCTATGCTTTCCTCGTCTCAAACTCTATTCATGCTACATCACAAAGTTTGATCAAGTCAGATTCGAACCACTCTGTGTGAGGAGCACTCGGATTCCCCGATTCGTCATAGACTTAAACTTCCAAAACCTCTTTGTGCATTTTGGTCTAATCAATGCATCCTTTTCGGTCCTACCAAGATCACTTAGTTGATCTAGGTTTTCAATCTCGATGCAACTTATTAGAACCTATCGGTCACACCGAGTTGCAGTAACTGCCTGCAGTTTTGCATCTCGGTGCCACCGAGTTGTTCCACTCGGTCACACCGACAGGGTCAGGTTATATATTCTGATGGGTCAAATTTTGGAAAAAAATTCGAGACCCTTCACTCACGCGTAACCTGCTCTGCCTCTTCGGGTCTCCAGATCGTCCTCTCGCCGCTAGCAACCTCCCGCCGCTGGTCTCCACCGCCGTGAACGGCAATCTGCTCCACCATTGCCACCATAGCGAACACTCGCCGCTCTAGGGTAAGTGTTCGACCCCTTGTGCTGTCTTTTTCACTCTGATTCCTAGCACAAGGACAATGCCATGTTTCTTACCACGATTGAGATTGATCCATCCAGCTAAAACTTCCTTAGATCTAGATTGATTCAAAAAATTTAGGGTTAGCTCTCTGCAGAACTCATCTCGGACCGACCGAACTGTGGAAATCGGTCTCACCGATTCAGCTTAGGCCATTGCACATGCGCTTTCCGGTCTGACCGAAACATGCAAATCGGTGTGACCGAGTTCAAGATTCTGTGAAACCCTAGCAATCTTGTTGCCACCGAACTGTGACTCGGCCCAACCGAGTTCACTAGTTTAGGTTCCAAGTGTTGCTTCGGTATCACCGAGTTTGTCAATTCGGTAGCTCCAAGATCACTTCTGTAGAGAACTAAAACTAAGCTTTTTGACTCAATTGTTTTGCAAAACCTCTATACTTTGTGATGCTCATCTACTCTACCTCATCTGCAACCTATTCACAGGGTCTGCTGACAGTTTGGCTGAAGATGTCTGATCAAAGTGACAGTCAAAACAAGTTTGAAGAGCAGGTTCAGATGAGTGAGGGCACTAGTCCCTCTAGCAGTTATGATGAGGGCAGCAGGAGCACACATAGCAACTTTCCAAAGGCAGCTACCAGGACAAGGAAGAAGAAAACCTCAGATTCTGAGGATGAGGATTATGTGGCTGTTGAGGTTGAAGCCACTTCAAGGAAAAAGGTGTTGAAAAAAGAGTATGGCACAACTACTGCAAGTTAGCCTGGAATGAAGACAAAGGCTCCAGCAAGAAGAGTTCCAATGTCAAAAGCCAGAGCCTCCACTCAAGAAACAATGGAGTTCACTCTTGAACCCAAAGAAGGAGGTGAAGGCAAGAAGAGGAAAGAAAGGGTCAAGAAGACCATTGCCAGAGTTATTGGCAAGCCATCAATGATGAGAGATGATGATGAAGAAGAAGAGGATGCTACACTAGCACCCAAAGCTTAGAAGCTTATGAGAGATGCTATAAACTCAGGGGCTGATCCATCTAAGCCCAAGTCTACTCCCAAAGCTCCAGCTCAAAAGTCTGCACCAAAGAGAAGCACTAGAAATCTTCCAGCTGCAGAAAAGGACAAGGCACCAGTGCCTCAAGTTGAAGAAGAAGATGATGAAGCTCAAGTGCTAAGGAAGATCAAGCCCAAGATCCCTGACCATAATTATGCACATCCTGTTGCAGAAAATATGAAGATCAGGAAGGATTCAGGACTGATATTATGGAGACAGTGTGATCCATATGCTGTCAGGAGGAGAACTGCTGTGTATTACAAGTTCCACACAAAGGAACAACAAGACTTTTATGAGACTGTCCTGCTTGACAAGAAGCCCATTGTCTGTGACATGAGATGGGTTGACTGGGAGTACATCAAGGAGAATGAAGATCACTATCCAAGAGTATATGACAGCTTCAAAGCATGTGGAGTTGTTACATTTGTTGCCCAGAAGCTCACCAAGTGGAATGATGGGCTCATCATGCAGTTTTACTCCACAGCTCACTTCTATCCAGATGGAAGGATAGTTTGGATGTCTGAAGGTACAAGGTACCAATCCACTGTTGAAGAATGGTCTCAGTTGATCAATGCCCCAGAAGAACATGAGGATGACTTGGATGTTTATGCTGAGATGAAGAAAGACCACAACACTATGGCACACATGTACAGAGAGATCCTAGATGATGCTTTAGAGACTCATAAGTTTGGATCTGTCCACTTCTTGTTGTCTGGTATGCCTACTGTAAGTGCATCTAGTGCCACCCCTAGTTGGTTTTGGAGTATTGACGACAAACCTGGTTGAGGGACTAATTTGTTTGTGAGAATTGCAGGAACACAAGTAGTAGTCCCTCATTGATTCGGTTTACCTACCGGAGATGACCCCTAAAAATGTATGAAGACATTGAAGACAAAGGTGGTATGTAAAGATATTCACATTGAAGACTATGACAAGAGAAGACATCGCATGAAGACTATGGAGTGCGAAGACTTAGTTGTTTCGTTGTTTCCTTTTCTTCTTTGTTGATTCATAGGAACCACCGTACTGTCAAGTGGGGTCCCAGTGAACAAAGTCAGAGTGACTGAAGTGATGCTTAACCAAAATCCTATGTCTTCGAGCGAAGACAATGAGAGCAAATCTTATCCAGAGCTGGATAAGTCAGCTTTACTTGTA
Source organism: Triticum urartu (assembly GCF_056163025.1). Classification (NCBI taxonomy): domain Eukaryota; kingdom Viridiplantae; phylum Streptophyta; class Magnoliopsida; order Poales; family Poaceae; genus Triticum; species Triticum urartu. The sequence continues at coordinate 375,036,246 of NC_141875.1, forward strand.
GCCCAAGTAAAGTTGCTGCATGTGTTTGAAATCTAACCGTTGGAACACGTGTCAGTTCCTTAGTGACCCAGGGTCATTTCGGACAAATCAGGTCAGGTTGCCCAGTGGCTATAAATAGCCCACCCCCTACACCATAAATTGGTGGCTGCTCAGAGTTAGTGCACGGCTTTTGTCGTTTGAGAGCAACCCACCTCCGAAGCCTTCGAGAGAGAAATCCTTGCGAGGACAAAGTCCTAAACACCCAGAGCCAAAGAGTGTTAGGCATCACTGAAGTCTTCCTGTCTGTGTCATCTGAAGACTTGTTACACTTGAGGACTGTGAATCCTCCAGCCGGTTAGGTGCCGCATTCTGAGCGTCCAAGAGTCATTGTGGATCACCGGTGAACGAAGCCTATGAAGGTTTGGAAGTCTACCTTGAAGACTTACCTGAGTGATTGGGCGAGGACTGGGTGTCCTTAGCTCAAGGGGAATAAGGTGAAGACGCGGTCTTCTGAGTTGAATCTCAGCCTCCCTAACTAGACATACAGTTGTCAAAGCAACTAGAACTGGTCCAACAAATCCTTGTCTTCACCAAGCAACTGGTTCTATCCTTCCCATCTCTTTATTTACAGTTGGTCCTTGTGAAGTCATTGCATGTTTGCATTATGTATTTGTCTTCACTATGTGACTGTTTGTCCTGATTGGCTTCATACTATCTTCCATCCTGATCCGTACTGCCTAGTTGCTATTAGTCTTCGTGCTTTCACTTCATTGAATACTTGACTACGGCTTGCCTAGTGTAGTCTACCTTCCGCTGCATGTTTATAGGTTCATTTCTATCGTTTGTCTTCGAAACTTCCATGTTTTGAAGACTTTCATAAAAATCGCCTATTCACCCCCCTCTAGTCGATAACTAGCACTTTCAATTGGTATCAGAGCAAGGTACTCCCTTATTCTGTGTGATTCAGTTTAACCACATGGAGTTTTAGCTATGTCGACTGTAGGGATAATCAAAGTCTTCGCTGCTTGCCCCATCTTCGATGGAACTGAATATCCCTACTGTAAGAATAAGATGCATATGCATCTTGAAGCCATTGATGTCGACCTCTGGTATGTCGTCAAGAATGGCGTTCCCAAGACTGGTGAAGGTTTCATCCCTGCTGATGTCAAGAAGTTCGTTCAACTGGATTGTACTGGCAAGAACATCATCTATGGTCATCTAACCAAAGGACAGTATGGCCGTGTGATTGCTCTGGAAACATCGAAGCTAGTCTGGGACTGGCTCTCCAAGGTCAACGAAGGCGTCTCAACCCACAGAGATCAAAGGATCAGTGTCCTTCACAACCTCTTCAACCGCTTGAGGAGAAAATCAATGAGAATATTCAGCTCACGTTTGATCGCCTCACTAACATCACAAATGAGCTTCAAGCTCTGGGCGCTACTGAGATCACCAAGCATGAAATCATCAAGACGCTCCTGAGGTCACTTGACAACTCATTTGACACCCTAGCCCTGATGATTCAAGAACGCCATGACTTCAAGACACTCGATCCATCTGACATACTTGAAAGGCTCAACACACATGAGTTTCAACTTTCTGAGAAAAGAGATATCTACGGTCCCAACTATGGCCGAACTCGCGCCTTGAAGGAAAAAGCTGTTTCCTCATCTAAAGAAGAATCTGACTGCAGTTCTGATGATCCTGAAGATATTGGAAAGGAGCTTGCTATGCTAGTGAAGAAGTTCCAGAAGTTCACTAGGAAGAAAGGCTTCAGAAAGTATTCATGATCCAGCTCAAGGAATGATGAAGCTTCTACTCATGACTACAAGAAGAGAACATGCCACAAGTGCAAGAAACCTGGTCACTACATCTCTGAGTGTCTACAGTGGGACAATGAGAACAACAAGAAGAAGAAGAGCAAGGAATATGATTCTAACGACAAGAAGACGAAGAAATACTCAAAGTCTTCTTCCAAGTCTTCCTCAAAGTCTTCATCACACAAGAAGAGTTCATCTGGCAAGGCTCGTGCGTTTGTTGGCAAGGAAATGGATTCAGAGGAGGAGTCTGCTTCTGAGGAGGCGGAGGTGGAGTCTAAGGAGGAGTCCGACTCTGGCGTTGCAAGTCTGGCTACAACCTACGTAGCCAAGTCCATCTTCAACACTGAAGACAATCACTTCGTCACCAACGCTGATGCTAATGACAAGGACGACTCCGCTCCCACCTATTGCTTCATGGCACGCGGTGCCAAGGTAAACTCACGCAATGCTCACTATCAAACATCCAGTGAAAATGACTCTGATTGTGATTCCAAACCCAGCTACAAAACACTTGCTAAAATTGCAACTGAACAACAGAAAGCTATGGAACATATTCAAAAACTGTTAGACAAAAGCGATGACCTGTTGGACGCTGAAATGACTCGATCTCAGTCCTTAATTGAAGACATAAAAAAATCTTCATGTTAAGTATGAGGAACTTGAAAGTTGTCATGAAACGCTCTCAACAACTCATGAAAAGCTTTCCTATGATTATCTTCAAAGGAAGCAAGAACTTGAGAAAATGAGAGCGGTTCATGAAGATCTTCAAAAGGAAAATGAGTCACTTCGATCTCAACAGATCAGTCCCGCTCAGGAAGGTTTTGAACCACCATGTCTATAATGCCTTGAGCGTGATAACGCTACTTCTGTTGCTGAATGTTCTACTGCTGCTACTGTTGCAATATCTTCAACTGTTGGTGTGGTAACTAACCCCTCTGCTGAGGATGCCACTGCTATTGCTGGTGAAAATGCTAGGTTGAAGACATTGCTTGAAACAGGGATGTACAAAAGTCTCAAAGGGCATGAGACACTATGTGATGTCCTCAAAAGGCAGATTCTGAACCGAAACCCTAGGAAAGAGGGTGTTGGGTTCAAAAGGAAAATGAATGTTGATGGCTCTTACTGGAAGTCTAAGCAGTACCCCAAAACCACATGGGTTGCTGCAAAGGAACCTTTAGTGGATCCATCCACCCTATCTGGCTTCACTTGTGCTAACCCTGTTGTCATTGATGAATACTTTGATGCAAACTATAAACTGTTTTAGAATCAGAATGGTGAAGTGTTTGCTAGGTATATTGGTACTAACTGCAGGAATGGGCCACCGATGAAGAAAGTCTGGGTGCCCAAAAGGTGTCTGGAGAATCTTCCTGTGAACGTCATCATGACAACACAAGGGAAGAAGACAAACCCCAGACCACAAGCTTCATATGGTCCCAAGGCTTCATACAGACAGAGGACTCACCTGAGTCACACTAACACAAATGTTTTGCAGGGAAACCATACTCAGGCCTATGAATATGAGCGTGTTTCATCAAACCGCCATGTTCATAAGACCAAGAACTACTCTCCTTATTCTTATGAGTATTATTCACCTCCTGCAAAACTATTTGCCAGGGCATCAAAGCCAAAGTTCTCAGATGCTGCACTTAGACTCATTGCTTCGGAGCCACCCCTGAAGATGTGGGTGGCCAAGAAAACTTAACTCTCTTTTGCAGGGATTAGTCTCCAGCCAAAAATCAAAGGCGTCTAAAGCTATTGTTGGGGACCTAAAACATCTTGTGGGGCACAAGATAAAATGCCCAAATGATCTTATTATGTATTTCATTTCTGAGTCACTTAACATGCATCCTATCAGTTCTAACCTGGGTCTGAGCTTTCATAATTCACTTGCTTGTCAAATGCTTATGCTTCACAATACTCTTCGTGAAGCCTATCCCCATAACTGTTCTGTAGGGTATGACACCAGCTGCTTTAGAATGGATCATCAATAGTGGATGCACTAATCATATGACTGGTGATCAAAGTCTTCTCATGGACTCAACCTTACGTCCATCTGAGAAGAGTCACATCACATTTGCTGACACTGGTAAAAGCAAGGTATTGGGTCTAGGTAGAGTTGCAATCTCAAAGGACCAGCACATGTATAAAGTGATGCTTGTTGAATCCCTTGGTTTCAACTTAATGTCTGTCTCAATGCTTTGCGATTTGAACATGATTGTGATATTTGGAAAATATCGTTGCCTTGTTCTAATGGAATCTGACAAGTCTCTAGTCTTTGAAGGGTATCGGAAAGATGATTTGTACATGGTAGATTTCTCAGCAGGACCACAGCTTGCCGTATGTCTTCTTACAAAAGCTTTTGAGTGATGGCTCTGGCATCAGAGGCTAGGGAATGCTAGCATGAGGAACTTGCATACTCTCACAAAGAAGAAGCACGCCATAGGCATCGAGGGTGTCAAGTTCAAGAAGGATCACTTATGCGGTGCCTGCGAAGCTGGAAAGATGATGAGGGCCAAGCATCCCTCGAAGACAATCATAACAACGACTCAACCCTTCAAACTGCTACACATGGACCTCCTTGGCCCTACTCACTACTCTACTCTAACTACTACTGCTTGTCTCTATGGCTTCATCATTGTTGATGATTATTCAAGATATACATGGGTACACATAATCCTCTACAAGACTGAAGTGTAGGATGTCTTCAGACGCTTCGCCAATCGAGGCATGAACAACTATGGCGTGAAGATCAAGCACATTAGAAGTGACAATGGCACTGAATTCAAGAACACCGGCCTCGACACTTATCTTGATACATTGGGCATCACTCATGAGTTCAAAGCTCCATACACACCGCAGCAGAATGGCATCGTGGAACACAAGAACAGAACACTCATTGAGATGGCTCGGACAATGCTCGATGAATACAAGACACCAGGAAAGTTCTGGCCTAAAGCTATTGATACTGCATGCCATGTCATCAACCGTGTTTGTCTTCACAAGCTTCTGAAGAAAACATCCTATGAACTCCTCACTGGTAAGAAGCCAAATGTCAGTTACTTCAGAGTATTTGCTGCTAGGTGCTGGATCAAGGATCCACATCACACTTCAAAATTTGCACCGAAAGCACATGAAGGTTTTATGCTTGGTTACGAAAAGGATTCGCACTCCTACAGAGTCTTCAACCTCTTTCACTATAAAGTGGTTGAAACTGTGGATGTGCAGTTCGATGAGACTAACGGCTCGCAAAGAGAGCACCTGCCAAATGTGCTAGATGAAATTCCCCTAGTGAATCCATCAAGCTTATGGGAACTGGAGAAATCATACTGTCTGAAGTACAGCCTGAAGAGGAACTTATCATTTCTGCACCTAATCAACCTGAAGACAATGCTCAGCCTGAAGACAATCCTCCAAACGATGCAATGATCAGCAAGAGCAAAATCTTCTACCAGTTCATCCTCGTGTTGCAAATGAAGTACAGATTGAGAAGATAATTGATAGCATCAATGCACCTGGTCCATTCACTCGTTCAAGGGCAACACAGCTAGCAAATTTCTGTGGGCACTTTGCATTTGTCTCAATATCTGAACCCAAGAAAGTTGATGAAGCCTTCATGGAACCTGAATGGATTCAAGCTATGCAAGAAGAGCTTCAACAGTTCGAGCTGAATAATGTATGGGAAGTGGTCAAGCGTCCTGATCCTCGTAAACACAATATCATAGGCACTAAATGGATATATCACAACAAGCAAGATGAGCATGGTCAAGTTGTCAGAAACAATGCTCGTCTCGTTGCTCAATGATACACTCAAGTTGAAGGAATTGACTTCGATGTTACATTTGCTCCTGTGGCTAGGCTTGAAGCTATTCGCATACTGCTAGCCTTTGCAAATCATCATAACATCCTTCTGTATCAAATGGATGTGAAGAGTGCCTTTCTCAATGGCAAGATTGAATAAGAAGTGTATCTTGCACAACCGCCTGGTTTTGAAGATCCAAAACATCCTAACATGGTTTACAAGCTCAACAAGGAACTGTATGGCCTTAAACAAGCCCCTCGTGCTTGGTATGACACACTCAAAGACTTCCTCAAGAGCAAAGGCTTCAAACCTGGTTCCTTGGATCCCACACTCTTCACGAAGACATATGATGGTGAACTATTTGTGTGCCAAATATATGTGGATGACATTATCTTCGGCTGCACAAATCAAAAATACAGTGATGAGTTTGGACACATGATGCAAGAGCAATATCAAATGTCCATGATGGGTGAGCTGAAGTTCTTCGTTGGTCATCAAATACAGCAGCAAAGCAATGGCATCTTCATATCTCAAGAGAAATACCTCAAAGACTGCCTGAAGAAGTTTGGAATGCAAGACTGCAAAGGTTACACGACGCCAATGCCAACCAAGAGTCATCTAGGTCCTTGCGCCAATGGTAAATAGTTCAATCAAAAGGTATACCGCTCCATGATTGGTTCTTTGCTTTATTTATGTGCATCTAGGCCAGATATCATGCTTAGTGTTTGCATGTGTTCCCGATTCCAAGTGGCACCAAAGGAATCGCATCACTTAGCTGTGAAGCGAATTATTCAATATTTGGCTTACACCCCAACACTAGGATTATGGTATCCAAAGGGCTCAGAGTTTGATCTAGTTGGATTCTCAAATGCTGATTATGCTGGTGACAAGGTGGATCGCAAGTCTACGTCAGGCACATGTCACTTTCTGGGACGATCACTTGTTTGTTGGTCTTCAAAGAAGCAGAACTGTGTATCTCTCTCTGAAAGTGCTAGTGATCGACTAGAGGGGGGGTGAATAGGCAATTTTTATGAAAGTCTTCAAAACATGGAAGTTTCGAAGACAAATGATAGAAATAAACCTATTACCATGCAGCGGAAGGTAGACTACACTAAGCAAGCCATAGTCAAGTATTCAATGAAGTGAAAGCACAATGACTAATAGCAGCTAGGCAGTATAGATCAGGTAGGAAGATAGTGTGAAGCCAATCAGAACAATCAGTTACTCAGTGCAGACAAAAGATAATGCAATCATACAATGACTTCACCAGGGCCAACAGTAAGTAAAGGAATGGGAAGGGCGAAACCAGTGACTCGTTGAAGACAATGATTTGTTGGACCAGTTCCAGTTGTTGTGACAACTGTACGTCTGGTTAGGGAGGCTGAGATTCAACTCAGAAGACCATGTCTTCACCTTATTCCCCTTGAGCTAAGGACACCCAGTCCTCGCCCAATCACTTTGGTAAGTCTTCAAGGTAGACTCCCAAACCTTCACAGACTTCGTTCACCGGCGATCCACAATGACTCTTGGATGCTCAGAACGCGACGCCTAACCGGCTGGAGGATTCACAGTCCCCAAGTGTAAGAAGTCTTCAGATCACACAGACAGGAAGACTTCAGTGATGCCTAACACTCTTTGGCTCTGGATGGTTAGGGCTTTATCCTCGCAAAGAATTCTCTCTCAAAGGCTTTGAGGTGGGTTGCTCTCAAATGACAAAAGCCATACACTAACTCTGAGCAGCCAACCGTTTATGGTTGTAGGGGGTGGGCTATTTATAGCCACTAGGCAACCCAACCTGATTTGTCTGAAATGACCCTGGGTCAGTAAGGAACTGACACGTGTTCCAATGATCAGATTTCAAACACACGCGGCAACTTTACTTGGGCTACAAGCAAAGCTGACTCATCCAGCTCTGGATAAGAATTGCTCTCATTGTCTTCGCTCGAAGACATAGGATTTTGGTTGAGCATCACTTCAGTCACTATGACTTTGTTCACTTGGACCCCACTTAATAGTACGGTGGTTCCTATGACTCAACAAAGAAGAAAAGGAGACAACGAAACAACTAAGTCTTCGCGTCCCATAATCTTCATGCAATGTCTTCTCTCGTCATAGTCTTCAATGTGAATATCTTCACATACCACCATTGTCTTCAATGTCTTCATACATTTTTTCGGGGTCATCTCCGGTAGATAAACCGAATCAATGAGGGACTACTACCTATGTTATCCTGCAATTCTCACAAACACATTAGTCCCTCAACCAGGTTTGTCGTCAATACTCCAAAACCAACTAGGGGTGGCACTAGATGCACTTACAATCTCCCCCTTTTTGGTGATTGATGACAAACTAGTTGAAGTTTTCAACGGGGATAAAAGTATGTGAAATGTAAAGGATTTAGGTATTGTCTTCATAAGTGGCAAAGGCTCCCCCTGAAGATGTGCATATAAGTAATTTGCTTTTGGAATGCAAATGCACATGGCAGGTT